>NC_143577.1:244528875-245192375 GCF_048544385.1 Mastigoproctus giganteus | reverse complement strand
CATCCAGTTCTTTTGTGACTGCATCATAGTATCCAATCAAGTTGGTCAGGCAAGACTTCCCCTTAACAAAACCATGCTGTGTCTGAGCTATAACTGAAGTCTTGTCTAAGTGATCCTGCAGTGCTTCTTTAACCAGTCCCTCCGTTAATTTTCCTGGAACAGAAGTTAAGCTCACAGGTCTATAATTACTTGTTAGCATTAGCATTAGCATTAGTAGAGGCATTTGATGCAAGAAAGCAAGCTTATGCAGCATCAGCCAAAAAAAAAAAAAAAAAACCCCACTTCCACTTCACCCCTCTGTTCGTTCAAAATACCTGTCCAGCTGAGCCTTAAACTTATTTAGGCTATCAACCTCCACCACAAGGGATGGCAGTCTGTTCCACCAACCAACCACCCGCTGGCTAAAGGCAAATTTTCGCACATCTATCCTACATCTGTCTTTCCTCAATTTGAATTTATGCCCTCTCAGGTGATTTTTTTGAGCTAGAGGAAGAATCCCATCAGCATTGAGCATGCTTAAACCATTCAAGGCTTTATACACCTCTATCAGATCACCTCGCTGGTGCCTAGTCTCCAGACACTGTAATTTGCAAAACTTAAGCCTTTCCTCGTAAGAGCACCCCTTTGTTCCATTCAATAATCTTGTTGCCCTTCTCTGTACTCGTTCCAGCAGCTCTACATCCTTCTTGAAATGAGGCCTCCAGACCTGTATACAGTACTCTAGGTGTGGCCTGACCATTGCCTTATACAATGGAATAATCACCTCCTTATCCCTGCTGGAAAAATTCCTGTATATCATTGACAATACTCCATGAGCTACTCTTGCAGCCCGTCTGCACTGCTCAGAGAACTTCATATCTGCCTGCACAATCACCCCCAAGTCCCTTTCATTCTCTACCACTGTCAGTGTAGTACCACAGAGTTGATACGTTGCCCTGGGGTTGCTGTTTCCCATGTGTAGTACTTTACATTTGTCAATGTTAAACTTCATTTGCCACCTCTCAGCCCATCTGCTCAACCTTTCCAGATCCTGTTGCAGCAGTGTAGTGTCAGTAGTGTCCTTGACAACCCTGCCAACCTTTGTATCATCTGCAAACTTGGACATTAAGCTTGATATACCATCATCAATATCATTTATAAATACAGAAAACAATAATGGACCCAACACTGAGCCCTGAGGGACTCCACTAATAACATTAGTCCACGATGAGCAGTGTCCATTGATTACCACTCTCTGTCTTCTCCCCCTCAACCACCCCTTTATCCATAGCAGCAATTTGCCTCCAATGTCACACTGCTCCAATTTGTGTAGCAGTCTTCCATGTGTAACAGTATCAAAAGCCTTTCTAAGATCCAAGTATATAATATCAAAGTTATTCCCTGCATCCAGTTCTTTTGTGACTGCATCATAGTATCCAATCAAGTTGGTCAGGCAAGACTTCCCCTTAACAAAACCATGCTGTGTCTGAGCTATAACTGAAGTCTTGTCTAAATGATCCTGCAGTGCTTCTTTAACCAGTGCCTCCATTAATTTTCCTGGAACAGAAGTTAAGCTCACAGGTCTATAATTACTTGTGTCAGCCTTTGATCCTCCTTTGTGAATTGGGGTCACATTTGCACATTTCCAGTCTATGGGTACCTCCCCTGAGTCCAAGGAAGCTCTCATAATTATGGCTAAGGGTTTGCTTACTTCCTTTGCTGCCTCCTTTAATATAACTGGATAGATCCCATCCACCCCGGGTGCCTTTCTTGTGTTTATCTTCAACAGTTTCTCCTCCACTTTACTCCCAGTTATTTCAAGATTCTGTAGCTTACTGCTAGAGTTGAATACACCTCTGGCATTCCCCTTGCTGAATAACTCCTCATGTGTGAATGTCGATGCAAAATATTCATTTAGTTTGTTAGCTACCTGAGCAGGATCATCAACAGTTGACCCATCAATATCAAGTGGACCAATCTGATTCATCCCCTTCCTTCTAGAGTTTACATAAGTAAAGAACTCTTTGCTGTTTTTCTTTGCATCCCTTGCCAAGGATTTCTCGTAATCTGCCTTCGCCTGCCTAACCTCCTTTGTAACTTGGTTGCATATCAACTTGTATCTATCATAGGCTTCTGTGTCATGTGTTAATTTGTAAGTATCCCATGCATTTTTCTTCTCTGCCATATGCCTCATTAGTTCATGTGACATCCATTTTGGCCTAAACCTTGAACAATATTTCTTAGTTGGTATGTAAAGCCTAGTAGCTTCCAAGATAAGTTCTTTGATGCTTCCCATTTTGAATTTGCTGTTGGTAACATCATCAGTTGGTTCCACTGTACAGAACCTAAATACTGTCTCAGTCCATCGTAGTCGCCTTTACGGAAGCAATAACCCTTCCCTTTACCCCTAATGGTAGTTCCCTCTTTGAGTAAATCCCACTTCAGCACACTGTGATCACTGCCACCTAGTGGTTCATTTATCTGCAGATTCTTAATGCATGAAGAATCACTGCTGATAATCAAATCAAGAGTATTACTCCCTCTAGTTGCCTCCTGAACATGCTGATGTAGGAAACAATCATCCAATAAATCCACAAAAGCCCTGCTAGTGTGTGAGTAACCAGCCCCCAAATTCCAGTCAATATCTGGGAAATTAAAATCTCCCATTATAAGACTCTCTGATTTACTGGCCCACTCTATTTCCCTGTACAGTTCCTTATTATACTCATCAGAGTCATTAGGCCTATAGCACACTCCTACTCTCAATTTTGATCTCCCAATGCTTATGTCACACCAAACAGACTCAACACTGCACTGTCCGGCGATGTCGACTGGCTTCACTTCCTTGGTTTTTATGTGTTTCTTAACTAATAGCATAACCCCTCCCCCCTTCCTATCCTGTCTATCCTTTCTGTAGACGTTGTACTCCCCAAATTGCAGTTCTGCATCCCTTATATCTGTGTGACACCACGTCTCTGATATCCCAACAATATCTGCCTTTGATGTTTTGAGCAATACCTCAAATTCATCAAATTTATTTACTAAACTCCTAGCATTGGTGTACACGCAAGTATACCTGCACCTGTTTCTATTCTTAGCCACCCTAACACAACCCATGTGTTTACTTGTACCGCAATGGCTCCCAGCAGTCTCTGAAATACCATGCATCTTGTTTTTCAGGCTTCTGCTCATTCTAATAGAAGCAGTGCAAGAATCTCTTTCACCTCTGCCAGTGGCTACTGTCAATCTATTGGTCTTTGTCTCCCCCCAAGCTAGCAGTTTTCCGACCCACCTAACACTACCTCGATAGCATCAGCAAATATTCTTGCACCCTTTCTATTTAAGTGTATCCCATCCCTGTAGAAGCAATCTCTCCTGTTAACAAGTACAGTCCAGGCTGAAAAAAATTCTACCGCTTGAGCCTTGCACAATCTTTCCAGGGCTGAATTGATCGACAAGGCTCTCATCATATACTCCCTCCTATCGTGTCTGGGCAGAATTGCAGACACTTTCAAATTCAACCCTAATTCTCGGCTTTTGTTCAACAGTGACCTGTACTTGTTAAGTAATTCTGCCGGTCTCCTACTCTTAATATTATTAGTGCCAACATGTACAACTATATCACCTTTTTGTGCCCTTAAAGATGATATTCGCTCTACAACGTCATCAACCTTTGCCCCTGGCAGACATACCCTGGTCCTGTTCCACCTATCTTTTTTACAAAGCATGTTCCCCGTTTCCCTGACAATAGAGTCACCAACAACTACTAGTTCCTTCGGGACCACAGCGCATTCTGCCTTGGGGGTTGTCTCTGTGTCACGCGATGCCCAAGTGCAAGCTCTGGCATTGATGTGGGCAGCTGAGAGCTTGATGGGCCCCTCAATTTAGTTTCTTCGAGGGCATCCACCCTGTCCTTCAAGCTCTCATATAGGCCCACAAGAACGCCGAGTTGTTGCCCTGATATCGATACACTCCTTGCATCGCGCACACACAAAGACATCCCCCCCTTGGCAGTATCATGTCCCGTACCCGATTGCTCTGCAAACATCAAGCAAACAGTGCATTTTATAAGGCTGTGAGTCAGAGGACAACTGCCCCCCTCAGTTCTGCTCTGAGCCACAGCACTTCCATTAGCTTGAGCCTTTTGCTTTGCTGCTGTGGTCTGAGTCATGATTCTATTAATTTATTAATTAATTATAATTAATTATGTTATTAATTATGTTAAATATAATTAAATATATTACGTTTGCAATCTGAGTCGTTATATGTATTTATTTAAACGTACAATTAACTGCTAACGAAGTTCAACTAACGCTATGTAGTATGGTATATAACTATCGTATCACAAAGGCGGGAAAATTATGAACGGTATTGGAGTACCGTTCGAAATTAACAGAATTGTGCTTATGTTTATATGATGATTCTGATGTTGATGTATTCCTAAATTGACGCTGAACAAGAGGATACCCATTGTGTGGCAACTTGGACATCTAGATATTTATTATTTATAGTTTTCTCATACTGCAAAAATTTTCTGTTTTGCTACTCACGGCTGACCAGAGCTATCTACCAGCTTCCGGCTACAGGTCGAGGTCAAGGTCAGGCAAATGTGCTATGGGTTTGTACTTGCGGTCAGGTGACCATGGGCGACATGCATCACTTACTGCCTCCTAGCAATTATCTACGCCTCGCACAAGCGAATTTACTACATTCAGTCACTGACAAGTCTAGCCAACTAAAATAAGTTGTAATTTTTGACTTATTTTGTATGTGTTAAGTAACTTTTTCACTGCACAAACAGACACTGGGTGAACTGGTAAGCATGAGCTCAAGCAATAGTCCGAGCTCCTCCTCCTCTAGTGATTCTACTGAGGATGAATCGGAAGAATTCCCTTCTCTTCTGCAGAAAACACGACTGAAGAGTAGTGCAGCTCCTGCAAAAGCCACTATGTCTGTTAATGAAAGAATCGATCTTCTCTCTCCAGGTACCCAAGGAAAGAGTGCGTTAAGGAAAAAGAAACCAGTCAAATTAAAACGAAGGAGAAAAATAAACAGAAAGGCAAAATTGGCACCACCTAGCTCTGAAATCCCGGATTGCAAAGACCAGAGGCCCTCTGAAGAGTCTGATGAGACTAACGATTTTCGCATATAAAGCAGAAGATACCACACTTTCACTAAAAGAATCCGCTAAAAATAATAGTTCTGGCCACAGTCGGTGTAGGTGTTTTAATGGCCTTCATGGCTTACTTCTACTATCGGACAAAAATGATAACTTGATCCCAACTAATTTACGTAGAAATGACTAATCTGAAACTGATACTGCTTGACTACATGGCAATTGAAACAAACAAAAATGCAAAATTGTACAACAACTTCATCCAGGGACTTTGGGCTGAATTGGAGTCCATAACCACAGCACTCATAATCAGGAATGAAAAGTTAAAGGTGAAGACAGTAGAACTGCAAATCAGGGCTGAAATTTTGACAACCTTATGGCAGGAAGGGTGCAAGGGCCTATGACATATGCAGACACTGTAAAGAAGCACTCCACAGTTGGAGTACCAAATAAGGTTACTAAGGACCAGGCCCAGGGCATTGCTCTATGTGAAAAACTATTGCACACAACCTCAGATCACCCCCAGGCTCACAAAAAGAACCACAGCACATTGTAATCTTTCGTCCCACAGAAAAATCACAGCTTGGATCCTGCCAGGAAGGCAGGAAAAAAGTGGAAGAAACCTTGCGAACTGAACACAAAGATGTTAAAATAAAGAGCATCAGAACAATCAGAAATAAAGGAGTCCTTGTTGAGGCCATCAATGGAGAGGATTTGAGCAGGATTACTAATATTAACTCACAAGAAACCAAAACTTTCGAATTCTGCTATACTAATCTATGACGTGCGAAAGGAGTACACGAAAGAGGAAATACTGGAAGACATCTTCTACAAAAACCTGCAGGAGTTTGGATTTTCCCTGGCTGAAATCAGACAGAAGATAACATTTAGATTCAACACAGGGTCCAAGAACCAACTGACAAACTGGGTCATAGGCTTCTCCCCCCCCCCCAATATCCTAAACCACATCTTAGGTAATGACAGAATATTCTTAGGGGTATCCTTGCACAAATTTAGAAGATTCACAGTGGTGTCTAAATGCTTCAAGTGCTTGTCCTATGGTCACTCATATCAATACTGCACACACAAGGTTGTGCCTTGCAGACATTTTGTGGAAGGTGGGCATGTTTTTGTAGACTGTCCACACAAAGCGGACTCCCCCAAATGTGTAAATTGCAAATGCAGAAATAAGGATCACAACCACTCTGGCCGAGACTCCAAATACTCCGAGTATCTCCGTGCAGGCGAATTAGGCAGTACGAAAATCCTCCATGAATAACACAACAAATCGCAGCACAAACCAGAGAAACCAGAACCAAGGGCCCAGAATCAAAATCCTTCAGGTGAATGGGCATCGTTCAAGAATGGTGGTGGATGAGATCGGGGTTGCTGCCCTGGAGAGGAAATATGATATTATCTGTCTGCAGGAGCTATATTGCACCTCCAAAGCTGGTGGAAACTCTTTCAAAATCACGGGATATCCTATTGCATCCAGGATGTTCTACACTATGGCAGTTTATCCAAAGGCTGCTATTATCGTCCTGAGCAATCAGATTGTTACCACATCAATGTCCAGCCTGTGTACCCAGAACTCCTCCTGTATTCATGTTGCCACCCAAGAACTATCCTTCTACCTTGTTTCCCTCTACTGCCTACCAACAGGTGATATTCAAGAAGCCCTAAACCTACTTGAGGACTTCCACAGCAGAATGGGACATGCCAATCTTGTCTTAACAACAGATTCTAATGGCAAATCCCATCTTTGGCACAGTAACCAAACTGATTCTCGTGGTGCCCTTCTTGAGGACTTCATTCTGGCCCACAACTGGATGATACACAATGAAGGGGGTAAACCCTACACTTTCTCCAACGTGCATGGGGAGTCCAACATCGACCTCACTTTAACCTCACCCTCAGTTTTGAATCACATTGCAGAGTAAGACGTTCTAACAGACATTTCTAACAGTGACCACCGTGCCATCTCCTTTACTATCACAGCTACAGCACCAAAGAACAATGGCAGCAATCTGGAGGACCTTAGAAGATTCTCAATCCGAAACATTAATTGGGCTAAATTTAGAGCATCTCTGACCCTTGACTTCAAAGCGACAGCTCCA
Source organism: Mastigoproctus giganteus (assembly GCF_048544385.1). Classification (NCBI taxonomy): domain Eukaryota; kingdom Metazoa; phylum Arthropoda; class Arachnida; order Uropygi; family Thelyphonidae; genus Mastigoproctus; species Mastigoproctus giganteus. Next base: position 245,185,163 of record NC_143577.1, on the reverse strand, counting down.
AACCTTAACAACCTCTCTGCAGCTGAATATGCTTGTTATGTACAGTCATCCCCCTTCAGAGCCACTGAATATGCTGCCAAATGAAAGAAAGTACACACTCCTCATACTCCTTGGTGGACACAGGAACGTAACGATCTCAGAAACCAAATGCATGTGGCACGGAGAGCCTTTCAACGATGTAGGCACTGGCCTGATCCTGAAGTTAATGCTCTCAAGCAAGAGTACAAGGAGAAGCAAAAAATCTACCATAAAGCCATTGCAGAGAACAAATTAAGGTCTTGGAGACAATTGATTTCCCAGGCAGGGAACACTGACCCATGGGGGCTCATACACAAGATCTGTAGGAACAAAATTATCTGCCTAAATATATACAACACCGTGCAATATCAAAACAGTGAAACATATTATTGGCACTCAACAGTCGAAAAAATCATTGAACACATCTTTCCTGAAGATGATCCCAATCTTGACAATATGCACCAAATTCAGATTTGGGGCAGACAATTCCACTTACGGAGGTACCCTGGGCGTTGATCTTTTCACTGCTGTTGAACTTGGTGCTGCGGTGGCCAAGTTGAATCCTAAAAAGTGTCCAGGCCTTGACCTGGTAGAAAATGCAGTCATCACCAGATTTCATGGGCTGTTGTTGTTGTTGTTTTTATTTGGTTTTTAGGAGCATTAGCAACTAAGGCCATATTGCTATGGGGATATAAGGTGGTCATTCCCTGACTTTTCTGCATCCTCCGTATTTGGTGGTCACGGGCGCAAACCCTGGTCTAATCAAGAAGCGTGTGCTACGCACTGCTGCTCCTGGCTACGGAGGTGCCCTGTTTCATGAGCTTCTACCCTAATATTTTGTTAAATCTTTACAACAAGCTCCTCTTGGAAGGCATATTCCCCAATTTCTGGAAGCAGGCACTGACTGCTTAAAATTATTCAAAAACCAAGAAAACCTAATACCGACCCAAGAGCATACCGTCCAATCTCTCTGTTAGCCAACCTGGGAATGATTGGCTGTTTGAAAGAATGATTGGTCCCAGAATCCAAACTATCCTAAACTCACAAAACCTTTCATCCAACTCGCAGTATGGCTTCAAGAAAGGATCCTCCGTGGAAGATGGCATTGCAGCCCTTGTAAAACATTGTACACATTCCACAGCAGTCTGTGAGATGGCCATCTTTGTGGATTTTGAGGGTGCCTTTGATACCCTTTGGTGGGAGAGTTCCCTCAGGTCCCTTACACTGGCAAACTGCAATCCATATCTTTACAGTCATAAGATCCTACTTCAGTAACAGATCAATTCAGGTCACTGCCCAACACCTGTCATATTCAAAATTTATAAACAGAGGTTGCCCACAGGGGTCAGTGCTAGGACCACTCCTTTGGAGGCGCCTCCGTAGCCAGGTGGAAAGGAGCAGCAGTGCGTAGCACACGCTTCTTGATTAGACCGGGGTTCGAGCCCGTCACCACCAAATACGGAGGATGCGGAAAGGTTAGGGAATGACCACCGCATATCCCCAAGCAATATGGCCTTAGTTGCTAATGCTCCTAAAAACCAAATAACAAACAAAACAAACTCCTTTGGAACTCCGTACTTGACCAGTGGCTCACCAGAAGCTTTGACAACTGTGTCAATTTTGCCTATGCAGATGACTTGGATATTTGCATTGCAGGAAGATCCAGAAAAACCCTTGAGGACCGTGCAAAGATTGTCCTGGATGACAAATAAATTAAAAATATATAAATGCAAACACAAAAACAAAGCAATGAGTTTTGATCATTAGCTTTGTTTTTGCGTTTGATATTCAAAAACAATTTGATATTTCAAAAACAAAGATCTTCAAAAACAGGTTGGATTACCGCAGACCCCCTAAAGTACTTATTCACAGGAAGCAAAATCCATATGTGGCAAAAAACTAAACACCTAAGGCTTTGAATGGTTTGAGCATGCTCAATGCCAATGGGATTCTTCATCTTTCTCAGAATAATCACCTCAGAGGGCATAAATTCAAATTGAGGAAGGACGGATGTCGGATAGATGTGCGGAAATTTGCCTTTGGCCAGCGGGTGGTTGGTTGGTGGAACCGACTTCCATCACTTGTTGTTGAAGTTGATAGCCTAAACAAATTTAAAGCTCAACTGGACAGGTATTTCGAACGAACGGAGGGGTGAAATGGGAGTGGGTTTTTTTTTTTTTTTTTTTTTTTTGGCTGATGCTGAATAAGCTTGCTTTCTTGCATCATATGCCTCTGCTAATGCTAATGCTAATGCTAATGGCAGAGAAGAAAAATGCATGGGATACTTATAAATTAACACATGACACAGAAGCCTATGATAGATACAAGTTGATATGCAACCAAGTTACAAAGGAGGTTAGGCAGGCAAAGGCAGATTACGAGAAATCCTTGGCAAGGGATGCAAAGAAAAACAGCAAAGAGTTCTTTACTTATGTTAACTCTAGAAGGAAGGGGATGAATCAGATTGGTCCACTTGATATTGATGGGTCAACTGTTGATGATCCTGCTCAGGTAGCTAACAAACTAAATGAATATTTTGCATCGACATTCGCACATGAGGAGTTATTCAGCAAGGGGAATGCCACAGGTGTATTCAACTCTAGCAGTAAGCTACAGAATCTTGAAATAACTGGGAGTAAAGTGGAGGAGAAACTGTTGAAGATAAACACAAGAAAGGCACCCGGGGTGGATGGGATCTATCCAGTTATATTAAAGGAGGTAGCAAAGGAAGTAAGCAAACCCTTAGCCATAATTATGAGAGCTTCCTTGGACTCAGGGGAGGTACCCATAGACTGGAAATGTGCAAATGTGACCCCAATTCACAAAGGAGGATCAAAGGCTGACACAAGTAATTATAGACCTGTGAGCTTAACTTCTGTTCCAGGAAAATTAATGGAGGCACTGGTTAAAGAAGCACTGCAGGATCATTTAGACAAGACTTCAGTTATAGGTCAGACACAGCATGGTTTTGTTAAGGGGAAGTCTTGCCTGACCAACTTGATTGGATATTATGATGCAGTCACAAAAGAACTGGATGCAGGGAATAACTTTGATATTATATACTTGGATCTTAGAAAGGCTTTTGATACTATTGCACATGGAAGACTGCTACACAAATTAGAGCAGTGTGACATTGGAGGCAAATTGCTGCTATGGATAAAGGGGTGGTTGAGGGGGAGAAGACAGAGAGTGGTAATCAATGGACACTGCTCATCGGGGACTAATGTTATTAGTGGAGTCCCTCAGGGCTCAGTGTTGGGTCCATTATTGTTTTCTGTATTTATAAATGATATTGATGATGGTATATCAAGCTTAATGTCCAAGTTTGCAGATGACACAAAGGTTGGCAGGGTTGTCAAGGACACTACTGACACTATGCTGCTGCAACAGGATCTGGAAAGGTTGAGCAGATGGGCTGAGAGGTGGCAAATGAAGTTTAACATCGACAAATGTAAAGTACTACACATGGGAAACAGCAACCCCAGAGCAACGTATCAACTCTGTGGTACTACACTGACAGTGGTAGAGAATGAAAGGGACTTGAGGGTGGTTGTGCAGGCAGATATGAAGTTCTCTGAGCAGTGCAGACGGGCTGCAAGAGTAGCTCATGGAGTATTGTCAATGATATACAGGAATTTTTCCAGCAGGGATAAGGAGGTGATTATTCCATTGTATAAGGCAATGGTCAGGCCACACCTAGAGTACTGTATACAGGTCTGGAGGCCTTATTTCAAGAAGGATGTAGAGCTGCTGGAACGAGTACAGAGAAGGGCAACAAGATTAGTGAATGGAACAAAGGGGTGCTCTTACGAAGAAAGGCTTAAGTGTTGCAAATTACAGTGTCTGGAGACTAGGCACCAGCGAGGTGATCTGATAGAGGTGTATAAAGCCTTGAATGGTTTAAGCATGCCCAATGCTGATGGGATTCTTCCTCTAGCTCAGAAAAATCACCTGAGAGGGCATAAATTCAAATTGAGGAAAGACAGATGTAGGATAGACGTGAGGAAATTTGCCTTTAGCCAGCTGGTGGTTGGTTGGTGGAACAGACTTCCATCCCTTGTGGTGGAGGTTGATAGCCTAAATAAGTTTAAGACTCAGCTGGACAGGTATTTGGAACGAACAGAGGGGTGAAGTGGAAGTGGGTTTTTTTTTTTTTTTTTTTTTTTGGCTGATGCTGCATAAGCTTGCTTTCTTGCATCAAATGCCTCTACTAATGCTAATGCTAATACCTTGGCATAATATTGGATGACAGGCTCAGTTTCCAACCACACTTGAACAGATTAGCAAACAAAACCAAAGCCTTCACTGATGCCGTCATAACCGAGTCCAGTTGGCCGATCGGGCTAGCTGAGTGGGTAAAGTGCCTGCCTGGCAACTCAAAGGTCGTGGGTTTGATTCCCGCCTCGGGCTTGGATCAAAGTACTGCAAAAACCTTGGGAGGTGCATTATGGCCACAGAAGCCTATGCGCCAACAACTACCAAAAAAAAAAATAAATAAATAAAATAACCGAGTCCAAGAACAACATCAACTAATGCACTGCAGGTTCTATCAGGGGCTCTTCTCCTGGACTTATATATAGCTTATAGAGGCTTCATCTACAAACACAAAAAAAGGCCTACCAACCTCACTCCTTGGAATAGACTGCAATCCTGCTACAAATATCAAGCAGGAAAAAATAAACCTACGGAATAAACTCCTCTCCCTTTGGCAGGTTAGATGGGATGAAAGTCCCACAGGAGAGGTCACCAGACTTTTTATCCTGGATGTCACCTTTGCCATGAATAAGCCACATTGTAATTGGTTCTACCCATCCATGAGCACATCCTACATCCTAACACGACATGGCGCTCTTAAAGCGAAACTGTTCCAATTCGGGCTGGCGACAAATCCTCATTGCTCCTGTGGGGAAGAGGAAGCCTGGAACCACATTCTATTGTCCTGCCCCAACTACAAAGAACAACAGACAACACTTAAAAATAAAGTTCAGAACATCTCAGAAGTCAATCTTAAATACTTAATTGAAAATGAGACTAGCTTTCAAGCCCTTCAAATCTTCACCAACGACATCTTCAGCAGAAAAACGCAAATACTTCACCACACTGGATAATTCAACAAGCTCTTGCTGAGCTGTTCCCTATGTCACCTACCAGTCATCCTGGACTTGAATTATTTTGATCTCTGAGGTTGTTCAGAGATGTCAACCACTGATGTTTTTTTATTATTATTATTTTATTTATTTTTTTTATTATTATTATTTTTTTATTATTATTTTTTATTTTTTTATTTTTTTATTATTATTTTTTATTTTTTTATTTTTATTTTTTTTTTATTTTTATTTTTTTTTTTATTATTATTATTTTTTTATTTTATTATTTTTTCTTTTTCCTTCTGCTGGTACTCAGGACTGAGCATCCTGAGTATGGGATTGCTGGCATCCACTGGTATTGCCCTACCTCCAGTGGAAGCAGGATTTTAGTGCACTACTGAGGTGCAGATAGTAGATAATGTCCGGCTCCGTGTGCTTTGGGACAGGCAGCAGTTGCTCAGGTGTTGGCTGCTCACATTTCAGGCCCTGTTTACACAGATTCTGTAGTCAAGACAATTTGTGGAGATGGACCCAAGTCCTGGAGCCGCTACAAACAGGTCACTTGTTGTTGTTGTTGTTTTTTGGTTTTTAGGAGCATTAGCAACTAAGGCCATATTGCTCCAGGATATGCGGTGGTCATTCCCTGACCTTTCCGCATCCTCCGTATTTGGTGGTGACGGGCTCGAACCCCGGTCCAATCAAGAAGCGTGTGCTATGCACTGCTGCTCCTTCCCACCTGGCTACGGAGGCGCTCAAACAGGTCACATACACGCATACATAAATATCCTTGAGTGTGCATACGTGCATTTCTTTTACTTTTGAGTCTTGAGAGTTTTGTTGTGTTTTACAATTTTGTAAGAGAAGCTCCATTTTCTGCTAAAATTTCTTACACAGGTTCGAATGATTGTAAATAGTGTTTATGTAATTTTGTATTTATGTAAATAAATAAAAAATAATAATAATAATAATACTTCACAAAACACACCCTGGCCTTATGCAGAGTACTGTATTCTACACAGAGTAAAAATGCGGAGTTGGGGTAGATCCCTAGAGCCACAAGACAAAAAAACACTGTCACTGTGATCGATATCTAAACAGGAAATGACCTATGTAATTATTTACCTGTGCATTTGTATTGTGTAGCATTTTCAAGGTCAAATAAATATCACTATGTAATTATTTACCCACGTTCACATAGCTCACTTAGGAAAAGGCTTTTTGCTTCAGGTTCCCACAGTGCATGAGGATTGTTGCATCTGAAAGAGCAGGACTAAAATATTTAACTAAAGTATTTACAAACTATACAAATATTTAAAATATTTACAAATAACTAAACTATTTACAAACTATGCAAATATTTAAAATATTTACAAATGACTAAACTATTTACAAGTATGCAATATTCATCAATATACAAAAAAACGTTACAATGGAACATCAAATGTTAGACAGGGAAGCATGTATATGAGGTTGGTGAATGTTATGGAGGCAGTTGTCAATAATTAATTGCATTTGTAGTGACGTAATTACCTCCCTCTCTTCTCCCATTGGCTCAAATAAATATCACTAAGAGGAAAACTTTTTTAATGTATAGAGAGATAATACATAATGATAAAATACTAAGGAAGAAAAAAGTACTGCTGCATTATGCGACAATATCTTTTCCTTAATATTATAGTATTATTATTTCTTAAATATAGGTTTCTCTCTCTCTTCTTTCTATTATTTTGATCTATAAACTAATTTTACTCCTTCCTTATTACCTTTCTATTTCTCTTCAATATTCTATATTTTTTTCTGTAAACTATTAATATATATATATGTTATTTGCAAGGTTTTCGTATAAGTAATTTGTATGAAATTACTCGCCTATCTTGTGACTGGCTACATAGATAGAGCTAGTAAGTTTATATTTATTTTATGTAAATGTTATGTATTATAGTTAAAAGTCATTGTCTGGCTGTTTAGCTGATGGGAGGCAAAGTTAGGAAGGTAATTAGGATAGAAATAGACACTCCTGCCCTCATATTACATCAATAGCTCAGTGTGGAAGAATTTTAGTTATAGGAAAGTAAAAAGTATATGACTGAAGAGTATAAAGCTGGTGCTTAGGTTATCAGGAGTACAATTTCCCATCCATGTTAGTAACGGCTCTAGACATGGTAGGTTTCTGCATTTGGAAGTGGCATCTGTATATCTACCAAAATCTTATAATTATACTTCAAATTAAAATTCTATTTAACATTAATGTATACACTTATACTTATGTCCTTATAATTTAAACTAAGGTTTTAAATTAAATTAATTTAATCTTATAATTTAAACTAAGGTTTAAATTATAACGACAAATAGTCGTTATAATTTTAGTGGGTAACTGGTTGATAAATGTGAAACTGTATCTCTTAAGGATGTCACACTGTTTCACTATTTCAGCAAATTATGCTGAAATAGTCCATATATACAACCTTTAATGTTTCAATAGTTCCCTGTACATATATTTTAGTAATGGATTTATTTAAATATGTACAGGTAACTGTGGCATCTACGTTATGGCATATACTTTACTTTAAAAATGTTCATGATTCTTCTCTCTTTTGGTGATTCCCTCCTCTCTCTCTCTCTCTCTCTCTCTCTCTCTCTCTCTCTCTCTCTACTCAAATTTTTTTTTGGCTGGTGCAGCATAAGCCTCTGGCTTCCTTGCACCATATGGCTAGTAATAATAGTAATATTAATAAAAATAAAAATTCGGGTAATTAAAAATGAATAGTTATAATGAAAATTAATTATTGGTTATTAATTAAGAATATGTTTAAAAATAACAAAAGTTATTAATGAAAAATTACTTATTTAAGAGTATGTTAAAAAAATTCTAAGGCGCTGCAAGAACTTACCGTGCCACACATTGCTGACAACCAAAAACTGAATGAGCTAGTTTGCTGCGTTAAATTTCAAGATTGCCACCCTAGTCGTGAGCTTACAACTAAAATTCTTCCACACTCTGAGCTATTTGTGTAATACGAAGGCAGGAGTGTCTATTTCTATCCTAATTACCTTCCTAACTTCCCCTCCCATTAGCTAAACAAAGACTTTTAACTATGATACATAACATTTATGTAATATATATGAGGTAAAAGTAATAAATTATTGAAAAGTATGATGGAGGCATAAATTACACAAAATGCCAAAACTAATAGAAGGAAAGCAGAAATTGAAAATGAAGGCATGAGGAAGAATGTGACTATCCTATATGATGTAATGAATTAAACAAAATTATAGGCTGAATTGAATAACCAATTGGAGAGAGAAGGGAACTGTAAAGCATAAATGATTATTAGACTAATATATGGAGTAATATCAAGCATCAGATAAGGGTGAGATACTTTGGTTATAAGTCCAAGAAAGGGGGGGGGGGGGGGGGAATTATAAAATTAAAATTTGACGTTAGCTAAAAATAAATATTGATACATAATCAGGTATTTCTTCAAGGGATTACACCTGATCATGTATCAAAAACTGCATTTCTACACTTGTCCCTACTTGTGGAAGAAAAGGAAATTTAAAAATAAAAATAAGTGAGAGTAAATAGGAGGGTAAAGAAGTAGAACTTCCACAAAAATATGGACAGGGTAGTCCCAACGTAGTGTATGTTGTATAAAATAAGAAATTAAAGTAAATTAAGAAGTAAAATAGTAATAAAATTAAAATAAATGTGTACAGTGTTAGATGCAATAATAGGTAGTTATTATAAGTGAGAATTAGTAAATGATGCGATTTAGTAAAAATTTTTGGGAGAATTTGTATAAGAATGTAAAATTAGAAGATAATGCAAGCAAATGGTATAAGGCAAGGGAGTGAATCGAGGAAAGGGAAGGGATGAAAATATAGATAAAAAAGACAAAGTAGCGAGAGGTTAAAGACAGTAGGAACATTTGTATCACTTTCGTATTGCACTAATAGCCTTATGAGCCAGAAAAAAAGAAGTTGAAAGATAAAAAGCTAAGAAAGCTTTCTTACTTTTAAAATCCCCCATGATAAGACATTCGGATTTGTTAGTCTCTTCTGTATAGTTGTTCGGGCGAAGGTAAAGAAAGACAATACGAAAACGACGAGAAACATCAGATAACTTATGCGGAAAATTAGTTTCCTGATACAGCACTCTAGCGCTGCTTGCTTGTTAAACAGACAGTAGGTTTATCGGTCTGGAGCAGTTGAGAACAATATATTGATTGACAAGTAGGCATGGCAAACGATGTGCTGATTGGTGTGTGAATACAACACATGATAGCATCGGTTTAGTATCACTTTAGTAGCACTCAGAAGCACTAATGGTAACTTGCCCTAATGAATGCTTTCCATAATGGTGAAAAAAGTTCAGGTTACCTCCACCTGCTGAATCCCATGGGAGCTTTACCTCTCCCAAAGTGGAGGGGGTAACATAACCTTTTTTCTTTAGAATCACAGTCATATTTAGAAATGCATTCATAAAAAAATAAATTTTTTTATGACTGTATTTTTATTTTCTTGTTCAATAATATGCCCTAATGGTGAAAAAAGGTCAGGTTATTTCCACTTGAATCCTATGGGAGCTTGAGCCCCTCCCAAAATGGAGGGGGTAACATAACCTTTTTTCTTTAGAATCATGGGTGGACTAGCACATAAATTGTTTATTAATAAAATATTAATTTTTTATTACAGTACTTTTACTTTTAAGGTCAGGTTACGAAATATAACGAAAAATAAAGAAACCTTTTCCTTTTATCGTAACCAAACCTAAATAAACATTATAGTAAAAACACTCATGAACTCCAAAAATCTGCTTTTAATAATGAGAAAAAAACAATGAACATAAAAATGAACAGAACGAAACTTTTATTAATTTAGTTTTTATCAAAAAATCAACCAACGTTTTATTTTCCTTACAAATTTCTTCCATCTTTAAAAGATTTATCGCTACTATTACCTGTTTACCGTTCATCACAAAACTATTATGTACCGTTCTTTACTCATAAATACATGTTATAATGCCAACCAATGACTACACAATAGCTTGTTGTCTGTGGTGCCCACCACCAGTCATTTCATTGTTTGCCACGCCTACCTGTCAATCAATATATCCTTCTCGATTTCGGCTTCAGACCGTTAATACTTACCATCTGTTTACTGAGCGAGCAGCGGTAGAGTCTGGTGTCAGGAAACTAATTTTCCACGTAAGTTATCTGACATTTCTCATCGTTCTCATGTTGGCTTTCTTTACCTTAGCCATTGTTCAATATACAGTCGCACCTCTCTTTAACGAACTTCCATATAGCGAATTTTTCTATGTAGCGAATTTTTTTGAATTCCTCTTGGTCATTACATTGAAAATAGTTTCTGTATAACGAAGAAAATTTCCATATAATAAACTGATTTTGAGAGACCTGGTTTGTTCGGATTGTTCACACTTCTGGCCTTTAGGCAATAAAGCTGATGCTGTAGAAAGCACGAATTCAGAGCTAAAAGCATTAAGAAGTAATCCCTTTAGCTTTTAAGAGCTAAAGAGATTAATTCCACAAATTAAGAGCTAAAACAATTACAATTTATTGGTGCCTGCAAAACCCTGCAGGAGGAAACTGGCCAACCACGGCACAGGATAGAAAAAGATGGAAGGTTTTGGAAAAGGCCTTTGCCCAGCAGAGGGTCAGCAGTGGCTAAAAAAAAGAAGTAAAACTTCTTTTTTTAGTCACTTTTTTTTTTAGACCAGTGTGACTAAAAAAAAGAAGTAAAACCTCTTTTTTTTTTAGTCACACTGGTCAGCTGCTATCTATGTGTCCACAGGTGATGCAAAGATTAAGGCATATTCCTGATATGCACATTGGCTCTGGTCAACCGTTTTCTACTGTATGCATCCTATTAAAGAATTAGGATAGAGTGATTTTCCTTTATCTCGGAAATTCATCTGTTGTTTCGAAAAATGAGTCATCCACACTTTCGCTAAATTTCACCTGTCTCTGTTTATATGGTAGGTAAAAGTGGTCCCTAAATCAGTTTTATTTTATTTGCTGTGCAAGTAACCTTACAGTGTCTAAGAGGAAATCCTTGAATAGTGTGAAAAAGTGGAAGTGCTTAATAGTGTAAATCAGGGAGTAAAAAAAAAAAAAAAAAAAAAATCACTTTAAAATTTGGTATCCCTGCCAGTAGCGTGTCAACTGAAAAACCATGTTTCGATTCTGAAACTGTTTGTGGAAATGGAACCCACTCGGAAGCCTGTGAAATTATGCCTGTGTGAAGGTGTAGATGAAACAGTTTTTAAGTGGATGCAGTTGATTCCAGATCAAAACGTGCTGATATCAGGACCATTTATGAAAGAAAAGGCTATGGAATATGCATCTTTTCTGGGTCATAAAATGTTCCAAGCCAATTCTGTTTGGCTGGATAAATTTAAATAGCACGATGGCTTACTTGAAAAAGTTATTTCTGATGAAAGTGCAGTTACAGTTGAAGAAGACTGTACCCATTGGAAAGAAACAGTTTTTGAAAAAATTATCCAGAACTACAAGCCCAAAGACATATTCAATGTTGATGAAACAGGTCTATTTTTTAAATGTTTGCCGAACAAGATACTGACTTTTAAAGGTGATAAATGTTTAGGTGGTAAAAATAGTAGGAGAGAATTGTCTTGGTTGGTGCAAATATACCTGGTAATGAAAAACTGAAGATTTTGGTAATAGGAAAAAGTAAATTAACTCAATGTTTCAAAGGAGTAAAGTCATTATAGTTGGACTACAACAAAAAGCTTGGAGGACAAGTGAAATTTTTGAACAGTGGATGTTAAATTTCAATAGAAAGATGACGAAGGAAAACAGAAAAATCACATTGATTGTCAACAACTGTCCTTCCAACTTTCATTCAGTAATTTTAAAACTTACAAGTGCGAAGGCTGTTTTCTTCCCCCTGTTTTCATCTAAACTGCAGGTGCCAATGGACCAAGGCATTATCAAGAATTTGAAAATGCACTACCCAAGCGCATACTGAAAAAAATTATACTGAGAATAGAAACCAACCAACCAATAGATTCTATAACAGAATCTATAGCAAAACCATTTTAGCAAATGCTAAAAAGCTAATTAACAGCGACAAGAGGGATGAACTACTACAAGACATTGAGCAATCTTGGGAAGAGTTTCAAGTGAGGTTTGATCAGTGGAGAAATTGTTCTTGATGGATTTTTAGGAGTTGATAATGATGTCCTAGTAGCTGAATATCTGAGTGACACCAACATTTTGGAGCTTATTTAAAGAACTGGACAATATTGATGATGAGTTGGATGAAATTGAGGCAATATTAAACCTTCCAAACAAGAAACGTTGGCAATATTTGAAACTCTGCTTTGGGACCTTCAGTGGGAAGAAAATTTAACAGAAAATATATTTGCATGTTTAAACAAATGCGAACATTTTTATGAATGGTTTATAGTAGAATCCAATGTACGACATAATTCTTAAAAGCATACTAATATATTGTGCGCATCATGTAAGTACAGTCAGTCCTCGTATAACACGTGTTTACACTACACGAATTCGATCATACATGATTTATAAATAGGGGAACGATATCTCATAACACGAACCGAATTCGCTTATGCACGATTCGCCTTTGTGTTTACAAGAAATGGCAGTCGAACGCAGAATCACCCCAACCAAACGCAACACAATAGGAATGAAGAGAAGATTTTGAAAATGTATTTATGTTTTTTATATCAGTGAAGGGGAAACACGTTTCACCATAATAAGCCCACACAATTCCAGCTATCGGTATTATTGCAAATGCAATTAGATCGAGTTTACTACCAGTTTATAACAGATTCCACTAGCAGAAATGCAACTGGAAATTGTTTTTATTGTTTTATGGTAGTAACCCCTAGAAATGTGCTTTAGTAAAATGCGAGGTGTTAATAGTGTATCTCTGCCTTTACGGTGTTGTTTATTCAGTTGCTACACGCGCGCAGCTTTGTTTATGTGTATCAAGCGTGCCTCCTCATTTTGTAATTGTGCTTTATTCCCTAAAAATGAGTAAAATACTTAAAAGGTGTGAAAAGGAGGCGTCCTGGTGAAGACACTGCAGATTCAGAGAGAAAAAGAAAAGCAATATCGATAAACAGAGGCGGACTGGGTCCAAAATTCTTACCCAGAAAAATTTTTAGTGGTGGCCTCATACTATGGTTTATGGCCAAAATCACACCGGCCTCCGGCCAACCAGGGTTTCCCCGGTAAGGCTTATGGCCAGTCCGCCTCTGTCAATAGAGAAAAAAATATGAAATTGTGAAACGCTTTGAGCGAAATTAAAGACCATGTGATATTGCACGTGCTACAGACCTAAATGAGGCAACGCCGAGAATGACAAAGAATGCAGAGAAAATAAAAACAACTTTCATAGCAGGAACAACTCAAAGTGTAATTAAAATCCATTAGATTAAGACACAAAGAATTGGAAGAGATGGAACGGCTGTCATCTGTTTGGATAGAAAATCAAACAAAAAACAAGTTTGCTTACGATAGAAGCAAAAGCATTAGCAATATTTTATTACATAATAGTCATAATAAAATACGTAATTTTATTATGATTATTTATTGTGTTTGGTAATGTTTTGGTTACAAATGTGTGTTCAATCTTGGGTGGTCGGCACCTAACCCTATTTTTCCCATAGGGCCTGTTGTTTATATTGCATGATTTTGCATTGCACGAGGGTTTCTAGGAACCCAACTATCGTGCTATACGAGGACTGACTGTAGTCATTTCTTAATATGTATGTATTAACAAATTAATTCTTTTAAAATGTAAGAAAATTTATTCATTCCCACTTATTTCTGATTTATTTCCCATCTTTTACCATTTCTGAATTTGCAGTATTTTTCACTGTTGAAAAGATCATATTTCTTTATAATGAATTTTTTCAAGGGAATGATCGATTTTGTTATACAGAGGTCTGGCTGTACTCATCCCAATCTTTTGGCCTGTAACAGACTCCAACTCTTATTTTTGTTTTTCCAGTGTTTATATCACACTAGACGGACTCACTGTTACACTGACAGCCTATTATAGAAGTAATGCAAGAATTACTTCTATAATGGGATACACTTAAATAGAAAGGGTGCAAGAATATTTGCTGATGCTATCGAGGCAGTGTTAGGTGGGTCGGAAAACTGATAGCTTGGGGGGATACAAGGACTAATAGTTTAACAGTAGCCATAGGCAGAGGTGAAGGTGATTCTTGCACAACTTCTATTAGAATAAGTAGTGACCTGGAGAGTGGGGTGTTGGGGGTTTCAGGGACGGATGGCAGTCATCCTGAAATAGGCGGGTATATGGGATGTGTTAGGGTAACCAGGAATAGGAGTAGGAGCATGTATACCAATGCTAGAAGTATAGTAAATAAATTTGATGAATTTGAAGCGTTGGTCAAGACATCAAAGGCAGATATTATTGGGATAGCAGAGACGTGGTGTCACACAGATATAAGGAATGCTGAACTGGAATTTGGGGAGTACAATGTGTACAGGAAGGATAGACAGGATAGAAAGGGAGGAGGTATTATGCTGTTAATTAAGAAAAACATAAAATCAAAAGAAGTGCATCCAGTTGATATAGATGAACAGTGCACTATTGAGTCAGTTTGGTGTGACATAAGCACTACGAAAGCAAAAATAAGAGTAGGAGTGTGTTATAGGCCTAATGACTCGAATGAGTACGATGAACAGTTGTACAGAGAAATAGAGTTGGCTAGTAAATCGGAATGTCTTATAATGGGGGATTTTAACTTCCCAGATATTGACTGGAACTTGTGGGTTGGTCACTCACACACTAGTCAGACTTCTGTGGATTTATTGGATGATTGTTTTCTGCAGCAGCATGTTCGAGAGGCAACCAGAGAAAGTAATACTCTTGATCTGGTTATCAGCAGTGATCATTCGTGTATTAAGAATTTGCAGATAAAGGAACCACTAGGTGGCAGTGATCACAGTGTACTGATGTGGGATTTACTTAAAGATTTAATTACCATCAGGGGTAAAGGAAAGGGTTTTTGCTTCCGTAAAGGTGAGTACAGTGGTCTCAGACAGTTTTTAAATTCTGTACAGTGGGATCAACTGACGACGTTATCAACAGTAAATTCTAAGTGGGAAGCATTCAAGGAATTAATCGTGGATGCTACTAAAAGTTTCATACCTATTAAGAAATATTGTTCAAGGTTTAGTCCTAAATGGTTATCTAATGAACTAATGAGACTCGTAACAGAGAATAAAAATGCATGGGATGCATATAAATTATCAAGCGACTCAGAAGGCTATGGCAGATATAAGCTGGTCTGTAATCAGGTCACAAAGGAGATTAGGCTGGTGAAGGCAGATTACGAGAAATCCCTGGCAAAAGATGCTAAGAAAAACAGCAAGGATTTTTTTACTTATATAAACTCTAAAAGGAAGAGGATGAATCTGATTGGTCCACTTGACATCGATGGTTCGACTGTTCATGATCCTGCTCAGATAGCAAACAAACTGAATGAGTATTTTGCATCTACATTCACACATGAGGAATTATTAAGATTTGAAAATGGCAGGAGGTCATCAAATTGTAGCAGGATACTTAATGATTTTGTAATAACTGAAAGCAAAGTGGAGGAGAAATTGTTGAAGTTAAACATAAGAAAAGCACCTGGGGTGGATGGGATCTATCCAGTTATATTAAAGGAGGTGGCAAAGCAACTAAGCAAACCCTTAGCCATAATTATGAGAGCGTCCTTGGACTCAGGGGAGGTTCCCACGGACTGGAGATGTGCAAATGTATCCCCAATTCACAAAGGGGGATCGAAGGGTGACACGAGTAATTACAGACCAGTTAGTTTAACTTCTGTTCAGGGTAAAATAATGGAGTCACTGGTTAAAGATGCATTGCAGGATCATCTAGACAAGACTGAAGCAATAATTCAGACACAGCATGGGTTTGTTAAGGGAAAGTCTTGTCTGACAAATTTGATATCAAAAAATAATTTTGATATCATATATTTGGATTTCAGGAAAGCTTGTGACACTGTTGCACATGGAAGACTATTGTACAAATTGGAGCAGAATGGTATTAAGGGTAAGTTGCTACAATGGATAAAAGGATGGTTAAGTGGGAGAAGACAGAGGATGGTAATCAATGGGTGCTGCTCTACGTGGACTAATGTTATTAGTGGTGTCCCACAGGGTTCGGTGTTAGGTCCACTGTTGTTTTGTATATTTATCAATGATATTGATGAAGGTATATCAGGCTTAATGTCGAAGTTTGCCGTGATACAAAGGTTGGCAGGGTTGTTAATGACAGTAATGGCAGTGTGCTACTGCAACAGGGTCTAGATAATTTGGGCAGTGGGCTAAGAAGTGGCAACTGAAGTTTAACCTTGACAAAAAATGCAAAGTACTGCATATGGGTAGAAGTAACCCCAGAGAAACGTACCAACTGTGTGGTACTACACTTAAGGTGGTAGAAAATGAAAAAGACCTGGGAGTAATTGTGCAGTCAGATATGAAGTTTTCTGAGCAATGCAGACACGCTGCCAGGGCAGGTCATGGGGTTTTGGCAATGATATATAGGAATTTTGCTAGCAGGGAGAAGGAGGTGATTGTCCCTCTGTTTAAGGCAGTGGTCAGGCCATGTCTTGAATACTGCGTACAGGTCTGGAGGCCTCATTTTTGGAAGGATGTAGATTTACTTGAGCGTGTACAGAGAAGGGCAACAAGATTGGTGAGGGGAATGAAGGGATCCTCTTATCAAGAGAGGCTTAAGTTCTGCAAATTGCAGTGGCTGGAAACTAGGCACCTGCGCAGTGATCTGATTGAGGTGTATAAGGCCTTGAATGGGTTGAGCACGCTGAATTCTGATGGGATCCTGCCACTTGTTCAGATTACGAACCTAAGGGGGCATAAATCCAAATTAAGAAAAGACAGATGTAGAATAGATGTGCAGAAATTTGCCTTTAGCCAGCTGGTGGTTAATTGCTGGAACAAACTTACATCTATCGTTGTGGAAGTTGATAGGTTGAATAAATTTAAGGAGGAACTGGACAGGCATTTGTAGGGAATGGTGTGATTTTTTTTTTTTTTTTTTTCTCTGATGCTGCATAAGCTCATACACTTGCTTTCTTGCATCATATGCCACTACTACTACTACTATTAGTTCTACCTCTGCTTGTAATTGTCATTGTTATTAGTCTGTGTACCCTCCCCTCCCCCAAACTAACAGTTTTTTGACCCTCCTGACATTGCATCTATAGCATCAGCAAAATGATTGTTGCACCTCTTCTATCAGTTAATTCAATCTCTATAAAAACAGGCGCATCTGTTAACAAACACTGACCATGCTGAGAAAAACTCTGTCCCTTGAGCCTAGCACAAATCTCTCCATGGTCAAATTGATTGACAAAGCTCTTATTATAAACTCTCTTATCATATCTTGTAAGAATTCCAGGCATTTTCAAATTCAGCCCTAACACATTTTTTTCTCAACATCACCTCATACTCTTTAAGTAATGCCTATATTTAATATCATTTATACCAATGGATAGAACAATATCATCAACTTTTGGCCCTGCCAGACATATCCTAGTCCTATTCCACTTATCCTTATTATATGAAATATTTCCTGCTTCCCTGACAATAGAATCACCAAGAATAGCTATCTCCCATGGGACCTGCACATCCTGCTCATGATGTATGGTGATCCTCGGTTCAGCAGATATAAGAAGGTAGACAGCTGAGTGCTTTGATGAGTCTCCTGATTTAGTTACTTCTTGGGAAAACAATCCTTCAAGTAGCAGTCAAAATTCGTCCAATAAAACTAAATTTTGTGACATTATGTCCAGCAACAGTCAGGGGTCTGTCTACTCACAACATACAGTCATGATTCATTAGAGAATTACCTTCACAAACTCTCCTCCTTCCCCTTTTCCCAAGCCAAGGTATGCTTGTTGCTCTGGGTCATATGCTATGCTACTCAAAAAGTCCTGGGCATAATTTCACTGAAAAATATTTTATTAGTCCTACAGCACCAGACTACCAGTAATGCTATGTGAGATGCTCGTACTATAGTAATAGCATTATACTGTTCCCAGCTACTATTGCAATGTATGTATTAGGTAAAATTATAAAGCACTACCTTATTACTTCTTTGCCTGAAGAACATCTCAAGAGAGAAAATATTCAAGAATTATCTTCTGATTCTGTTGAAAAACTTCCTGCCATGGTGGTATTCTGATATTCATATTGGCAACAGCAGAGCTTTAGCTTTCTAAATGTTTAGATAACTACAAGAATAAACAAATTTCCTTAATTAAAGTGCATAAAATTATTCTAAAAATTATAATGCTTGTTAAGAAAAAAAAAAAGAAAAAAACCTCCAAATTATTGCAAAAAAAGTTGAAATTAGAAGCAAACAAACAAACATCTAGCCCTTAATAGCCCTGATCCAGAATCCTATGGATTTTGGATATGTTATTCTTAAGATCCTCTAAAAGATAATCATTATAAAGAGATAGCTAGGTTATTATCCTGTCAAATGTGCAAACATAAAATAAAGACCTTTTAGAATTTATTATAGCTCTCTGTTTTGAGAATTATTGGCCCCCTTATCCTTGGGTAATTGGGTACTCACCAGTGCACAACTTCACAACCCAGTGATATATTTTCACAATGTGAGATATGACAAAAGTTATGGATATTCAAGTGCTAATAAATTTTGACATTATATGTGTTCATTTGTCTCTCTCTCTCTCTCTCTCTCTCTCTCTCTCTCTCTCTCTCTCTCTCTCTCTCTCTCTCTCTCTCTCTCTCACACACACACACACACACACACACTATATATATATATCCCTTTATTATTATTTTCGGTGTAAATTTCTACACCTTCTGACATCTCTCTCTCATATTTATATAAATATATCATCACTAGATTGATAACCTACACTAATGTGTGCCTAGTTACCCTCTCATGTTTAGGGTGCCTCCGTAGCCAGGTGGGAAGGAGCAGCAGTGCGTAGCACATGCTTCTTGATTAGACCGGGGTTCAAGCCCATCACCACCAAATACGGAGGATGTGGAAAGGTCAGGGAATGACCACCGCATATCGCGGAGCAATATGGCCTTAGTTGCTAATGCTCCTAAAAACCAAATAACTAACTAACTAACCCTCTCATGATCATTTAATATTCTCTGAAGCAATTGTCTCTCTCCCTCTCTGAGTAATGGTGCACATCACAAATAAATAGCAATATACTTCTCTGAGGAAACAGTACTGTTTAGTATTAGTAAAGGCCAAAAGATGCATGGATGCTAGGCTTTTACTGCATTGGCCAAAAAAAAAGTCTGTATATGCATATTTGTTTATTTGTAATGTAAACCTAAGGTGACACACCATTCACACAAGAAAATATAAGACTAAGACTGTATAGAACAAAATATCGCACAACGAAATATAAGACTAAGGTAACACCATTTACACAAAAAACTTGTGTGAATGATGTGATATCTAAGAAACACTACATTATGTGTAAAAATAGCATTTATATCAAATACATACTTTAGTTTGAGTTGTAAAAAAATTTAGAAAAGTTAATGGAATATAAGTCCAGCTATTATTAAAGTATTTTTTCTGAGCTTGCTTTGTTTCTTTCGTTTAACTTTTAAAGGGAATATAGTGAGTCATGTGATATTATTATTTCATAGAGGTACTCATGGTTACATGGCCCCTGAAGTTTTATCCAAGGGAACAGCTTATGATTCTAGTGCTGATTGGTTCTCTTTAGGCTGCATGTTATATAAATTATTAAAAGGGTAAGTGCCTTCATTTCTATTGCTATTATGATATATATTATTTTTCTCTAATGTGAATGAACATTATATACAGAAAACTTTGTATGCATTTTACTCAGATTGTAACTATATAAAATAAAGATACTATTCTACATGAGCTTATTAGTGGAACGTTTTATGCACTACAATGCAATTTTGGTAAAACTATTATAATGTAAAATTAAAACAGTTGGATACTAAAATGGTATTAGTATCAAAAAACCTTGTTTTTGGTTTGCACATCCTGTTTGCCACAAACAGAATGTGGTTGCGACTGCTTGTCAAGAAATTATGATAACTATGATCATGAGAGAAAAAAGCCTGAGAAGGAATTTAAGTTTAATGGAAGGCATCTCTCAGCATCTGCAAGAAATGGGTGTCGAAAATCTGGGTGATGATATTATTAGTAGTAGTGGCAGTTGATGCAAGGAAGAAGGAAGCAAGCTTTATAAGGATCAGCCAAAAAAAAAAAACCCACACACACACACACACACACACACACACACACACACACACACACACACACACACACACACACACACACACACACACACACACACACACACCTCATTTGTCCATCCCTTCTAACAATATATCTAACTCTTCCTTAAATTTATTTTCAAACTATCCACCCCTATAAAACCAGATGGAAGCATGGTTCAACAATCAAATACTCTCTGGCATATACATATGGCTGTGATTAGATAAATCACAGCGATATATCTGTGATTAGATAAATCGGTTATGAAAGATACAAAAGTAGTAAAAAAATTAGTGATTCAATTGCAAAATTGTATGTGATTGCAAAATTAAGAGTAGCTGTTTTATCTTGTAAATGTCTTATAATTATTTAATTAGCTAGTTACATTTATATACTATATTTTATGTACTTTTTTTTTTTAAACATATTATAGAAGTAATTGAATCACCTTTAACTTTTTAAAATATATTAAAGGAGAAAGGTATATTAAATTCTGCCAAATACACTGAAATTATCAAACACCTTCTCTCAAAATATTTATAATTTTGTGTTAAATTGAGTTGTATGCATTAAAGGTTGATGCTGCCTAAGCTCTATATAATATGTATATAATGGCCACCATTTCCATATCAGAATAATCATAAATCATTTTGTAAATAATACTGAAAAATACCTACTTTTTGATCTTCTGTTAATGATAGTTTTGTACTATTTCCAGTAATCCTGAAACTGTTCAAAACCTTAGTTGGCTTCCACCGCACTGGGTGATACTGTACTTGATCTGACCAGCATGTCAGATCAAGTACAGTATGTGCATGACTATGTCGACTTCAGGTAGCAAGCATATGGAACTGTAGCAATGGCTATTGTTGTGGAAATAGAAATTTTGAAGGGGGAAAAGATGAGATAGAAGTGGACAGCTATAGTACACATAGATATTGTTTTAGAGTATGAAGTGGAATTTATAGAAAAAAGATATCAGCTAAAAAAGAGGAACTAAAACTTTACTAAAAAAAATAACATATTCGGAAGAACAGAGAAGTTTATTAGCTATATGGCAGAAATTGAGCCGCCTAACTTTTTTTTTTCTTTTTTTTGTTTAGTAGCATCAAGGAAAGAAAGATGTTTCAAAGAGTGCAATTCAGCTGTGAAACATAACTGTTAGTGTTATACCTGGATGAAGTACTATCAACTCTCTGGTTTACCATGGAGTATATTGTACTTCATCCTATGGTTTGTTTGCAAAAATGTTAATTGTTGCCATTTACATTTGTTATTTAATGTTTTGGTTGTGTGTGTGTCTGTGAGTCTGGTGTTCCATAAGTTGGCTTCCATAGAAGAAGTCATTTATTTAACAAAATACTGAAAGGTTAAAGAAAGAAAATTTTTCAAATCATAAGATCCCAACTTGAAATATTGGTAAATCAGGACCTGTTATTATGGTTCTACTTTCTTAACATATCACTGGTAAAAGATGCCAGTGATATTGCCATTTGAAATAATAGAAAAAGAGGGATGTGTTTTCACAATTGTGAGAAGTGCAGAAAGGAAAAATAGTACTTTTAATATTTTATTGAATTCATACAGAAATGTTTTTGCAACCTATGACTACAGGCAGTACTGCACCAGTGCAGTATTGTCTGGTTGATGTCTGAGATCATTGACTTTTATGAAGGTTCTAATTCTTGGTACATTCTTTATAGATTTATTCACATGGAAATAGTAATAGAGGCATGTGATGCAAGAGAGCAAGCGTATGAGCTTATGTAGCATCAGCCAAAAAAAAAAAAAAAAAAAAAATTCACACAACCATTCCCTCTAAATGTTTGTCCATTTCCTCCTTGGATTTATTTAAGCTATCAACTTCCACAACGACAGATGGAAGTTTGTTCCAGCAATTACCACCTGCTGGCTAAAGGCTAATTTCAGCACATCTATTCTACAACTGTCTTTCCTCAATTTTAATTTGTGCTCTCTTAGGTTCCTAATCTGAGCAAATTGAAGAATCCCATTAGAATTCAGCTTGCTCAACCTATTCAAGACCTTATACACCTCAATCATATCACCTAGCAGGTGCCCAGTCTCCAGCCGCTGCAATTTACAGAACTTAAGTCTCTCTTGGTAAGAGGATCCCTTCATTCCTCTCACCAATCTTGTTGCCCTTCTCTGTACACACTCAAGCAAATCTACATCCTTCCTGAAATGAGGCCTCCAGACCTATACACTGTACTCCAGGCATGGCCTGACCATTGCCTTATACAAAGGGATAATCACATCATTTTCCCTGCTAGCAAAATTCCTGTATATCATTGACAAAACCCCATGACCTGCTCTTGCAGGCTGTCTGCATTGCTCAGAAAACTTCATATCTGACTGCACAATTACGCCCAGGTCTTTTTCATTTTCTACCACCCTAAGTGTAGTACCAAACAGTTGGTATGTTCCTCTGGGGTTACTTATACCCATTTAACATTGACAAATGCAATACTTTGCATTTGTCAATGTTAAACTTCAGTTGCCACTTCTTAGCCCATCTGCCCAAATTTTCTAGATCCTGTTGTAGTAGCACACTGCCATTACTGTTATTAACAACCCTGCCAACCTTTGTATCATCTGCAAACTTCGACACGAAGCCTGATATACCTTCATCAGTATCATTGATAAATATAAAAAACAACAGTGGGCCCAACACTGAACCCTGTGGAACTCCATTAACAATATTAGTCATGAAGAGCAGCATCCATTGATTACCACCCTCTGTTTTCTCCCGCTCAACCACTCTTTTATTCATTGTAGCAACTTACTCTTAATACCATTCTGCTCCACTTTATACAGTAGTCTTCCATGTACAACTGTGTCAAAAGCTTTCCTGAAATCGAAGTATATGATATCAAAATTATTTTTTGCATTCAGTTCCTTTGTATCCAATCAAATTTGTCAGACGAGACTTTCCCTTAACATGCCCATGCTGTCTGAATTATTGCTGCAGTCTTGTCTAGATGGTCCTGCAATGCATCTTTAACTAGTGACTCCATTTTACCTGGAACAGAAGTTAAACTAACTGGTCTGTAATTATGTGTATCACCCTTCAATCCCCTTTTGTGAACTGGGGATACATTTGCACATCTCCAGTCTGTGGGGACCTCCACTGAGTCTAAGGATGCTCTCATAATTATGGTTAAGGGTTTGCTTAGTTCCTTTGCCACCCCCTTTAATATAACTGGATAGATCCCATCCACCCCAGGTGCCTTATGTTTAATGTCAACAATTTCTCCTCCACTTTGCTCTCAGGCGTCTCCGTAGCCAGGTGGGAAGGAGCAGCAGTGCGTAGCACATACTTCTTGATTAGACCAGGGTTCGAGCCCATCGCCACCAAATACGGAGGATGCGGAAAGGTCAGGGAATGACCACCACATATCCTGGAGCAATATGGCCTTAGTTGCTAATGCTCCTAAAAACCAAATAACAAACAAACCAACAAACTTTGCTCTCAGTTATTACAAAATCATTAAGCATCCTGCTATAATTTGATAACCTTCTGGCATTTTCCTTCCTTAATAACTCCTCATGTGTGAATGTAGATGCAAAATACTCATTCAGTTTGTTCGCTATCTAAGTAGGATCATCAACGGTTGAACCATCGATGTCAAGTGGACCACTCTGATTCATTCCCTTCCTTTTAGAGTTTATATAAGTAAAGAAATCCTTGCTGTTTTAGACTTTTTAGAGGGTTTTTTTTTTTTGCCCTTTTAGATTTTATATAAGTAAAGAAATCCTTGCTGTTTTTCTTAGTATCCTTTGCCAAAGATTTCTTGTAATCTGCCTTTGCTTGCCTAATCTCCTTTGTGACTTGATTACAGATTAGCTTATATCTGCCATAGGTTTCTGTTGCCTGATAATTTATTTGCATCTCATGCAATTTTCTTCTTTGCCACTTGTCTCATTATTTCATTTGACTACCATTTAGGCCTAAACCTTGAACAATATTTCTTAATAGGTATGAAATGTCTAGTAGCTTCCACGATTAATTCCTTGAATTCCTCCCACTTAGAATTTGCTGTTGGTAACATCATAATTTGTTCCCACTGTACAGAATTTAAAAACTGCCTGAGACCACTGTAGCCACTTTTACAGAAGCAAAAAACCTTTTCTTTACCTTTGATGGTAATTATATCTTTAAGTAAATCCCATATCAGTACACTGTGATCACTGCCACCTAGTGGTTCCTTTATCTGCATCCTGTTGCAGCAGCGTACTGTCATTAGTCTCTTTAACAACCCTGCCAACCTTCGTGTCATCTGCAAACTTGGACATTAAGCATGATATACCATCATCAATATCATTTATAAATACAGAAAACAACAGTGGACCCAACACTGAACCCTAAGGGACTCCACTAACAACATAAGTCCATGATGAGCAGTGTCCATTGATTACCACTCTGTCTTCTCCCACTCATATACTTCTCCCACTCATATATACTTTATCCATAGCAGCAATTTTCTTCCAGTGCCACACTGCTCCAATTTGTTCAGCAGTCTTCCATGTGCAACAGTATCAAAAGCCTTTCTAAGATCCAAATATATGATATCGAATTTATTCCTTGCATCCAGTTCCTTTGTGACCACACCATAGTATCTAATCAAATTGGTCAAGCAAGACTTTCCCTTAACAAAACCATGCTGTGTCCGAGCTATAATTGAAGTCTTGTTTAGATGATCCTGCAGTGCTTCTTTAACCAGTGCCTCCATTAATTTTCCTGGAACAGAAGTTAAACTAACAAGTCTATAATTACTTGTGTAGCCCTTTCATCCTCCTTTGTGAGCCCTTTCATCCTCCTTTATGAATTGGGGTCACAATTGCATATCTTCAGTCCATGGGTACCTCCCCTGAGTCCAAAGAAGCTCTCATAATTATGGCTAAGGGTTTGCTTACTTCCTTTGCTGCCTCCTTTAATACAACTGGATAGATCCCATCCACCCCAGGTGCCTTTTTTATGTTTATCTTCAACAATTTCTCCTCCACTTTCCTCTCAGTTATTACAATCTTAAGCTTCAATTAATATATGAAACTGCAATGCCAAGATTGCCAGATTGTCAGAGAGAGAGGTTACAGACTATATCAAGTCTTATTCAGATAATTCATAGAATTTGCTATTTGTCTGCATGACAAATTATATTCACAGTGGCCTAATTTGTTATGAAGTTGTATAGCAAATCAACACAGTATGGTGCACATCAGCACAATGAAGTTCGATTTTGTACTAGCTGGTTTTTATTCTTTGATTGGTTAATGATCTCAGTTGAATTTTATTCTCTAGTTCAGGTTTGTTAACATTTGTTTTTTGTGATGTTTCTTTTTGTTCTTTTTACATTTTAATTTTTTCAGATTGATCATTCATGACTTTTTTTACCATATTTTGATGATTATTTTGATCAAGCTTTTTTGTTATTTTCCTTTCAGTCACAGTCCATTTAGGCAACATAAAACAAAAGATAAACATGAAATTGATAGAATGACTCTTACAATGGTAAGTAATTATATGATAATTCTCTTTATTATGTGTGTATAACTCTAATGTGATAATATTAGTATTATGTGAAAACTGCATTGCATTGCATTTAAATTAAAGCCATTTTGTCAAAGGTGCAGCATCATAGACTATTATGGTTAAGCAGGAGTTCTGTTGTGGCATGAATCAGATTGAAGGAACTCTCATATAGTAGGAAGAATGATAGCTATAAAACAAAATTAATCATCTTCAACCAGAGTGCACCATACTTTACATAGTCACATTTTTCTGTTACCTTTTCTAAGCATAACAGGATAATTATGATAAGTCACTTTCACATTAGATAACCATAAAAAATCTATATTATTAAAATGGTCTACCTATATGTCCAGATATATATTCTAAAGTACTTCCACTGACCTGGGAATTTACAATTTTTCATACAGAGCTACCTTTCTGGGCAAAGATTATTTTATGAAATGTATTCTTTTTGTATGTGGCAGTCAACATGCTGAGTGTCTACATGAACTTTGTTGATTATTTTTCAATATGTGCTGTTTGACATCCACAGTTATAAATGAATTTCATAGGTTTTAATTGGCTACTTTCACATCAGTCAAGTGCAAACCATATACATTTCATTTCTTAAAAGTAATTAAAATTACTGTTAGGAAATTTAGGCATGAAATTTTTATTTTGGTACATAATGAGTTGATCAGATACAGATGTGCAAGAAAGTGCCTGTATTCTGCCACAAAAAATGTGCTTCCCAATTGTTATCTATGCCACTAATATATTGACTGCTAAATAATAGCTGCAATTAAAATGTACACTCCTACAGCCACCTTGAGGATATATAATGGAATGTAAGAAAATAATTTTTAAAAAATAATAAAACATGCTATTATTTATTTATTTTTTTCATGCATATTGTGTAGACAAGATAGAGAACAAAAACATCCGACAAACTGTTGATGAGGTTTCAGAACAAAATAATCGCACAAATTAGTGAACATATTAGGATTAATAGTGGCATGGCAAACGATGCAAAGAAGCAATCTTATACAGCATCAGCCACACACACACAGGCTGAAAGCAAATTTACACACATCTATTCTGCAACCTTCCATTCCTCACTTTAAATGTATACTACCTTATTGTATTGTCTCTGAAAAGGAGTAAGGATGCCATCAACATGTAATGTACTCAATCCATTCAAAGCCTTAAGCACCTTGACTAGTTTCCAGATGCTGCAATTTGCAGAACTGAAGTCATTCTTGGTAACAGTATCCTTTTATTCCCCTTTCTAATCTCTTTGCTATTCTCTGTACCCATTCCAGCAGATTGACATTCTTCCTGAATTGAAGCTTTCAGATCGGCATGTTGTACTCAAGGTGTGGCATAACCATTGCCTTATACAGTGGAATAATTACCTCCTTATCCTTGGTGTTAGAATTTCTGTATATGATTGACAAAACCCCATATTCTTGTAGCTCACCCGCATTGCTCAGAGTGCTTCATGCTTGACTGCACATTTACCCAGGTCTTTTTTGTTCTTCACTACCTTGAGTGTGGTACTACACAGTTTGAATATTATTCTGGGATTACTGCTGGCCAAATGCACCCTTGCATTTGCCAATTTAAACTTCAATTACCAGTTCTTATTTCATTTGCTTATTTTTTTCTAAATCTTGTTGTAGTATCATACTCTGATTACTGTCATTAACCTCCCTGCCAACCTTTGTATCATCTTCAAACTTTTTTTTTTTTATGAAAACCACAAACAGGAGAGGTATTAGAACCTATAGTACTTAGTACCGTGCTTGAGTTGGAGGTTGAGAAGACGAAAGGAGATATTTGTTGACATTACACTTGAATTTCTGTAGACTGTAATTTTCAGGTTTTACGTACGAAGGAAGATTGTTCCAGAAAACGTCAGTTGAATAAATAAACGAGGAAGATGAAAAGTTGGTTCGTTGAGTTTGAAGTTGGACAGTAAATGGATGTTGGCTGGTGGCGGCACATGTTTGGACTGTTTTGAAAGAGAGAGCGGGAACTATAGAAGCCAATTCAGAAGAACAGTGCCCATGGAAGTATCTGTAGAAAAGGCAGGCAGTGGAAACAGAACGTCTGTAAGACAGCGAGTGGAGAGACTCTGTTAGAGATGAGTCATTATTTAACCTAATTGCCCTCTTCTGAATGGAATCCAGAAGCCTGGTTTTGGGGGCATCGCCCCAGATGTGGGAACAATATTCCATGGTAGGGCAGATTTACGATTTGTAATGGGTGAACAGCTGTTTGGAAAAAAAGTAATGCTGAGAGTGAAAGAGAAAACCAAATTTTTTCAATGCAGAGGAAGCAATATCTGTAATGTGCTTGTGCCAAGAGAGATTAGAAGGCAGGGTAATCCCCAAAAGAGATATATCATTTTTCCTAGAAATCGGAGTTTAACCAAAGATATGCATAGGATCAGAAGAATCCTCTTTGTGAAATATAAGACAGGACTGAATTTTAGAAGGATTGAAATCAACTAAGTTGTCTTTGCCCCACTGGAGAATTACCTGGAGATTGGAATTTAAGGAATTGGTAGTGGATATTCGAGAAGTTGAAGCTGATTGAGCAGGGCGAGGTTTCTCAAACTGGAATGCATAGTGCTGTCATCAGCAAAACTATGGATAGGATTACCAGTCAATGGAAGAAGGTCATTAATAAACAAGAGGAAAAGAGTGGGAGAAAGAACTGAACCTTGGGGGACACCAGCGTTAGTGGAGAAGTTAGAAGAGAGCCATCTACCATTACACTCAGTGAGCGATCAGAGAGAAAACTGGATAACCAATTACAAAAAACAGTTGGCAAACCATAAGATGGAAGCTTGTTTATAAGACCTTTATGCCAAACATGATCGAAAGCCTTTGGGATGTCAAGAACAACTGCTTGTGTTTCGCTGAACTTTTCCATTGAATTTTTCCACAAATGGGTAACATAAGCCAGAATATCACCAGTGGATCGACACCGATGGAATCCACACTGGCAATTGTTGATCAGACAGAAGATTTCTAGATAGTTTAAGAGTTGGCGGTTAATTGATTTCTCCATTACTTTAGAAAGAGTAGAGGTAATTGCAATGGGACGATAACTGGATGGGAGTGATTTGTCACCCTTTTTAGGAACTGGCTGGATATGAGAAAATTTCCAAGCAGAAAGAAAAACACCTTTGGAATAAGAAAGTGAAAAAAGGTGGCAAAGAACAGGAGTAAGTTCAGGAGCACAGGTTTTGAGAACAAGTGGAGAAATACCATCGGGACCTGGAGCTTTCTTAGCATCAAGATTCATCAAAATCCTTCTGACATCCTTTTGGCGGAAGACCACAGGAGGCATTGAATGGAGCATGTTGGGAATGGTGGGAGGTGTTTTACCAAGATCATTAATACATGAGTTGGAATAAAAATGGGATGCTAGCAGGTCAGCTTTATCCTTGGCCGAAGTGACAACAGAACCATCTGATTTTGACAGAGGTGCGAGTGGAGATGGGCAAAAGTTGCGGTGAATAGCTTTGGCAAGAGACCAGAATATGCAGCTACCATTAGGGCAAGAAGCAAGTTTTCTAGTCTTAGCCTGTTAAAAATCTAGTTTGTACTGATTAATAACTGCTTTACAATTGTTGCGAG
Organism: Mastigoproctus giganteus; assembly: GCF_048544385.1. Lineage (NCBI taxonomy): Eukaryota > Metazoa > Arthropoda > Arachnida > Uropygi > Thelyphonidae > Mastigoproctus > Mastigoproctus giganteus. The sequence goes on along the minus strand of NC_143577.1, from coordinate 245,155,539 downwards.
CTTTGGTGTAAGCTGAAAATGAAACTGAAGATTGCAAACAAGCCAATTATGATATGCAACATTCTTCTCCTGAACGGCCTTAGCACATTTATTGGAAAGCCAAGGTTTAGATAAAAGGACGAGAAAGTGGAGTGTGGGATAAAGGATTCCATTCCTACAAGAATAATTTCACTGACACGATCTGAGCAAACGTTGGCATCAGAAGTTTTGAAACAGTAATCCCACCAAGGAAAAGAAGAAAACAAATCTCGAAGGTCATCCCATTTTGCATTCTTGTAATGCCAAACAGTACGAGGTTGGGAATAGCCATGAGATAAAGGTTCCATTGAAGAAGAGACAATCACCAAGTTGTGATCTGAGGTGCCTAAAGGACCACTCACTTCGACCGCGTACTTAGAAGTGTTGTTTGTGAGAAAAAAATTAAGTGTGTTGGCTGTTTGGTTAGGATTTTCCCGCATTCTTGTAAGTAAATGAACAATCTGTGCCATTATTAATTGTAAAATTCTGAGCATCTCGACCAGCTGGGTTGGTGTGACTAGAAAAGGGAAGCCAGCTGGAGTTGTGAACATTAAAATCACCAAGGAAAATTACCTCACTGTTAGGAAAGTTGGACTGGAGAAAGTGAAGTTGCAAAGAGAGGAAGTCAAAGAGTTCCAAGTGATTAGTGAAGTTGGGAGAACGGTAGAGACAACAGATGAATTTGACAGAATGCGGTAGAGAGATTTTAAGCCAGAAAAGATCGAAAAGAGGAGATTCCAAATTACCAAGTTTCTGATAGGGAATATTGGAATGGACATATGCACAAGTACCAACTTTGAGGTGAAAGGAATCATAAAGCAAATAATTTGGATAACTGAGATGAGCAGTGGTTGAATCAACCGATAACTGAGATTCTGTCAGAAAAAGTACATGAGGTTTGGCAGACTGTAAGCGGAAATGGACATCATTGAGATTAGAACTGAGACCACATATGTTTGGGAAATAAACTCGGAAGTGTTTGGGAGGTTTAGATCTTTTCACAGATAAGTTTGCTCTATTAGTTTGACAGTTCATGGTATATTCAATAGTAAGAAAAAGTGGGTGTGGAGGACATGCTCTATGAAGTAATGAAATAAATTTCATTAATTAATTAAATTAATATTGCCATAAATTTCATTAATTAATATTGAAAACAACAATGTGCCCATCATTGAAACCTGGGGAACTCCACTAAAAACATTAATCTAGGAAGACCAGTGTGCATCGATAACCACTCTCTCTGTGTTTCTAGTCAGCCATCCCTTTATCCATAGCAGTAACTTGCTGTTAATGCCACAATTAGTACAATTTGTAAGCAGTCTTTTAAATTCAACAGTACAAAAGCTTTTCTGAAATCTAAGTTTATGATGTCAGTATTACTTGTTGTGTTCCTTGTTACTATATCACAGTATCCAGTCGGATTGGTCAGACAAGATTGTCTCTTTAAAGGGGCAATCTTGTCTGTCCCAGTGCAAGGTTTATTTCAATAAATTTTTATTTAATAATCTTTCAGTTTTAATATAATAATATGTAATGTATTGTATCGATAAAAATAAGTTTGAATATGGGGTAAGTAATGATAATTTATAACTTTATGGATCCTGTCCCTGACTGTTATGTGTATGTTATAATACGTGTTTCTATTATCTGCCATTTCTTTTTGAAACTGGGCATTATAGCCAGATTAGCTGTATTGTAGATGAAGCACTGGATATTATGTTTGTTTTGCTCTGTACTGATTGGAGGAATGATTAGGCAATATGGTGGATGTGCAGAAATGAAATGTTTTCAATTTGTGCATAAAAATTTGTTTTTTGCCTGTTTTTTACAGTACTTGTTTATATTTAGCTAAATATGCTATTTATAATTTGGTGCCAAAATCCAACATCCTACAGTGCTTGAAAATCACTGCTAGTTACTGGTTATTTCAAACCGGTAACAAGTATATCTTCTGAAATCCCTGCTTGATTTAAATAATAAACCCAACTATGTATGTGATCAGTGAGATAAAACTGTAAGATTGTGGACACACACACACACACACACACACACACACACACACACACACACACACACACACACACACACACACACACACACACACACACACACACATATTTAGTAAAAATTCACTAGCTTCTCCAGAGCTGAAATTCATTATAACTCATTGCAGCACTGTCATTTTTTACTTAAGCGTTTGATGGAAGTAGGTTGGTTTTCATAGAATAAAAAGGTAGGGTAAGGTCTTCTTTTATTCCTCTGATTTCTTGTTTATAAAATTTATTCAGAAAAATTTCTGAATAAATTTTATAAAGAAGTTCATCAGTTAAAATTAACACTTTCTGTCACATTGAAATTTTCTGCAAATTGCAACACGTTATGCTTGTGAGGCTCTACTGCTGTCATGCAGTAATCAAATAGACTGAATGAAACAAAAGAAAATTATTGAATAGAAATAATAAAAAATTAATTTGAATTAACTAACGACAGCTGATACTCATTCTGCCAAGCATAGCAGTAATATGACACACTTGCCATATTACTGATCCACACTTGACAAACTGAAAACAAAGATCAGCCCTCATTCAAAAGGCGCCTCCGTAGCCAGGTGGGAAGGAGCAGCAGTGCGTAGCACACCCTTCTTGATTAGACCGGGGTTCGAGCCCGTCACCACCAAATACGGAACATGCGGAAAGGTCAGGGAATGACCACCGCACCGGAGCAATATGGCCTTAGTTGCTAATGCTCCTAAAAAACCAAATAACAACAACCCTCATTCAAATAAAAAAAAAATAAAAATAAAAAAAACATAAAAGAATGATTTGGGGAAGTAATACAGTAGTAACAAAGCAAACTAATTATGTACTTAAATATAGATCACAACATTTAAACTCTGAAACGACTAAAAGAGAAGACAAATAAAAAAATATATATATTTAACCAGAACCAGTCGATTAAAAAACTTATGTAAGGCACAGTTAAAGTTGTAAAATAAAAATTAAATCTAACTCAATTTAGAAATTAAATTAAATTGAACTAGAATAGCCAAATTAAAACTAGGGGCCATCATATTATTATTATTATTATTATTATTATTATTATTATTAGCCATATGGTACAAGGAAGCCTGAGGCTTATGCTGCACCAGCCAAAAAAAAAAAAAAAAAAAAAAATTCCCCGAGTTACTCCCTGAGAGAGAGAGAGAGAGAGAGAGAGAGAGAGAGGTATAAAGGAATCACCAAGAAAGAGAAGAATGATGATATCCAGCTCAGGACCCTGGGTTTGCCAAGCCCATACTCACCAGATGTGAGCCCCCGGGGTTACTGGAGAACATTGGGTAAAAGGAGGGATGACAAAAATGAGAAAGAAAACAAAAATTAATAAAAATAACTAAACAGTACTGTGTACTGTCCTGTCAATAACATGAAACCATACATGACCAAATCAGCTAACAAACTAACATTTTCCACCATGTGGAAATTTTCTGCAAACTGCAATATGTTATGCTTGCTGATGCAAACTGCAGTAGATTATGCTTATAAGGTACTACTTCTACCTGCTATCATACAGTAATTAAACAGCCTAAACAAAACTAAGAAAAATTACAGTCAGTTCTGCTATAATGCGCATTTTGGCAACGTGAATTTGCTTCAATGCGATTGATATATTAGGGAACAATGCCAGTATAATGCAATTTTCGTGTTGGCTCGTGCGCAGTTTCGTTTTTGAGTAACATCAGGTGAACGCAAAACCTGGCACCAAGCTGAACATAGCAACCTGCACTGCAATACATACAAGTTCATGAAGCTTAAAAAATGTCAACTGTGTGAGAACTATATTTCCCATTTACTGTAGTTGTATTGGTTTGAGACACTGTTGTCATTTGCTGTATTCACAAGATATTGTAGGCTGACTCATGTTTTCAGGAACTCACATTTTTCAGTTTGAACAGAAATTTCATGAGGCATGATAGTGTGAGCAGCGGATACATTTCTGGAGGTCACTACCATAAAACAATAAAAACAATATGCAGTTCCCAGTTTATTGGGCTTTATGTTAGTGCAATCTATTATAAATGGGTAGTAAACTCAATCTTATTGCATTTGTGTAATACCAATAGCTGGAATTCTCTGGATTTTTACTTTGTTATGGTGAAATCACAGCTTAAATAAATTCAATTTATTTTACTTAAATAAATAAATTCAATGGATTTTTACTTTGTTATGGTGAAATCACAGCTTAAATGAATTGATGGGTGAAATGGGAAGATTGTTTTTTTTTTTTCTTTTTTGGCTGATGCTGTATAAGCTTACTTGCATCATATGCCTCTACTAATGCTATGATATGTGTGAATGAGACATTGTTTATTCTAATTCTTGTTCAAAAAGTTTATTTTATATACAGTCGATTCCGGTTAATTGGGACACATCGGGACAGATCACTTTGGCCTAATTAAGCGGCTGCCCCAATTAAGCGAAATTTAAATGAGCTGAAAAGCACATTCTAACAGAGGCAAAAAAGGTATGAATAAAATAAAGGGAATGTGGTATTTAAAGAAAGCACACTGTATTTAAGTTATATTGGTACAAACATTTATTTAAAAATAGCTAAAAGCAAACAAAATGTATGTATGTACATATGTAAAATGAAGATACAGTATAGAATAATGTCCGTGTCAAGCAAAGGTTACATTACTTAAGGGTTCTTACTTTGGAAAAAATTATGAAGTGTACCCTGATGTGTTCTCTTTATGGACTGCAATTGAACAAAGTCAGTGCAGGTATCTAATGCTGATAAAGGACTGCCTTCATTGCCTTCCTGCATGAAATAACATCTCAATTCAGTGATACGTTTCCTGGCATCCTGGTTAGTCACTCGCTTAGGTATATTATTGTCATCATTTTCTTGGTCTTTTGATGTCTCTGAGTGTTTTGCCGCAATTTGTTCAATAATCGTTTCCTCATAATCTTCATTTTCATCGTGGCATTGAAGATTATTGTCAATCGTTAAAAATTCTTCACAATTTTGGACCTGTTGCAGTTCCAAAGCCATTTCATTTTCTCTACAGCTTATCGTGTCTGAATCACAATTAGTTGTGAAACCACATTTAGCAAAACAATTCCAAATTGTTTTGCTGCTTATTCCTCTCCAGCTATCGGTGATAAATTGTACAGCTTTTAACATTGAAACTTTTGCACTAACCTCTATTGATTTCGAAGATGATGTCAGCAGATTTTCCTCAGTTGCTTCAAGGATGTGATTAACCAGCTTTCCGCGATAATAGATCTTCAAATTTTTTATAATTGCCACGTCAGGGATGTGGTATTAGGGGGTAAAAATTCCAGTTCAATATTTTTAAACCAGCTACATTAGAGTATGCGGTGCAGTTGTCCAATATCAACAGAATTTTTCTGGACTTCCGTTGCAGTTCCATGTCCCAGTTCATTAGCCATTGCGTAAAAATATATGTGGTCATCCATGCCTTCTTATTGGCATAATACGAAACTGGAAAACTGCCTATTATAAGCCCCTTGAAACAACGAGGTTTGGCACTTTTACCAATAACTAAAAGTTTGAGTTTATCATTTCCTGACATGTTTGAGCAGCACAACACTGTTACACGATCCATTGCTTTCTTTGAACCAGACAGTGTTATGTGTTGATAGCTGAGGGAACCATCTGGCGTAGCACGATAATACAGACCTGTTTCATCGGCATTGTAAATGTCATCCCCACTAAATTTTTTAAGCAACTCTGGCAGTTTTTCACATTTCCATTGCTCAGCACTAGTAGCATCAGCACTGTCCTTCTCGCCATGTGCTTTTTTGTAACTAATGTCATGTCTACACTTCCATCGAGACAACCAACCATCTGTCGCTTTGAAATTTACGTGACCTAGCTTTTTGGCCAACTCTTCTGACTTGTTTTTTAGCATAGGGCCGCTTACACGCACTCCTCATTTAGATACAGTGGAAAACCATTGATTCAAAGCATCTTCGACGTCTGGATCTTTGCCTTCCCTCTTTCACTTATGAGATGTTTCCTTTAAATCCATGCATAATGTCCACTCCTCTTTAAGTTTTTCTTGTTGCTGTAGCAGTCGTGAAATTGTAGATTTTGGCACCTTTATTATCTCCGCTAGCTGACGATGACTGATGTTAGGAGGTTGACTTTTTATCTTGTCAAGAGTAGCGATTTTTTCTGAAAGTGACAAATCTTTATGTGGCATCTTGACAGGGGTCTTAAATATACTGAAAAAAAGGGGAGGGGGAATTAAAATTAGTGCGCTGTTTGGTACAGTTTTTAATCTATTCTAACCCACAAGATGTATACATATGTACCTAGTGTGATCATAAACAACTGCAAGCAAAATTTCTTCAGAATCCGATTACCACGACACAGAACAAATGTAAAACAACCACTGTACAGCACAACTTCGCAATAACTGATTCCGCTGCTGCCCGCATGATCTCTTTGTTACAAACCATCTAAATTAGTTTATTGTTCAATAAACTATATTTAAATGTTTGTGCACGCCATCTAAATATAGTTTATTGTTCAATCAAGACCTTCATTGCCCCAATTAAGCGGCGAGTTGGCCCAAATAAGCGGAACAAATTCAGGCTAAATATTTGTTTTGTTTCTGTTCTTCATAATTTGCCCCAAATAAGTGGCTGCCCTGATTAACCGGTGGCCCAATTAACCGGAATGCACTGTAGTTGGATTCTTCACTTAATTTTAAACCAAACTGTCACATATTGAACACAGATTAACATTGAGAATTTATAGTTGTCAAAGGATGTGTTTTGGGATCTTACCTGATCCAGTTATATCCAGAATAACAATTGATAATGTTGCCAACAGATTGTCAGATTTTAAGGGGGGGGGGTAAAGGGAGCATTATTATTCAGCTTGTGGGGACTAATGATATTAAACAAAGCGAGCTGACCATTTGTTGGATAATTATATAGGACCATGCTGATAAAATGCCACGAGTTAGGATAGAATGTGTATGTGTCTGCAATTCTGTCCAGACATGATAGGAGGTATTATCTGTTTAAAGTCTTGTGGATTAACTAAAGACTTGGGAGAATCAGCAAGACTCTTGGGGGGGAAGGGATTTTTATTAGCATGACCCACACTTGTAGGTATACAGAATCTATTTTGTAGAGATAGTTATTCATTTGAACAAATTCGATGCAGGATTTTTGCCAGTATCATTGAGGATACCATAATGATTCAGGGAAACTGTTAGTTTGGAGGGAGAAGGTATAATTTAGATCTGCATTTATATTATGATATGGGTCAAAGTAATGCTTACACTGACCTCAAGAGTTCTTGTTTGTTGCCACAACAGCCAATGCTGATAAGAGGTTCTGGGGGTAGCAACATTTCAAATAAGGAGGGGAAATAAAACTTGGGATACAAAGCTAAATAACTTCAAGGAGCGTTTCAGGTTAGTAAACTATAGCAGATTACTTATCTGACTGTGTCTACAGTAATGTCAGGAGTGTTGTCAATAAAATGGCTGAATTCGAACTCCTGGTTAGGATAACTAATGCTGACATAATAGGGCTAACAGAAATGTGGTGCCATCTGGAAATTGGGAACGACGAGTTCCATTATGATATGTATAATGTATTTAGGAAAGATAGGGAAGGCAAGCACACGCTTCTTGATTAGACCGGGGTTCGAGCCCATCACCACCAAATACGGAGGATGTGGAAAGGTCAGGGAATGACCACCGCATATCCCGGAGCAATATGGCCTTAGTTGCTAATGCTCCTAAAAACCAAATAACAACAACAGATAGGGAAGGCAGAAGGGCCGACCGGGCTAGCCAGGTGGGTAAAGTGCCTGCCTGCCTGCCTGGCAACCCAAAGGTCGCGGGTTTGAATCCCGCCTCGGGCTTGGATCAGAGTAAAATGCAAAAACTTTGGGAGGTGCATTATGACCACAGAAGCCGATGCGCCAACAACTAACAAAAAAAAATAAATAAATAAATAAAAAATAAATAAGAAAAAGACAGAAGGGGTGGTGGTGGTGGTATCATGCTTCTTATAAAAAGCAGCCTGAGCATGAAAGGAGCTTTTGCTGAATCTGAAGTTATGTCTGCCAGCATAGAATCTCTGTAATGTGAGTTAATTGGAAGCAAAAGCATAATGAGAATGAGAGTAATCTACAGACCAGACCAGACCAGACCAGAATATTTTTTATGCATTAAGAATCTGCAGATTCTTAATGCATAAAATCTGCAGAACCACTAGGTGGCAGTGATCACAGTGTGCTGAAGTAGGATTTACTCAAAGAGGTAACTACCATCAAGAGTAAAGGGAAGGGTTTTTGCTTTTGTAAAGGTGATTGCGGTGGTCTGAGGCAGTATATGAATTCTGTGCAGTGGGACCAACTGATGATGTTACCAACAGCAAATTCAAAATGGTAAGTATTCAAAGAATTAATCTTGGAAGCTACTAGGCTTTTCATACCAACTGAGAAATATTGTTCAAGGTTTAGGCCTAAATGGATGTCAGATGAACTAATGAGACTTGTGACAGAGAAGAAAATGCATGGGATACATATAAATTAATGGGTGACATGGAAGCTTATGATAGATATAAGCTGGTCTGTAATCAAGTCACAAAAGAGGTTATGCAGGCAAAGGCAGATTACGAGAAATCTTTGGCAAAGGATGCAAAGAAAAACAGCAGAGTTCTTAACTTATGTAAACTCTAGAAGGAAGGGGATGAATCAGGTTTATCCAATTGATATTGATGGTTCAACTGTTGATGATCCTGCTCAGGTAGCTAACAAACTAAATGAATATTTTGCATCTACATTCACACATGAGGAATTATTCAGGAAGGGGAAAACCAGAGGTGTATTAAACTCCTGCAGTAAGCTAGATAATCTAGCTTACTGCAGGAGTAATGTAAAGTAATGACTGAGAGTAAAGTGGAGGAGAAATTGTTGAAGATAAACATAAGAAAGGCACCTGGGGTGGATGGAATCTATCCAGTTATATTAAAGGAGGTGGCAAAGGAAGTAAGCAAACCCTTAGACATAATTATGAGAACTTCCTTGGACTCAGGGGAGGTATGCATGAGCTGGAGATGTGCAAATGTGACCCCAATCCACAAAGGAGGATCAAAGGGGAGACACAGGAAATTACAGACCTGTTAGTTTAAATTCTGTTCCAGGGAAATTAATGGAGGCACTGGTTAAAGAAGCATTGCAGGATCATCTAGACAAGACTTCAGTTATAGCTCGGACACAGCATGGGTTTGTTAAGGAGAAGTCTTGTCTGACCAATTTCATTGGATACTATGATGTAGTCACAAAGGAACTGGATGCAAAGAATAATTTTGATATCATATATTTGGATCTTAGAAAGCCTTTGATACTGTTGCACATGGAAGACTGCTGCACAAATTGGAGCAGTGTGGCATTGGAGGCAAATTGCTGCTATGGATAAAGGGATGGTTGAGTGGGAGAAGACAGAGTGGTAATCAATGGACACTGCTCATCGTGGACTAATGTTATTAGTGGAGTCCCTCAGGGTTCAGTGTTGGGTCCATTGTTGTTTTCTGTATTTATAAATGATATTGATGATGGTATATCAAGAAGATTAGACCGGTCTAATCAAGAAGCACATGCTTCTTGATTAGACCGGGGTTCGAGCCCGTCACCACCAAATACGGAGGATGCGGAAAGGTCAGGGAATGACCACCGCATATCCCGGAGCAATATGGCCTTAGTTGCTAATGCTCCTAAATACCAAATATCAAGATGATGGTATATCAAGCTTAATGTCCAAGTTTGCAGACGATACGAAGGTTGGCAGGTTGTTAATGACTCTAATTGATTGCAACAGGATCTAGAAAAGTTGAGCAGATTGGCTGAGAGGTGGTAAATGATGTTTAACATTGACAAATGTAAAGTATTACATATAGGAAGCAATAACCCCAGAGTAACTCTGTGGTACTACACTGACAGTGGTAGAGAATGAAAAGGACCTGGGGGTAATTGTGCAGGCAGATGTGAAGTTTTCTCAGCAGTACAGACGGTCTGCAAGAGTAGCTCATGCTATCTTGTCAATGATATACAGGAATGTTTCTAGCAGGGATAAGGAGGTGATTATCCCCTTGTATAAGGCAATGGTCAGGCCACACTTTGAGTACTGTGTACAGGTCTGGAGGCCTCATTTTAGGAAGGATGTAGAGCTGTTGGAACATGTACAGAGAAAGGCAACAAGAATTAGTGAATGGAACAAAGAGTTGCTCTTATGAAGAAAGGCTTACGTTTTGCAAATTACAGTGTCTGGAGACTAGGCACCTGTGAGGTGATCTGATTGAGGTGTATAAAGCCTTTTAATGGTTTGAGCATGCTCAGTGCTGATGAGATTCTTCTTCTTGCTCAGAATAATCCCCTGAGAGGGCATAAATTCAAATTGAGGAAAGACGGTTGTAGGACAGATGTGCAGAAGTTTGCCTTTAGCCAGCTGGTGGGGATGCCTCCGTAGCCAGGTGGGAAGGAGCAGCAGTGTGTAGCACACGCTTCTTGATTAGACCGGGTTTTGAGCCCGTCACCACCAAATACAGAGGATGTGGAAAGGTCAGGGAATGACCACCGCATATCCCCGAGCAATATGGCCTTAGTTACTAGTGCTTCTAAAAACCAAATAATAAACAATAACAAACAAACAACAGCCAGCTGGTGATTGATTGCTGGAACAAACTTCCATCTGTCTGTTGTAGTTGTTAGCTTAAATGGATTCAAGGCAGAACTTGACAAATATTTGGAGCGAGTGGATGGGTGAAATAAGGGTTTTTTGGCTCATGCTATGTAAGCTTGCTCTCTTGCATCATGTGCCTTTGCTAATGCTAAAAAAAAGCACTTGTTAAGAATGTGACAAAAGTATTTACATGCAAACGGAATGGGAAAGAAAGCATGAATGTCTTATCATGGTTGACTTCAATCTGCCCCAGATTGATTGGAATTGGATGAGAAAAAAAAATTTTTAAAAATAAACTACACGATTATCATTTGTACCAGCACGTTAGAGAAAGTACTTGGGGTGAGAAAATTCTTTACCTAACCATTACTCATGAATTAGATGACATCACAAGGCTTAAAATACAAGAACCATTGGCAGGTAGTGATCATGCAGTCATCAGTTTGCAGTAGTTAAAGGTAGAGGCATGGGTTTCAATATCAGAAGAGAGGACTTTGACAGTTTAAGGCACTATATGGCATCAGTTAATTGGGTGACTTGCAAAGTGAGGGCAAATACACTTGAATTATGGAATACCTTTAAAAAAAAAATTACAGAAGCCACGAATGCAATACCATTAAGGAAATATTGCAGGAGGAGGAGGATTTGGAAATGGATGAATGCGGAACTGACCAATCAAATAGAGCAGAAAAAGATAGGATGGGACGGTTACAGAGCAATGAAAAGTCCTGAAGCCTACAACAGCTACAAGTTAATTTGTAATAGTACAACAGATAAGGTTAGAGAGGCCTAGGCTATCCCTGAGAAAGCATTGACTAAGAGAACAAAGAATGAGGATAAGTAATTTTTCATGCATGTGAATACAAGGAAGATAACAGTGAATCAGATCAGACCCTTGTGCACCAGGTGTGGGAAAGTCTGCACGTACATCAATTTTACTACCCAGGTAGTAGAATTGATGCATGTGTAGTACCCATGCATAAACAACCTCCTTCATACTCTTAGCATTTAGCCAAAAATATATTTTTCTGTGTAACTAACTTAGTAAGCTATTTTGACACAGTTACTATGAGCTTGATGTAGGAAACAATTTGAACATTGTTTATTTGGATTTCAACAAAGCATTTTACTTAGTCCCTTGTGAGTGTTTATTGTATAAGCTGGAACATGTTTGGATTACTGGAAAAATTCTGAGATATTGCTGGGTGACTGCAGGGCAGAAAGCAGAGGGTTGTGATTAATGGCTATTCTTCAGATTGGTGTAAAGTCAGAAGTGTGGTTTCCCAAGGATCAGTTTTTGGGCCACTTTTGTTTCTGGATTTAATGAACGACATCAATGATGGAATAGAAGGCTTGATATCAAAATTTGCAAACGATGTATAGATGGAAGAGTAGTTAATAATCAGTACCAAGCAGTGCTCTTTCAGGGTGACTTGAACAGCCTGCAGGAATGGTCAGAAAAGTGGCAGCTACATTTTAATGTAGCTAAATGTAAGGTCTTACAGTTGGGGAATAGCATCCCCAAAATAAATTATACATTTGGTGGGAATGAATTAAAAATAGTAGAGGAAGAAAGGGATCTGATAGTTATAATATGGGCAAATATGACATTTTCTGAGCAGTGTAAACAGGCAGCCAGGAAAGCCCATGGTGTCCTATTGATGATTTATCAAACATTATCCTGTAGAGATATGGATTTCATAGTCTCATTTTATATGGCAATTGTATGACCACATTTGGAATACTGTATTCAGGTATGGAGACCTCATCTGAAAAAAGACATTAACTTCTTGCAAGAGTCCAGAGATGGGCAACTTGCATGGTGAGATTGGCAGAAGGGTGACTATATGATTAAAGACTCCAAATATGTGGGCTACAGAACTTGGCAACCAGGCACCTCAGAGGTGACCTGATTGAGATTTATAAGGCTCTGAGAGGAGTTAGTAAAATGAATGTTATAGAGAATTCCAGAACTTGGGGGCACAAATTCAAATTACAGGAGAAGAGGTTTAGACTAGATTGTAAGAAATTTTCTTTTAGCCAATGAGTCATTGATTTCTGGAAAAGGTTGCTTTCACAGGTAGTTGAAGCTGACAGTTCGAATAAATTTAAAGTTTAGCTGGATAGTTACCTATGTAAGGAGGGAAGCAAATAATTTATATTTTCTTATCTACTTAACAGTGTTTTTTTTTTTTTTTCAGGCAGTGCAGCAAAAGCCTGTGGCTTCCTTGCACTGTATAACTATAACTATTACTATATTAGATTGGAGGTATACCTTTGTTGTAAAAGGAACCTGTATACATCAGCAATCTCTCAAAAGGTAGGTATTAATACATATGTATCAGGAAATGTTTGTTATTTATTACTCATGCAGTAAGTATTGTACCTCCAGTTATCTCATAAATTGGGTAGCATGTTTACTGTTCGTTAAAAGTTAATTATTTATGGATTATTAGAAAAGGAAAAATAAACTAATTAGCACTAAGGCAAATTGACATAAATATGGCAAAAAAATGGTAGGGGATTATAACAGTTCATTGAAGTATTTACATACTAATATGCATTAGTTTTATTTAAGGGACAGTATACTTTGCATTTCTCTGGTTATTGTATACTATCATAATAGTTTGCTTTATTGTAATCCGTCATTTTGCATTGCATTAGTCATACTTCATTTATATATTCATTTATATATATATATATATATATATATATATATAAACTTCTCACCCACAGGGCACACAGACATTGAATAATAGTCAGAATGCTGAGAGTTACAGAATCAATACAAAACAGTAATAATCGATACAAAACTAAAATTAAAATATATACAAAATTTAAATTAAGAAAACAGAGCAGGGAGCAAATTCTTATACATAGCTGGATTAAGTGTAAAATCAATGATTTTACATGAATCAGCCAGATTCATTAAACAGCTTAACACATATAGTTGTTTGATGAAGATGTACTTCAATTAAAAAACCCAAGTTCTTGATTAAACAACTTTAGGAACATATAGCATGTTATGAACAGCCTTATAATACATATTCAGGTGGTTTGGTTCTTGACCAGAACATGTTGGACAGGCAGGCAACTCTTTATCAAAAGTGCTGCTCTTATTTGATGATCCTGCTCAGATAGCAAACAAACTGAATGAGTATTTTGCATCTACATTCACACATGAGGAATTATTAAGGTTTGAAAATGGCAGAAGGTTATCAAATTGTAGCAGGATACTTAATGATTTTGTAATAACTGAAAGCAAAGTGGAGAAGAAATTGTTGAAGTTAAACATAAGAAAAGCACCTGGGGTGGATGGGATCTATCCAGTTATATTAAAGGAGGCGGCAAAGCAACTAAGCAAACCATTAGCCATAATTATGAGAGCATCCTTGGACTCAGGGGAGGTTCCCACGGACTGAAGATGTGCAAATGTATCCCCAATTCACAAAGGGGGATCGAAGGGTGACACGAGTAATTACAGACCAGTTAGTTTAACTTCTGTTCTGGGTAAAATAATGGAGTCACTGGTTAAAGATGCCTTGCAGGATCATCTAGACAAGACTGAAGCAATAATTCAAACACAGCATGGGTTTGTTAAGGGAAAGTCTTGTCTGACAAATTTGATATCAAAAAATAATTTTGATATCATATATTTGGATTTCAGGAAAGCTTTTGACACTGTTGGGCATGGAAGACTATTGTACAAATTGGAGCAGAATGGTATTAAGGGTAAGTTGGTAAATGACTTTCATCAACCGGTGAAATACCACCACTTTGCTTATTGGAGGCTTGAAGTGGTGAAACCCATGTTTAGTCTCTAGAGCAAAGTTTCCGGCACCCCCCTCCCCCCATAATTCTCCTTCAACCCTTAACCCAAGCACGGTACTAAGTACTATAGGTTCTAATACCTCTCGTGTTTGGGGTTCACATAAAAAAAAAAAAAAAAAGTTGCTACAATGGATAAAAAGCATGGTTAAGTGGGAGAAGACAGAGGGTGGTAATCATTGGGTGCTGCTCTTCGTGGACTAATGTTATTAGTGGTGTCCCACAGGGTTCGGTCTTAGGTCCACTGTTGTTTTGTATATTTATTAATGATATTGATGAAGGTATATCAGGCTTAATGTCGAAGTTTGCAGATGATACAAAGGTTGGCAGGGTTGTTAATGACAGTAATGGCAGTGTGCTACTGCAACAGGATCTAGATAATTTGGGCAGATGGGCTAAGAAGTGGCAACTGAAGTTTAACCTTGACAAATGCAAAGTACTGCATATGGGTAGAAGTAATCCCAGAGAAACGTACCAACTGTGTGGTACTACACTTAAGGTGGTAGAAAATGAAAAATACCTGGGAGTAATTGTGCAGTCAGATATGAAGTTTTCTGAGCAATGCAGACAGGCTGCCAGGGCAGGTTATGGGGTTTTGTCAATGATATATAGGAATTTTGCTAGCAGGAAGGAGGTGATTGTCCCTCTGTATAAGGCAATGGTCAGGCCATGCCTTGAATACTGCATACAGGTCTGGAGGCCTCATTTTAGGAAGGATGTAATTTACTTGAACGTGTACAGAGAAGGGCAACAAGATTGGTGAGGGGAATGAAGGGATCCTCTTACCAAGAGAGGCTTAAGTTCTGCAAATTGCAGTGGCTGGAGACGAGGCACCTGCGCGGTGATCTGATTGAGGTATGTAAGGCCTTGAATGGGTTGAGCACGCTGAATTCTGATGGGATCCTTCCACTTGTTCAGATTACGAACCTAAGGGGGCATAAATTCAAATTAAGAAAGGACAGATGTAGAATAGATGTGCGGAAATTTGCCTTTAGCCAGCGGGTGGTTAATTGCTGGAACAAACTTCCATCTGTCGTTGTGGAAGTTGATAGGTTGAATAAATTTAAGGAGGAACTGGACAGGCATTTGGAGGGAATGGTGTGATTTTTTTTTTTTTTTTGGCTGATGCTGCATAAGCTCATACACTTGCTTTCTTGCATCACATGCCACTACTACTATTTAACACCTTTAGGTAAAGAACCAAAATCTGCGTGCCTCCACTCCTTCTATGACTTGACATTAAGGATTCATGAAAAATCGCAGAAAATACTTAATGATATTACAGAAAAAGAAATTCGGACTTGCTTCCAGTGATGGCAGAATTGACTCAGGTCTATCAATTAAGGGAAGTTCTTTGAAAGAGATATGATGCAAAATTAGATAAGTTAAATGGATCTTTACATTCTCATAGCTTTTGAATAGTACCTTGTATATTTTATGACCTGCCTTTGCTCATTCTTTGAGATTTTCCATACATCAGGAAAAGTAGAACTGCCCATTCTGGTGGGAGGGGGGGGGGTGGATACAAATAGTAATCAAAATTCAATTCATTTTGTCCATGCTTTTTTGATATTATTTGGCCATTTCCATGTTTATTAGACATTTTTGACATTTGTTTCTCTAAAATTAATCCTCAGTGGAGTGTAGTTGATTCATCCTTTATTCTTAATTAAATATTACATTAATTTAAAAGGAGTTTGTTTCTGAAATCAAAAACTTTCTTAATTGCTTGTCGTGTTGTATAAAATTATTTACTTATTGTTATATATTTTTTGTTATATTTATGTGGCAAATTATGTGAAAGAATAGTTTCAATATATATGTAATCGCAGACTTACTTAATAAAAAACCTGTGGCCAGATTATTAAATCAATAATTTGGCTTTTAAGTGGCCCTTTGTCCTGACTTCCAGAATGTGGAACTACCAGATTCTTTTTCACCTGATCTGAAAGCACTGTTGGAGGGTCTGCTACACAGAGATGTTGACAAGCGATTAGGGTGCAGGGGCCAAGGGTAAGAACCTTTCATTTTTTTGTAGTATATTGTTATTCTCATGTGAATAAATGAGCTTAATTGCTCTAAAATTTTTTAAATTAAACACGCATATACATGCCAAATGCATTTCAGTTTCAGAAGAATATATTTGACTATCAGGATTGAGCTTTATTTCAGCTGTGATCAGCACATAGTGCTATTTTCATTCTCAGCTTTTATTTTGGTTAATATCTTTTGTTTATATAGTTAATACTGAAATGCAGTTGAGGTGACAGTAATATATTGCAACTTTTCTATATGGTCCATTATAATAATATCGCTAAGACTTATGGAAAGGAAAAAAAAACACTAAATGATATAACAAATACAGCATTACTGCTGCAGTTAAAGTTCTTGTCAAGGTGCCAAGTTCAACCTAATATTTAAAATAAAAAAATATATATATAAATAAGAAAAGGCAAAGCAATATTCACTTCAGAAGTGCAAATGTATGTATTAACCTACCAAAGAATAAGTGCCATTTTTATAATAAATAGTTAATTAGTTAAATAGGAACTGGGAACTCACAAGCACTACCTCTTCAAGGTAGTGTATTGGTGCGTGTGAACTCCAAAAAGGATCATATTTCAGTCAATAACCACTATCCAGCAAAATGTCAATATATATCCATGTATAATCTGAACAAAGCAGAAAATAATGAATGGAAGTCAAATTTATAAAGTGTGGATTGCTGCTCCTCTGCAGGCAAACATAACAGACAGAATGCAAATTTAAGCTTTGACCCAGCCAATTGACAAATCAAAACTAAATGCAAATTAACATTGTACAAAATCATAATAAACAGATTTAACATAACTAAATTAAATTCAAATTATTATTTAACATAAATAATAATTTGAATAATATATTTGAATCTAAATAATAAAACATAAATTAAATTAAAACATAATGAAGAAACAAAGTGGTGGGCATAGACGTTCAAATAGAATGAAGTGGGGCACAAGAAAACATGAATCAAAAAGGGAACGTTTGGAGGGAAGGACAGTCTGTATCTATCCCTCCCTCCAAAACTTTACTATAGACCAGCTCCCTTATAGTAAAGTAATTGTTAGTGATATTACCATGTTGCTGCCTATAGTAAAGTTATATTTAATGTGGATAGTAACGTTTGCATATATGCATTGTTTATGTCTGTTTGCTGACCGGATTGACATTTAAATTAGCATTTTATCTGTTATGTTTGCTTGTTTAACCTATAGAGGGTGACCATTACATATTTTATAATTTTGAATTCTGTGTTTTCTGTCGGGTTCAGACATCCATTGCATTTTGCTGTATAACAGGAAATGACAGAAATATGATCTTTTTTCACAAGTTTTGATGTCATAATGCTTATGATTTCCTGGTTCCTAATTATCTATTTATTATAAAGAATGTGCATGCCCTTATCCACCAAAAACTGAGTGGCTGCTCATCCTTTGTTAGGTGTGGTTGTATGTGTTTTTTGGGCAGGGATGTGATGTTGTGTATTTGCATTGCTGATGATGAGTATTGTTTTGTCTTTTTCTTTTTTATACATATATTTATTTTATTTTATTTTATCTTGAATATTAGGTAGGTTAGTACATAGAAGTAGAATTGCACTTTGCCAAGTTCAACCTTACCTAGAGTAGGAATCTGCTATACTGTACTTGTTATGCAGTTTGATTCTTTCTTTTTTATACATTTTAATATAATGTAGTCACAATAGTACTATTTGCCACTTTCTCTAATCTGTACATACATACGTAATGTAGTATTTAATTCAGAGAACCTTTTCTTTATAAGTGATTTTCTCAGTTTTTAGAGTTGGAATATCATCTATCTGATAATACAGTTGAAGTTCTTCATAGTGCTTGTCCAGGAGATGAGAAAAACAGTTGTTATATTGACAGAAGGTTGTATCAATAGTTCATAAAATTGGCAAAGAAAAGAGGAACATTCAAACATTTAATATAATTCCACTAATACAATATATATAATCTGATTCAGAATATGTACTATAATACTAAATATGAAAAGAAAGATTGTACATTTTGTGTTCATTGCATGATATTGGTCCTTGAAGCTGTCCCAGACATTCTCTCAGATATGACAAGTTAGGCTTGCTACCTGAGATTCTAAAACATTAATGGAACTGATATAATAAGTGACATTTGAGTTAAGTGAACTAAATTTCAGCAAAGTCCAGTCGTTTTTGAACAACCAAATCCTCTGCTTGCACTCTCACAATGGTGGGACTGTTAGTACTAGGGTATAATTCCCATGTGCAAGTCATTTGTACTGGAAGTTATTTGTGAGATTTCTATTCTTCTTTTCCTTAGTTAGATTGCTGTTTTAAACCTTGTCTGTGTTTGTTCCAATCATGTCAGCGAAATTATTCTTGTAAGGATGAAACCCTTTATTCCACACTCCTTGGTTTCCAATAAATGTGATAAGTCTGTTCAAGATAAGAACGTTGCATGTAATTGGCTTGCATCTAAATCTCCAGGTTCATTTTCTGCCTACACCAACGCTCTCAACAGTTGTAAAGCAGTTATTAATCAGTCCTTACTCGATTTTGAACAAACTAAGAATAGAAAATTTGCTTCTTGTCCAAGTTGTAGTTGAGCATTCTGGTCTCCTGCCAAAGCTATTGACTGCAACTTTTGCCCATCTTTACTACCACCTTTGTTAAAATCTGATGGTTCTGTTGCCACCTCACCTAAAGATAAAGTTGACCTGCTGCATTCTGCTTTTCTTCTAACTCTTTTATCGATGATCTTTGTAAACTATCTCCTACCCCTTCCAGTACACTCCATTCAGTGTCTCCTATTTTCTTCCTTCAAAAGGATGTTAGAAGAATTTTGAACAGTCTTGATGCCAAGAAAGCTCTAGGTCCTGATCGTATTTCTCCATTTGGTATCAAAAATTTGTACTCCTGAGCTGACTCCTGTTCTTTTTCACCCTTTTACATTTTCTTATTCCACTGGTACTTTACTCCTTCTTGGAAATTTGTTTGCTCATATGTAGCCAGTAACTAAAAGTAGTGAAAGATCCATCCCATTGCATTTACTTCTACTCTTTCGAGAGTAATGGAGAAATCCATTAACCACCAACTCCTAAATTGTCTATTTTTGAAACGTTCCATCTGATCACTGATAACCTATATGAATTCCATCATTGTCAATCCACTGGTGATATACTGGCTTATGTTACCAATGAATGGACAAATTCATTGGGAAAGTTTGGTGAAATTCGAATAGTTGCTCTTGATATTTCAAAGACTTTTGATTGTTTGGCATAAAAGTCTTCTAAATAAGCTTCCACCTTATGGATGGCCAACTGTTTTCTGTAATTGGGTATCCAGATTTTTCTCCCTCTCTCACTGTTCACTGCAGGTGATAGTAGATGGCTGTCTTCTGACTTCTCCACTAATGCTGGTGTTCTCCAAGATTCATTTTTTTCACCCACTCTTTTCCACTTTTATATTAAATGACTTTCATACATTGACTGGAAATCCTATCCATAGTTTTGTTGATGATATCACATTGCATTCCACCTTCCAGTTTGAGAAACTTTGACCTACACAAACAGCATCAACTTGTCAAATATCCATTACCAATTCCTTAAATGCTGTTCTCCAGGTAATTCTCCAGTGAGGCAAAGATAATTTGGTTAATTTAAATCTTTCTAAAATTCAATCCTGATTTATATTTACAAAAAAAGGATTATTCTGCTCTTATGCTTATCTTCAATGATTGGATTCCTAGATAAGATTACATATCTCTATTAGGGATTACTCTGACTTCTAATCTCTCTCTCTCTCTCTCTCTCTCTCTCTCTCTCTCTCTCTCTCTCTCTCTCTCTCTCTCGGCATAAGCACATCACAAATATCCTCTACATCTAAGAAACTGGGGTTTCTCTTCTGCTGAGAGTAAAAGAGAAAACTCAGCTACTTACTCTGTACAAATCTCATATCCATCCATGGAATATTGTTCCCACATCTGGGGTGGTGTCATCATAACCTCTCTCAGGCTTCCCAACTCCATTCATGATTCCCCTGCTCTCTTCCAAATCAGTCTGAGCACTTACCACAACTAGTCACCATTCTTTTACTGTGCAACCGTTGAGAACCAGCTTTTCTTCTTCCTCATTTATTTATTCCTTCAACTTCCATTTTCTGGAACAACCTCTCTTCACATTAGATAAGTTATAGAATATCTTAATTAAGCTTTGCTATTGAACTTAGTCCTCGCTTCACGTGTATTTCCTTAAGATTACAATATACAGAAATTCTGTACAGATAAACAAGTATCTTCTTTCATGTTCTCAACCTTCAACCCATGCATAGAACTAAGTACTATAGATTCTAATGCCTTTCGTGTTTGGGGGTTCTCATAAAAAAAATTATGTGGTAAGATTAATTTGTAAATTACATGTACAGTATCATATGTGTACATACTGAAATATATATCAAGGCCTAACCATAGACATGGGAATTGGTTTCACACTTTAAAATAATGTCAAAATGTGCGGTTTCAGTGGCAGAACATGTTTTAAAAGAGACTTGTGAAGGTCCATGATAGCAGTTTATTAATTTTCACAGTTAGGCTGTGCTCGAAAAAGAAAAGATGTACAAGTTATAATCCTTGATGAGCATCCATCGATCAATGAAACTTCTTGCCCCTTTAGCTCACAGTCTAATCCACTTTGGCATAAAGCACTGAATTACACCATGATCAAGAGATTGAAGAACTGATGTCATATTAGCTGGTAGGTACTCAACAGTGATTGCATGTAGGCCATTCACTTGTCAATCAGGCATCAGTTATCCGTAGATAGCAAAATTTTTCTATTCTCCCTGCTCATATTGCAATCTGAGTCTCTGATCCATTCTTCTTAGATATTTGATGGCATCCAAGCATTTTTGGCTTGCTCAATACATAGGCAGCAATGCCTTCTTGGCTTTCCCAGTGATTAAGAGATGAAGCTTCTCTGTGCCAGACAAGTTTGCTGCTAGAATAGTAATCTGCTGCCACTACATTTCTAACATTTAAATGTAAATGTAAGCATTTAATCTGGTAGCAGCTTAAAAAAAAGCCCAGTTTCATTTGCATTGAAAATGTCCTTCTGGTCATATTTCAACAAAACATTTTTTTAAATGACACGCACGCACGCACACACACACACACACACACACACACACACACACACACACACACACACACACACACACACACACTCTCTCTCTCTCTCTCTCTGTAGCTTCAGTATTGTTGGCTGCACTTTTGACACACACTCTTTTGAAAGACAGCCCACGACAATGCTGAAATTTCTGGAATCATCCATCAGAAAACTTATCTTCAATATGATTCTGATTATATCTGCTCCAAACTCTAGTAAACCTATTAAGATTGAGTAAAGAATGGGGCCCTGGCTAAGCTGATAAATGCTTGGCATTTATCAGCGTTAAGAAGTTAAGAAGGATGTTCTCTCAATATGGGATGAAATGGAGATTGTGGTGATGCAACTGGAAATAAAGAACCAGAGGCTGTTTACTATTTCCCAACCCCAGGAGTCTGTCTGGAAAGTTTAGAGAACATTTGCTGATGTGGTCTTTGTGGAACCTCAGCAGCTGTTGGAGAAGCCTAAGACCTTGATTCTTAAGTCTCTGTCAGAACAATACAGTACCAGTCAACAGATGGAAATGGAGTTGCTGAAGCCTGTCCAATTTTGAAGGATGTGAAAGTCTGTCGATTAGACCCATTAGAGACTGAAGGATTGTGATAGAAACTTTGACATAAGAAGATCTTAAGGAAATCTCTTCATGTTCTAAAGTTACTGAACTAGATATCAAAGTTAATTAACCTCCTAGATCAAAATCTAAAGTGGTGATCTTTTACATTGATCACCAAGTTACTAAACAGCACTTGATGGACAAGTTGTGGATGCATATGCTAAAGGAATCAGAAGTGACAGAAGAATGTTTCCACTCTACGATTCAGATAGTTGCTAGAAATAGTTAGAAATACTTTTGTACCCAGGTGAGGATTTATATAGACTGGTCACGACCTCTTGGTCCCCACACAATGGTATAGATGTATGGCCTTTGGCCATGTTGCTTAGCCCTGTAAGAGTGACACCTTCTGCAGGCATTGGAGGCCATGATCACTCATTTAAAAAGTGTTCAAAATTAAGTGATTCTCCCAGGTGTGTGAACTGGCAATTAGCTTACTGGCTCACTTAAATGTAATGTAATATTCATCCGATGCACAAAGGATTCAGCCTCAATTTTAAAAACATTTCTGCCCACAGGAATGTTTTTTGTACGTATCATTATTAGCCATTCCAAGAATAAGTATCCAGATCCTTTTCAGGATCTGGATACTTTGCCTTTTGTGCTCCAATCCTACATGCCACAACAGATTTTTCTAAGCTCTTGGTCTTTCAGAATGGTGAACGGTGTACTCTTAGGAATGCTGAACTGTTTAGTGATGTCAGCCTTAGAATGTATGCCATTATTTACATCTTGTAAAATCTTAATATTGTCTGATATTGACAAAGCTAGCCACTCTGTAGGAGCCATATCAGTAAACATACAGTTATTATACATACTGTATAATAAAATGAACTTCTAGTCAAAGTTAATTTTATTTAGCTGAATGTTCTCTCACAGTTAGCGTGAAACTCATCAGTAGCTTCAATAAATTGGCGTTCTTTCAGGTTGATATGTGAATATTGTAATAAAAAAAAAAAAAAAAAACAAGATAGAGTGGTAAAATTTTTTGGATCATTATAGGGAACTCATTTGTCTTTCAAGGTCATTAATGAATGTAAAATAGCATTAGGTTTATGGGAAATCAGCTGGGACCTTCCACTTGGTTATTGTAACGTGTTGGGATGCTAAAAAGAGGATCACTATAAAGCACCTTGATTGTATAGCTCTCAGTCGTGAATTGAATTCTGTTCTCTTTCTACAACCATTAGGTGTACTTCTCTCTCCTTTTTTCAGTTCAATCATTCAACTAATTCTAATGGTAAGACATAACTCGGAATTTTGCAATTATAAGCTGTTTTTGAGTCATTTCATAGTTATTATTTATTGTGTGCACGTCTTTAAACAAGGAGTAGGCATCTGTTCTTAAGCAGGAGAACAGAGAGAAGATTCAGAAGTTCCCATAGGCTGGAGTGCCTCAAGATTCATTATTTCTTTATGACCTTCTACTTGGTCAGTTTATCTGTAAATTAAATAAAATAAAATAAACTATAATAAAATGAAATTTTGATACAGTTTCTGTTTTAGATGTACTATGAGAAAACAACTTTAATAAAATCCTTCAAGGAGAAAACAGTTTGTTTCCATTGAAATGTATCATAATTATGTTTTAATACAATTTATTGCAGCCGACCGGGCTAGCCGGGTGAGTAAAGTGCCTGCCTGGCAACCCAAAGGTCACGGGTTCGATTCCCGCCTCCGGCTTGGATCAAAGTACTACAAAAACCTTGGGAGGTGCATTATGGCCACAGAAGCCTATGTGCCAACAACTTCCAAAAAAAAAAAAAAAAATTCATTGCAGTTGAAAAATCACCAACAGACTCTGAGACCGAGAATCATCTGTAAAAACTCTAGCTAATACTAATAACTGACCCATTGAGTATGGGCCAGTTATTAGTATTGGTTAGAACGTTTTTTTTTTTTTTTTTTCAAAATATAAACTTTTGAAAATCATTATAAATTATAAATTTTAGAAAATCATTGTGCAAAATGCACCAAATTTTCAAATTTGGGTTTTTTTTACAAAGTGTTAAACAGTTAGTATTTGATGGTTTTGTTTTTTTCCCCCTCTGAGATCTAAAGAAAAAAATTATTTTATGATTTTGACTGCTTGTTACTTTTGCCATTTACCCTGTACTCTCACTTCTGTGTTGCCATTTGTTTAATAAAGTTACCTTAATTATATCGCATTATGATATTGCACTTAAACAATAAACAGTTTGTGTTTTCATTCCAAAGTGATGCTTTAAATAATGGCATCATAAGTGCTAATTTTACATTTCAAATACAAAAGTATAGTAAATTGGACAAAACTTTAATAAAACTAATTTAATATGTATTATTTATTTATTATTCAAAACCGTTTTTATAAATATTTCCACAATAAAAGCATGTTATCATATTTCTTATTACAATTTCCGTTTTTGCTGTTTATGTCTATGACTGCATGATGGCCGATGGTTTTATTAAGAATTTTAAATTAAGCATTGTGAATGGCAAATGCTTCAATAGATTAGTCACAAAGTCAAGCTGTGCATCTAGCTTGAACTCTCTGCGAATGCAAAATGTGCCAATGGCTTTGCACGTTACCAACACTTTTCAAAATTATATTGACATCTGCCTGAGATCCTGGTCAAAAAAAGGCAATAAAATGGGATTGCCAATCAATAATATCTATATTCACGATTTACTTTTTGTAGATGATCATGTGGGGATAGTACAAGACTTGGAAGATGCAGACTATTCATGTGGTAAATTGTTTGAGGAATATAAACGATGGGGTCTGAAAATCAATTTTAACAAGACTGAAATGTTATCTTCAGGATCAGGACACATTCTAAATGTTGAGGGTTTTCAAATCAAACAAGTCAATAAATTTAAATATTTGGGATCAATCTTACAAAGTGATGGATCATCCCAAGCAGAAATCAATAAGAAAATTGCAGATGGCAGAAAGGCTGTCAGCATGATAAATTCTGTTCTGTGGAGCAGAAATATTCTAAATAAAACAAAAGAAATTTATATTTCTAAAAATTGTACAAAGTCTTTTATTGTATAGAGTGGAAACTTGGACTTTGAATAGACGAGGGGAAAACAAATTTCTCTCAACAGAAATGGATTTTTTGAGAAGCTCAGCAAAACCTTCTAGAAGAGACAGAAAATGGAATAAAGACATAAGAGAGAAAATGTAAGTAAAAAAGAATATTATTACAACTAGTGAAGAAATGCATTTAACTTGGTATGGACATGTAAAACGGATGCAAGAAACCAGATGTCCAAAGGCTATCTTTGTTTTCCTCTTTTCCTTCTTTCTGCAGATATCCAGAAAGAAGAAGAGGAAGACCTTGCAGGACATGGATCGATGGGATATAGGAGTGCATGACAGCCTGAGGTTTACCTGACTAAGACACCTTGAATCGCACATTGTGGCGGAAAAAAATTCCTAACAAAAATAACTTGTAGGCTGAGGAAACCCATTGTAAATAGAAACATTCCATTGGAAACATTCCACACAGTAATCACAGTGTGCTGAAGTGGGATTTACTCAAGAGGTAACTACTATCAGGGGTAAAAGGAAGGGTTTTTGCTTTCGTAAAAGCGACTACGATGGTCTGAGACAGTATTTAAATTCTATACAGTGGGACCAGCTGATGATGTTACCAACAGCAAATTCAAAATGGGAAGCATTCAAAGAACGTATCTTGGAAGCTTACTAGGCTTTACATACCAACTAAGAAATATTGTTCAAGGTTTAGGCCTAAATGGATGTCAGATGAACTAATGAAACATATGTTGTTGTTGTTTTGGTTTTTAGGAGCATTAGCAACTAAGGCCATATTGCTCAGGGAAATGCGGTGGTCATTCCTTGACCTTTCCGCATCCTCTGTATTTGGTGGTGACGGGCTCGAACCCCGGTCTAATCAAGAAGCGTGTGCTACGCACTGCTGCTCCTTCCCACCTGGCTACGGAGGCGCCTAATGAAACATATGGCAGAGAAGAAAAATACATGCGATACATATAAATTAATGGGTGACATTGAAGCCTATGATAGATATAAGCTGGTCTGTAACCAAGTCACAAAGGAGATTAGGCAGGCAAAGGCAGATTACGAGAAATCTTTGGCAAGGGATGCAAAGAAAAACATCAAAGAGTTCTTTACTTATGTAAACTCTAGAAGGAAGGGGATGAATCAGATTGGTCCACTTGATGTCGATGGGTCAACTGTTGATGTTATTCAGCGAGGGGAATGCCAGAGGTGTATTCAACTCTAGCAGTAAGCTAGAGAATCTTGTAATAACTGAGAGTAAAGTGGAGGAGAAATTGTTGAAGATAAGCACAAGAAAGGCATCTGGGGTGGATGGGATCTATCCAGTTATATTGAAGGAGGCAGCAAAGGAAGTCAGCAAACCCTTAGCCATAATTATGAGAGCTTCCTTGGACTCAGGAGAGGTACCCACACATTGGAGATGTGCAAATGTGACCCCAATTCACAAAGGAGGATCAAAGGCCGACACAGATAATTATAGACCTGTGAGTTTAACTTCTGTTCCAGGAAAATTAATGGGGGCACTGGTTAAAGAAGCACTGCAGGATCATCTAGACAAGACTTCAGTTATAGCTTGGACACAGCATGGTTTTGTTAAGGGGAAGTCTTGCCTGACCAATTTGATTGGATACTATGATGCAGTCACAAAAGAACTGGATGCAGGGAATAACTTTGATATTATATACTTGGATCTTAGAAAGGCTTTTGATACTGTTGCACATGAAAGACTGCTGCACAGATTGGAGCAGTGTGGCATTGGGGGCAAATTGCTGCTATGGATAAAGGGGTGGTTGAGGGGGAGAAGACAGGGAGTGGTAATCAATGGACACTGCTCATCGTGGACTAATGTTATTAGTGGAGTCCCTCAGGGTTCAGTGTTGGGTCCATTATTGTTTTCTGTATTTATAAATGATATTGATGATGGTATATCAAGCTTAATGTCCAAGTTTGCAGACAATACAAAGGTTGTCAGGGTTGTCAAGGACACTACTGACACTATGCTGTTGCAACAGGATCTGGAAAGGTTGAGCAGATGGGCTGAGTGGTGGCAAATGAAGTTTATCATTGACAAATGTAAAGTACTACATATGGGAAACAGCAACCCCAGAGCAACGTATCAACTGTGTGGTACTACACTGACAGTGGTAGAGATTGAAAAGGACCTGGGGTAATTATGCAGGTAGATATCAAGTTCTCTGAGCAGTGCAGATGGGCTGCAAGAGTAGCTGATGGTGTCTTGTCAGTGATATACAGGAATTTTTCTAGCAGGGATAAGGAGGTGATTATTCCCTTGTATAAGGCAATGGTCAGGCCACACCTTGAGTACTGTATACAGGTCTGGAGGCCTCATTTCAAGAAGGATGTAGAGCTGCTGGAACGAGTACAGAGAAGGGCAACAAGATTAGTGAATGGAACAAAGGGGTACTCTTACGAAGAAAGGCTTAAGTTTTGCAGATTACAGTGTCTGGAGACTAGGCACCAGTGAGGTGATCTGATAGAGGTGTATAAAGCCTTGAATGGTTTGAGCATACTCAATGCTGATGGGATTCTTCCTCTTGCTCAGAATAATCACCTGAGAGGGCATAAATTCAAATTGAGGAAAGACAGATGTAGGATAGACGTGCGGAAATTTGCCTTTAGCCAGCGGGTAGTTGGTTGGTGGAACAGACTTCCATCCCTTGTTGTGGAAGTTGATAGCCTAAATAAATGCCTGACGTAGCCCAGTGGTCAGGAGCGAGAGTGCATAGCACACGTTCCTTGAGTGAACCGGGGTTCAAGCCCGTGACTACTAAATACGATAAATATTTGTATTGACGATTTATTGTAAATTCTTCTGACTTGGTTGTTGTGCCAGAGTATAAACAGAAAATTTATTTATTTATTTAAATTTAAGGCTCAGCTGGATAGGTATGTCGAACGAACGGAGGGGTGAAATGGAAGTTGTTTTTTTTTTTTTTTTTGGCTGATGCTGCATAAGCTTGCTTTCTTGCATCATATGCCTCTCCTAATGCTAATGCTAACAGAACAAACTTGCTTGTGAAAAGATCTAAACTCCCAAAAACTTCCTCAATCATTTCACAAATATATGTGGACCCAGTTCCTTTGGTGTCAATATTTACTTAAATTCTGCCAAGCTGCACTTACTTTTGTAACAATCTCAATTATTTGTGTGCTCTGATATTGCTTGTCCGAGACTTCTTAATTCGAAAGCTCCTCTTTTTGATCTCCCCCTGGCTTAAAACCTCTTTTCCCATTTTATTATTATTATTATTATAAATAGCTATATGGTGCAAGGAAGCCTTGGTGAGCCTTTTGCTGCACCAGCCAAAAAAAAAAATTAAAACTTCTGAGTTACCCTGAGAGAGAGAGAGAGAGAGAGAGAGAGAGAGATATGGTCAGAAGTAAAAGGAAATCACCAAGAAAAAGAAGAATGATGAAATCCAGCTCAGGACCCTGGTTGTGCCAAGCCCATGCTCACCAGATGTGAGCCCCTCGGGTTTGTCAGATCCATCTGTTATCTCTGTTACTCTCCTAACTGTATAAATCATTTGGAATTTTTTAACTTCCTTTCTTAACAGGTAGATAACTTTTTAGGTAATTTCAATCATAACTCCAGCATCTGACTTCAGGTTTCTAGTTATATAGACTAGATGATTGTGATGTTGAGGCTTTTGTGATTACTAATGACCTTATACATTTTATTCATTTTCCCATCAGAATACCAGACAGTCCTAACCACACATCCAAAACCCTTGATCTGCATGATTTTTATTCCTCTTTTCCTTGGTTGGATTGCTACTTTAAATCTTCTGATCCCAATGCTTGCTTCAGCCGACCGGGCTAGCCATGTGGATAAATTGCCTGCCTGGCAACCCAAAGGTTGCAGGTTCGAATCTCGCCTTGGGCTTGGATCAGAGTAAAATGCAAAAACTTTGGAAGGTGTATTATGGCCACAGCAGCCGATGTGCCAACAACTAACAAAAAAAAAAAAAAAACAATGCATGCTTCAGTGAAATTATTATCATAGGGATGAAATCTTTTATTTCTCATTTGTTCTTCTAAACCAGGGGTTCTTAACCTTTTGCTTTAAGTGAGCAAGATTTTGCAGCTTACAATACGTATGAGCACCATATTTTAAAATATAAATTTTTTTGCCTAAAGTTTAAAAATGCATATTTTTCATTAATTTTTTAGCCATATTATGCATGGAAGAATTATATTTCTCAATTAAAATTTTTGGGTGCTAATATTTATTATCTTAGTGTGAACTTTGAAGAGATGATGCCAAACATTTGAAATTAATTTCTCCGTTATGAAGAGATAATTGCAAATTTTCTTCCAAATGTGATGTCAACAACCTTGTCCTTTTTTCGATTTTGATATTGTCCATTAATGGAAAGAAAGCACTTTCACACGTGTATGTTGATCCAAACATAGAAAGTACTTTGAACACCTCTCTCTATGTAATAAAGGAAATTTTATGCAGTCAGAAGAATCCCAGAATTTTAAAATAGTTTTGTGTTGGAAAAGACATTTCAGAGCTAAAGACAACTGCATATCAACAAGTTTTAACCCGGCAGCTGCTAGTTCATTTTGATAAGATTTGTTCCAAGTTAATGATTTCAAAATTTCTGTAATTTATAGTTAATTCAAATTTTGGGAGGTGCTCTTTCAAGTATTCAAATCTTTCTTGGAATTGGTCACTAAGGTCTTTGATTACATTCATTACAAATGATGGGCACTCCCCAACAGTTTCCTCCAGACATTTTTTAAGGTTAGGAAAATTAAGCAAATTTCCTTTTAAAATTTTGTTCTGAAACACATGAAGTTTTTTCTCAAATGCCATAATCTCCTCGTATAAAACTACCACAAATTTATCTTTTCCCTATAGCCTCAAAGTTAACTCATTTAAATGGCTGCAGATGTCATCCATGAATGAAAATGTAATCTTAACATCTTCAGTAAAAATTTCATTAAAAAGGTTGTCTTTATTGCTTTCTATTATAAAAGCTTTTACTACTTCAAACACATCCAGAATTCTGGAGAGCTCCTTTCCACAACTGAGCCAGTGAACCTCTGTATGGGTAATAAGATCAGAATGCAGTGCTTGAAGATCTTCCAAAAATATTTTTAGAAGTCACTTATTTAGGGATTTAGTAATAAAATGGTTAATAACTTTAACAATGACTTCAAGACATCCTATAATTTCTTTTTGATCTTTCATTCATTTACACAAGGCCTCGACATGAATCAAACAGTGAGAATGCACAAAATTAGGTATCCTTTCATCTCTGTTAAGATAAGGCCTTTGTTTTTACCTATCGTGGTAGGCACACCATCAGTAACAGTTGATACAATTTTTACTGAGATCAATTTTTTTGCACTGTGAGGAATATCATAAGTGTGTCATGTACATCTTTTCCAGTTGCATGACCAGTAAGTGGCAAAATAGCCAAAAAATCTTCTCAACGGCTGCCATCAAATGAATAAAGCACGTGAGTTGTGATATGTCTGAAACATCAGTCAATTCATCAAGTGCCAGTGAAAAAAATACGCAACTTTCAATTCTACCTAATAATTCATTGAATATTACATCTGCCATTTTATGAACTCGATTTGAAACTGTATTATTACTCAAAGGAATATTTTTGGTGGAGCTAATCAAGGGAGCTTTCCATTTTTCTGGTAAGACACTAGCAAGCACTTCTAATGGAGACACTTTTTTATTATTTCACCACTAGTGTAAGGCAATGAATTCTTTGCAATTATATTTGATAAAATAAATGAAATTCATTCACTAACACTTTACTGCTATTAGCTTGACCTAAATTTAAAATATTTTTCTGTCTTTCAAGTTTATTTTTTTATTCTTGAAGTTTTGCTTTTCTAATATCACTAAATTTCGGAAAAGCTTTGTGAAAATTCTTATGGCATGTTTGATAATATCTTTCACAATTCGACTTCCAATAGCCAGCCAAACATGCCTGACATAATAAGCAAATTACACCAGTTCCACCACTATTATCTATTACCAAATAGTCATATTCCCAAGAGGACTGAAATGCATTGACAGTAGCCACTGGCAGAGGTGAAAGAGATTCTTGCACTGCTTCTATTAGAATGAGCAGAAGCCTGAAAAACAAGATGCATGGTATTTCAGAGACTGCTGGGAGCCAGTGCGGTACAAGTAAACACATGGGTTGTGTTAGGGTAGCTAAGAATAGAAACAGGTGCAGGTATACTTGCGTGTACACCAATGCTAGGAGTTTAGTAAATAAATTTGATGAATTTGAGGTATTGCTCAAAACATCGAAGGCAGATATTGTTGGGATATCAGAGACGTGGTGTCACACAGATATAAGGGATGCAGAACTGCAATTTGGGGAGTACAATGTCTACAGAAAGGATAGACAGGATAGGAAGGGGGGAGGGGTTATGCTATTAGTTAAGAAACACATAAAAACCAAGGAAGTGAAGCCAGTCGACATCGCTGGACAGTGCAGTGTGGAGCCAGTTTGGTGTGACATAAACATTGGGAGATCAAAATTGAGAGTAGGAGTGTGCTATAGGCCTAATGACTCTGATGCGTATAATAAGGAACTGTACAGGGAAATAGAGTGGGCCAGTAAATCAGAGTGTCTTATAATGGGAGATTTTAATTTCCCAGATATTGACTGGAATTTGGGGGCTGGGTACTCACACACTAGCAGGGCTTTTGTGGATTTATTGGATGATTGTTTTCTACATCAGCATGTTCGGGAGGCAACTAGAGGGAGTAATACTCTTGATTTGATTATCAGCAGTGATTCTTCATGCATTAAGAATCTGCAGATAAATGAACCACTAGGTGGCAGTGATCACAGTGTGCTGAAGTGGGATTTACTCAAAGAGGTAACTACCATTAGGGGTAAAGGGAAGGGTTATTGCTTCCGTAAAGGCGACTACGATGGACTGAGACAGTATTTAAATTCTATACAGTGGGACCAACTGATGATGTTACCAACAGCAAATTCAAAATGGGAAGCATTCAAAGAACTTATCTTGGAAGCTACTAGGCTTTACATACCAACTAAGAAATATTGTTCAAGGTTTAGGCCAAAATGGATGTCAGATGAACTAATGAGGCATATGGCAGAGAAGAAAAATGCATGGGATACATACAAATTAACACATGACACAGAAGCCTATGATAGATACAAGTTGATATGCAACCAAGTTACAAAGGAGGTTAGGCAGGCAAAGGCAGATTACGAGAAATCCTTGGCAAGGGATGCAAAGAAAAACAGCAAAGAGTTCTTTACTTATGTAAACTCTAGAAGGAAGGGGATGAATCAGATTGGTCCACTTGATATTGATGGGTCAAGTGTTGATGATCCTGCTCAGGTAGCTAACAAACTAAATGAATATTTTACATCGACATTCACACATGAGGAGTTATTCAGCGAGGGGAATGCCAGAGGTGTATTCAACTCTAGCAGTAAGCTACAAAATCTTGAAATAACTGGGAGTAAAGTGGAGGAGAAACTGTTGAAGATAAACACAAGAAAGGCACCCGGGGTGGATGGGATCTATCCAGTTATATTAAAGGAGGCAGCAAAGGAAGTAAGCAAACCCTTAGCCATAATTATGAGAGCTTCCTTGGACTCAGGGGAGGTACCCATAGACTGGAAATGTGCAAATGTGACCCCAATTCACAAAGGAGGATCAAAGGCTGACACAAGTAATTATAGACCTGTGAGCTTAACTTCTGTTCCAGGAAAATTAATGGAGGCACTGGTTAAAGAAGCACTGCAGGATCATTTAGACAAGACTTCAGTTATAGCTCAGACACAGCATGGTTTTGTTAAGGGGAAGTCTTGCCTGACCAACTTGATTGGATACTATGATGCAGTCACAAAAGAACTGGATGCAGGGAATAACTTTGATCTTAGAAAGGCTTTTGATACTGTTGCACATGGAAGACTGCTACACAAATTGGAGCAGTGTGACATTGGAGGCAAATTGCTGCTATGGATAAAGGGGTGGTTGAGGGGGAGAAGACAGAGAGTGGTAATCAATGGACACTGCTCATCGTGGACTGATGTTATTAGTGGAGTCCCTCAGGGCTCAGTGTTGGGTCCATTATTGTTTTCTGTATTTATAAATGATATTGATGATGGCATATCGGGCTTAATGTCCAAGTTTGCAGACGATACAAAGGTTGGCAGGGTTGTCAAGGACACTACTGACACTATGCTGCTGCAACAGGATCTGGAAAGGTTGAGCAGATGGGCTGAGAGGTGGCAAATGAAGTTTAACATTGACAAATGTAAAGTACTACACATGGGAAACAGCAACCCCAGAGCAACGTATCAACTCTGTCGTACTACACTGACAGTGGTAGAGAATGAAAGGGACTTGGGGGTGGTTGTGCAGGCAGATATGAAGTCTCTGAGCAGTGCAGACAGGCTGCAAGAGTAGCTCATGGAGTATTGTCAATGATATACAGGAATTTTTCCAGCAGGGATAAGGAGGTGATTATTCCATTGTATAAGGCGATGGTCAGGCCACACCTAGAGTACTGTATACAGGTCTGGAGGCCTCATTTCAAGAAGGATGTAGAGCTGCTGGAACGAGTACAGAGAAGGGCAACAAGATTAGTGAATGGAACAAAGGGGTGCTCTTACGAAGAAAGGCTTAAGTTTTGCAAATTACAGTGTCTGGAGACTAGGCACCAGCGAGGTGATCTGATAGAGGTGTATAAAGCCTTGAATGGTTTAAGCATGCTCAATGCTGATGGGATTCTTCCTCTAGCTCAGAAAAATCACCTGAGAGGGCATAAATTCAAATTGAGGAAAGACAGATGTAGGATAGACGTGCGGAAATTTGCCTTTAGCCAGCGGTTGGATGGTTGGTGGAACAGACTTCCATCCCTTGTGGTGGAGGTTGACAGCCTAAATAAGTTTAAGGCTCAGCTGGACAGGTATTTTAAACGAACAGAGGGGTGAAGTGGAAGTGGTTTTTTTTTTTTTTTTGGCTGATGCTGCATAATATTGCTGTCTTGCATCAAATGCCTCTACTAATGCTAATGCTAATGCATACTTTTTAATTTTTTTGTTTCTTTGCATTTGAAACGTGTAGGTCTAAATCAGACGACTACGAAGGTAGTGTTAATGCATCAATTTTTTTCCCTCATCAGTTCGCTTCGGTTTCTTTTTAAAAACTTATCCATTTTGAAAGGGTTTAGTAACTTTAGTTAAATCTGTTAAAAGAAAATACATTTAAGCATTTTCATACAAAATTAAAAGATTTCTTACTGTAACACTTTCATCACCTTTAAAGTCAGCATTATACATATACAGTACCTATTGCAGCAGCGCAACTGAGCAAAACCTGGCAGAAACCTTTTAAAACCAGAAACTGAGAATTGCATGAGGCAGTAGCCTTGGTCTGCAGTGACACTACAGCAAAAATGATTGTACTCTCAACAAAGTATTTTGTAAAAATTTTTCTTACTAAATAAATATAAAACTAACAATGATTAATAAGAAAAAATTTTGAGATTAAAATGTCATGAAATATATAATTTTCCTCCAATCACTAACAAAAGAAAGGATTTTCTAGCAAAGATTGGCATAGATTTTTTTAAGACTATCGCAGAAAGTTGAGAAATAGAAAGCACTTTTTTAAATACAAAGATTTATATATATAATTATTTTAGCTTAAGCAAAGGTGCTCACGAGCACCCATTTTAGGATCAGTTATGAGTTCAGTTCATTTTAGGGGCACCTCCTTAGCCAGGTGGGAGGGAGCAGCAGTGCATAGCACACACTTCTTGATTAGACCGGGGTTCGAGCCCGTCACCACCAAATATGGAGGATGCAGAAAGGTCAGGGAATGACCACCGCATATTCCTGGAGCAATATGGCCTTAGTTGCTAATGCTCCTAGAAACCAAATAACAACAACAACAGTTCATTTTAGGATCAGTTCTTAACCTGGTGCTCTTCAAAAAAATTTTTTTTTGAAGAGCACCAGGTTAAGAACCCCTGTTCTAAACCTTGGTTTTCCAATAAATGAGCTAATAAATGTCATTTGCCTAGGAGGCAAATAACTTCCTACTATACCAAACATTCTTCACTCATTTCTTCCTATAGTTCTCTGACAGAAGGATGTTACAAGAATTTTGAATAATCTTAATTCCAGCAAAGCTTCAGGTCCACTTGTTCTCAAAACCTATGCTCTGAGCTCGTGCATGTTTCATGCTGCATTTTTACACTTTTTTATTCCACAATTGGTTTTCCTTCTGTATGGAAATTTGCTCACATCTAGCCATTGCCTAAAAAAGATGACAAATTCCTCTCTTTTAGCTATCACTACTCTTTCCAAAGTAATGGAAATATCCATAAATTGCCAATCCTTAAACTATCTCAAAACCATCCATGTGATTTAGTGATTTCCAGTGTGCATTCTACCAGTGTCAATCAACTGGTGATCATCAAAAAGCTTGGTGAAGTGTTTTCATTGTGTTTGGCATAAAAGTCTTCAAACATAGTATCAATTACTTTCTGTTTTTTGTAATTGTGTAGCCACTTTTTCTCTTTGACTGCACCTATGGGTATTAGCAGATGTTTCTCTCTACCTTCTAATTTCTCAGTTAACACTGATGTTCCCCAAGGTTCAGCTCTTTCTCCCACTGTTTTTCTCTTGTATATTAAAAACCTTACACTAACTATAATTCCTATTCTTAGGTTTTCTGATAATAAGCACATTAAATTCCATTTTCCAGTTTGAGAAACTTTGCCTTGCATAAACAGCTTCAAATTCATAAATATCCATAAATTCCTTAAATGCTGATCTGCAAGTAATTTTCCACTGGAATAAAAATAACTTAGTTAACCCTGTTGTGGTTGTGTGGGACCCATCAGATAACTTGGAAGAAAATGTTTTTGCATATTTTTTGTTGGTTCAAGATTATTGACTGAACCGCCTCTGCCTTCCTAAATATAGATGCAGTGTTACCCAAGTTGTTTTTGAAGTGATATTTTATGGTTTTCACAGAATAATTGCATGAAAGAACCTGTCAGGTGCCACTCAGCCTCTTTTGTAGCTTTTTGTGCTTGCTTGATGAAATTACTGAAATACCTAGGACAAGAAAAAGGTGCCATTTCTGCATTAAAAAAATGTTAATTTTTATTTTGAATGTTGTTTCAAATTATTAATTCTGATTCATATAAAAATATCACCTGTGAAATTCTTTGTGCACAACCTGCAAAGAAACTGAAGAAGTGGAAAAACAATTCTTTCAGGTCTCTGTTAATATGTTTTTATTATGATATATATATTTTTTATACAGTATTTTGTTTTAATTAATAAACTTTTTGTTTAAAAAACAAAAAAATATTAGTTAACCCTGTTGAATTTATGATATTTGTATACATGATATGTTCCCATGTATAATTCTGAAATTTAATGCACTTAATGATTTTATCAACTTGAAGATGGGAGTGCCTAATAGTTTTGTGTTTATACTTTGCATTTATACCAAGTTTTTTAATTTTATTTTCAGCAGAATTAAAAAAAAAGTTTATGTGCAGTTCTGCTTATATGGAGTGTGGTTATTAAATTATGAGATGGCATGTGCAGCCACTCCACACCAAGAGCCCTATGAAACAAAAGCACAGCAGTTGACCTTGAACCTTTCCCCTGGTTGTGTGTCAAGTCACATTCCAGCATGCTCATTTGCTTGGCAGTGAGACTGGTTTTCATTACTTTGTGTGTTTTCAGTTTGCCAGAAAAATGACAGACAAAAGAATTGAACAACAAATTAATCTCAAATTTTTAACAAAACCAAAGAAACCACCAGCTGAAAGTCATTAGTATTAGCATTATCAGTAGTACTGACATATGCTACAAGAAAGCAAGCTTATATAGCATCAGCCAAAAAAAAACTCTTCCCATTTCACCCATCCATTTGCTCCCAATGTTTGCTAACTTCTTCCTTGAATTTATTTAAGCAATCAGCTTCCACAATGACAGAAGTTTGTTCCAGCAATCAACTACCTGCTGGCTAAAGGCAAATTTAAACACATCTATTCTACAACTGTCTTTCCTCAATTTGAGTTTATGCCCCCTCAGGTGTGTAATCTAAGCAAGAGGAAGAATCCCATCAGCATTGAGCTTGCTCAAACCATGCAAGGCCTTAAAAAAAAAAGTGCAGCCATTATCAACCCACTTCAGGATTGAAGCCTCCTCAACAATTAATGCTGAGGGAAATGGACCATAATCTGCCATGCTGGTCCAGTGCGGGTTGGCAGATTGACCGTATTCAGCAGTCAGGGGCTTGAACCCCGGTCTACTCAAAGAGCGTGTGCTACTGCACTCCTGCTCATGACCACTTGGCTATGGAGGCGGCCTGCAAGGCCTTATACACCTTCAGGATGTAGAGTTGCAAGTACTGCAAAATCAGGCCTCTAGACAGTGTATGCAGTACTCAAGGTGTGGCCTGACCATTGCCTTATACAAAGGCATAATTACCTCCTTATCCCTGCTAGCAAAATTCTTGTTTATCACTGACAAGACCCCGTGACCTACTCTGGCAACCTGTCTGCACTGCTCAGAAAACTTCATATCTGACTGTACAATTACCCCCAGGTCTTTTAATTTCCACTACGTTGGAAAATGTACCAACACAGTTGGTACATTTTCCTGAGGATTACTACTACCCATATGCAGCACTTTGCATTTGTCAATGTTAAACTTCATTTGCCACTTCTCAGCCCATCTGCCCAACATTTTTAGGTCATGTTGCAGCAGCATACTGTCATTAGTGTCGTTAACAAACCTGCCAACCTTTGTATCATCTGCAAACCTGGACATTAAATCTGATATACCTTCATTAATATCATTGATAAATATACAAAACTACAATGGTCCCAACACTGAACCCTGGGAGACTCCACTAATAACATTAGTCCACAAAGAGCAGTGTCCATCGATTACCACTCTGTCTTCTCCCACTGAACCATCCTTTTATCATTTTAGCAACTTGCCCTTAATGCCATACTGCTTCAATTTGTACAGTAGTAATCCATGTGCAACAGTTTCAAAAGCTTTCCTGAAATCCCAGTGTATGATATCAAAATTATTTTTTACCACATCATAGTATCCAACCAAATTGGTCAGACAAGACTTTCCCTTAATAAACCCATGCTGTGTCTGAACTACAGTTGCAGTCTTGTCTAGATGACCCTGCAATGCTTCTTTAACCAGTGGCTCCATTATTTTCCCCATAGCAGAAGTTAAACTAACAAATCTGTAATTACTCATGTCACACTTTGATCCCCCTTTGTGAATTGAGATACATTTGTACATCTCCAGTCCATGGGGACTTCCTTTGAGTCCAACAATGCTCTCATAATTATAGCTAAGAGTTTGCTTACTTCCTTTAATATAACTGGATATATCCCATTCATCCCAGGTGCCTTTTTTATGTTTAATTTCAGCAAATTCTCCTCCACTTTGCTCTCAGTTATTACGAAATCATTTAGCTCCCTGTTAGAGTTTAATAAGCTTCGGTTCTCCACTTTCACACAGAATTCCTCATGTGCGAATGTAGATGCAAAATACTCATTCAGTTTGTCAGCTATCTGAGCAGGATCATCAACAGTCAAACCATCGATATTAATTGGACTGAATTATTATTTTTTTTGAAAATTATTAAGTTTCAGTAGTTCTTCC
Source organism: Mastigoproctus giganteus (assembly GCF_048544385.1). Classification (NCBI taxonomy): domain Eukaryota; kingdom Metazoa; phylum Arthropoda; class Arachnida; order Uropygi; family Thelyphonidae; genus Mastigoproctus; species Mastigoproctus giganteus. Next base: position 245,116,405 of record NC_143577.1, on the reverse strand, counting down.
TTGAGGTGCCTCTGTAGCCAGGTGGCAGGAGCAGCAGTGCGTAGCACATGCTTCTTGATTAGACCAGGGTCCGAGCCCGTGACCACCAAATACGGAGGATGCGGAAAGGTCAGGGAATGACCACCGCATATCCCCGGAGCAATATGGCCTTAGTTGCTAATGCTCCTAAAAACCCAACAACAAACAAACAAACAACAAACAACTATATTTATACATAGTCCTTGAATTTATTTAAGTTATCAACTTCCATAATGACAGATAGAAGTTTGTTCCAGCAATCAACCACTCGCTGGCTAAAGGCAAATTTCCCCACATCTGTTCTGCAACTGTCTTTCCTTGATTTGAATTTATGGTACATCAAGTGCATAATCTGAGCAAGAGGAAGAATTCCATCAGCTTGCACTCGCTCAAACCATTCCAAGCCTTAAACACTAAAATGAGATCACCTTGCAGGTGCCTAGTCTCCAGATGCTGAACTAAAGCCTTTCTTGGTAAGAGCACCCCTGTGTTATCCCCACCAATCTCGTTGCCCTTCTCTGTATACTTGTTCCAGCAGCTCTACATCCTTCCTAAAATGAGGCCTCCAGACCTGTATGTTACTCTGGGGTTACTGCTAACCATAAGTAGTACTTTGTATTTGTCAGTGTTAAACTTCAGTTGCCACTTCTCAGGCCATTTGCCTAATTTTTCTAGATCCTGTTGCAGTATCACACTAAAATTACTGTCATTAACAACCCTGCCAACCTTTGTATCATCTGGCCCTGAGTGCCAAGCAGTTGCCATAGCAATCTTTTGTGTGATGTATAGAGCACTCTTTCTTAGTGTCCTTTCTGCCTGGTTTTTCTCAAGTGATTCTTTACTTTAAAGGTTTTAAGTAGGAATCCAGAAAGGAAATTCGCCTTTCCTTCCTTGTATGTATATTTATATAAACCATACTAACCCTACTAATTTTCTCAACTGCTTTGTCACTGTGGCACCCTCCTCCTTCCACATGACAGGGCTGGTAACCTGGGAGAAGAAAATCACTCTCCCTGGGCTGAAAGAAGTAAAGATGGATCTACAGATCTCACTATTCAGATCTTTCAAACAGAGATGACATAAATGCATCTAATGCAAAAAGGCAGAAAAAAGAAGGAACTGATAACCAGCTTCTTTTTTTCTCATATTACATTCTTTGACTGACCATCATTTGAGTAAACTCTCCCCATTTTTAATTCACAAATGTCTTGAAAATGTGGTGAGCCCTGCAAAAATAATTAGATTAAAGTGTGGGGACCTTGTGGAGATGAGTGAGCATAAGCACTCAGAAAGACTATTAAAAACATCTGACTTTTGGTGGAATTCCTAAAGGTTACCCCACGTGCCACCCTGAACTCCCTAAAGGGGTAATAGAAAAGTGGGATCTCCTTAATGTATCTGAGGAAGAGATGATCATTCAGGAACTAAGTGATCAAAATCTAATAAATGCTAAAAGGATAGTCTTTAAGAAAGATGGAATACTTACTCCTACTCACACAGTCATTCTTACATTTAAAACACCAATTCTACCCTCAACTGCTAAAGCCTGGATATTTAAGGTGCAAAATTTGACCTTACATTCCAAACCCAGTCCAGTGTTTTAAATGCCATAAATTTGGACACTCTAACCTGTGTCTCCTATAGTTCAAAAGAACATGTTTACACAGACTGCACAACTGAAATGCAATGCTGCCCAAACTGTAAGGGAAATCATTCAGGATATTCTAAGGAGTGTGCATCCAATGGCAGAGAGAAATGAACATTCAACAATTCAAAGTTAAATGTGCTATACCAAGAAGCAAAAAGACAGTTTTAGTTTCTAATAAATTGCTCTCTTAGGCTTCAGTTGTACAAAAGCAGCACTCCATAACAGTAAAAACTGACTGTTCAGTTTCGCCAAGAATCTTAGTATCTGATTGTGCAAGATCAGTCCTCTATACACTAAAAGAATATCCTGCCCAACAGCGTGCAACTCATTCAGTAAATACACCACTGAAAATACCACCAGATAAAAGCACTGTATAGCAGTCAGTAAAGCAAATTAGCTCTGAAAGAGATAATCAAAAAATTCACACAATAGATGGAAAATCACACAAAGAAGAACCACTTCTTGAAATTTATGTATATGAGGACATGGACATCAGCAGACCAATTTTTCCAAAAAGAGCAAAAACAAAAATAGACAGGTGCAACCAACTGATGTCCCGTAAGCAATCAGACACTCCTGATAATTCCCAATAATGTGCACACTTATTCAGTGGAATTGTCCTGAACTCTCAGCAAACTTAGATGATATATGTGATCTAATTAACAAATATAATATATTTGCTAATTAGATCACATATATAATTTGCAAATATAGCAAATAACCTACTGTTCTTTGTCTACAGGAAACAAACCTGACACCTCAAATATCTCTGAGTGTAAAACATCACATAATGTAGAGAAAAGGTAGGCTGTGTGTTGTGTTGTTTGGTTTTTAGGAGCATTAGCAACTAAGGCCATATTGCTCTGTGGATATGCGGTGGTCATTCCCTGACCTTTCTGCATCCTCCGTATTTGGTGGTCACGGGCTCGAACCCTGGTCTAATCAAGAAGCGTGTGCTATGCACCGCTGCTCCTGCCCACCTGGCTACGGAGACACCAAAAGGTAGGAACGACTGTAATATAGCTCATGGTGGAGTAGCATTACTAATACTTTAGGCCTATACCTCTGAAAATGCCTTTAGAAGTAGTTGCTGCTCGAGTTATTTTATTTATTTTTTTTTTTTACGAAAACCCCAAACACGAGAGGTATTAGAACCTATAGTACTGTGCATGGGTTGGAGGTTGAGAAGATGAAAGAAGATATTTATTGACATTAGACTTGAACTTCTGTAGACTAATTTTCAGGAAATACGTATGAGGGAGGGTTGTTCCAGAAAACGGCAGTTGAATGAATAAATGGGGAAGATGAAAAGTTGGTTTTGTAAGTTTTAAGTTGGACAATAAATGGATGTTGGCTAGTGGCGGCACATGTTCGGACTGTTTTGAAAGAGAGAGCGGGAATTATAGAAGCCAATTCAGAAGAACAGTGCCCATGGAAGTATCTGTAGAAAAGGCATGCAGCTATGATAGGGATAGCAATAAGTTGTTTCTTTATACCTTTTGTCTAATCATTCATACACTACTGCCGATTTGGGTGACTTTAGTCACTCAGCTAGCAACCCCTTTTTTATCTTGGGTGATTGGAATGGGCCTCACCTCCAATGGGGTTCCCTTCATCTTGATAAGAGAGGTCAATTAATTGAAAAATTTCACATCTAGAAGATTTTTATAGTTAGAACTGAAAGTACTGTCAATTTTCTCATAATTTTCTTCCTTTTATCTTCTTTTACTTTTACTTTAACTTTTATCTTTCTTATGAATTTCAAGTTATAAATACGGATTAAGAGGTGAGTACTGAACAAATTAAGCTATTGCTATAAATTAATTACTTGAAAAATTTCTTGAAGGGCACTATTTAATGTTGTTAAACAATGGCAGTCATACATACGTGGGTGCCTCCGTAGCCAGGTGGGCAGGAGCAGCAGTGCGTAGCACACGCTTCTTTATTAGACTGGGGTTCGAGCCCGTGACCACCAAATACGGAGGATACGGAAAGGTCAGGGAATGACCACCGCATATCCCCAGAGCAATATGGCTTTAGTTGCTAATGTTCATAAAAACCAAACAACAACCTACATACGTGCATCTCTCCTCAAGGTAAACTTCTGCAATTGACCTTTCAATATCCTCTCTAAACTTGTTTCCACTTGTCGATTGGACAAGTAACAGCAGTGACCACTTTCCAGTAATATGCACACTTTTAACTAACACTTCTCCTCAAACTGAAATAAAATCAGTTTGGAAGTTTGACAAAGCTAAATGGATGAAATATCAAAAACTGGCTTATTTAGATATTCAGACCACCCTCACCATTTATTTTCCGATAGACTTCATCACTCAGTGAATAATGCAGAAGCAGAATCCACCATACCCAAATTGTCTATGAAAACCCACTCCCACCCAAAAATATAGTGGAATGAAGCCTGTAGCAATGCAAAAAAAGAGAATAGATACTGTAATTTATTTCAAAAACACACAACCACTGTTAATCTGATACAGTTTCAGAAAGCAAGGGTTCCAGCTCATCTCGTGCAATGAATGAGTTAAAAAGAGGCATAGTCCTGATATGCTTCCACTATAAACAGAACAACAGATATCACAACAGTTTGGACTAAAGTCAGAAGAATTAATGGAAAATATCATCCTATAACCACTCTGATACTACTTATAAAAGTGAAAGAAATCCTTAATCCTCTTGAAATTGCCAATCCATTAGGTGAAACGTTTGAAACACTATCAGTTGTAAATGCGTATGAGCCATCCTTTCAGTCACGTAAAGTACAGGTAAAAAAATATAATCTGAATTTCAATACTACATGCTAGCTTCCATGTAATGCACCCCTCACCACGACAGAGTTACGCAATTCAATTGCACAATCAAAGAATAGTGCTGCTGGACCCGATGGAGTTTATTATTCCGTGATATATCATTTGAGTGAAGATCTGCTCTTGTAAAACTGTATAATAGATATAATAGAATTTTTGATGAGAATTACTATCCTACTAGCTGGTATCATTCTATTGTATTAGCTTTCCCAAAACCAGGAAAGGACCATTCTGATCCAACAAATTGCCAACCTATTGCTTTAACTAGATGTTTAGGAAAAACATTAGAAAAAAAAATTAATGCCAGGTTAACATGGTTCCTAGATACTGAAAACATTCTAATTGGAAATCAATATGAATTATGAAGAATTAGATCAACACTTGTTGTGGTTAAAGCTGAAGGAAACATTCAAAATCCATTTCTTAGGAACGAGCACTTAGTGTTGATATTTCTTGATATTGAAAAAGCTTTCAACACAACCTTGTGATATGGGATTCTTCAAGATCTCAATGAATCTGGTCTTTGAGGTCGTCTTCCAAAATTTATCCAGAACTTTTTAAGCAATAGATCCTTTCAGGTACGTTTTCACTTTGCTCTCTCCCACACATTTGTACAAAAAGAAAGGATCAATTCACTTACCAAATGTAATTCTGCATGCTGACAATCCTCATGTCACTCTCAAAACATGCATATAGTCGAATTACAACTTCAAGGCATTATTAACATGCTTGTTCAGTGGGCAAAAAATAATGGGTATAGACCTTCAAAGCAGAAAACAACACCAATCCATTTGTACCGTAAACAGAATTTACATCCTGATCCAGACTTACAACTTAACTCTCATCCAGTTACCCTTTCAACAGAGTATTAGAGTTTCTTGGACTAATTCTGGATAAAAAAAAATTAAGTTTTTTGGAGCATATTAAGCATATTCATACAACCTGTCTAAAGAAGTTGAATCTACTTAGGGCAATTTCTGCTATGTCATGGGGTACGGATTGGTACATGTTGCCACTTATACCGGTCATTAATTAGATCTAGACTACACTATGAATCTCCTGTATATGCCTCAGCCAGAGAAAGTGTATTAAAATGGCTTGACCCTGTACATCACAATGCTCTCCAAATTGCACTAGGAGTTTTTCGTACATCACCAGTTCAGAGTCTCTATATGGAAATACGTGAACCACTTCTATTCCTGGCGCCTCCGTAGCCAGGTGGGAAGGAGCAGTAATCTAATCAAGAAGCACACGCTTCTTGATTAGACGGGGTTCGAGCCCATCACCACCAAATATGGAGGATGCGGAAAGGTCAGGGAATGACCACCGCATATTCCCGGAGCAATATGGCCTTAGTTGCTAAATGCTCCTAAAAACCAAATAACAACAACGACTTCTATTCCTTTGTTGACATGCTCTGCTATTAAGCAATGCAGCTAAAATCAGAAGTTTCCCACATTATCCTGTATGACAATATCTGTTCACACCAAAATGGCATAATTTGTATCAAGATAAACCATGTAGCATTGGATTACTAAGCTTAAACACATGCTGGGAACTAAATAGGAATGACATAATTCCAGATGTTAGCATGGCTACACCACAATGGAAAATACCATTAACACAAGTTGATAAACATTGTCAACAAGTGGGAAAGAATGCACTTCCAAATTTCAGTATTAAGCTAATCCATGCGGCTCACTCTTTTCAATTTTCTTGTTTCACTCAAATTAAAAGTTGGTGCAGCTGTAGTTGTATCAAACATTATAATTAGAGAAGTTTTTTCTGATTTATTTTCTGCTTTATTAGTTTAAATTGACATATTAACTTATTTTCTAGAGTAGCTTTTTATTCCAATTTACGGTACTTAAGTTTAAAGTAACTTAGATAGAGATTTTGTAGGTATTACTTAGTATCGGAAAGGGTATCAAATCCATGTGTTTACCGTTCGTAAATAGCCGCCATTGTTACGGGAAAATTAATCAGTAAAATCTATTAATCTTGTCGAACTTCATTGGCAATTAAATTGTACTTTTAACTATACATATAACCACTTAGGTTACGTAACATAAATAATTAGTAAAAATAAATAATTAATACATAACTTGATACGGAAGTTATATAAAGGGATTTCGTAGATAACACTCGTTACTGAAACATAAATATTTCGTACATAACACTCGTTACTGAAACATAAATATTTCGTAGATAACACTCGTAGATTTCGTAGATAACACTCGTTACTGAAACATAAATATTTCGTAGATAACACTTGTAGATTTCGTAGATAACACTCGTTACTGAAACATAAATACAGCGTTATAACTGTGTTGGGATACAAGTTTAGGATTTAATTTTGTACTAAAATTGAAATTTTATTGAAAATAATTCGAAATCATGACTCAAACCAGAGCAGCAAAGCAAAAGGCTCAAGCTAATGGGAATGCTGTGGCCCAGGGGAGAACTGAGGGGGGGGCAGTTGCCCTCTGAATCACAGCCTTTTAAGATGCACTATTTGCTTGATGTTTGCGGAGCAGTCAGGTATGGGACATGATACTGCCATGGGGGATGTCTTTGTATGTGCGCGATGCAAGGAGTGTAAGGAAATCAGGTGACAACTCAGCGTTGTTATGGGCCTATATGAGAGCTTGAAGGACAGGGTGGATGCCCTCGAAGGATTACAAGTGAGGGACCCATCAAGCTCTCAGCTGTCCACACCAATGCCAGAACTTGCACTTGGTCATCGCGCAACACAGCGGCAACCTCCAAGGCAGAATGCGCTGGTCCCAAAGGAACTAGTAGTTGTTGGTGACTCTATTGTCAGGAAAACGGGAAACATGCTTTGTAAAAAGGATAGGTGGAACAGGACCAGGGTATGTCTGCCAGGGGCAAAGGTTGATGACGTTGTAGAGCGGTTATCATCTTTTAAGGGCACAAAAGGTGATATAGTTGTACACGTTGGCACTAATGATATTAAGAGTAGGAGACCGGCAGAATTACTTAACAAGTACAGATCACTGATGAAAAAAAGCCGTGAATTAGGGTTGAATTTGAAAGTGTCTGCAATTCTGCCCAGACACGATAGGAGGGAGTATATGATGAGAGCCCTGTCGATCAATTCGGCCCTGGAAAGATTGTGCAGGGCTCAAGGGGTAGAATTTTTTTCAGCCTGGTCTGTACTTGTTAACAGGAGAGACTGCTTCTACAGGGATGGGATACACTTAAATAGAAAGGGTGCAAGAATGTTTGCTGATGCTATCGAGGCAATGTTAGGAGGGTCGGAAAACTGCTAGATTGGGGGGATACAAGGACTAATAGATTAACAGTAGCCACTGGCAGAGAAGAAAGGGATTCTTGCACTGCTTCTATTGGAATGAGCAGCAGCCTGGAAAATAAGATGCAGGATATTTCAGAGACTGCTGGGAATCATGGGGGTACAAGTAAACACATGGGTTGTGTTAGGGTGGCTAAGAGGAAGAGCAGGTGCATGTATACTTGCGTGTACACCAATGCTAGGAGTTTAGTAAATAAATTTGATGAATTTGAGGTATTGCTCAAAACATCAAAGGCAGATATTGTTCGAATTTCAGAGACGTGGTGTCACACAGATATAAGGAATGCAGAACTGGAATTTGGGGAGTACAATGTCTACAGAAAGGATAGACAGGATAGGAAGGGAGGAGGGTTATGCTATTAGTTAAGAAACACATAAAATCCAAGGAAGTGAAGCCAGTCGACATCGCTGGACAGTGCAGTGTCGAGTCAGTTTGGTGTGACATAAGCATTGGGAGATCAAAATTGAGAGTAGGAGTGTGCTATAGGCCTACTGACTCTGATGAGTATAATAAGAAACTGTACAGAGAAATAGAGTGGGCCAGTAAATCAGAGAGTCTTATAATGGGGGATTTTAATTTCCCACATATTGACTGGAATTTGGGGTCTGGTCTCACACACACACTAGCAAGGCTTTTGTGGATTTATTGGATGATTGTTTTCTACATCAGCATATTCGGGAGGCAACTAGAGGGAGTAATACTCTTGATTTGATTATCAGTAGTGATTCTTCATGCATTAAGAATCTGCAGATGAATGAACCACTAGGTGGCAGTGATCACAGTGTTCTGAAGTGGGAGTTACTCAAAGAGTTAACTACCATTAGGTGTAAAGGGAAGGGGTATTGCTTTCGTAAAGGCGACTACGATGGACTGAGACAGTATTTAAATTCTATACAGTGGGATCAACTGATGATGTTACCAACAGCAAATTCAAAATGGGAAGCATTCAAAGACTAGGCTTTACATACCAACAAGGTATGTAAAGGTATGCTTTACAATTCAAGCTACTAGGCTTTACATACCAACTAAGAAATATTGTTCAAGGTTTAGGCCTAAATGGATGTCAGATGAACTAATGAGGCATATGGCAGAGAAGAAAAATGCATGGCATACATACAAATTAACACGTGACACAGAAGCCTATGATAGATACAAGTTGATCTGTAACCAAGTTACAAAGGAGGTTAGGCAGGCGAAGGCAGATTACGAGAAATCCTTGGCAAGAGATGCAAAGAAAAACAGCAAAGAGTTCTTTACTTATGTAAACTCTAGAAGGAAGGGGATGAATCAGATTGGTCCACTTGATATTGATGGGTCAACTGTTGATGACCCTGCTCAAGTAGCTAACAAACTAAATGAATATTTTGCATCGACATTCACACATGAGGAGTTATTCAGCGAGGGGAATGCCAGAGGTGTTTTCGACTCTAGCAGTAAGCTAGAGAATCTTGAAATAGCTGAGAGTAAAGTGGAGGAGAAATTGTTGAAGATAAACACAAGAAAGGCACCTGGGGTGGATGGGATCTATCCAGTTATATTAAAGGAGGCAGCAAAGGAAGTAAGCAAACCCTTAGCCATAATTATGAGAGCTTCCTTGGACTCAGGGGAGGTACTCATGGACTGGAGATGTGCAAATGTGACCCCAATTCACAAGGGAGGATCAAAGGCTGACACAAGTAATTATAGACCTGTGAGCTTAACTTCTGTTCCAGGAAAATTAATGGAGGGACTGGTTAAAGAAGCACTGCAGGATCATCTAGACAAGACTTCAGTTATAGCTCGGACACAGCATGGTTTTGTTAAGGGGAAGTCTTGCCTGACCAATTTGATTGGATACTATGATGCAGTCACAAAAGAACTGGATGCAGGGAATAACTTTGATATTATATACTTAGATCTTAGAAAGGCTTTTGATACTGTTGCACATGGAAGACTGCTTCACAAATTGGAGCAGTGTGGCATTGGAAGCAAATTGCTGCTATGGATAAAGGGGTGGTTGAGGGCTAGAAGACAGAGAGTGGTAATCAATGGACACTGCTCATCGTGGACTAATGTTATTAGTGGAGTCCCTCAGGGTTCAGTATTGGGTCCATTATTGTTTTCTGTATTTATAAATGATATTGATAATGGTATATCAAGCCTAATGTCCAAGTTTGCAGATGATACAAAGGTTGGCAGGGTTGTCAAGGACACTACTGACACTATGCTGCTGCAACAGGATCTGGAAAGGTTGAGTAGATGGGCTGAGAGGTGGCAAATGAAGTTTAACATTGACAAATGTAAAGTACTACATATGGGAAACAGCAACCCCAGAGCAACATATCAACTCTGTGGTACTACACTGACAGTGGTAGAGAATGAAAGGGACCTGGGGGTGGTTGTGCAGGCAGATATGAAGTTCTCTGAGCAGTGCAGACGGGCTGCAAGAGTAGCTTATGGTGTATTGTCAATGATATATAGGAATTTTTCTAGCAGGGATAAGGAGGTGATTATTCCCTTGTATAAGGCAGTGGTCAGGCCACACCTAGAGTACTGTATACAGGCGTGGAGGCCTCATTTCAAGAAGGATGTAGAGCTGCTGGAACGAGTACAGAGAAGGGCAACAAGATTAGTGAATGGAACAAAGGGGTGCTCTTACGAAGAAAGGCTTAAGTTTTGCGAATTACAGTGTCTGGAGACTAGGCACCAGCGAGATGATCTGATAGAGGTGTACAAAGCCTTGAATGGTTTGAGCATGCTCAATGCTGATGGGATTCTTCCTCTTGCTCATGATAATCATCTGAGAGGGCATAAATTCAAATTGAGGAAAGACAGATGTAGGATAGATGTGCGGAAATTTGCCTTTATGGTTGGTAGGTGGAACAGACTTCCATCCATTGTCATGGAAGTTGATAGCCTAAATAAGTTTAAGGCTCAGCTGGACAGGTATTTTGAACGAACAGAGGGGTGAAGTGGAAGTGGTTATTTTTTATTTATTTATTTTACTTTATTTTTTTTTTTGGCTGATGCTGCATAAGCTTGCTTTCTTGCCTCAAATGCCTCTACTAATGCTAATGCTAATATCTCAGCAGCTCCCTTTAGAGCATTACTGTACTCTAAAGGGAGCTGCTGAGATATTGTATGCTATCCTGATGGCTTTAGAGAGTGTAAAACAGTCTTTATTCCCTCAACCCATTATTTATGCTGATTCCATAAGGACTGTATTTGCTCTTAAGTGTAAACCTCCAGTCATCCTTTACTACAACAAATTCAGATAAAGTTAATGCAGTTCCTTGCAAACAAGCAAAAAATAATCTTCTGTTGGATCCTGGACATTCTGGAATCACAGGAAATGAATAAGTTCATTTTGTTGCCAAGAATGCCAGTCTCGTAACATTAGATATCCAGATGTTGTTGTTGTTGTTTTGGTTTTTAGGAGCATTAGCAACTAAGGCCATATTGCTCCGGGGATATGCGGTGGTCATTCCCTGACCTTTCTGCATCCTCTGTATTTGGTGGTCACGGGCTCGAACCTCAGTCTAATCAAGAAGCGTGTGCTATGCACTGCTGCTCCTGCCCACCTGGCTACGGAGGCACCTATCCAGATATCTTATACCGATTACAAACACATCATATAATGTACTTGTAGAAAAAAATGGCTATCCATTTGGCAGGAGAACAAAAGCAATAAACTGTTCCAGATTAAAAATGATCACAAACAGTGGCTATCAAGCTTAAGAGGTATGAGAAGAAAGAAGTCATACTTGCTAGATTGCTGATTGGACATACCCACCTAACTCATAGTTACCTAGTCACACGGGATGATTCTCCACTTTGCAGTAACTGTCAAACTTGACTCACAGTAAAACATCTGATCATCGAATGCCCATTATACTTGAAATATGAAATTAGCTTTCTCTTTGCATCCACGTTCCTCTAATCAACTTACTTTACAGCAGACCCCCAGAAATCGATGAGTTATTAATGATCTTTTTACTTACCTGAAAATGATAAACAAATATCATATGATCAGAATCCACCTGTTTAATATACCAACTAAGATTGTAATAGGTGCATTATGACCTTAGTAGCCTTTGCACCAATAAATCAAACAAACAACAACAACTTCATATCATCTGCAAACTTGGATATTAAACCTGATATGCCTTCATCAATATCATTGATATAGAAAATAATAATGGGCCCAACACCGAACCTTGGGGGGGGGGCTCCCTAATAACATTATCCCATGAAGAGCACTGTCCGTTGATTACCTGTCTTCTCCTACTTAACCATTCCTTTATCTATAGCAGCAACTTACCCTTAATACTACATTGCTCCAATTTGTACAGCAGTCTTTTATGTGCAACACTTTCCAAAGCTTTCCTGAAATCCAAGTATATGATATCAAAATTATTTTTGGCATCCAGTTCCTTTGTGACCACTTCGTAGTATCTAATCAGATTTCTCAGACAAGATTTCCTCTTAACAAATCCATGCTGTGTCTGAACTATAACTGCAGTCTTGTCTAGATGATCCTGCATTATTTTTAACCAGTGACTCCATTATTTTCCCTGGAACAGAAGTTAAACTACCAGGTCTACAATTACTCATATCGCCCATTGATCCCCCTTTGTGAATTGGGGATATATTCACACATCTCCAATCCCTGGGGACCTCCCCTGAATCCAAGGATGCTCTCATAATTATGGCTAAGGGTTTGCTTACTTCCTTTGCTGCCTTCCTTAATATAATTGGATTGATCCCATCCACTCCAGGTGCCTTTCTTATGTTTAACTTCAGAAATTTCTCTTCCACTTTCCTCTCATTTATTACAAATTCATTTAAGTTCCTGTTAGAGTTAGATAAACTTCTAGCTTCCATGTGAGAGTAAATGCAGAATAGTCATTTAGTTTGTCAGCTACCTGAGCAGGATCGTCAACAGTTGAACCATCGATATCAAGTGGACCAATCTGATTTATCCTCTTCTAGAGTTTAAATGAGTAGAGATGTCTTGCTGTATTTCTTTGCATCCTATGCCATAGATTTCTCATAATCTGCCTTCTCCTGCCTAATCTCCTTTGTGACTTGCTTACATACTAGCTTATATCTACCATAGGCTTGTGTCGCCTGATAATTTTTATGAATCCCATGCATTTTTCTTCTCTGCCACAAGTCTCTCGTTAGCTCATCTGACATCCATTTAGGCCTAAACCTTGAACAGTATTTCTTAGTTGGTATGAAAAGCCTAGTAGCTTCCATGATTAATTCCTTGAATGCTTCATATTTAGAATTTGCTGTAGGTAACATCATCAGTTTGTCCCACTGTATAGAATTTAAAAGCTGTCTGGGACCACTGTAGTCACCTTTACAAAAGCAAAAACCCTTCCCTTTACCTCTGATGGTAGTTACAGCTTTAAGTAAATCCCACGTCAGTACACTGTGATCTCATGAGTTGTTATGTCAAGTTTATGGGGAAGATACTGTGTTAAGTTCTCATGTGTTTGAATGGCATAAATGATTTTTAAAAGGAAGAGAGAATGTGGAAGGCGATGAATGACCTGGCCATCCAATATCCATGAAAACTGATGAACATGTGGACCATGTAAGGACATTGATTACAACTAATCTTGATTTAAGCATTACAATACAGTAGAAAGTCAATTATCCGGAACGTCAGTTATCCGGAACGTCAGTTATCCAGAATAATTTGAATGGCTGATTTTTTTTATTAATGGTAGTATTTGAGACAAATATATACTATGCTACAAGAGTATGTCTCTGTTTTTTTACGTTGCATATCTGATGAAATGTTGGATTAGGAGTAATTGGTTTTCTCAGAAACTATGAGTGATGGAACTTAGTCATTTGCTTTCGTGGACCCCCAATTTTCCATGACATATTTTGTTCTCTTCATTTCATATTATGTTTAGTTTAGCTGGAGATTCCGTAAAAATATGGGCCTGAAACTGTGCAATTTATTATTTTCTCAGTTTTTTTTTTTTTTTTTTTTTATGATAAAATGTCAGCAAAAAAGAAACAGCACTGAAATGGGCAGAAAACTGGGAAGAATGCAATATAATCAAATTGATATTATTAAGGAACTTGAGAGATTTCGAAGGGAAAAAAAGGGTCACAACAATGAAACAAAAAACGTTCGAACATTATTTTAAAAAATTACTTTAAATTTTTTTCCACAAAATTTGCAGTAAAATACATACATACGTAAATGTGCAAATTTTTATGTATAATTTATTATTATAATTTTTTTAATTAAATAAATTCATTTTTTTTTTCACGCTGTTTAAAGTCTTTTTCTTTTACCTTAATACATTATAACAGAATTTATTTAATTTTACCTTACGTTCGATTATGCGGAAAATTTTGCTATCCCGAAGAGATCTGACATTAATTATTCCAGATAACTGATGCTCTACTGTAGTTGCATCAGAACTCATTATGGACAAAGAAACTTTTTAGCTGAAAATTTAGGCACGAGAAAAGTGTATACTAGATGGTGCCAAAAAGTTTGAATGAAGATCATAGCATGAGAAGACTCCAAGTTTGTGAAGGTGTTCTGAAAAAAATTCTTCTGGTTCTTCTGAAAAGAAGAACCAGACTTTCTGAGTACTGTAATTATTGCAATGAAAGTAAAAAAAAAAAAAAACATAAAAAACCCACAATTAGATAAGAAAATACAAAGTATATGCTTCCCTCCTCATATATATATAACTATCCAGTTGACCTTTGAATTTATTAGAATGTCAGCTGGGTAGCTCAACCTGTCAGCCTCAACTGCTTGTGGGGAAACTTGTTCTTACAATCTAATTTAAACTTTATTCCTTGTAATTTGAATTGATGGCCCCTAGTTCTGTAATTCTTTATAACAGTAAAGATTCCACCTTCAGTTATTTTACTAATCACTCTCAGAGCTTATAAACCTCAATCAGGTCACCTCTGACGTGCCTGGTTGCCAAGCTCTGTAGCCCACATGTACAGAGTTGTTCCTTGTATGGTCACCCTTCACCATTTAATATATTTGCCCATCATTGAACTCTTTCAAGAAGCTCAGTGTCTTTTTTCAGATGAAGTCTCCATACAAATTTTAAGGTATGAAATATTTCATTATATTTATTTTATTGCAACAGTCTTGTTATTTAATAGCTACATCTTGTATATATAATACATAGCAAAATTATGTTTGCATACATAATTTTGAAATTTGTATTGCTTGAACATTTTATCGAATAGAAATTGTAAGTTATATTCGTACTGTTTTTAAATTTTATTTTCAGTATAATTAGTTTTATTTGGTTAAAAATAAGAGGTGTAAAAAACATTTATAAATTTTCAAACTTTTTTATTAAAAAAAAACATTTAGTCAGTATTACAATCCATTAGTAAAAGGAGAAGAATTGGTAGACTCCAAGCAGAATTTAAAAAAAAAAAAAAAAAAAAACATTTTTCCCAGAAATAAAAACTTGACCTTATTTGTCATAATTTAGGATTCCACCACCACCACCATCTGGTTAACTTAAATCTATCTAAAACAGTCCAGTCTTCTTTCTTGCAAAAAAGACTGTGCTATACCTTTGCTCATCTTCAATAGCATTTAGATTTCTAGACAAGATAACATACTGTATTGGGGATCATCTCATCTAATTCCTTTTGGCTAATTTAATCTGTCTTTCCTAAGAAAATCACAACTATTGCTTCTTGAGCATCAAAAAACTGGGCTTTCATTTCTGCTTTCAGCATTGCATTTCTTCTAAACACCTACTGTCTATATATAAATCCCAGGTCATCTCCACCATGGAATGTTGTTCCCCCATCTAGATTGGTTCTCCAAAAACACATCTCAAGCTCCTTGACTGTTCAAAAGAGGTCAGTCAGATTAATTAATAACCCATCTCTTATGAAGTCTCTCCCTCTACTTTGTCTGATAGGCCGACCAGGCTAGCCGGGTGGGTAAAGTGCCTGCCTGGCAACCCAAAGGTCGCAGGTTTGAATCCCACCTCGGGCTTGGATCAAAGTACTGCAAAAACCTTGGGAGGTGCATTATGGCCACAGAAGCGATGCGCCAACAACTACCCCAAAAAAAAAAAAAAAAACTTTGTATGATAGACATTAAATTTTCAGTTTTTCCTCCAAATTGGCATCTGTAATTCCACTGATCTCTTCCAGACCAATCAAAACACGTGCCTCAACCAATCAGCATGCACCTACCACATAACTCCAGACTTGACAGACTTAACTTTTCCTCTTCCTCATTTATACATTCTGCTTCTATTCTCTGAAACAACCGTCCTTCCCATGTATTGCCAAAAATTTATGATCTATAGAGATTCAAGCTTAATGTCAACAAGTATCTTCTGCCTTCTCAACCTTTAACCCAAGAAAGTACTTTTTTTTAATTTTATTTTCTCGATCTTATTTCGTGCAAATAAGAGTGTACTGCACCTATGCTCATCGTCAATAGCATTGAGATTTCTAGACAACATAACATATCTGTATTGGGGATCATCCCATCTAATTCCTTTTGGCTAAACTAGTCTTATCTTTCCTAAGAAAATCACAAATATTGCTTCCTGTGCATCCAAGTAAGTACTATAGGTTCTAATACTTTTTTTTTTTTCTTGTGTTTGGGGGTTTTGTTTAAAAAAAAGAGAAAAAGGTGCCATCATTTACAAGGTGATGCTTTGAAATTTACATATAGTATTATTTTTTGGATAGCAAAAAATAATACTATTTGTAAGAAAAAAAACCAAGGAAAAAAGTGAACTTCATTGATTTCCTGTTTCAAGAAATATATACATATTAAATTTTATGTCAAATCTTCTAACACTGTATGTAGTATACATTCACAAATATGAATACAGTATGTTCAATAATAAATTTATATTTTGGTCATATTTATAAGTCCTGCCTTCCCTTCCCCTTTTTTTACTCTCATTTTGCAGAATACTTGAGTTTCAGTTAACCAGCATTTCAGTTATCTGGGAAAAATTATTTCCCAAGTACGCTGGATAATCGGAAGTCTATTGTATGTATTTATTTAATGATTGAATACATTTTTTTTTTTTTCATTATTATAGGGCAGAAGAAGCTAAAGAACAACCATTTTTCTCAGGAATTGATTGGCAACTAGTGTATCTCCAAAAATATCCCCCTCCTTTAATCCCTCCTCGTGGAGAGGTTAATGCTGCAGATGCATTTGATATTGGATCATTTGATGAAGAAGATACAAAGGGAATCAAAGTGAGTGTTCACTATTAAGTAATGTTATGAGAAAATAAATTATTTCCCAATTATTATTATGTATATACTTATATACCATTTAATTATTCCCAGTATTAATTTTATAGAGTGTGTGCACGCATGTGCATTAAAGTATATATTACAGAACTGCAAGTGTATATACACAATACTTTGTTCATAGTAGTGAACGACAATAGTAGTGTAAAAGGCATCAATTTAATTGTATCTCATATTGTTATTACCTTCACGAGTTATGATGATATTACATCATGGAACAAGTAAATACATGGGCTGTGTTAAGTTAACTAAGAGTAAGAACAGGTGCATGTATGTTTGTATATACACTAATGCTAGAAGTATAGTAAATAAAATTGATGAATTTGAAGTGCTGATCAAGATATCAAAGGCAGATATTGTTGGGATATCAGACACATGGTGTCACACAGATATAAGCAGTGCAGAATTGGAATTTGGGGAGTACAATGTGTGCAGAAAGGATAGATGAGATAGGAATGGAGGAGGGGTTACACAGTTAAGAAACACACAAAATCTAAGGAAGTGCATGCAGTTGATATGGGTAGACAGTGCAATGTTGAGTCAGTTTTTTTTTTTTTTTTTTTTGATTTGGTAGTTGTTGGCGCATCGGCTTCTGTGGCCATATTGCACCTCCCAAAGTTTTTGCAGTACTTTGATCCAAGCCCGAGGCGGGAATCGAACCCGCGACCTTTGGGTTGCCGGGCAGGTACTTTACCCACTCGGCTAGCCCGGTCGGCAGTCAGTTTGGTGTGACATAAACACTGGGAAAGGGAAAATGAGAGTAGGAGTGTGTTATAGGTCTAATGAGTACAATGAACAATTGTGTAGAGAAATAGAGTGGGCTAGTAAATCAGGATGCCTTGTAATGGGGAATTTTAACTTTCCAGATATTGACTGGAACTTTTGGATTGGTCACTCACACGCTAGTAAGACTTTTGTGGATTTATTGGAGGGTTGTTTTCTACAGCAACATGTTCGAGGGGCAACCAGAGGGAGTAATACATTAATCTGATTATCAGCAGTGATTATTCGTGCATTAAGAATTAGCTGATAAAGGAACGACTAAGTGATAATGATCACAATGTACTGATGTGGGATTTACTTTATCCCTGATGTAATTACCATCAGGGGTAAAGGGAAGGGTTTTGTAAAGGTGACTACAGTGGTCTCAGACAGTTTTAAAATTCTATACAGTGGGATCAACTGATGTTAAAAACAGCAAATTCTAATTGGGAAGCCTTCAAGAAATTAGTCTTGTAAGCTACTAGGCTTTTCATACCAACTAAGAAATACTGTTCTTGATTTAGACCTAAATGGATGTCAGATGAACTAATAAGGCTCGTGGCAGAGAACAAAAATGGGATGCATATAAATTATCAGGTAGCACAGAAGCTTATGGCACAAGTCACAAAGAGGTTAGGCAAACAATGGCTGATTATGAGAAATCCTTGGCAAATAATGCAAAGACTTCTTTACTTATATAAACTCTGGAAGGATGGGGATGAATCAAATTGGTCCACTTGATGTTGGTGGTTCAACTCTTGATGATCCTGCTCAGATAGCTGACAAATTGAATGAGCATTTTGCATCTACATTCACACATGAGGAATTCTGTAAGGGAGGGGAGAACAGAAGTTCACTAAACTCTAACAGGCAGCTAAATGATTTTATAATAATGGAGAGCAAAGTGGAGGAGAAATTGTTGAAGTTGAACATAAAAAAGGCACCTAGGGTGGACGGGATCTATCCAGTTATATTAAAGGAGATGGCAAAGGAAGTAAGCAAACCCTTAGCCATAATTATGAGAGCATCCTTAGATTCAGGGGAGATCCCCAGTGACTGGAGATGTCCAAATGCATCCCCAGTTCACAAAGGGAGTTCAATAGGTGACACAAATAATTATAGACCTTTTAGTTTAACTTCTGTTTGGGGGAAAATAATGGTGTCACTGGTTAAAGAAGTGATGCAGGATCACCTAGACAAGACTGCAGTAATAGTTCAGACACAGCATGAGTTTGTTAAGGGGAAGTCTTGTCTGACCAGTTTGATTGGATACTATGATATGGTCACAAAGGAACTGTAACTGGATACAAAAAAGTAATTTTGATATCATAGATTTGGATTTCAGGAAAGGTTTTGATACTGTTGCACATGGAAGACTACTGTACAAATTGGAGCATTAAGGGAAGTTGCTATAATGATAAGGATGGTTAAGTGGGAGAAGAAGAGTGGTAATCAATGGACACAGCTCTTTGTGGACAAATGTTATTAGTGGAGTCCCCCAGGGTTCGGTGTTGGGCCCATTGTTGTTTTGTGTATTTATCAATGATATTGATGAAGGTATATCAGGTTTAATGTCCAAGTTTGCAGATGATACAAAGGTTGGAAGGGTTGTTAATGACAGTAAAGACAGTATGCTACTGCAACAGTATCTAGAAAAGATAGTCAGATTGACTGAGAAGTGGCAACTGAAGTATAACATTGACAAATGCAAAGTACTGCATATGGGTAGCAGTAAGCCAAGAGAAATGTACCAGCTGTGTGGTACTACACTCGGGGAGGAGAAGAATGAAAAAGACCTGGGAGTAATTGTGCAGTCAGATGTGATGTTCTCTGAGTAGTGCAGACTGGCTGCCAGAGGAGGTCATGGAGTTTTGTTAATGCTATATAGGAATTTTTCTAGCAGAGACAAGGTCTGGAGGCCTCATTTTAGGAGGGATGAAGAGTTGCTAGAATGAGTACAGAGAACGGCAACAAAATTGGTGAGAGGAACAAAGGGATGTGCGTACGAAGAAAGGCTTAAGTGCTGCAAGTTGCAGTGTCTTTAGACTAGGCACCTGCGAGGTGATCTGATCAAGATGTATAAGGCCTTGAGTTGTTTGAGCAGACTCAGTGCTGATGGGATACTTCCACTTGCTCAGATTAAGAACCTGTGGGGTCATAGATTCAAATTGAGGAAAGACAGTTGTAGAATAGATGTGCAGAAGTTTGACTTTAGCCAGCAGGTAGTTGATTGCTGGAAAAGACTTCCATCTGCTGTTGTGGAAGTTGATAGCTTAAATAAATTTGAGGCTGAACTAGCCAAATTTTTGGAGTGCCTGGATGGGTGAAATGGTAAAGTTTTTTTTTTTTGCGCTGATGCTGTATAAGCTTGATTTTTTTTTGCATCATATGCCTAAACCAGTGCTAATGCTAATATGCATCATATTAATGCTACTGCTGATGGAGTTAGGGTATGGCTGGGTGCCATTCTGCTCTTCTGTTGAACCTAGCCACTCCTATTACAAAATAAAAATGAACAATAAAAGAAAAGACCAAAGCAATATCTACATCCAGATGAGTAAAAGAATATATCTGCTTTGCCCAGAGGACACATGTCCATGCAACTAAAGAATGAGCATCACTTATAAAATAACATAAAATGCCACTAAATAGAAATGTGGAGCTCACATGCACTATCTCTTCAAAGGAACACCAGCACTTGTGAACCACAACCAAAAAGGATCATAGTAACATAAATTTGGATGAGTGCACATCTGCATTTTTATTTTGTTTTTTTGTTATGTTTCCCTATTTTATTTATAGTGGACAGTGGCCATAGCATATTTTGTGAGTTTAGTTAGGTTCTTTATACTCTGTGTGGATTGTATATGGAACCCATTGATATTTGGCTGTGATAGCAATCAATGATTGAAATATGACCCTTTTTCAGAGTTCAAATTGTGGTGTTTCTTTGAAGAGATAGTGTCTGAGCTCCTCGTTTCTGATTTGTGGTATTTTATATTGTTATATAAGTGCTAATTCTTTGGTGATGTGGGGTGGGTGGCAAAGGTAAAGAAAGCTAACACGAGAACCACGGCAAACTGCATGAAACTTACCAGGCAACCTCCTTTGCGGCTACTGCAGTTTTTTTCCCTGCATTCTTGGTAAACAGACAGTGCAGGTTTATCGGCAACGGCAGTAGAAGTCGAGAAAGATAGTTATATCGATTGACACGTAGGCGTGACAAACGATGATGTTATCGTTTGTCACGCCTACGTGTGACAAACGATGATGTTATCGTTTGTCATGCCTACGTGTGACAAACGATAACATCATCGTTTGTCGCACGTGTAATGTGTTATGTGATTGATTGATGTTATGATACATATATATATATAAGGCCTCTTTCTTTCATTTTATATTATTTCCTATCCTATGATCTCTGATTTTATGAGTGAATTAGTTTGGTAGTAAAATATAGAAATCATCTTGGGTCTGCTTCAAATATATTTCAGTAGTTATAATATTATTTACATTTTTGTTACATAAAACATAGTGTGATCAAACATGATAAATTTGTTTAGAGCTTAATTCCCATGTCTTTAGATGGTAAGTGTTGTGTTGACAAATACGAATATATTTTGAGATTCTTTGGATTTCCAAACTGATGCTTGCTCTGTTTTTTTTTTTTTTTTTTGCACAAGGGTGTTTATTAATGATTGAGATAGCAAGGAAAGCATTTTTATTTATAGTACTAGCAGTGTTATTGCTTTATATATGTTCTCACTTTTCATCTTAAAACACATAAGATTATAAACTTTCTTAATTTATCTTGAATAGCTAACAGAAGCTGACCAAGAATTATACAAAAACTTTCCAGTTGTGATATCAGAAAGGTGGCAACAGGAGATTGCTGAAACAGTCTTTGAAACTATCAACCTAGAAGCTGACAAAGTAGAACAAAAGAAAAGAGCCAAAATGAAGATGAAGTTTGAAGATGAAAAAGGTGAGATGTCAGAATATTTTTTAATAAGACACAAATGCAATACTTTTACTGGATTAACAATAAACAGTCAGTTTTTGGGGAAGAAAGAGCCAGTTTTAATGTGGAACACATTTATAAGCAGATTACCTGTGAATGCCTGTTTCTTATATATTTTTGTATGTTTCCTACATACCATACATTCATATGATGACTTTCATGCCACATTCTTTTAGCTGATGTGATATGGAGTTCATGTCCTAATGGAGACTGGAGGATTTCTTGAAGGCCTCTGCAATAAAGGCTGTAGTTATTTGATCTCAAGCAAAAGAAATGTAGTTTCTCTAAGTTATTTTGAGCTTTTCAGTTTACACAACATACAGATCTGCACCTCAGCATGCCTGTACAGTCTATATATCCCTACCATCTTTTACAGTTTTCTCAGATTTTAGAAATCGTGTGGATTTTATCGAAGTTTACTTTTCATACAGATTTCAGTCATTTGAGGTTTGTGTGTTTTAAATATATCTGTATTATGTTTTTGAAACATAGACCTACCAAATATGTTGATATGGACTTTACCGTTGTTGTCTTTAGCATAAATACAGTGTAAAGAACAATTCGCTCTTCTATCATGAAGTAACAGAACTGCTATATTTTCTTGGTTATGCAGCTAGTTCTTCTGAAATATTTTTGGTTAATTCTCTTAATTATTTGCTCTTTAAACGAGATATTGGGATTCTGCAGCTTTTGAAGTTTGAGTTAATTTCTTTGAGTACTGTATTCTCTAAATGTAACATGTATGTCAGGCACCTACTCTAGATAATAAATACTGTTCTTCTATTTCATATATGCAGATGTTCAGAAGCATTTCAGAACTCTTCAGATGGATTACCACAATGGAGACAGTGCTAAAGCAAACCGGACTAGGTTAATCAGCAATCATGGAACATATAGAATTTGAAAGTTTGAAGGAATAACTGAAATTAGCATTAGCAGAGGCATGTGATGCAAGAAAGCAAGCTTACACAGCATCGGCAAAACAAAAAAAAAAAAAAAAAAAAAAAACACTTTCCTATTTCACCCAACCATTCATTCCAAAAGTTTGTTCAGTTCTTCCTTGAATTTATTTAATCTATCAACTTCCACAATGAAAGATGGAAGTCTGTTTCAGCAATCAACCATCCAAAGGTAAATTTCTGCACATCTATTCTGCAACTGCCTTTCCTCAGTTTGAATTTATGCCCCTTTAGGTGTGTAATCTGAGCAAGTAGAAGAATCCCATCAGCATTGAGCTTGCTCAAACCATTCAAGTCCTTATACACCACAGTCAGATTACCTTGCAGGTGTCTAGTCTACAGAAACTGCAATTTGCAGAACTTAAGCCCTTCTAGACAAATGCACCACTTTGTTCCTCTCATCAATCTTGTTGTCCTTCTCTGTACTCATTCTAGCAACTCTCCATCCTTCCTAAAATGAGGCCTCCAGACCTGTATGCAGTACTCAAGGTGTGGCCTGACCATTGCCTTATACAAAAAGGTAATCACCTCCTTATTGATGCTAGCAAAATTCCTGTATATCATTGATAAGACCCCTTGAGCTGCTCTGGCTGCCTGTCTGCACTGCTCAAAAAACTTCATATCTGACTGCACAATTACCCCCAGAATGAAAATAAAAAAATTTTTTCATTCTCCACTACCCTGAATGCACAGTTGTTACATTACTCTGGGGTTACTGCTACCCATACGCAGTACTTTGCATTTGTCAATGATAAATTTGAATTGCCACCTCTCAGTCCATATGCCCAACTTTTCTAGATACTGTTGCAGTAGCATACTGTCACTGGCGCCTCCGTAGCCAGGTGGGCAGGGGCAGCAGTGCGTAGCACACGCTTCTTGATTAGACCGAGGTTCGAGCCCGTGACCACCAAATATGGAGGATGCAGAAAGGTCAGGGAATGACCACCGCATATCCCCGGAGCAATATTGCCTTAGTTGCTAATGCTCCTAAAAACCAAATAACAAACAACAACAACATACTGTCATTAACAACCCTGCCAACCTTCATATCGCCTGCAAACTTGGATATTAAGCCTGATATATCTTCAATATCGTTGATTAATATAGAAAACAACAATGGGCCTGACACCAATCCCTGGGGGAGTCCACTTATGACATTAGACCACAAAGAGCAGTGTCCAATGATTACCACTCTTTCCCTTCTCCCACTCAACCAGCCCTTTATCCATAGCAGCAACTTGACCTTAATGCCATGCTACTCCAATTTGTACAGTAGACTTCCTTGTGCAACAGTATCAAAAGCTTTTCTGAAATCCAAGTATATGATATAAAAATTATTTTTTGCATTCAGTTCCTTTGTGACCACATTGTAGTATCCAGTCAAATTGGTCAGACAAGACTTCCCCTTAACAAACTCATGCTGTATCTGAACTATAACTCCAGTCTTGTCTAGATGATCCTGCATTACTTCTTTAACCATTGACTCCATTATTTTCTGTGGAACAGAATTTAAACTAGCAGGTCTATAATCACTCATATCACCCTTTGATCCCCCTTTGTGAATTGTGGATACATTCGCACATCTCCAGTCTGTGGGAACCTCCCCTGAATTCAAGGATGCTCTCATAATTATGGATAAGGGTTTGCTTACTTCCTTTTTTTTTTTTTTTTAGGAGCATTAGGAACTAAGGCCATATTGCTCTGGGGATATGTGGTGGTCATTCCCTGACCTTTCTGCATCCTCCATGTTTCCTTACTTCCTTTGCTGCCTCCTTTAATATACCTGGATAGATCCCATCCACCCCAGATTCCTTTCTTATTAACTTCAACAATTTTTCCTCTTCTTCCTCTCAGTTAATACACACTCATTTAGCTCCCTGTTAAGAGTTTGATAAACTTCTGGCCTCCCCTTTCCCACAGACATCCTTGTGTGAATGTAGATGCAAAATAATCATTCAGTTTGTTGGCTATCTGAACAGGATCATCAACAGTTGAACCATTGATATCAAGTACCAATCTGATTCATTCTCTTCCTTCTTGAGTTTACATACATAAAGAAGTCTTTGCTGTTTTTCTTTGCATCCTTTGCCAAAGATTTCTTGTAATCTGCCTTCGCTTGTATAACCTCCTGTGTGACTTGATTACAGTCTAGCATATATCTACCATGGGCTACTATGTTGCCAGATAATTTATATGCATCCCATGCATTTTTCTTTTCTGTCATGAGTCTCATTAGTTCATCTGATATCCATTTAGGCCTAAACTTTGAACAGTATTTCTTAGATGGTATGAAAAGCCGAATAGCTTCCTTGCATGCATCCCATTTAGAATTTGCTGTTGGTAACATCATCAGTTGGTACCACTGTACAGAATTTAAAAACTGTCTGAGACCACTGTAATCACCTTTACGAAAGCAAAACCCCTTCCCTTTACCCCTAATGGTAGTTACATCTTTAAGTAAATCCCACATCAGTACAGTGAGCTCACTACCACCAAGTGGTTCCTTTATCTGCAAATTCTTAATGCATGAAAAATCACTGCTGATAATCAGATCAAGAGTATTACTCCATCTGGTTACCTTTTCAACATGCTGATTTAGAAAACAATCATTGAATAAATTCACCAAAGGCTTGCTAGTGTGTGTGTGAGTGACCAACCCACAAGTTCCAATCAGTATCTGGGAAGTGAAAATCCCCAAAATTGTTCCTCACAGTAATGCAGAATGTTATGTTTTCAGCCTTGTCAAAAGAATAGAACTGAATTTGGATCCTCCATATTATTATTATTATTAGCCATATGGTGCAATGAAGCCTGAAGCTTATGCTGCCCCAGCAAAAAAAAAATTCCCCAGTTACCCTGAGAGAGAGAGAGAGAGAGAGAGAGAGAGAGAGAGAGAGAGAGAGAGAGAGAGAGAGAGAGAGAGAGAGAGAGAGAGAGAGAGAGAGAGAGAGAGTGAGTGTGTGTGTGTGTGTGTCAAAAGTAGAAAGGAATCATCAAGAAAGAGAAGAATGATGATATCCAGCTCAGGACCCTTGGTGTGCCAAACCCATACTCACCAGATGTGAGCCCCAACACTCAAGCCTGTTTCAGTTTAAAAATGTAGAAATTTGTGTCTTTGCTATGAACATTCTTTTATTTTTAATTTTTTGAAATAAAAAGCAAATAGCAGTCACCTTCAAAGTAGAAGATAAAGTACAGTAGCGTCCTTTGAAAATTCAAGGAAGGCTGCTAGTGTTCCATGTTAAGACAGTAGGTGAAGAAACATTTTGCATATTGTATATGGTTTTAATAAAAATTTCTTAATGTCTTCTAATTTCACTATTTGCTTCAGAATGCAAAAATTTGTAATAGCCAATACTACATAAGCAGGGAGGGTACAGAAGTAGCCCTATTTTAAAATGCATAAATTAAGAAAAATTTGATTTATTGCATTTCATAATGATAGTATAATTTTCCAGTTGCATTGTAGGTATGAAAAATAAAGGTGCGTAAATAAATTAATTACTTGTTATTTAATTTGGAAGAAAGGTCATTTAGTAATTGTAAATGTTTTCAATTTCAAAAAGATGACAGGTGTAGACACAATACATGATAAAAAACTATGAATGGGTGCACCATAACTGTCAATGCACCAAAAATTCCCAGAGTGGTCTACCACCCTTTCAGGTAACACTGGTGGAAGATTTTTTTTTTTATGTTGAGTTTAGACAATGTACCAGTTCTGCAGTATTTGCTTATTAACTTGTAAAATTATAATATTACTTGTTAACACTGTATAGTGTTAAAAGTAATATTGATATTTGTATATTAACAGTTAATATTAATACCTGTTTAGTAACAATTAATATTAATATCTCTTATAGTAACAATGAGATTTCATAAAGCAGATTAAAGGAATTTTACTCATATATTTTACATATACAACAAGAAATAAATTGAAAAATAATCTAAAAACATAATTAGTGCTGTTCTATACAGACATTTTATAAAATAAAACTTATTTAGTTTTAATTTCTATATTGTTGCTCTGAAAAGCATCGGGGGTAGTTCGTTTAAGACCACACCATGGTACAAAAGAGTATGCTGTGGTCCTATTTTAACTTTTTCTTAATTAAGTTTTTTTTTGTTTGTTTGTTTATTTTATTTTGGATATTACATTTAGCCACTTAATGAATTCATTCCTTTCTCATTATTAATTGAATATGTATATATAAAACTCTTCCACGTGTCATTTCAGAATCTGATTGCATTATTCATGGTTACATCAAAAAACTTGGTGGACCATTTGCATCAGCTTGGCAGACCCGTTATGGAAAATTATATCCCAATAGGCTAGAACTTTATACAGAATCAAGTAGTGCCAAACCAGAGGTAGGCTTTGTATTCTCCCTTTATTAATAGTTCATATGACTAGCTTTTTTTGTATAATTTTTGTATTACTTAAGAGGATAAAATGTTCTTATTCTGAAACTAAAGGAGCTCCAGCAGATTAGCTTGTAGTCTGATTTGCACTTGTAAAATATAAAGTTTAGAAGTTGCATATATATATATATAAAATATATATACTTATACATATATCTGAATAATATTTGAAATAGTTAAAAACTGAATAATAAAAAATAAAAAGGTAAAGCAAACATTAGAGGCAGCAAAATGAATATTCCTCTACATGATATTTTTTTAATCCTCATTCTAATTTATTTATATATAAATATATATATTTATATATATATAATTTATATATATATTTATATATTTATATATATATATATATTTATATATAAAGCAATCATCAGTGGCAGCAAATATATACATTCCACCAAATGTTGCATAATATAAACTAAAGTAAAATGGGTGCCAGTAGTATGGCAAACCAGTTGAGCAAAATCATTACTAAACATAAAATAATACATAAAGAAAAGAACAAAGGGTGGGGGAAAAACATAATGAGGAAGAGGGTATTGTGAGAGGTACACTCCTAGTATAATTTAGAATTTGGAAGTTAATTACTAAGCAATATATGAAAACTAATTAAAATATAAAAGCCAATTATAAGGAAATTTAACGGCGCCCCTGACAGCACCAGTGTCTGAATTGTGTGAAATAGCAGTGACCAGTTAAACTTAAAAATAATAAAAATAGACTGACCATTATGCCCCATCTTAACAGAGCACTACAAGGCCAATAATGGTCATGGAATCACTGCATTTCGAATGTCAGACAAATCCATGCATCGACGGGATGATACTAAGAACGAACCACCAATGCAGTAGATTTGCCCAACGGTGGTCCTTATGCAGCGAAAAATAATAAGACAGACAGACAGCCAAGACTGACAAACTAATTATTGAACTAGCATTAGCATTAGTAGAGGCATTTGATGCAAGAAAGCAAGCTTATGCAGCATCAGCCAAAAAAAAAATAATAATAAATAAATAAAAAATAACCACTTCCACTTCACCCCTCTTTTCGTTCGAAATACCTGTCCAGCTGAGCCTTAAACTTATTCAGGCTATCAACCTCCACGACAAGGGATGGAAGTCTGTTCCACCAACCAACTACCCGCTGGCTAAAGGCAAATTTCCTCACATCTATCCTACATCTGTCTTTCCTCAATTTGAATTTATGCCCTCTCAGGTGATTATTCTGAGCAAGAGGAAGAATCCCATCAGCATTGAGCATGCTCAAACCATTCAAGGCTTTATACACCTCTATCAGATCACCTCGCTGGTGCCTAGTCTCCAGACACTGTAATTTGCAAAACTTAAGCCTTTCTTCGTAAGAGCACCCCTTTGTTCCATTCACCAATCTTGTCGCCCTTCTCTGTACTCATTCCAGCATCTCTACATCCTTCTTGAAATGAGGCCTCCAGACCTGTATACAGTACTCTAGGTGTGACATGACCATTGCCTTATACAAGGGAATAATCACCTCCTTATCCCTGCTAGAAAAATTCCTATATATCATTGACAATACACCATGAGCTACTCTTGCAGCCCGTCTGCACTGCTCAGAAAACTTCATATCTGCCCTGCACAACCACCCCCAAGTCCTTTTCATTCTCTACCACTGTCAGTGTAGTACGACAGAGTTGATACGTTGCTCTGGGGTTGCTGTTTCCCATGTGTAGTACTTTACATTTGTCAATGTTAAACTTCATTTGCCACCTCTCAGCCCATCTGCTCAACCTTTCCAGATCCTGTTGCAGCAGCATAGTGTCAGTAGTGTCCTTGACAACCCTGCCAACCTTCGTATCGTCTGCAAACTTGGACATTAAGCTTGATATACCATCATCAATATCATTTATAAATACAGAAAACAAAGAAAACTGATATATATAGAACTTAATCGGGCTATAGAGGGCACTGCGGACTCAGATTAGCATTTCGTCACAATACTAACATGCAAATATAATATGCAGATTAATAAATCCAAATGAAAATTATAAAATAAATATATATAAAATTCATACTACAAACATCAGTGGCAGCAAATATGCACATTCTACTAAATGTTGCATAAAATATTAAGTAATAATAAGAACAACTACGAAAATCATAAAGCAGTCATCAGTGGCAGCAAATATGCACATTCCACCAAATGTTGCATAATATAAACTAAAGTAAGATGTGTGCCAGTAGTATGGCAAACCAGTCGAGTGAAATAATTACTAAACATAAAATAATACGTAAAGAAAAGAACAAAGGATCAGGGAGAAACATAATGAAGAAGAGGGTATTGTGGGAGGTATACTCCTAGTATAATTTAGAATTTGGAAGTTAATTACTATATATATATATATTTGAATAATGTTTAAAATAGTTGGAAACTGAATCTTTCATAATAAAAATAAAATGGTACAGCAAACATCAGAGGTAGCAAAAAGCATATTCCTCTACATGATGCTTGGAATATAACCATACAAATAAATTAGAATGAGAGTTAAAAATAAAATAATGCCAGCAGTATGGCAAGACAAGAACGAAAATAATTGAAATTAAACTTAAAAATCAAACCAACCAGGGAGGGAAGAGAGGGGTAATAAGAGTAAAAATATTACAGTAGAAAATCTCTAAGATAATTTAGAACATCTAATTATAAGAATAATAATTCATTAAATTTTGAAAGCCAATTAAAATAGAAATTTAACGCCACCCCCCCCCCCTGATGGGCACCAGGTCCAAATTTATGTGAAATATCACCAACAGAGATCTAGACCACTACAATAAAATAAAATAAAAATAAACCAAAAAAATAGACTGACCATTACACCCCATCTCAACAGAGGACCACAAGGCCAATAATGGTCAGGGAATCGCTGCATTTCAATCGCTAGACAAATCGCCGCAAAGACGAGTCAATCGAACTATGGATGGCAGCACAGGTGCAGCTAATGCTGTGCCTGTGCTGCCATCCATAGTTCATTTTTCATCTATATAAACTGGTTAAGATTACTTTTGTCAGTATTGTGTCTTTGCACTGGAGTGCTTGTATCTGTTCTATTTTTAATTTTTGCTACATCAGGACCACCGCTGTTCAAGTCTCTGCATTGGCAGTTCGATCTGGGGATCGGATGGCGGACTGATCTTTCGATCGACTCGCCTTTTCAGCGATTTGTTTAGCGATTGAAATACAGCGATTCCCTGACCATTATTGGCCTTGTGGTCCTCTGTTGAGATGGGGTGTAATGGTCAGTCTATTTTTGGTTTATTTTTGTTTTATTTTATTGTAGTAGTCTAGATCTCTGTTGGCAATATTTCACATAAATTTGGACCTGGTGCCCGTCAGAGGGGGCGCTGTTAAATTTCTATTTTAATTAGCTTGCAAAATTTAATGAATTATTATTCTTATAATTAAATGTTCTAAATTATCTTACATATATTCTGCTGCAATATTTTTACTCTTATTACCCCTCTCTTCCCTCCCTGGTTGGTTTGATTTTTAAGTTTAATTTTGACTATTTTCGCTCTTGTCTTGCCATACTGCTGGCATTATTTTATTTTTTATTTTTAATTCTCATTCTAATTTATTTGTATGGTTATATATATATATATATATTGGAATTATGTCTAATGACAATTAGATTTAAATATTAAATAGCGTAAATGAGGGCATTGGCTCCTACATTAATGATATTGTCGTGTGACAATTAGACATTATACGTGCATGGGTTATATATGTAGTTAACTTATTAAATTATGGTACTACTTGGGAGCATAGGTTTGTAGTGATCTCAACCAACCTGCTAGTTATATATAAATCTAGCTCTGGTATGGATAGCCTTATATATAAATATATAACATAGATACATATAAAAACAACAAATTGATGTAAATTTAAAGAAGATTAGAGAAAGCTGGAGAAACTGGAGAAAATTAGCAAAAGTTAGTGAAAATTAACATTCTCCCTCATGGCCATACCTCTGCTACTTCCTCAGGGCTTTGAGCAGATGTATAGCCATACTAGAGGAATGTATTATACATACCCGTTTCTGTAATCTCTCTATACCAGTTTTGCTAGGTTAACTTTAGGTAATTACTTGGTGAATAATTTGGAATAATGAGAGTAAATTTTTTTGAATACATGTACTTAATTTTAAATAAACAGGGTAGTTTACGTATATGACAGCAAACTGTGATAAGAGATTCAAAGCCCTACGGGTATGTATCAGATTGAAATATCATGGTACCTCACCTCTGTATCCTGTGGTGGTCAGTCTGAAAATGTTCAGAAAACCTAATGAAGGCAGAAAAATTTAACATTTTCAGACTGACCACCACAGGATATGGAAGTGAGGTACTATGATATTTCAATCTGATACATACCCGTAGGGCTTTGAATCTCCTATCACCATTTGCTGTCATATATGAAAACCACCTTGTTTATTTAAAATTAACATATATTCAAAAAAATGTTACTCTCATTATTCCAAATTATTCACCAAGTAATTACCTAAAGTTAACCTAGCAAAACTGGTATAGAGATTACAGAAATGGGTATGTATAATACATTCCTCTACTATGGCTATACATCTGCTCAAAGCTCCTGAGGAAGTAGCAGAGGTATGGCCATGAGGGAGAATGTTAATTTTCACTAATCTTTGCTAAATTTCTTCGGCTTTCTCTAATCTTCTTTAAATTTATATTAATTTGTTGTTTTTATACGTATCTATGTATTTTTTTTTATATTTATATATAATGCTATCCATACCAGGGCTAGATTTATGTATGACTAGTGGGTTGGTTGGGGTCATTACAAACTTATGCTCCCAAGTAGTACCATAATTTAATAAGTAATAATGTATAAATAAGTTAACTACATATATATTTCATAGTTTATAATATATATAAACTATGAAATTAGTAGATTAAGAAGACAAATAAAAATAAAAATAGATATCAGCAAACATAGGTGGCTGCTTATGCAAACCATCAGCATCATCTAATTACGCTTATTAAGAAAATAAAAGGAGAAGCAGAATGGAAACGGTACAGAAAAGAGTGAAGTGTTCTACGTACTATATTGAGGTAAACTCCTCTTATTATTTTACTAAGAGTGAAGAAACAAATAAATAAACAAAGACAGAAGTAAAAGCAAAAAGAAGAAAAAGGGTAAAGTGGAAGGAATAATATAAAAATTTTAAAGATATTAAATAAAAGGAAAATATAATTGAGAATACAAACCAATAAATAACTAATTTAGACTGTGAAAATAGTAGATTATGAAGACAAACAAAAATGAAATAAATTAGTTATTTATTGGCTTATGATCTCAGCTAGTTATATTTGCCTTTAATTTAATGTATTAAATTTTTTTTATATGTATATTCCTTCCACTTCACCTTTTTTCTTTTTGCTTTTACTTCTGTCTTCATTTATTTATTTGTTTCTTCAATCTTTACCATACCTTTTCCATTCTACATCTACTTTATTTTCTTAATAAATGTGTATTAGGTGACATGTTGATAGTTTTGCATAAGCAGCCGCTCATGTTTGCTAATATCTATTTCTTTATTTCTTAGTTTTTATTTGTCTTCATAATCTACTGGCTGTAGTGAGTGTTAGTTGCTTTGTACTGCCCATACTGCCATCTATAATCAGCTTATTTTCTGTTTTTATATTTACTTTACTTCTATCTATTTGGTGGCAGTCTGGTTTTGGCGGCAGTGAGCGCTTTAGCTTTCCTTGTTTTCATTACTGCATTAGGGCCTCCATAATGCAGATTTATTGCTTTGGTGGGCTGGAATTTTGTCTGACTTTGTCCATTGTAATGATTTGTATTATGTTCAAAATCCAGTAATTTCCATGACTGTTGTGTCCAGGGGTCCTCTGATGAGTTTGGATGCGGTGGTTGTCTTTTATCTGTTTTATATTCTTTTGTGGTTGGTTTATCATATCCTTTTTTTTAATATTTTCCATATTTTGGCTTCGGCACTATCAGATGGGTGCCAGTCTAAATTAATTGTTTATTGGCTTGTAATCTCAACTATATTTGCCTTTTATTAATATCTTTAAAATTTTTATATGTATATACCTTTACCTTTTTTCTTCTTTTTGCATTATTTCTGTCTTTGTTTATTTATTTGCTCTTTTCTGTGCCTTTTCTATTCTGTCTCTCCTTTAATTTCTTAATAAACTTTATATATATATATATATATATATATATATACTGGTAGTGCTTTAAAGCACTACCAGTATTATCTGATCCTCTTAACTTATAATGGTTATTGATTTATAAGTACTGTACTGTTTGATCCAGAAAGTTTAATAAACGATAAATGACATGTAGCTTTTGGGGTTAAATGGACCCCTTCGTCGGCAATTCTAACAGGATAAAGATGTTAGAGACAAAATATTTTAATGAATACAGAGTTGTGCAGCAGTGCTGTTGAGGTGGTAGCACTGCCCGAACCCTATTCTCCCATGCTTGGAGCCATTCTAGCTCAGATGAAGCTAGGTGCACTGAGATTTCCAGAGTGAGAACGGACCTCATCAATTGTGGTTATTCAAGCCACATTTTAGACAAGTGCTTATTGCAAGCACAGGAGCTCATGATCCACCTGAGACCGTTATCAATGCATGACAATCTGCCTACCGCCTACATTCCCTACTATCTGGGCATGTTGGGCCAGATTTCAAAAATCCTCTGGGGATACTGCATAAAATGCATGCAGCTAACCAGTAGAAGCTTGCGTTCTCTGGTTTCTAATGTGAAGACTCTGGTCGCCCCTCTTTTGTGCAGTGGGGTGGTATACCACATAACTTGCAAAGATTGTGGTAGCTGCAAGACAGTCTTGCAGAGCACGACAGGTCAATCTGCCTTGGTGAGACTGGCCAGTCCACAATCACGGAACACTTCTAGTCGACCCATCATGACCTTAACCCCAAGCGCAATTACAAAGTGATTGATCAATCCCGACACTTTCGCCACTGCCTCTGGCTAGAGTCACTTAACATCTCATGCAATTCAAGAACTATGAATTGCTGCAAGGGCACAAGGCTACACCCTATCTTAGAGGCAACTATCTTGGAACTGGATAAACACTGGCAGCAAATCCACACACGTCCATGCAACAACAATGAGCAGCAACCTAGTAGTTGAATGTTTAATCTCATGCATGCTTCACTGCACACACTGTATTCATTAAAAAATTTTGTCTCTAATGTCTTTATCCTGTTAGAATTGCCAATGAAGGGGTCCATTTAACCCCAAAAGCTACATGTCATTTATCATTTATTAAACTTTCTGGATCAAACAGTACAGTACTTATTTATTGTCGTGAAATCCAGTACTACAGGCCCATTTACCTACATATTGATTTATTGTAATATCTGCATGAAAATCAAAAATGGTGAACACTTTTGTCACATAACATACCGTATCACATAATGTTTGTTCCATTGAAGATATGTCATTGGCTTTGAAATGTTGGCTGTTTGATTTTTTGATATTATTTATTCATGATTATAAGTATTCTGTTGATTTATATTTTGCTAACATTATTTTAAACAATATGTAAAGATAAATAATAATGTTTAATATTATATTAAAAATAGCTCAAAAAATGATAATACATAGTACAAAGTCCTAAATCCAGAAGACCAAAACTGGAATTTTCCAACCATCAGTTTTAAAAACAATAGGGAGGAAGGCAGGGAAGGAAAGAGAGAGGGAGGGAAGTGAGAAATTTTGGGAGGGGGCAGGTCATTCAACATTATTATGGTCCTCCCAACTGACAATTTTAAAAAATATTTCTTTAAAAAATATCTTGAAGCCTATGCTAAAATAAAGAAGTGAATTTTGGAAAAGAAGTTTTTTTTTTTTGTCTTAGCTTAATACTTTTTGATGTGAAAACATCTATGGCAGCACTGGAGTAAAACCGATTGATAACAGAGTTTTCTTACAAAAATGACACAATTCATTGGTAATGAAATTTTCTTATGAAAATGACTCAATTTGTTGGTAACGAAAGTTTCTTATGAAAATGACACAAATGACGTCACTTCCTAAATGGCTTCCTAATACCGTTTAAAGGAACAATAATTACTTGAACAAACAACAGTCACTTCTTGCAATAGTTTTCGGTTATGATGTCATACTACAAATGGATTTTGCTAACAATTGAATTGTAAAAATACCAAATCTAAAGTCAGTTAACAACCTATAAGAGTATTTCAAAGATGGCTAAAACTCCAGCTGAGCGAAATCAAGAGAAGTATGCAAGAATAAAAGCTTCAAAGCCACCGAAGAAGCTTCCCATGCCAACAAAAGAATGAGTTCAAAAACATAGAGAATGAAAAAAAAAAAAAAAATCCGGAGTTTAATAAAATTTGCTTCTCAAGGTTTTTTACCAAATCAATGTTAGTGACAGCATTGACATCATTTAGGAAGTGGCGTAATTTACATCATTTCCTAGGTGCCTCCATAGCCAGGTGGGCAGGAGCAGCAGTGTGTAGCACACGCTTCTTGATTAGACCGGGGTTCAAGCCCGTGACCACCAAATACGGAGGATGCGGAAAGGTCAGGGAATGACCACCGCATATCCCTGGAGCAATATGGCCTTAGTTGCTAATGCTCCTAAAAAAAACAAATAACATCATTTCCTTTACACATTTTAGTCAAAGATGCTTTCACGTAAAATATCTTTTGTGCGTATAGGATACACACGGCCTTTTTTTTTTTTTTTTTTTAATCGGATTTAAAAAATATTGAAAAGAGGTAAGTAGGTAGCACCATGCTTAACAGTGAAACAGAAAGCCTAATTTCCTGTCTATTACAAAGTAAGTCGAATTTTTACAAAAGTTGGAATTTCATTATTAAAGTTATGTATAGAGATGGCAGTACTTCAAGTTTATGTACCTTAAAAAGTGGCGCCTTCATAGCCAGGTGGGCAGGAGCAGCAGTGCATAGCACACGCTTCTTGATTAGACCTGGGTTCGAGCCCATCACCACCAAATATGGAGGATGCGGAAAGGTCAGGGAATGACCACTGCATATCCCGGAGCAATATGGCCTTAGTTGCTAATCCTCCTAAAAACCAAATAACAAACAAACAAACAAACAAAGTACTTCAAGTACCTTAAAAACAGAAATCTTGTAATTTTTTTCTGATTCATTATTGTGTATGGAGAAGAGGAAAAACATTACACAAACCAAAATAGAATGATTTGAATAAGGTTATGATTGAATGGGTTTAGTAACATAAAGGTGAGAATGTGCTGCTGCTGCTGTGTCAAGACCTGTGCTTTGTAGGCTTAAGCAAAAATTTTTCTTGATCTGATGACAATGCAATATGAGTATTCCACTGGCTGGCTGAAAAAGTTGAAGATACAATATGGAATTCAAGATTTATAAAAGGCTTCTGCTGATCATCAGTGAGCAGAAAAATATGTTGATGATTTTGTTATCAGTTGAAAATGAATAGTTTATGCCTAAACAGCTATATTATGCACTTGAAACTTTGCTGTTGGGAGTAAGGGATGCAAAAGTTTTAAAGATTAAATGTGTTTGGCTATTTGAATGTATAACTCATAAGTGCAAGTTATTTGTTGTTAGTCTTCTCATATAAAGTCATATTTCCTGTGAATTATTATGCTAACAAATGGTCTTAGATAACTGGCAAATAACAACTGATAGGTTGGGAATCCTATGTCCATTATTATAACTCTTGTGGACTTCCAAAAGATTTTAAAAAAATTTTGTTCCTAGATACAGTGCCCTTATCTGGGAATTTGTATATTCTTAGAGGATGCTATCAGAATTATTAAGGAGCCATCTAAGTTTATACTATCAGTTATTCAGATTGAAAAAAATTTTATCCTTTCTTTTATTATTCATACAGCAGTTAAGTTGTATAATGAACTTTAATTAGATATTGTTATTTGGCCTTTTAATATAATCTACTGTACTGGGCTTCAGTAAAAAGGACTATTTCTAATGTGTAATATATTTATATATATTTTATTTTTAAACCTTTAAGCCCTATAAACATCTCCCCACTCCCAATAAAACAGTATTTTTATATATATATATATATATATAAGTATTATAAAAAAAGGCTAGAATCACTGTCAACGTTTTCAGATTTGGCACTTTGTACTCTAATTTTTATTGTACTGAGCCACTTTTTTGATATAGTGACTTTACTGTATTATTAATTTTGGTATGTGTAGCTTATTTTTATGGACCAGATTGAAGATGTATGCTCTGATTATGTACAAGTGAAAGGGGAACAGTGTATCGTACTAAAGATGAAAGGAGAGAGGGAGCGAGATGCTAAAGTGGTGCTAACAAACCCTGTGAGTACAAATTTTAATTTCTTTGAATTTATTTTAATTTCAATAATTCTGAAATTTTCTGAACTTTCTTATTTAATTGAAGATGATCTAATAACTTATTCTGCAATTGAGAAAAAATATTTCTGCTGAACCATCCTTTGCATAGTTTTGAAAGAAAATTTTTCGGGACTTTCTTTGAACATTCACTACTCATTTTCTTTGTTAACTTTACTTTCTTCTGGCATTGAAAAGGACTATTTTCATAATTTATAGCCATTGTTTTAAAAGTTTAGCACTCTCACTGCCAACCCTACTCTGACACCTTGGGTTTAATTCTGCTAAGCTTAAGATGCATGTTGGCATGTTCTGTATAATTGTTTAAAATAGCTATCTTCAGTTTTTCCATGGTTGAGAGACAGTTTGTACTAATTAAAGGTTGTACTATAAAAATGATTTTTTGTGAGATAAATAATTAATTGCGACTACGCTATTAACATAATATTATATCACGTGGTAGATTTAAGTAATTTATTATTGAAATGCTACAATTTGAATGATTGAAACACCTCAATGGCAAAGACTTAAACTGTTCTGGCTACATTTTGGGAACATTAGCATTAGCATTAGCATTAGTAGAGGCATATGATGCAAGAAAGCAAGCTTATTCAGCATCAGCCAAAAAAAAAAAAAAAAAACACACCACTCCCATTTCACCCCTCCGTTCGTTCGAAATACCTGTCCAGTTGAGCTTTAAATTTGTTTAGGCTATCAACTTCAACAACAAGTGATGGAAGTCGGTTCCACCAACCAACCACCCGCTGGCCAAAGGCAAATTTCCGCACATCTATCCGACATCCGTCCTTCCTCAATTTGAATTTATGCCCTCTGAGGTGATTATTCTGAGCAAGATGAAGAATCCCATTGGCATTGAGCATGCTCAAACCATTCAAACCCTTATACACCTCTATCAGATCACCTCGCCGGTGCCTAGTCTCCAGACTCTGTAATTTGCAAAACTTAAGCCTTTCTTCGTAAGAGCAACCCTTTGTTCCATTCACTAATCTTGTTGCCCTTCTCTGTACCCGTTCCAGCAGCTCTACATCCTTCTTGAAATGAGGCCTCCAGACCTGTATACAGTACTCAAGATGTGGCCTAACCATTGCCTTATACAAGGGAATAATCACCTCCTTATCCCTGCTAGAAAAATTCCTGTATATCATTGACAAGACACCATGAGCTACTCTTGCAGCTCGTCTGCACTGCTCAGAGAACTTCATATCTGCCTGCACAATTACCCCCAGGTCCTTTTCATTCTCCACCACTGTCAGTGTAGTACCGCAGAGTTGATACGTTGCTCTGGGGTTACTGTTTCCCATATGTAGTACTTTACATTTGTCAATGTTAAACTTCATTTGCCACCTCTCAGCCCATCTGTTCAACCTTTCCAGATCCTGTTGCAGCAGCATAGCGTCAGTAGTGTCCTTAACAACCCTGCCAACCTTTGTATCATCTGCAAACTTGGACATTAAACTTGATATCCCATCATCAATATCATTCATAAACACCGAAAACAACAACGGACCCAACACTGAACCCTGAGGAACTCCACTAATAACATTAGTCCACGTTGAGCAGTGTCCATTGATTACCACTCTCTGTCTTCTGCCACTCAACCATCCCCTTATCCATAGCAGCAATTTGCCTCCAATGCCACACTGCTCCAATTTGTGCAGCAGTCTTCCATGTGCAACAGTATCAAAAGCCTTTCTAAGATCCAAATATATAATATCAAAGTTATTCCCTGCATCCAGTTCTTTTGTGACTGCATCATAGTATCCAATCAAATTGGTCAGGCAAGACTTCCCCTTAACAAAACCATGCTGCGTCTGAGCTATAACTGAATTCTTGTCTAGATGATCCTGCAGTGCTTCTTTAACCAGTGCCTCCATTAATTTACCTGGAACAGAAGTTAAACTAACAGGTCTATAATTACTTGTGTCAGCCTTTGATCCTCCTTTGTGAATTGGGGTTACATTTGCACATCTCCAGTCTATGGGTACCTCCCCTGAGTCCAAAGAAGCTCTCATAATTATGGCTAGGGGTTTGCTTACTTCCTTTGCTGCCTCCTTTAATATAACTGGATAGATCCCATCCACCCCAGGTGCCTTTTTTATATTTATCCTCAACAATCTCTCCTCCACTTTCTTCTCAGTTATTACAAAATCATCCAGCTCACTGCCAATGTTTACTTTACCTACATCATTCTCCTTCCTGAATAACTCCTCATGCATGACTGTAGATGCAAAATACTCATTTAGATTGTTAGCCACCTGAGCAGGATCCTCAACTGTTGAACCATCAATATCCAGTGGACCAATCTGATTCATCCCTTTCCTTCTTGAGTTTAAATATGTAAAGAACTCTTTTCTGTTTTTCTTTGCATCCTTTGCCAAGGATTTTTCGTAGTCTGCCTTTGCCTGCCTAATCTCCTTTGTGACTTGGTTACAGACCAACTTATATCTATCATAGGCTTCCATGTCACCCATTAATTTGTATGTATCCCATGCATTTTTCTTCTCTGCCACCTGTCTCATTAGTTCATCTGACAACCATTTAGGCCTAAACCTTGAACAATATTTCTTAGTTGGTATGTAAAGCCTGGTAGCCTCCAAGATTAGTTCCTTGAATGCTTCCCATTTTGAGTTTGCTGTTGGTAACATCATCAGTTGTTCCCACTGTATAGAATTTAAATACTGTCTCAGACCATCATAGTCGCCTT
This sequence comes from Mastigoproctus giganteus, assembly GCF_048544385.1. NCBI lineage: Eukaryota > Metazoa > Arthropoda > Arachnida > Uropygi > Thelyphonidae > Mastigoproctus > Mastigoproctus giganteus. The sequence goes on along the minus strand of NC_143577.1, from coordinate 245,075,987 downwards.
TACGAAAACAAAAACCCTTCCCTTTACCTCTGATGGTAGTTACCTCCTTGAGTAAATCCCACTTCAACACACTGTGATCACTGCCACCTAGTGGTTCATTTATCTGCAGATTCTTAATGCATGAAGAATCACTACTGATAATCAGATCAAGAGTATTGCTCCCTCTTGTTGCCTCACGAACATGCTGATGTAGAAAACAATCATCCAATAAATCCACAAAAGCCTTGCTAGTGTGCGAGTGACCAACCCACAAATTCCAGTCAATATCTGGGAAATTAAAATCCCCCATTATAAGACTCTCTGATTTACTGGCCCACTCTATTTCCCTGTACAATATCTTATTATACTCATCAGAGTCATTAGGCCTATAGCACACTCCTACTCACAATTTTGATTCCCCTATGCTTATGTCACACCAAACTGACTCGACACTGCCCTGTCCATCGATGTCGACTGGCTTCACTTCCTTGGACTTTATGTGTTTCTTAACTAATAGCATAACCCCTCCTCCCCTCCTGTCCTGTCTATCCTTTCTATACACATTGTATTCCCCAAATTCCAGTTCCGCATTACTTATATCTGTGTGACACCACGTCTCTGATATCACAACAATATCTGCCTTTGATGTTTTGAGCAATACCTCAAATTCATCAAATTTATTTACCAAACTCCTAGCATTGGTGTACACGCAGGTATACATGCACCTGTTTCTATTCTTAGCTACCCTAACACAACCCATGTGTTTACTTGTACCGCAATGACTCCCAGCAGTCTCTGAAATATCCTGAATCTTGTTTTTCAGGCTTCTGCTCATTTCAATAGAAGCAGTGCAAGAATCACTTCCACCTCTGCCAGTGGCTACTGTTAATCTATTAGTCCTTGTATCCCCCCCAACTAGCAGTTTTCCGACCCACCTAACACTGCCTCGACAGCATCAGCAAAAATTCTTGCACCCTTTCTATTTAAGTGTATCCCATCCCTGTAGAAGCAATCTGTCCTGTTAACAAGTACAGTCCAGGCTGAAAAAAATTCTACCCCTTCAGCCTTGCACAATCCCTCCAGGGCCGAATTGATCGACAAGGCTCTCATCATATACTCCCTCCTATCGTGTCTGGGCAGAATTGCAGACACTTTCAAATTCAACCCTAATTCACGGCTTTTTTTCAACAGTGTCCTGTACTTGCTAAGTAATTCCGCCGGTCTCCTACTCTTAATGTCATTAGTGCCAACGTGTACAACTATATCACCTTTTGTGCCCTTAAAAGATGATATCCGCTCTACAACGTCATCAACCTTTGCCCCTGGCAGACATACCCTGGTCCTATTCCACCTATCCTTTTTACAAAGCATGTTCCCCATTTCCCTGACAATAGAGTCACCAACAACTACTATTTCCTGTGGGACCAGCGCATTCTGCCTAGGGGGCTGCCTCTGTGTCGCCTGATGACCAAGTGCAAGCTCTGGCGTTGATGTGGGCAGCTGAGAGCTTGATGGGCCCCTCAATTTATTTCCTTCGAGGGCATCCACCCTGTCCTTCAAGCTCTCATAAAGGCCCATAACAACGCTGAGTTGTCGCCTGATTTCCTTGCACTCCTTACATCGGGCACACACAAAGACATCCCCCTTGGCAGCATCATGTCCCGTACCCGACTGCTCCGCAAACATCAAGCAAACAGTGCATTTTAAAAGACTGTGATTCAGAGGGCAACTGCCCCCCTCAGTTCTCCCCTGAACCACAGCACTCCCATTAGCTTGAGCCTTTTGCTTTGCTGCTCTGGTCAGAGTCATGATTCCGATTTAATTCAATAAAATTTCAAAACAAAAATTAAATCCTTAAGTTATATCCAAAAACAGTTATGTTATTTTTTATTTTTATTTTTTTTTTTTCGGTATCTAGTGTTTTCTACGAGTTTCCTGTATACAACTTCCGTATCACATGTACCACTATAGTTATGTATTAATTATTTGTTACGATTAAGTCGTTATAAATATATAGAGTTAAAAATACAATTTAATCGACAATAAAGTTTATCAAGATTAATAGATTTACTGATTAATTGACAATATTATATTATATTGTCAATTTAATTGTATTATATTGGCACTATACTACACTAAGCTTATGCTATCGTGTAAAAATGGCGGGAATTCTCGAACGGTACTTCTACGGACTCGTAAGTATTGATTAGCTTCCAAATCTCGCTATCTCAATTTAGAATAAACTAAGGATCCTCACTAGGTCTATAATCTACTTATAGAAGATAATTTGTTGATATAACAATTGGTTAATAAATCGACTAAATTTGGTTAAAAAAAAGACTTCTCGTTCAATTTGTAACACGTGGATTTGATACCGTTACCGATACTAAGTAATACCTACAAAATCTCTGTCTAAGTTAAACTTTAAACTAAGTATCGTAACTAGGAATATAAAGCTACTCTAGAAAATAAGTTAATATGACAATTTAAGCTAATAAATCAGAAAATAAATCAGGAAAAACTTCTCTGTTCCAAGAGCTTCAAGGAGCTTCGTCCGCACAGGATAACCTCGTACCCCTCGTACCATTGAGTTCCTCATATGTTTTGTTTGTTGTTTTTTTGGTTTTTAGGAGCATTAGCAACTAAGGCCATATTGCTCCGGGATATGCGGTGGTCATTCCCTGACCTTTCCGCATCCTTCATATTTGGTGGCGACGGGCTCGAACCCCGGTCTAATCAAGAAGCGTGTGCTATGCACTGCTGCTCCTTCCCACCTGGCTACGGAGGCGCCTGAGTTCCTCATAATACATCAGGATGTATTATGAGGAACTCACTGTTTACCCACCTTCAGGCCTTTGGGGTTAGAACATTGGTTTTACAAGAGGTTTTACAAAATTCTATTAATATTCTAATTATATTAAATAATTAATTAGATTTATAAAAGATGTCGATGGGATTACATTTCCTTGGTTTCAGCTTGGGTTGTAGAATAATTCTTTATGGGTAACTTGATAACATTTAACATTATTATCAGTCTCAATTACAGTATTTGCAATATATATTATATAATATACAATATTCAATTTACAATAATTACAACGTTTTACAAAGATCATAAATAATTAATTAGTTAGTGAGTTAATTAATTAATTAATTCATACAGTTTAGCTGGAATCCTTAGAGTTACTCCCCTATACTATTAAGTTGTAAAAGCTTACCTGTTTATGGGATCTTGGAGTGGAGTTTTCTGGGAAGTACTGGGGAGAGATCCGAGAGAGGGTTTATATATAGGCGGAGTTGATTTTGGTGTAACCAGTGGAATTTTTTTAGGAGACTCTTTTTAGGCATCAGGATGTATTATGAGGAATTTTACCACCAGGTGAACTGGTGATGAGGTTACGGTAGGAGAGTATATCTGTGGACTTAGTTTGGGGTTGTTGCAATCTTATTTTTCTTTTGATCTCGTCTATTATAAATAGGTGCTGTAGAAAATGACTCCTTGTTTCTTGTTTACTGCCGAGCTTTTGAAACATTTTATGAAGTAATCTTCCTTAAAGGTTCTTCTGGAATATGATAAATTTGACAAAAGTACTAAGGTTTTTTTTTTTTTTTTTTTTTTTTTTAATGTAAACCCCAAATACGAGAGGTACTAGAACCTATAGTACTTAGTACCGTACTGGGGTTGGAGATTGAGAAGACGAAAACATATTTGTTCACATTGGACTTGAACTTCTGTAGACTGTAATTTTCAGGGAATACATATGAAAGAAGGTTGTTCCAGAAAACGGCAGTTGAATGAATAAACGAGGAAGATGAAAAGTTGGTTCTGTGAGTTTGAAGTTGGACAGTAAATGGATGTTGGCTGGTGGCGGCACATGTTCGGACTGTTCTGAAAGAGAGAGCGGGAATTAAAGAAGCCAATTCAGAAGAACAGTGCCCATGAACGTATCTGTAGATGAGGCATGCAGCAGAAACAGTACATCTATGAGACAGCGAGTGGAGAGACTCTATTAGAGATGAATCATTAATTAACCTAACTGCCCTCTTCTGAAAGGAATCAAGAAGCCTGGGAGAGGTTTTGGAGGCACCACCCCAGATGTGGGAACAATATTCCATGGCTGGGCAGATTTGCGATTTATACAGAGTGAGTAGCTCTGTTTGGAAGAAAAGTAATGCTGAGAGCGAAAGAGAAAACCAAGTTTTTTAGATGCAGAGGAAGCAATATTTGTAATGTGCTTGTGCCAAGAGCAATTAGAAGTCAGGGTAATCCCCAAAAGAGATATATCATTTTGCCTAGAGTGTCTGAGTGTCACTAATGATAAGCATAGGAGCAGAAGAATCCTTTTTGCGGGATATGAGACAAGACTGAGTTTTAAAAGGGTTGAAATCAACTAAGTTGTCTTTGCCCCACTGGAGAATTATCTGAAGATTGGCATTTAAGGAATTGGTAGCAGATATTCGATAAGTTGAAGCTGATTGAGCAGGGCAAGTTTTCTCAAAATGGAAAGTGGAATGCAATGTGCTATCATTGGCAAAACTATGGATAAGATTTCCAGTCAATGGAAGAAGGTCATTAATATACAAGAGGAAAAGAGTGGGAGAAAGAACTGAACCTTGGGGGACACCGGCATCAGTGGCGAAGTTAGAAGACAGAGAGCCATCTACCATCACCCTCAGTGAACGATCAGAGAGAAAACTGGATAACCGATTAAAAAAAAAACAGTTGGAAAACCATAAGATGGAAACTTGTTTAGAAGAATTTTATGCCAAACACGATCGAAAGCCTTTGAGATGTCAAGAGCAACTTCTTGTTTCACTGAACCTTTCCATTGAATTAGTCCATAAATGGGTAAAATAAGCCAGAATATCACCAGTGAATCGACACTGACGGAATCCATACTGGCGATCATTGATCAGACGGAAGGTTTCTAGGTAGTTTAAGAGTTGGCAGTTAATTGATTTCTCCATTACTTTAGAAAGAGTAGAAATACTAGCAATGGGACGATAATTGGATGGGAGGGATTTGTCACCCTTTTTAGGAACTGGCTGGATATGAGTAAATGTCCAAGCAGAAGAAAAAACACATTTGGAATAAGAAAGTGAAAAAAGGCAGAAAAGAACAGAAGTAAGTTCAGGAGCACAGGTTTTGAGAACAAGTGGAGAAATACCATCAGGACCTGGAGCTTTCTTAGCATCAAGATTCATCAAAATCCTTCTGATATCCTTTTGACGGAAGACCACAGGAGGCATTGAATGGAGCATGTTGGGAATGGTAGGAGGTGTTTTACCAAGATCATTAATACATGATCTGGAAGAAAAATGGGATGCTATCAGGTCAGCTTTATCCTTGGCTCAAGTGACAACAGAACCATCTGGTTTGGACAGAGGTGGGAGCAGAGATGGGCAAAAGTTGCGGCCAATAGCTTTGGCAAGAGACAAAAATGCTCGGCTACCATTACGGCAAGAAGCAAGTTTTCTATTCTTAGCTTGTACAAACTCTAGTTTGAACTGATTAATAACTGCTTTACAATTGTTGTAAAGCTCTGGTGCAAGCAGAAAATAAAACTGAAGAATTGGAAAGAGCCAATTACGATATGCAACATTCTTCTTTTCAACAGCCTTAGCACATTTATTGGAAAACCAAGGTTTATTTAAAGGAGAGATTTTAAAGTGGAGTGTGGGATAAAGGATTCCATTCCTGCAAGAATAATTTCACTGACACGATCTGAGCAATCATTGACATCAGAAGTTTTGAAACAGTAATCCGACCAAGGAAAAGAAGAAAAGAAGTCTCGCAGGTCATCCTATTTTGCATTCTTGTAATGCCAAACAACACGAGGTTGGGAATAGCCATGAGATAAAGGTACCATTGGAGAAGATACAATCACCAAGTTGTGATCTGAAGTGCCTAAAGGACCTCTCACATCGACCGTGTACTTAGAAGGGTTGTTTGTGAGAAAAAGATCGAGCGTATTGGCTGTATGATTAGGATTGTCCGGTATTCTTGTAGGTAAATGAACAATCTGTGCAAGGTCATTAGTAATTGCAAAAGCCTCAGCATCTCGACCAGCTGGGTCGGTGTGACTAGAAAACGGAAGCCAGCTGGGTTGTGAACATTAAAATCACCTAGGAAAATTACCTCACTGTGAGGAAAGTTGGACTGGAGAAAGTAAAGTTGCAAAGAGAGGAAGTCAAAGAGCTCCAAGTGATTAGTGGAGTTGGGAGAACAGTAGAGACAATAGATGAATTTGACACAATGAGGTAGAGAGATTTTAAGCCAGAGAAGATCAAAGAGAGGAGATTCCAAGTTGCCAAGTTTCTGACAGGGAATATCAGAACAGACATATGCACAAGTACCACCTTTGAAGCGAAAGGAATCATACAGAGAATAATTTGGACATCTGAGATGTGCAGTAGTTGAATCAACCGATAACTGAGATTCTGTGTGAAAAAGTACATAGGGTTTGGCAGACTGCAAGTGGAAATGGACATTGTTGAGATTAGAATTGAGACCACGTATATTTGTGAAATGAATTAGGAAGTGCTTGGGAGGTTTAGATCTTTTTGCAGATAAGCTTGCTCTATTAGTTTGACAATTCATGGTGTATTCAATAGTAAGAAAAGGTTGGTGGGACATGCTGTATGAAGTAATGAAATTTTTGGATATGGTGTACACACGGTAAGAATATACCCAGATCCTTGACATAACATGGCCTCGACAATGCTCCCCGCATACACACTACTCGGACTCCCTCCAATCACTATCTGGCAGAGTAGAGGTAGCAAGATTATACACTAGCTGATCTGGAAGCCTCCTAGAGAGACTTATCAATAGGTTCGGTCCAGTGTACTAACTAGCGGCCGGCCTGCGAACACCATTTTAGAGCTGTACCCTTGAAATGTAAGGAATATTGGATCTCGCCACAAGGTTCATCATAACCTCAAAAGTCATCAGTCATACTGCATGATGGAAGAGATAGGGAAGGGTTGACCGGAACTTAGCTCTAAAGACTAAACATGGGTTCCATCGCTTCAAGCCTCCAATAAGGAAAGTGGTGGTATTGCACTGGTGATGAGAATCATCTACCACCTAGTGTACTACATGGTAACATAGAGGGGTGGCATTCCTCCATGTGGTGTGGGTGCCACACCTCGACCCCTGCTTACGTTGGTTCACATCTGGGTGGTCATCCACCATGTACTTGTGCATGGAGGTTATACCCAGGATTACTAACAGTCCCACCATCGTGAAGGTGCAAGCAGAGGATTTGACTGTCACAGACTGTCCGGACTTCACCAAAATTGGGTCCACTTGACATGAGTGTCACCCAAATATCAGTTCCATCAGTGTTTTAGACTCCCAGGTAGCAAGTACAGCTTGTCTGGCATATCTGAGAGAATGTCTGTGACAACCTCAATGACCAAGGACCAACGCCTCAAGCTGTTGGTAAAGTCCCAAGTGTCTGAGCAGGAAAGGGTATGGGCAACTGTTTCAGATTTGTGAATTCTGTCATATTGGGTATCTTTCTTGTGTTCCTGTATTCTTTTCTTTAGTCTTATACAGTGGCGGACAAAAAAACTGCATCACCTTAAAAAAAGTAACGATTGTAGTGAAAGGTATAAGATATTGTTTGATTACAGTCATTTTGTTTGTCGCAAAGCAAAGGTATTGCATCAGATAATGCTTCTATTGCATCATACAGTAATTGCAAGGTATTGCATCAGCAGTTTCTATAAATACGCCATTGGAAGGGTATACACGCTCATTAGTATCCTGTTTTGTGGAGGTGTAAGCATGGCTCGATATGTTCAGTTGACACCAAGAAAAAAGAGTGTAGCTGTTGCTCTGTCCCAGGAAGGGCTTTCTGTGCATGCTATCTCCGCTAAAATAGGCTGCCACCAGTCAACAATATCCTGGGTGCTGAAATTAAAGTGTAAAGAGAAGACCTGGATCAGGCTGTAAGAGAGTGACTATGCCTTCGCAAGATTGATATTTGAAACAGTTTTGCCTTCATAATCACCATGCTAGTACTCCTGATCTAAAACTGGACTTTGAGATGGCCTCTGGTGTTGAAACAAGTGCACGAACTATCCAAAGATGGCTTTCAGAATGCGGTCTGCATGCCTATCGGCCCACGAAAAAGCCTTTGTTAACCCAACAAATGAGGAAGAAGCAACTTGCTTGGGCTAAAATGCATGTTTTATGGATAAAAGAGCAGTGGGACACCGTCATCTTTTTTGATGAATAATTCAATCTGCATAGCTCAGATGGGAAGCGATATGTCAGAAGACAAAAATTGGAGGCATACCATCCTGACTGCATAACACTGACTGTAAATTTCCCCACTGGTCAGATGGTCTGGGGATGCATAACAGTCAAAGGGGTGGGGCAAATTAAGTTTATTAATGGAATGGTGAATGCAGAAACCTAAACTGCTATCTTGGAGGAGTGCCTGAAACCCATTATGAGAGATCACCACACAGACGTCCAAAACTGCATTTTGGACGTCTGTGTCCTTACCTTGCCACACAGCAAAATTGATAAGTTTTATGCTATTTAGATTTAATTACGAGTTTGTCTTCTTGTCTCACAGGACTTAAAATATACTTACATCAATGTTTTCCCTCTTTTTTCTCCCTTAAGGTGCAGTCATACCTCAGAAATGCTGGAATTACAGTGTTGGACTGGCCCGGCAACAGTCTAGATTTGAACACTATTGAAAATTGTTGGTACATAAGGTCATCTAAAATTGCACAGAAGAATGATTCAACTGCAGGAGAGCATTGTAAGGGTGTATTACCACGAAATTGGGAAACAGTATATCCAGAAGTTGATTAACTCTATGCCAGATTGTTGCAAGGCTGTAATTGCAGCTTGAGGAGGAACAACAAAATATTGAGGACTTATTTTGCTGATTTACAGTACATAATACCATTACGTTAACTTGACATTTCAGTTTATATACGTAAATGGAATAAAATGCATGTTTGGTTGTAATGATTGCCATTTGCATGATTTCTCATATTTCCATTAATTACGCATTTTACCCTTTGGGAAGATATTTATGGCAATTAGGTATATCAGGTGGAGTTTTTTTTATTGGATTTCATTCACAGAGATATATATCCTGTCTAACAAATGCATTTTGAACATTTCTGCAACTTACAATGCAGTGCAAAACATTATTTGTGTAGGTGGTAGATGACTTTCATCAACCTGTGAAATACCACCACTTTGCTTATTGGAGGCTTGAAGTGGTGAAACCCATGTTTAGTCTCTAGAGCAAAGTTTCTGGCACCCCCTCTCCCCCCATACTTCTCCTTCAACCCATGCACGGTACCAAGTACTATAGGTTTTAATGCCTTTCGTGTTTGGGGTTTTCATAAAAAAAAAAATTGCAAAATTCACAAGTGATGCAGTTTTTTTGTCTGCCACTGTATATGATTCACTGATGTAGGTTGAGTTGCAGAAGCACTGGATATAGCATATTAGGCCTCTGGGGTTGGATGATTGATGTTGATCCTTGGAGGGCGATTGGGTTCTTGCAGTACATAATACCTTGCATAGAATGTAGTTATGTAAAGTACTTATTCAATTCATTGCTGTCATCTGAGTTATCTAAGACTCCCACACCTAGTGGGAGTCTTAGATAACTCAGATCAGATCAGATCCCAATCATGGATCTGATCTGATTTGATTTATTCTTCTTTGTATTTCTTGGCTTAGAGTACAGGTGGCTCCTGTACTCTAAGCTCTGTAATTCCATCTTATTCATGAGTAATAATGAGATTTAGAATATCCTTATTCCTAATATTTTCTCTACTATATTGGTATAAATAATAATAATCTAGTTTATTTTAAAATTTTGTCCTCCGTGATGAGTTCCTATCCACTTATTTCATTCAGTTAGGGTATTATTATGGGTGATTTCATCAAATTGAAATCACCCATAATAAGACATTCTCACTTAATTGCCCATTCTATCTGTTGAGGCTCTCAATATACTTTTCAAAATCTTCTGGTCTGTAGATTATGCCTACTCTCATTATATCTTTGTTTCAACTAATCCATTCCATGCACATTCTATGCTGGCAGGCATAACTTCTGACTCAGCAAAAGCTCTTTTTGTGCTCAGGCCACTTTTGATAAGAAGCATGACCCCATCACCACCTTCTGTTTTCCCTGTCCTTCCTAAATATGTTATATATACTACTTTCCTGGGCATCTTATTTGACCTGGTCATGGGATCACTTTAGAATTAATGCATTTAATTTGAATACAAAATGTGAATAGCCTAAAATAGCTTTACTTATTCCTTCCTTGATATATCAGTATAAAAAGTATTTCACTGGAGCATCTTGTTTTCATATGTGCCTATATTAAACTAGAATGTATGTTTCTACCACTAGTATTTGGATATGTTATAATAACATTATAGTTTTTATATAGATTTAACTTTATCAATCTTAAATACCACAGACAAGCAGCATCATTTAAATTACCTTTATTTCTAATTGTTTTTAAATTTCTCTGTTGATATAATTAATTCACCCTGACAGTTAGGCCTAACCAATATTGCAGGATATATTGAAATTTGTGTTAAGATGCACCTTTTGCAAAACTTTTCTCACTTTCTGGTTTCTTTCAACTAAAAGCCAAACTATGTTAAAAATTTTCTGTTTTTGATTTCTAAAAGTTGGTGGATTTGCATTTCACTCCAAACATCATGGTGGCTTCCATATGCTGCAGAAAGTTTTTGTTATGAAAGAGTACTACAAATGGTAATTTTGTAACATGCAGAGAAAATTCTGTAGAGTTTGATTTGCACAGAGCACCAGCAAAAAAAAATGCAATTTGGTGTTTAGTTATGCAATTATAAAAAAAAATGGATTACCTTCTCTGCTAGGGGAAAGAATGTTCTGAGAACCCATCTACACATGTCTGACAGTGGATGTAGCTAACAAATGTTATTGAAGAGTTCTAAGATACATTTATAATATCTCTCACAAAATATGGATGGAAGCTATATTGCATAGCACATTTTCCAATTTCTACTTTTGCAGTGAAAACTGCAAAGCAATTTCATTTTAAAAAATAGTTTCTTTTGCTTCAAAGATGGATGACCAGATTAGTGATGAATACAACTCAATGCACATAGGAAGAACAGCTTAGAAGAGTGGACTGCGAAGTATGACAATTTGACATCTAAGGGAGATCTAATTGAGGTGTATAAAGTGCTGAAGGGATTGAGTAAAACGAATAATGGAATAATGAACGGGTGTTCTCTCTTATAGGTGAGACAAGAACAGGGGGTTCTTGTCTTAACAAATGTAACATTTCAGGGAATAACAGACTACTAAATCTCATGAAAGTTACATATGGTCAGCTGGTCATTGAATACTGGAATAAGCTGCTTTCCAGTGTGGTAGAGGGAGGCAGAGTCTGGCTAAATTCAAAGCAAAATTGGTTGGTTACTTTGTTGGGAAAATATTAAATACTAATACTAAAATGTCTGCTGTGTACCAGGCTGCCATGATGTTTGGGGTTTTTGTTTCACATCTTTGTGACTTGCAGAGATTAGAAAAATATATGCAACAAATGATTCCATGAATAAAAAATCATTTCAAGTTAAGGTTTGCTTTCCAAGTTTAAATTATTACATCTTTGTTTCAGGATGAAATAGGGTTGAAGGAATGGCTCATATCCTTGAAGTCAACCTATAAAAACTCCTTGGAACTATTAGCCAGTATGGCAAAGAAAGCAGGAAAGATTTATGGTACTGAGACCAATAACAGAAACAACCTGGTTAGCCGTAGTACTAATGGAAATTGACATCTGTATAAGGTCAGTTTCGTTTCTTTTCTTTTTTGCTTTTGTTATCTGATTACCTAACTTGTCTTCCATTTATTATACTTCCCTTTTATTATTATTATATATATTTATCATATGCATAATTTTCATTCTTCATTATTATATTTGTGGATCTTTACTACAAACTTCATCATGGTAAATAATTGCAATCTGTTTGATCAGTAGCATAGGTAAGCTTCTGATACCAAGGGCACCGGTATCAGAAGGGCACCATTGATAGGCCATATCAGATCCGTGTCAAGCCATTTCAACACCTGAGGCTAGCTGATGAAATGATCATCAATCATCCCATCAGGATGAGAGCAGGGGGGGAGGGTGAAATTTAATTTTTGCCAGATGGCACATTTTCAGAGGGCGATTCAAGCCAACATGTATCCTTAAATCTGAGTACATACTGCATAGCAACATAGATCTATTTGCTGTCCTAATTGGTCCTTTTGAAGGGACCAATCAGGCAACTCTTCATCTGCACATGCTTGAATGCATAGCAGTTCACAATTCATGAATGGGATATCGTACATTCTACGATACTGAATAAGTTAGAAGTTATAAATAATGTGTGTATAGTGTTTTTTGTGCTTGCTATATAAAAGGTAATTGTGAATATAGTGATTTATAATGTAAATAAAATAACAAAAGCCCAGTTAATTTTAGACATGCCACCATCGTAATCCATTCGTTATATGGAAAGTTTCCTTCTTTCTACAGAAAGATTTTAAATAGGGGAATTCAAAAATTTGCTAAATATAGCATTAGCATTAGTAGAGGCATTTGATGCAAGAAAGCAAGCGTATGCAGCATCAGCCAAAAAAAAAAAAAAAAAAACCCACTTCCACTTCACCCCTCTGTTCGTTCAAAATACCTGTCCAGCTGAGCCTTAAACTTATTTAGGCTATCAACCTCCACCACAAGGGATGGGAGTCTGTTCCACCAACCAACCACCCGCTGGCTAAAGGCAAATTTCTGCACGTCTATCCTACATCTGTCTTTCCTCAATTTGAATTTATGCCCTCTCAGGTGATTTTTCTGAGCTAGAGGAAGAATCCCATCAGCATTGAGCATGCTTAAACCATTCAAGGCTTTATACACCTCTATCAGATCACCTCGCTGGTGCCTAGTCTCCAGACACTGTAATTTGCAAAACTTAAGCCTTTCTTCGTAAGAGCACCCCTTTGTTCCATTCACTAATCTTGTTGCCCTTCTTTGTACTCGTTCCAGCATCTCTACATCCTTCTTGAAATGAGGCCTCCAGACCTGTATACAGTACTCTAGGTGTGGCCTGACCATTGCCTTATACAATGGAATAATCACCTCCTTATCCCTGCTGGAAAAATTCCTGTATATCATTGACAATACTCCATGAGCTACTCTTGCAGCCCGTCTGCACTGCTCAGAGAACTTCATATCTGCCTGCACAACCACCCCCAGGTCCCTTTCATTCTCTACCACTGTCAGTGTAGTACCACAGAGTTGATACGTTGCTCTGGGGTTGCTGTTTCCCATGTGTAGTACTTTACATTTAATATAAAAAGATAAAACTCCAGTTCTTAGGTACTAGTCCATATTTTGACAAATGAACAGGAACAAAGCAGTGATTGGCAGGGGCAATGCACTGCTTACCCGCCCTCTGCACTCCTAGGTTGATATGCCTAGGGTGTTTATCCCCCCACTTGCTGCTGTTTTTAAATTGCGAACTCGATGACACAAAACAACCAGAAAGAAAATGCCTTCACAATAATCACCCAATCACAGAACTCAACCATACAATCACTCCATTCTACGGCCACGCCCAATGTGCAGAGATTTGGTTTTGTGCAGGGTATGTTTTTTATCCAACTTTAAAAGCTTATGTGCAGCTCTTCATGAATAGGCATCATTAAATAATCGAAGTTATGCAAAGCCATTAGAAAGAGACTCAGAGAGGACATAAGAAGATTTAACACAATAAATGTAGAACAAGCATTAAGGGAAAACAAAGGATTTAAATCAGCAGCTATGAGCAATAATACAGAAAGACAAATGATACTGAAACTGAAGAATAGCGATGGTGTACTTATAAACAGCAGAGAAGGCATAATTCAAATAGCAGAGGACTACTATAGAGAATTATACAAGGAGCGAGGGAATGATGCCAGCAGTGGGGAAGATGGATCGCAAATTAGCAACACATACGACATACCCAATATTCTTCCTGATAAGGTAGAACATGCATTGAAGAAAATGAAGAATCAGAAAGCCCCGGGGAAAGATGAAGTTACTGTAGAGTTATTAAAATTGGGAGGAAGAGACATAACACAAAAACTGGCGAGGCTCTTCACAAAGTGCATTAGAAAAGGTGTGACGCCTAAGCAGTGGAATAATGCAATCTTAGTTTTGTTGCATAAGAAAGGAGATAAATCAGAAATTGGAAATTATAGACCAATTAGCTTGTTCTCCCACATCTACAAGTTATTCACAAGGGTCATTACTAACAGATTAGAAAGAATACTTGATGAGAATCAACCGAAAGAGCAAGCTGGCTTTAGGACAGGATTCTCAACTATGGATCACCTTCACGTAATATCACAGCTAATGGAGAAAGCAAATGAATATAAAACACCATTATGCGTGGCATTTGTGGATTATGAAAAGGCATTTGACTCCATACAACATAAGGCAATGTTTCGGGCACTGGAAAGACTATGCACAGATACCCCACATATTATGATTTTGAAGAAAATATGTGAGAATGCTACCTCCTTTATTAGACTAGACAAAGACAATAGGAAATTTAAAATCGAGAAAGGAGTTCGACAAGGAGACACAATATCTCCGAAGCTGTTTACTGCTGACCTTGAGGAAGTTTTCAGAAAGACTGGTTTAGACTGGTTGCAGAAAGGAGTCAATATGAACGGAGAGTACCTAAACCATTTACGATTTGCAGATGACATTGTGGTCATAAGCCACGATCCCAAAGAATTAGAGGAAAATCTTAATCAGTTATGCACAGTTAGTAAGGATTTAGGACTAAAGATGAATATGGCTAAAACAAAAGTAATGATGAATAAGTATGCCACAGAAAGGGAAATAATGATTGATGGAGCAGTAATTGAAAAGGTGGAGTCATATACTTATCATACTTATCTGGAACAAGTTATTAGCTGTAATAATGATAAATGGCTGGAAGTCAAGAGAAGAATAAATTTTGGATGGATAGCATTCAGGAAATATAGTCACATACTGAAGAGCAATATCCCAGTTTTTCTGAAACGTAAAATAATGAACCAACGTATACTCTCCACCATGACTTATGGAAGTGAAACTTGGGCACTCACCAAAAGAATGGAAGAGAAGCTGAAAACTACACAGCGAAGAATGGAACGAATTATATTGGGAATCAGACTGTTAGATAAGAAGAGAAACACAGGGATTAGGCAGCAAACTCAAGTAAAGGACATTCTTATCAAAACTAAAGAACTAAAATAGTCTTGGGCAGGACACTTAGCTCGAAGACATGATGACAGATTGACTAAGAAAATAACAGAATGGTACCCAAGAGGAGCTAAAAGAAAACCTGGAAGACAAAGGCGGAAATGGATAGATGAAATTCATGAGTTTGTGGGTAGTAAATGGATGGCCAGTGCTCAAAACAGAAGGAACTGGAAAGTTGCTGGAGAGGCCTTCATCCTGCAGTGGATGATCTCACTTTCTGTACACCTCACATAATGGTTTGGCTACATCATGAGTGCTGCATATAGGTTTGAAAGCTTCATTTTAGGAAGGATGTAAATCTGTTGAAACAGTGCAGAGAAGAACAAGATTAGTCATGGACACAAAAGGGCACTCTCAACAAGAAAAACTTGAGTCCTGTCAGTTGCAGTGCCTGGAAAGTGGGTACTTGCAAGGTGACCTAACTGAAGTGTTTATGGGTTTAAATGGATTGGGTAAACTAAATGCTGATTGCATCCTTATTCTTTCTTGCACAACATACACAAGATGCATTAATTTAAATTTGATAAGCATAGTTGCGGGTTAGTTGTGAGAAAATTTCCTTTCAGCCAAAGAGTAATGCATTGTTGGAATAAGCTTCCATGTGGTATTGTGAAAGTGGGTAGTATGAATAAATTTAAAAGATTTAGACAACTTATTAAAAGAGGTGAGCAAATATAGCTTCTTGCACAGTTTGCCATTAAAAAAAGGTAAATATCCAGGTTCTTTTCTGTGACCTGATATACCTTCATCACTATCATTAATAAATGTAGAAAACAACAGTGGGCACAGCACTGAATCCATGTTGATTTCACTTCCCTTTGTCCATAGCAGTAACTTGCCCTTAGTACCACACTGCTCCAATTCGTGTAGCAGTATTTTATGTGGAACAGTATTAAAAGCTTTCGAAAATCTAAGTACCTGACATAAAAATTATTTTTTGCATCCAGTTACTTTGTTACTGCATCATAGTATCCAGTCAGATTGGCCAGAGAAGATTGCCCCTTAACAAATCCCTGCTGTAACTGCAGTATAACTTCAATCCTGTCTAGATGGTCCTGCAGTACTTCTTTCACTGGCAGCACCATTATTTTTCCTAGAACAGAAGTCAAGCTAACAGGTGTATAATTACTCATATCACTCTTTGATCATCCTTTGTAAACCCAGGGGCTCACATCTGGTGAGTATTGATATCATCATTCTTCTCTTTCTTGGTGATTCCCCTCTACTTCTCTCTCTCTCTCTCTCTCTCTCTCTCTCTCTCTCTCTCTCTCTCTCTCTCTCTCTCTCTCTCACAGGTAACTCGGGAATTTTTTTTGGCTGGTGCAGCATAAGCCTCAGGCTTCTTTGCACCACATGGCTGATAATAATAATAATAATAATAAATTGAGGATACATTTGCACCTATCCAGTCCATAGAAACCTCCCTTAAAGGATGTTTTCATAATTATGTCTAAAGGTTTGCTTACCTCCATTGCTGACTCTTTTAATCTAACTGCAGAGATCCCATCAACCCCAGGTTCCTTTTTACATTTAGCTCTAACAATTTCTCTTCTGCTTCCCACTCAATTATCACAAAATTATTTAGCTCCCTGTTAGAATTTATTGACCATCTGGAAAAATTCCTGTAGATACAAAATACTTACTCAGTTTATCAGCAATGTGAGAAAGATCATCAATAGTTAAGCCATTCATATCTAGTGGACCAATGTGATTGATCCCTTTTCTTCTAGGGTTACATAAGTAACAAAGTCTGCTGCTTTTATTTGCATTCATTTCCAGTGACTTCTCATTATTTGCCTTGCATTGCTTAACCTTGTTTGTGGTTTGATTGCAGACTAGTTTATATCTACTGTAGACTTCTGTACTACCTAATAATTTTTATGGATCCTAATTATTTTCTTCTCTGCCACAAGTCTCATCAGTTCATCTGAAATCCATTTAGGTCTTAGCCTTAAACGGCACCTTTTAGTTGGTATAAAAAGACTTAGTAGTTTCTATGATTACTTTCCTGAATGGTTCCCATTTAAGATTTACTCTTGGCAACGTTATTAGTTTTTCCCACTGCGTAGAATTTAAAAAGTCTCTGAGATCATTGTAGTCATATTTATAAAAGCAGAAACTCTTCCCTTTGCCCTTCACAGTAGTTATATTTTTAAGTAAATCCCACTGCAATCACTGGCACGTATTGGTTCTTTTATTAGAAGATTCACTGCTGATAATCAGATCAAGAGTATTGCTTTTTCTCATTGCCTGTCTAACATGCTGCTGTTGTAGAACACAGTTATGCAATAAATCTACAAAAGTCTTACTACTATGTGAATGACCAACTCACAACTTTCAGTCAATATCAAATACTGTTAGACCTAATAGGTGTCAGATGGACTGATGAGACTTGTAGCAGAGAGGAAAAATGCATGAATGCATATAAATTATTAGGCGATACAGAAGCCTATGGTAAGTATAAACTAGTCTGAAATCAAGTCACAAAGGAAGTTAGGAAATCTAAGGCAGATTATGAAAAGGCAAAAGGATGCAACAGAAAGACTTCTTTATTTATGTAAACACTAGAAGGAAGGAGATGAATCACATTGGTACACTTGATATCAGTCATTTAACTGTTCATGGTCCTTCTCAGGTTTGTGATCAACTGAATAGATATTTTTCATCTACATTCACACATGAGGAATTCTTTAGAGAAGCAGATGCCAGAAGTTTATAAAATTTTAACAGGGAGCTAAATTATTTTGAGATAACTGAGAGGAAAGTGAAAGAAGAGAAATTGTTGAAGCTAAACATAAAAAAGGCACCTGGGATAGATAGAATATATCCAATCATATTGAGGGAGACAGCAAAAGAGGTGAACAAACCCTTAGCTGTAATTATGAGAGCATCTTTAGATTTAGGACAGTCGTATACCTGGATTTCAGGAAAGCTTTTGATACTGTTGCATATAAAAATACTGCTGTACAATTGGATCACTGTGGAATAAAGGGCAGTTTACTCCTACAGATCCTGGCAACCCAAAGGTTGCGGGTTCGAATCCCGCCTCGGGCTTGGATCAAAGTACTGCAAAAACCTTGGGAGGTGCACTATGGCCACAGAAGCCGATGCGCCACCAAATACAAAAAAAAAAAAAAAAACTCCTACAGATATAGGGATGTTGTGTGGGAGAAGACATAGTGTTTATCTGTGGAAACTGCTCTTCATGGGCTAGCATTATTAGTGGAATTCTGAGGTTTCACTGTTTTGGCTCGTTGTTTTCTGTATTTATTAATAATATTAATGAAGGGATATCATGCTTAATGTCCAAGTTTGCAGATGATTCAAAGGTTGGCAAGACAGTGAACAACATTAATCAAGGTATGCTACTGCAACAAGATCTAAAAAAATTAAGCAAATAGACTAAGAAATGGCATTTGAAGTTTAACATTGACAGATGCAAGGTACTGGATATGGGTAACAGTAATTCCAGATTAACATTACCAACTGTGTGGTACTACACTCAGGGTAGTGGAAAATGAAATATACCTGGGTATAATTGTGCAGCCAAATGTGAGTTTCTCTGAGCATTGCAAACAGGCTGCTATGACGGCTTATGGAGTTTTCTCAATGATATACAGGAACTTTACTAGCAAGAATAAGGAGGTGATTATCCTATTGTACAAGGCAACGTTTATGCTGCATCTTGAATACTGCATATATATGGAGTCCTCATATATATGGAAATATATATGGAAATATGTGAATTTGCTGGAATGGATGCTTAGAAGGGCAATGAGATTTGTGATGGGAACAGAAGGTGGTCTTGCTGAGAAAGGCTTCAGTTCTGAAAATTGCAGCATCTGGAGACGTTGCACCTGTGAGGCGATCTGATTGATGTGTTTAATGCTTTGAATGGATTGAGCAAGCTCGGTGCTAATGGCATTCTTCCTCTTGCTCAGACTACACTCGAGGGGGCATAAATTCATATTGAGGAAGGAAGGTTGTAGGACAGCTATGTGGAAATTAGCCTCTAACCAGATGATGGTTGATTGTTGGAACAACTTTCATCTGTTGTTGTTGTTGTTGTTGTGGAAGTGGGTAGGTTGAATAAATTCAAGGAAGAACTAGACAAACTATTGCAGAGATCGGCAGGTTGTGTGGGAAAATTCGTTTTTATATTTATTATTATTGTTTTTTTGTTGATGCTGCGTAAGCTTGCTTTCTTGTATCATTTGTAGCCACTAATACTAATATTTGGAAAGTTAAAATCCCTAATTATAAGACAATCTGATTAACTAGCTCCTCTATTTTTCTTCACTTGTTCATGCCATTATTCCTATAATACATTCCTACTCTCGTTGTTTTTCCAATGTTTATGTCACGTTCTATTCTGAATTTCTTATTAACTGACTCAACATTGCACTAATCACCCCTGTCAGATTTTATATGCTTCTTAACTAAGAGTATAACTTCTTCCCCTTCTTCCCTGTTCATTCTTTCTGTATGCAGTGTACTCCCCATATTCAAATTCTGCATCCTTTGTCTGAGTGTTACCGTCTCCAATATCCCTACAATGTCTCCCCATAATGTCTTAACTTAGCATTAGCATCCATGCAAGTACATGTGCAACTGTTTTCACTCTTGGTAACTCTTACACAGCTGATGTGTTTGCTTGTTTCATGATACCCATCACGAAACAAGCAAATACATAAGTTGTTGAGGATTTCAAGGTCTGCTCCAGCAGACCTTGAAATCATCAACACTTTGCTTTCTAGGCTGCTGCCTGTTTCAATAGAAGCAATGCAAGAATCGCTTACACCTCTGTCTGCATCTGCTGTTAAACTGCTGCAGACAGCGGTGTGAGGTATTAGTCTGTGTATTCCCCCCCCCAAAGCTAGCAGTTTTTCAAAACACCTAATTCTACCTTGATAGCATTGACAAATATTCTTGCATCCTCTCTATTTAAGTGTATCCCAGTGCTGTTAGCTCATCTTTCCTGTTAACAAACAGAGACCACACAAAGAAAAATTCTACCCTGTGATCCTTGCACAGTCTCTGCAGGTCCAAACTGATTGACAAGTTTCTCATCATGGTATTCCCCTCTCTCATTGTGTATGGGCAGAATTGCAGATGCTCTCAATTTTAATCCTGACTTGCATTTTTTCTCAATATTGCCCTTTCTTGTTATGCAAATCCTTAGATCTCCTGCTCTTAATATCATTAGTACAGTAGGGTGTCAATAACCTGAACTAATTGGGACCGGGGGTAGTTCAGACTTCTGATTTGTTCGGATTTTTGAACTTACCAAAAATGCTGTTCTGGAGACTAAAAAAAATAGGTTTAAAAATAAAATCACTAAGTTTTACTTTACGTATTTTTATTCATAGGTAACAAAACAAATTGAACTTTCAGCCACAATAACACATATATAGGCTTTAACGAATATAATTACTTTTTTTTTTTCTGTACTATTTTTGAACTTCGTTTCTTTTTTCTCTCTCACTCTTTACAACAAGAATAGTTAAGTTGGACAGCAATCAGTTTGTTGCCCATACCAACTATCGCAGTCTCCAGCACGGCGAGTGCCTCAGCATGCGTAGGCTCAGTGTTGATGCCATTTTCTTCATCGTCATCTTAATCCATATCATTTTCAAGAGCTCCAGTTTCTTTTACACTCACAATTTTGGTTTCATTTAAAACAGAAAACCCTGTAGCATCAATATCATTTTCCCTCCATGCTCTTACATCAGGCGCCTCCATAGCCAGGTGGGAAGGAGCAGCAGTACGTAGCACACGCTTCTTGATTAGACCGGGGTTCGAGCCCGTCACCACCAAATACGGAGGATGCGGAAAGGTCAGGGAATGACCACCGCATATCCCGGAGCAATATGGTCTTAGTTGCTAATGCTCCTAAAAACTAAATAACAAACAGCTCTTACATTGCCTTCACCACAATCTTCAAACCCAGGGATTGACTGAAACAAGTTGATAATCTCATTCAATATTTGTTCCTCATCTCCTTCAGCTCAGTTCTGTTCATCTACAGTTTCCTCTGCAATAGGCCACAGTTTTTTTTTTTCCAAGCATTTTTTAAATTCTATGCAGTGAGTGATTCCCATGCGTCAGCTAACACGTAGCAGCTGTCCTTGAGACTGAGCTTTTTTGAAAAAGCTATGATGCTTTCTTCATTGCTTTCTGCTAAAAGTAAACGATGCAAGGCTTGTTTTTTGTAGATTCTCCTCAACTTTTCGTTGACATCCTGGTCCATCAGTTGGAGGAATGCAGTAATGTGTGATGGTAAAAACATGACTTTGGATCTGACACACTAGGCTACAAGTTATCAATCATAAGATATGATATTCATGCTGAAATCAATAACAGAAGCTGCTCTCTGAATATTAAGTCATAACTTACTAAATCCTTAGCTAAATTTAAAAATATGCTAATGAACATGGCTAGGACTATTAAAACTAGAATTGGAGAGAAGAAACTAGAGGATAGGAGTCAAAGGTTTGGTTATAAATGGCTGTTGCTCTTACTGGACTATGGTCTTTGAGTGGAGTTACATTTAGCATTTAACATGGTGTCTTGTTGTTTCTGATATTTGTTAATGAAAATGATGAAGGCATTGCAAGCATTGATTGCAAAGTTTGTTGTTGATAAAAATGTTGGGTATGTGGTAAGCAGCAGTTACCAAGATATGCTGCTTTAACACACCTAGATGAGTATTCATTTGGTCTGAAAAATAGAAGTTAAATTACAATATTGGAAACATAAGGTTTTACATTCGAGCAATGGTCATTCCAGATTGTTATTACTTAAGAAGCAGAAAACTTAAGGCATTCGACACTGAAAAAGACCTAGGAATAATTGTATGAACTATTGGTTAACCATATCTTGAGCATTGTGTTCAGGTTTGGACTCCCCCATTCCAATCCATTTTAGAAAGGATTGGAAATTGGAAAATAGATTTCCAAATCTATTGGAAATGGTATAGCAAAGAGTAGCAGTGTTATTTACTGTTATGAAGAAGCATTCCTATAAAAAATAAATTTGGTTTTTGTGATTATTTATTATTATTGAAAAGAAGCTATTGCAAAATCTCGAGACCAGAAGTCTGTGCTGTAACAACAATATCACCTTTTGTACCCTTAAAAGATGATAATTGCTATACAGTATAAAGAGCTCAATTCAGATATTTAAAGCTGAAAGGTTTTAGTAAATCAAATAATTGAAATGCTTTTTTCTGTTGTAGATAGCACAAACTAGAGGACATGCATTTAAATTAAGGAAAAACTGGATATAAAATATTCTTTTTACACCAGAGGATTATTAACTGTTGATTTAAATTGCCATCTAATATTTTAAGAACTGGAGAGCTTATGTTAATTTAAGAAAGGTTTGAACAGAACTTGGATTGAACCAGGTTCTATCTAACCCTTTATTATTATTAATTATTTATTTTTTGTTACTGATTTTTTTTGAAAAGTAGTTTCAAAGAAAATTTATTTTAAAGAAAATTGTGTAGTGGAAAAAATTACTACATAATTTTTGCATCTGTAAAAGAAATTATTTAAATTTAAGGAAGATTAGATAGATACTTTAGCATTAGAATTAGTAGAGGAACTTGATGCAAGAAAGCAAGTTTATACAGCATCAGCCAAAAAAAAACCCATTCCCACTTCATTCATTCCAAATGTTTGTCTATTTCTGCCTTGAATCTATTTAAGCTATCAACTTCCACAACAGATGGAAGTTTGTTCCAACAATCAACTAGCCGCTGGCTAAAGGCAAACTTCCACACACCTATTCTACAGCTGTGTTTTCGCAGTTTGAATCTATGCCCCCTCAGGTGTGTTATCTGAGCAAGAGGAAGAATCCCATCAGCATTGAGCCTTATACACATCAATCAGATCACCTCACAGGTGCCTAGTCTCCAGAAGCTGCAATTTGCAGAACTTAAGCCTTTCTTCATAACAACATCCCTTTGTTCCCTTCACCAGTCTTGTTACCCTTCTCTATACTTGTTCTAGCAACTCTACATCCTTCTTAAAATGAGGCTTCCAGACCTGTATGCAGTACTCAAGGTGTGGCCTGATCATTGCCTTATACAAGGTGATGATCACCTCCTTAACCCTGCTCACAAAATTCCTGTATATCGTTGACAAGACCCCATGACCTATGCTGGCAGCTTGTCTGCACTATTAGAAAACTTCATATCTGATTGCACAATTACCTCCAGGTCTCTTTCCACTACCCTGAGTGTAACACTACATGATGTCCATTTTCACTTGCAGTCTGCCAAACCCCTATCTAAGTTTTCTGACAGAATCTCAGTTATCGGTTGATTCAACTACTGCTCATCTCAGTTGCCCAAATTATTCACTGTACGATTCCTTTCACCTTAAAGGTGGTACTTGTGCATATGTCTGTTCCGACATTCCCTGTCAGAGACTTGGTCATTTGGAGTCTCCTCTTTTCGATCTTCTCTGGCTTAAAATCTCTCTACTTCATTTTGTCAAATTCATCTGTTGTCTCTACTGTTCTCCCAACTCCAGTAATCACTTGGAGCTCTTTGACTTCCTCTCTTTGCAACTTGACCTTCTCCAGTCCAACTTTCCTAACTGTGAGGTAATTTTCCTTGGTAATTTTAATGTTCACAACTTCAGCTGGCTTCCGTTTTCTAGTCACACCTACCCAGCTGGTCAAGATGCTGAGGCTTTTGCAATTATTAACGACCTTGCACAGATTGTTCATTTACCTACAAGAATTCCTAATCATACAGCCAATACGCTCGATCTTTTTCTCACAAACAACCCTTCTAAGTACACGGTCGATGTGAGAGGTCCTTTAGGCACTTCAGATTACAACTTGGTGATTGTATCTTCTCCAATGGTACCTTTATCTCATGGCTATTCCCAACCTCATGTTGTTTGGTATTACAAGAATGCAAAATTGGATGACCTGCGAGATTTCTTTTCTTCTTTTCCTTGGTCGGATCCTTGGTCATTTTACTGTTTCAAAACTTCTGATGTCAATGTTTGCTCAGATCGTTTCAGTGAAATTATTCTTGCAGGAATGGAATCCTTTATCCCACACTCCGCTTTAAAATCTCGTCCCTTATCTAAACCTTGGTTTTCCAATAAATGTGCTAAGGCTGTTCAAGAGAAGAACGTTGAATATTGTAATTGGCTTGTTTCTAATTCTTCAGCTTCGTTTTCTGCCTACACCAAAGCTTGCAACAATTGTAAAGCAGTTATTAATCAGTCCAAACTAGAGTTTGAACAGGCTAAGAGTAGAAAACTTGCTTCTTGCCCTAATGGTAGCCGAGCATTCTGGTCTCTTGCCAAAGCTATTGGCTGCAACTTTTGCCCATCTCTGCTCCCACCTCTGTCCAAACCAGATGGTTCTGTTGTCACTTGAGCCAAGGATAAAGCTGACCTGCTAGCATCCCATTTTTCTTCCAGCTCATGTATTAATGATCTTGGTAAAACACCTCCCACCATTCCCAACACGCTCCATTCAATGCCTCCTGTGGTCTTCCGTCAAGAGGATATCAGAAGGATTTTGATGAATCTTGATGCTAAGAAAGCTCCAGGTCCTGATGGTATTTCTCCACTTGTTCTCAAAACCTGTGCTCCTGAACTTACTCCTGTTCTTTGCCGCCTTTTTTCACTTTCTTATTCCAAAGGTGTTTTTCCTTCTGCTTGGAAATTTGCTCATATCCAGCCAGTTCCTAAAAAGGGTGACAAATCCCTGCCATCCAATAATCGTCCCATTGCAATTACTTCTACTCTTTCTAAAGTAATGGAGAAATCAATTAACCGCCAACTCTTAAACTACCTAGAAACCTTCTGTCTGATCAACGATCGCCAGTATGGATTCCATCAGTGTCAATCCACTAGTGATATTCTGGCTTATGTTACCCATTTGTGTACAAATTCAATGGAAAAGTTCGGTGAAACACAAGCAGTTGCTCTTGACATATCAAAGGTTTTGATCATGTTTGGCATAAAGGTCTTCTAAACAAGCTTCCATCTTATGGTTTTCCAACTGTTTCTTTTTAATCGGTTATCCAGTTTTCTCTCTGATCGCTCACTGAGGGTGATGGTAGATGGCTCTCTGTCGTCTAACTTCTCCACTAATGCCGGTGTCCCCCAAGGTTCAGTTCTTTCTCTCACTCTTTTCCGCTTGTATATTAATGATCTTCTTCCATTGACTGGAAATCCTATCCATAGTTTTGCCGATGATAGCACATTGCATCCCACTTTCCATTTTGAGAAACCTTGCCCCGCTCAATCAGCTTCAACTTATCGAATATCTGCTACCAATTCCTTAAATGCGGATCTCCAGGTAATTCTGCAGTGGAGCAAAGACAACTTAGTTGATTTCAATCCTTCTAAAACTCAGTCTTGTCTTATATCTTGCAAAACGGATTCTTCTGCTCCTATGCTTATCTTTGGTGGCACTCCGATTTCTAGGCAAAATGATATATCTCTTTTGGGGATTACCCTGACTTCTAATTGCTCTTGGCACAAGCACATTACAAATATTGCTTCCTCTGCATCTAAAAAACTTGGTTTTATCTTTCGCTCTCAGCGTTACTTTTCTTCCAGACAGCTGTTCACTCTGTACAAATCGCAAATCAGCCCTACCATGGAATATTGTACCCACATCTGGGGTGGTGTCCCCAAAACCTCTCTCTCAGGCTTCTTGATTCCATTCAGAAGACAGCAATTAGGTTAATTAATGGTTCATCTCTAACAGTCTCTCCACTCGCTGTCTCATAGATGTACTGTTTCTGCTGCATGCCTCTTCTACAGATATTTCCATGGGAACTGTTCTTCTGAATTGGCTTCTATAATTCTCGCTCTCTCTTTCAAAACAGTCCGAACACATGCTGCCACCAGCCAACATCCATTTACTGTCCAACTTCAAACTCACAGAACCAACTTTTCCTCTTCCTTGTTTATTCATTCAACTGCCGTTTTATGGAACAACCTTCCTTTATATGTAAAACCTGAAAATTAAAATCTACAGATGTTAAAGTCCAATGACAACAAATATCTTCTTTCGTCTTCTCAACCTCCAACCCAAGCATGGTACTAAGTACTATAGGTTCTAATACCTTTTGTGTTTGGGGTTTACATTAAAAAAAAAAAAAAAAATTATTTATGGGCTTGGCACACCCAGGGTCCTGAGCTGGATATCATCATTTTTTTTCTTTCTTGGTGATTCTCTTCTACTTTTTTCTCTCTCTCTCTCTCTCTCTCTCTCTCTCTCTCTCTCTCTCTCTCAGGGTAACTCGGGAATTTTTTTTTTTTTTAATTTAATTTTTTTTTTGTCTGGTGCAGCATAAGCCTCAGTCTTCCTTGCACCATATAGCAAATAATAATAATCTCAACCAGCTGGTTCAGTGTGACTAGAAAACAGAAATTAGGAAAGTTGGACTGGAAAAAGTCTAGTTGCAAAGAGAAGAAGTCAAAGAGCTCCAAGTGATTACTGGAGTTGGGAGAACGGTAGAGGCAACAGATGAATTTGACGCAATGAGGTAGAGAGATTTTAAGCCAGAGAAGATCGAAGAGAGGAGATTCCAAATTACCATTTCTCTGACAGGGAATATCAGAACTGACATATGCACAAGTACCACCTTTGAGGCGAAAGGAATCGTACAGTGAATAAT
The DNA here is from genome assembly GCF_048544385.1 of Mastigoproctus giganteus. NCBI lineage: Eukaryota > Metazoa > Arthropoda > Arachnida > Uropygi > Thelyphonidae > Mastigoproctus > Mastigoproctus giganteus. The sequence continues at coordinate 245,049,000 of NC_143577.1, read as the reverse complement.
TTGGGCAGCTGAGATGAGCAATAGTTGAATTAACTGATAACTGAGATTCTGTGAGAAAAATACATGGGGTTTGGCAGACTGCAAGTGGAAATGGACATCGTTGAGATTAGAATTGAGACCACATATATTTGTGAAATGAACTAGGAAGTGTTTGGGAGGTTTAGATCTTTTCGCAGATAAATTTACTCTATTAATTTGACAATTCATGGTGTATTCAATAGTAAGAAAAAGTGGGTGGGACATGCTGTATGAAGTAATGAAATTTTTGGATATGGCGTACACATTGTAAGAATATACCCAGATCCTTGACATAACATGGCCTCGACATGCTCCCCCCGCATACACACTACTTGGCCTTCCTCCAGTCACTATCTCGCAGCGTAGAGGTAGTATGATTATACACTAGCTGATCTGGAAGCCTCCTAGAGAGGTACCAATAGGTTTGGTCCAGTGTACTAATTAGTGGCCACCCTGCGAACACCATTTTAGAGCTGTACCCTCGACATGTAAGGAAGATTGGATCTCGCCATGATGTTCATCATAACCTCAAAAGTCATCAGTCATACTGGACATGATGGAAGAAATGGGGAAGGGTTGACTGGAACTTAGCTCTGGAGACTAAACATGGGTTCCACCACTTCAAGCCACCAATAAGCAAAGTAGTGGTATTGCACCAGTTGATGAGAGTCATCTACCACCTAATATTGCCTGGTAACACAGAGGGGCAACATTCCTCCATGTGGTGTGGGCGCCACACCTCGACCCCTTCTTAATTTGGTTCATACCTGGGTGGTCACCCACAGTGTGCTTGTGCATGGAGGTTATACCCAGGATTACTAAAAGTCCCACCATCGTGAAGGTGCATGCAGAGGATTGGGCTGTCACAGACCATCCGGACTTCACCGAAATTGGGTCTACTTGACTTGAATGTCACCTGAATATCTGTTCCATCAGCGTTTTAGACTCCCAGGTAGCTAGTACAGCTTGTCTGGCATATCTGAGAGAACGTCTGTGACATCCTCAAGGACCAACTTGCCTTTAATTCTGTACTGCTCCAATTTGTACACTTGTCTTCCATGTGCAACAGTATCAAAAGCTTTCCTGAAATCCAAGTATATGATATCAAAATTATTTTTTGCATCCAGTTCCTTTGTGACCACATCATAGTATCTGATCAGATTGGTTAGACAAGACTTACCCCTTGACAAACCCGTGCTGTGTCTGAAGTATTACTGCTGTCTTGCCTAGATGATCGTGCAGTGATTCTTTAAAAAGTGACTCCATTATTTTCCCTGGAACAGAAGTCAAACTAACAGGTCTGTAATTACTCGTGTCACCGTTTGATCCCCCTTTGTGAAGTGGAGATACATTTGCACATATCCAGTCTGTGGGGACTTCCCCCAACTCCAAGGATGATTTCATAATTATGACTAAGGGTTTGCTTACTTCCTTTGCTGCCTCCTTTAATATAACTGAATAGATCCCATCCACCCCAGGTGGATTTCTTATGTTTATCTTCAATAATTTCTCTCCACTTTGCTCTCAGTTATTACAAAATCATTTAACTCCCTGTTAGAGGTTGATAAACATCTGGCCCTCTCCTCCTTGAATAACTCCTCATGTGTGATTGCAGATGCAAAAAATTCTCCTTTAGTTTGGCAACTGTCTGAGAATGATCATCTACAAGAAACCATTCATATCAAGTGGACCAATCTGATTCATCCCCTTCCTTTTAGAGTTTATATAAGTAAAGAAGTCTTTGCTTGCTGTTTTTCTTTGCATCCTTTGCCAAAGATTTTTCATAATCTGCCTTCGCTTGATTAACCTCCTTTGTTACTTGATTACAGACTGGCTTGTATCTGCAATAGGCTTCTGTATCGCCTGACAATTTATGTGCATCCCATGCATTTTTCTTCTCTGCCACGAGTCTCATTAGTTCATCTGACATCCATTTGGGCCTGAACCTAGAGCAGTATTTCTTAGTTGGAACAAACAGTCTAGCAGCTTCCAAAATTACTTCTTTAAAGACTGGCTATTGGTAACATCATCAGTTAATCCCACTGTACAGAACCTAAAAAATCTCTGAGACCACTGTAGTCACCTTTGCGAAAGCAAAAACCCTTTCCTTTACCTCTGATGGTAGTTATTTCTTTAAGAAAGTCCCACATCAGTACACTCTGATCACTGCCACTTAGTGGTTCCTTTATCTGTAAATTCTTATTGCATGAATAATCATTGCTGATAATCAGATCGAGAGTATTACTCCTTGTTGCCTTTCTAACATGCTGCTGTAGAAAACAATTCAATAAATCCACAAAAGCCTTGATAGTGTGCAAGTGACCAATTCACAAGTTCCATTCTATATCTGGGAAGTTAAAATTCCCCATTATAAGACACTCTGATTTACTGGCCCACTCTATTTCTCTGTATAATTGTTCATTGTACTCATCAGAGTCATTAGGCCTATAACAAACTCCTACCCTCATTTTTGCTTTCCCAGTGCTTATGTCACACCAAACTGATTCAACATTGCACTGTCCACCCATATCAACTGCATGCACTTCCTTAGATTTTGTGTTTCTTAACTAACAGCATAATCCCTCCTCCCTTCCTATCCTGTCTATCCTTTCTGTACACGTTGTACTCCCCAAATTCCAATTCTGCATCCCTTATATCTGAGTGGCATCATATCTCTGATAACCCAACAATGTCTGCCTTGGATGTCTTAACCAGCACTTAAAATTCATCAAATTTATTTACTATACTCCTAGCATTGGTGTACATACAAGTATACATGCACCTGTTCTTACTCTTAGTTACTCTAACACAGCCCATGTATTTATTGTTTCATGACCCCCAGAGTTCCAGAAATCCGCAGCATCTGACTTTCCGGGCTGCTGCTCATTCCAATAGAAGCAGTGCAAGAATCATCTCCACCTCTGCCTGCAGCTACTGTTAATCTATTAGTCTGTGAATTCCCCCAAGCTAGCAGTTTTCTGAACCACCTAGCATTGCCTCGATAGCATCAGCAAATATTCTTGCACCCTTGCTATTTAAGTGTATCCCATCCCTGTAGAAGCAATCTTTCCTGTTAACAAGAACAGACCATGCCGAGAAAAATTCTACCCCATGAGCCCTGCACAGTCTTTCCAGGGCCGAATTGATTGACAAGGCTCTCATCGTATACTCCATCTTACCGTGTCTGGGCAGGATTGCAGACAATTTCAAATTTAACCCTAACTCGCAACTTTTTTTCAGCATTCACCTGTACTTGCTTAGTAAATCTGCAGATCTCCTACACTTAATGTCATTTAGTGCCAATGTGTACAATGATATCACCTTTTGTGCCCTTAAAAGATGATATCTGCTTGCTGTTTGGTTTTTAGGAGCATTAGCAACTAAGGCCATATTGCTCCGGGATATGCGGTGGTCATTCCCTGACCCTTACGCATCCTCCATATTTGGTGGCGACGGGCTCGAACCCCGGTCTAATCAAGAAGCGTGTGCTATGCACTGCTGCTCCTTCCCACCTGGCTACGGAGGCGCCTTGATATCTGCTCTACAACGTCATCAACTTTTGCCCCTGGCAGGTATATCCTGGTCCTATTCCACCTATCCTTTTTGCACAATATATTTTCCATATCCCTGACAATTGAGTCACCAACAATAGCTTGCTCCTGTGGGACCAATGCATTCTGCCCTGAAGGTTGCTGCTGTGCTGCCTGGTACATAAGATTGTGCTTTGGCATTGAATTGGGCAGCTGAAAACTTGACGGGCTCCCCATTTTAATTACTTCAAGGGCATCCACACAACTCGTCAAGCTCTCATAGACGCCCATCAGAACACTGAGTGGGCACCTAATATCTTCACATTCTCTTCACCTAGCAAATGAAATATACTTGAATGAAATATATCAATATTATGAAAACAACTGTTGCAGGATATATAGCCAAATTTGTCTTTAGCTTTTACTATGCTTTGCCTCCTTGCACCATTTCATTTATGCATTTGTTGAAAAGAACTATTGGTGGATATTGTACAAACTGAATTTAAAAGAAGCATACCCTTGGAGTTCTAAAAAAAAGTGTAAAAAAACTAACATCTTTTAAATATTGGTGCACACTGTTATGCAGTTTACTAACACATGAAGTATTTAATGTCTGAAATGGATTCAGTAAAATTAAATGTTGATGGCATCCTAACTCTTGCTTGGATAACACATAAAGGGACATAAATTGAAAAAGGATGGTTGTAGGACAGATGTGTGAAAATTTGTTTCATACCAGAGAATGATTGATTTGGAACAAACTTCCATTTTCATGTGATGGTGGGTGGGTTGAATAAATTAAGGAAGATGAATTAGATAAATTATCAGACGGCATGAATATACAATGTGGTGCTTGCTTTTTTTTTTTTTTTTTTTTTTTTTTGCCTGATTCTGTATGAGTTGGCTTCCTTGCATCATCGCCACTACTAATACTTTTATAGTGAATTCACTAATATAATGAAGCATCATGGTCTGAGTTGCTTTTTTATTAATCCAATCCACAACAACCAACTCTTTGCCATTTGGCTCAGTATACTATCAGCCAGTTGGAATATTAAAACTTAAATTACAAAGTTTATTATTAAGATGTATATTAAAGAAAATGGATAATGTCCATCTTCTTTAATATACAAGAACTTTGAACTTTACCGTGAAATTGTACACAGATCTACATTTTTATGAGTAGACTCCTTTGGAGTATGTAAATAGATCTGTATTTTGAAGGTAATTTTAATAGTGCATTTTTTAGTGCATTCTGCCATCTCTTATCTGTGTTTCCAACTAGTAGTAGACATATTTAATAGATGGCAGCACAAAAATAGCATAGCATTAAAAATTTGAGGAATAGATTGTACCTGTAGCCATCTAATCACTTTTCTGATGTGGATTCTCAAAAGTTGAAATTCTGTGAAATTCGCATCAGAATTTGATGAAATCGAATCAAGTGATACGCAAACACCTGTAGAGGATATTATTACATAAAAAAGTAATGAAGAGTTCTTTTTTGCAATTTTTTTATTTTATTTATTTTTATTTGATTTTTGATAGTATTTTACTTTAACGTTGAGAAATCAAGTGAAATTTTTAAAAATTCATATTTAATGGTGTTTGTGGGGTCCCAGGAGTATATTTAGAATTGTGTCACTTTGTATATTTATGTGCAAAGTTTTAAATTATACTAAGAAAACTGTGACTACATTTGGAAAACTTATTTGTGAAATGTTGTTGTTTGTTTGTTTTTGGTTTTTAGGAGCATTAGCAACTAAGGCCATATTGCTCCGGGATATGCGGTGGTCATTCCCTGACCTTTCCGCATCTTCCGTATTTGGTGGTGATGGGCACAAACTCCTGTCTAATCAAGAAGTGTGTGTGCTACGCACTGCTGCTCCTTCCCACCTGGCTACGGAGGCGCCTTGTGAAATGGTTAATGCAAATTATGCATTTGCTTTTCTTCAGAATCATGAATTTTTACATAGTTCATATTTTCTGTAATTGTAATTTTATCAAATAAAATGTAATTTTATTTGATAAATATGATTTATTAAAGCAAGTTAACAGGCAAACAGTCAAACTAATATCAGTTATCAGGTTGGTCTTTAGGTGTTTTTGTGACACTAACAGCAAGATTATAATCACTTAAAAAGCAGAGGAGAAAACATCCACAAAATGTATGATTTTTATACTCTATTAGTAATATACTATTAATAATAAACAGATTCTAAACTTTACACAGATGAATTGTTTTCATTTCAAGTGCAGTGCATGCTGCTTATTGTAATCATGGATAATGGTATCACTTTTCTGAATGGACATATACGAATACATAGAAAAGCAGTTATTATTATTATTATTATTATTATTATTATTAGCCATATGGTGCAAGGAAGCCTGAGGCTTATGCAGCAGCAGCCTAAAAAAAAAAAAAATTCTGGATTACCCCGAGAGAGAGAGAGAAGTAGAAGGGAATCACCAAGAAATAGAAGAATGATGATATTCAGCTCAGGACCCTGGGTGTGCCAAGCCCATACTCACCAGATGTGAGCCCCATCAGCCTTTGGTTTCTGTTACAGCTTTTTTTTTTTTTTTTTTTTGCTATATTGTAGTTTATGTATGTGTAGAAGTGACACATTGTGTAGCTAATTACTGGTTCAGTATTAGTATTTAGTATTATAATGGCTAAATGATTCAAGGAAGTGGATTCAAGGATTCAATAATTCATACCTTCCCCATCAGCAAAAAAATGCTGTTCAGTTCTGCTTTGAACTTTACCAAACTATCAACCTCGACCCTATTTCAGATAATTAATTCCAATGATTTATGACACATTGCTCAAAGGTGAACCTCATGAATTTTAGCCCTCTGTTACTCCCCAAAATTTTATATGTCCCCTGATTCTTTTCTGTTTGCCAGTGAAAATATCTCTCTCTCATTCATTTTACTAATTCCCTTCAGGGCCTTATACACTTCTCTCACCTCTAAGCTGCCTAGTTGCCAAACTTTGCAATCCATACTTTCTAAGCTGTTCTGTGTATGGACGTTGATTAGCAGTCCTCACCAATTTAGTTAATCTTCTCTGACCCCTTTCTAAAAGTTCTGTCTTTCTTCTAGAAAGGCAGATTTTGCTTTGTGTAGTTCATATGGTTGTCGGTGTCATTACTCCATGAAAGAAAGTACTGTATCTCTACTCCTACTAGTCTGACTGTTTTACAGTAGAGCATTAACCCTTTTCTAATAGTTGATTTTAATATTTTCTTTATTTGTTTTTAATGGTTTGTATGGATGGTCAGAAACATTGTGACAGTTACATTTTTATCGATAACTTTCAATATTTCAAAGAAATAGTGAACAGTGTTTCTTTCTATACATGTGCACTTTTTTATGTACACATTTCTGCTCTGCATCAATAAACAACACTGAATAGATGCATTATTATTATCACTTTAGCTAAGTCCTGAAGTGATCACATTAAGTGGCAATTGCTGTATTATTAAATTGCTGAAATAGTATACTTTGCTATTTAAAACAAGTGCTTAAGTTAATTTTAATGGTAATAAATGAATTGTGTTATGAATGCTAATTTTTTTTTATTTCCTCTCCTCTCTTTTAGGAGGTATACTGCCAGGAGGCTTGAGTTGCCACACCTTTTGCTCACTTTGGCAGACTGCTGTCCCTCCTGGAGCATGACCAATCACATCATCCTCTTTCCCCCAGTATAAAACTGGTGGGTAGAGGGGGAGGGCATGCAGACTTAATTTTAATAAATGAACTGAGAAGAAATGGACTCAGATGCCTAACGTCAGACAGACCATACAAAGTAGCCAACGTCTAGTTCTGGCTCCGCTTCTCCTCCCACAACCTGTAGATAGTGAATAGAGCTGCCCCTCTGTGTGTGCATGTTTGTATATGTGTAAAGTGTTTTAAATTCCTCTCCTTGTCAAGAACTGGAGTGACACCCCAATCATTAATGGGGACACAGGGCAAAGCATCATCACCATGCACTTGGATCCTGATAAACTGTGACAGCCATCCCGGTATATTTTGTGGGTTTCTTCTATTGGACCCAAAGTCAGCTGGTCTGATATGTATATGAGAGCAAGAAATAGCTATTTAAATGTTTACCCAACATACTGTGTAATTTATTTTGTAATCGTAGCAATTGTGGTGTGAGTCCAAGTCTTGCACAAATCTCGGCATGTGTAAGGGGGAAAAAATAAATAAAAAATAAGAATGGTGAAAGGAAAAGAATTTTAAATTAATCATCAGCTGCTAAAAAGTGTAAACAAATGTGTTTTTTTAATATAATTGGTTGTTGGATTGCTTCTATAAACTGATTATTGGAGGTAAGACAACTGTTTTTACTGTACATTATTATTGTGGGTGTCTGTGGGGGGGGGGGGCATTGTTACATTGCTTTTACATTTCAGGGGATGATGGTTGAAACTTGTAAATAATGTAGCATTATAGACATTTTGTTTCTTGTTTAAATCTTGCCATGTACTGTGCTGTAGTACTCCAGTGGATCATATTAACAACTGAGATTGGTGCATGACTTAATTCAACTGAAAATCCCATCCTTCTCTTTGTGCAGCTTCTTGTTGCATTCATGTTTTATGGAAATACTGTGTTGTCATTTAAACAAGTGATATATTACAGTCTACAGATGCCAAAAGATTTTTCCACATAACTATTGCCAAACAGTTCCCTAGCAGCCTAAGGATATCATGCTCATTTAACTGGCATTTCTATTTCCTGTCAATATGTTCTCTTATTATTATTATTTATTTATTTTGTCCATAAAAGTAAAGAGATGGGAATGCTGTCATCTGTTGTCCTCATTGTGGCCAAAGTTTTCAAAAAATTTGAAAAATCCCTCTTGCAATAACTCATCCATAGTTTTGTGCTCACAAAATATTGCTGGAACAAATGTTATTCATCTTCCTCTCTTATGTTGTTATAGAGGAAGCATAAAGTGAGCATTTATGGCTTTGGATATCAGGTTATTATTTATGAACAAAGTTAAACTGGCCTCTGTTTTGTAGAGAAATGCTACCTAAAATATTTATTATTTTATTTTATTTTTTTTTTTTTTGTATGAAAATTTTTAATACTCTTTTGCAGTTTAGGTTTTAACAATTTATTGTGGTTAAAGTTATGAAGCAGTTTATTCTAGCTCAGTTATAGGTGCATATTTTTAATTTCAGGAAATAACTTAAATACAGGGTATCTCAAAAAAAATAGTATACATTATCTAATAAATCCTGTTTATATATATATATTAAATAATTCAGAATGCTGATATTTCAAGTGGGAAGAAGTAATGATTTTCTTAACATAGTCCTGTTGGTCAAATTATTCATTGTAAACATCCAGGCACTGTTGAGCAAATGCATAGCTCCTCAATTTTTCCTGAATTCTTAAAAGTTTACGGAAATTTAACAATACTTTGTATACTTTTGGTGTTCCCTACAAGTCAAAGTCTGCTAGTGTTAAATCAGAATCAGTTTTGTGCTCATTATCTTTGTCATGCTCTTTGGTATTCAAGAGCAGCAGCAATCCTTTTAGCAAATGGATACTATCCATCACTATCAGAACACCATCTGTCTTAATGGGAAAAAAACATTGAGGTAGTTTCTAATATTGCCAGCAGAAATGTAGGTTGTTCTGGCTTGTTGGTGATGTATCTCTTTATTCTAGTACAGTTGCTAAATGGAAAATACAATAGATGATACAAGTATATTCTTCAGGTATTTGGGCACAGTTTATCCTTCCCTCTAGGAAAACAGGCCCATGGTACCTTAGGACACATCAAACCATACTATCAGTCATGGCAGATTCACTGCCTTGTCCATAATTACTAAGATTCTCAAGGGCCATTACAACTGTTATACAAATTGACAGTTGGACTGAGCTTGAAAGGGGCCTCATTAGACCAGTACAATCATGTCTGCAAACTGTGCATCTTTGTTACTTCATAAAAATTGCATTCTAAACAAAATCCAAAGAATCAGTATCATCTTCACTTTCATTATATAACAGTTGTGGCTATGGTTCTTGTCTTTTTATCAGTTTTATGGCTTAATTGCATATTTCCTTCTCTACATTTTCCTCACACATTTTCAGACATCCAGTCTACCACTTCAGAATCATTTTACATTGCATTATGGTCAAGTGAGCTTGTGCTATTTTGCACTATACACTGCCTTGTGGGTAGCAGTTGCCTGATGATGTGTGATAATTCCATTACATGGTAACATTATTTGTTTATCTGTTGGGTAAATGTTGCATTTAAGCATTATTATCACTCTCTGAATTTTTTTAAAATTAAAGTTTGTATACATTTTTGAGGCATTCTGTATAAAATATAACTATCTTTTCAGGTTTATATTTATTTAAGAATAATGTGATTTATTTAACTAAAGACATACCTCATGTTTATATAGCATGTTGGACAGGTTGTTTTTTGGAAAGCTTTCAAAAGAAAAATATATATGTGTGTAGTAAAATAATTTTTATATTTTATTTTAAAATGCATTGGTGTCCTGCAAATTCCATTAACCCATCCATGGCACTAGAATACTGAAAGTTTCAACAGCCTTTCCTGTTTGGGATTGCCATTTAAAAAAAGAAAATCTAATGGTTTATAAATATTTGTTTTGACATTAATGGCAACTAATGTAAAATAGTATAAATCTTTCTGTTTGAAATTATATTTCATAATTGTTAAGATTTTGGTATGAGTATTTTAATGAAAGTTTTTCTATATTGTCGACACAGGCTTTTACTCTTTTTATATTATATTTGAATTTGAGCATCATCATTTTGATTTAAACATTATAATTTATTATAATTAATGAAACATTGTTGTATTTTATTATTATTTGCATATGAACCACAGTTACATATATATATATATATATATATATCATGGTAAAAGACAAAAGTTGTGGTCACTAATTTATCTCTCTCTCTCTTTCCTTGTAACTTGATGGTTATTAATTACTCTTGAGTGATGATATACAAAGCTAGAAAAAGTGATTTTTATAAGGAAAGAAAAAGTGTTATATGTCATGATACGTAAACATACCACGCAGTGGTTCTCTTTTAGTTAATTCACCATTTTAAAGGATTAGTGCTGCTTCTAAAATTTAGGTTTATAATATAGCATAGTTAATGCTCTATTATTAATAATGTTTAATATTTTTACATTTGTAACTATGAAATAAAACTCTTATAAAAGATTTGGTATGAAAAATATGCCAACCATGGAAGAATTCTGGCTCCATGAAACTAATATTTTGCCTAGAGAACTTCAGTGGCAACTAACTTTAATTTTAATGCCTTGCAACTATGTACAAATGCAAGATTTTGATTTATGATTGCAATTTAAATTTGAATTTATATATAATAAAAGTTGAAAGTTTGGTATTTCTTATATTAGGGGTATTGAAAACCAACTGTACAGTTACTAAATGATAGTGCTAGCTTTGTTTTATTTCTTTTGTGCTTATCAGTAGATTTTATAGTTAAGTAAAGTAGGATTAGAAATTTATTTTAAGGAGCTGTAAAAATTTTAGTAGTTGTACAGTCAACTTCTGTAAAGGTGACATTTTCTTCTCTGAAGCAGTATATCTTATTTATAAGTGTGTCACTTCAATTATTCCAAAAAATATTTCAAAGTGGATTATCTCATAATGTAAATCTTTATAAAGATTGCCTGTCTGCAAAACTTATATTGTGGATTCCTGCTGGTTTACCACTTTTTTCTCATTTTGTTTTTGTACAGGGATTGGACAAATAATTAGGAACATGGGTTTTATACATTTAAAATGTAATATTAATTTAGCTTTGGATACATTAGATTATAGCATTATAGCTTTGGATTCATTAGGCTAGCTGATATACAAATTTCTTCTTATTGTTTTTCATAGATTTTGAAGTGTGTGTGTGTTGCTTGTCAACATAGTGCTACATTATGAATTGCACATATACAATAGTTACAGTTATTGCTGGGTTTTTTTTGTACCAGAGAAACCACTGTGAGTCATCAGTGGATTCAGTCTATAACTTGAATGTACTGTATCATTGGGTTGCCTGTTTTTTCTGGATGAAAAACCAGGGTTTTGGGAGTTGCACATGTATTACCCCCACTGGACACTAACTCTGCCATGATGTGAATAAAGACCACTAAAATTCCTCCTATCTTGATGGATTTGAACCCAGGCCTATTCTTTAGTGGAAGGACAGGGTAAGAAAAAGCCTTTATTTTAACATGGTATATATATTAGTGAAAATATAAATATAGATTCATTTCTTAAGATGAGAAATTATGACATCCTTATGCAGCGAAATTTGTGTAAAAATCATAACTTTGTGATTCACATAAGTTTAAGATCTTGAAAATCCATGAAAATTCCACTGCTCACACATCCACTTTCTTCACATGCTGGAATGACCTTTTAAATTCTCAACAATAAAGTTATCCATGACTTGGTCATAAACTGCACATGTGCTAAGTGGAAATGGCTGGAGTTTAAATGTTGGCACGGGGCTAACGAAATCTGCTACTGCTACTCATGACATTGGTCTTGGGTGGAGGTTGTAGGCTGTACACCAGGTGATACATCAGAAATTGGTTTATTGATTTTCCATCCTCCAAAATATAAAACAAAAACAATTTTTAGAGGAGAGGATTTAAAATAACAATTCATAGACTGGATATATAACTTTTTTTTACCTTTATGGTAATCTGAATAATCTGTACTGAGTTTTGAAACATGCCTATTCTTTTTTCATCAGCTTATGTTAGTATTACCAGCTTTTTATGTTTAAAAAAATAGAGCATACCAATTATGTTTACTTATTTATTTGATAGATTATAAAAATTAATAAAAATACAAGTGAATAATGCAAAGGAACTCAATTTCATTACTTCAGTCGTACTTATTAGAATTTTGCTGGAAAATGGCATTTCATATTATTCAAAACGTTATGGTAAATTTAAAGTGCTAATTTTATGGAAATTAAGAATTTTATTTCAAGAGCATAATTTACAGTTTGCAGTGCCACAGTAGTGGCATACTCTTCACCTGCTAGTTTGTTTCTCCCACTATCTGATTTTATAAACTTCATATATTTAACTATTCATATATATTTATTCATTCAGACCATGTGCGTTTCAGAGTCAAGCAAATTTATCTAATCGCTTAAATTTCTAATTCATATTTCAAAAAGTAACTCAGAACACAAGTGGAAGTAACAGTTTATTTCATTGCACTTCTTGTGGCGTTTGTATGCTGTACACTCTTGAAGTAGCCTGTCTTGGTAACCAGTCAGCCTGTAAAAGGGAGAGTTTGCTCTTAGAAACAGGTGTTCAAAATGTCCTCTATGCATGTTGCAGCAATTAACAAGATGATGATGCAGACTGCCATGCACATGCTCTAATTTGTGATGTACATAAGTGATTTATACACAGCATGTTATACATAGTGGTGATGTTTGCTTGAAGCCATGCCATCAAATCTTCCAGGCTTGCAGGCAAGTCAATAAAAATCTATTCCTTTGAATGGCCACAGGGAAACTAATGTAACGTATTTAGATGTGGGGGATCTGGGTGCCAGCCTATAGGGCCTCCACAATCTGTTCATTTCCTGGGGAATGGGGTGTTGGCTAACAGTAGTGCTGAAATGTGCCACATTTTATGACCCTGGCCAAGAGCATGTCATTTAGTAAGTTTGGTGGCACAGAAAATAAAAATTAGACATAATTCTCCCGAGTCAGAAAAACTGGGGAGTACGTAGTGACCAATGATTTTCTCTCCAAAAATACCAGCTCATACATTGATGTCAAACTCTCCAAAAATGCCAGCTCATACATTTAGCTCAAACTTACTAAATGACATGCTCTTGGCCAGGGTCATAAAATGTGGCACATTTAAGTACTACTGTTAGCCAACATCCCATTCCCCAGGAAATGCTTCCAGAACTGCTTCTTTCATGTTGTTAGGTATTTGTGTTGCATGCAACCTAATGGCAATGGTCAGGCCACACTGTGAGTACTGCATACAGGTCTAGAGGCTTCATTTTAGGAAGGATGTAGAGCTGCTGGAACAAGTAGAGAGAAGGCAATGAGGTTGGTGTGGGGGAACAAAGGGTTGCTCTTACCAAAAAAGGCTTAAGTTCTGCAAATTTTAATGTCTGGAGACTAGGCATCTGCGAGGTGATCTGATTGAGGTGTTATGAGATGCATAACTTTCAAGAAAGATAAAATATGATGCACTCTTAGTATGAATGCTAAACTATGAACAGCATTATCATTATTTTTACAACATGAATCTTATTGGTTGAATCAATGTCAAGAATAATAATAGCCAAAACTATCATATATCCAGCTTTTGCTAGAATAGTGTGAAAATTAAAGTTACTTAGAGAGCATTTCATAATTAGTTTCTTATTCAGCATCAGAAATGCAAACTGTCTTTTTTAATTGATCAGGGAAATAATAAATATTCAAAAGTTGTTTGTGGAAACATTATGCTGTTTATCTTGTGAAGCTTTGTTTGCATGCACAGTGTTCATAAGTTGGGGAGTGACCCAGTAATTTATTATCTGTTGTGCTTTTTAAATGTATGTTGCTTCAGCATACTGGTAATAGTTAAGATATTATTTAAAATTAATTGAACATGTAAAAAAAATTAATCACATAAAGATATTTAAAAGCTTTTAATTTTCAATAGGCAGTCTGATAGTTGATTATCAGAGTATAACTGATATTGAGTGCTTTGGGAAGTTGTCATTATATAAATTTAATGCTAACAAGCAAGGTAAACACTGATATTTGGTATCACGTGTCTCAAATTTACTGCGTACCAGTTTTTTAGTGTGCCATTTCTCCCTCAGCAGCTGATAATTAGCTGTTGTCGAGGCTGTACATGTTGCAGTACTCATTGGCCATGTATTCTGTCTCAGCAGGGTTGGCCCTTCCACTGCTCACACATCCACTTTCTTCACATGCTGGAATGATCTTTTAAATTCTCAACAATATATCAACTGTTGGAGTTATATAATATAATAATGGGTTAGGTTAGGGTTTGCATGTTGTGATGCATCTCTGTGTGTGTGATTTGCATGGAAACTTGCTTTTAAATTATTTCTTCAACACAAATCACTTAGCCAAGTAATGTCCTAAATACAAAATTGTGAATAAACCATACAGACATTTTCTGTTTATTTTTAGCCAAGGTACAGTTTCCTGTGACAGTTATGTGACATTAATGGCACAGTGTGTATGTGTGGTTCAATTAATAAACACCAATATTTCTTTACTTCTGGGATATCACATGAAAATAGTTAAATAAGCTGATGTAATATCTGTGGTTTCATTTGAGAGAGAAGGATATAAATTATAAATACTGATATAAATTGCTGTTTCTTCTTACTCACCTTCTGCTGTTGTCATTTATATTGAACATATAGAGAAATGATATTGTAACTTTTGTCTTTTAATGTGTTTCTAGGCATATTTGTACACTGGAAAACCAACTTTTCTTTCTTTTTTTGAAAACCTTTTAAAGGAAATAATGCATATTCTCATCATACTTCTAGACATAACATTCACTACTACATTATATACTATACTAAGTGGTGGTGATTGAAACCAGAAAACTAGTACCAGCTCAATCAGGGGTGGTGATAACAAATTTCAAGCACTTGAGTGCAGCTACAGTTGAACTTGTTTATAATGAGTTTCACTGGACCGCAAGATGTGCTCACTGTATCCGAGTGCTTGTTATACCCGGGTTAGGTGATTCGGAACAATAGAAGTGTAGGAACCAGAGGCAAACATGAATTGCAAACTGTAAAAGATTTTAACCTATGTATGGAAATTATATTTGGCCCTAAAAAGGACTGATTGTTTCGAAAAGTGATTATCCAATTTTCAGGAACGAATGTAGGGTCATTTGACTGATCTTCAGACTTAAGGCACTGAATACCTCTGCATCGTCTGTAGCTTCGAAAAAACACTGAAGGTTCTCTACACTGTCAACAGCTGCTCCATATGATGGAGGTTGAATGGAGTTTTCTTTGTCTGCTTCTTCTTCACTTTCTTCACCTGCTACTCGGATAGTTTCTAAGATGCCTTCTGTTGTAAGAGCTTCTGAAGTTACGACATTGTAATCTACATGCACCCAACTGTCGACATTTAGAAGTTGATTCAAATACTCTGGACTCCTTTTTTGCAACCACTCAGATAACGGAATGTGATCTTCCTTGCCGGTAGTGTTATCTTGCTTTGACTGAAATCCAGCCTTCTTGAAACGGTTTTGAATGCAACCTTGTGAAATGAGAACTGAGATTTTCATTTCAATTCCTTTGTCTATTCTGTCAATGAGCAAAAGGACCAAGTTGCGACAAACATGAGCTTTGAAACTTCTGATCACACCTTGATCCGTTGGTTGTAGCACTGCTGTAGTGTTTGGAGGCAAAAAAACAAGCATTATGTGACTTAGATTGTCGACTTTCTGTGGATGTGCAGGACAGTTATCTACAACAAGTATAATTTTGTGTTTTTCTGTACTAAGGTCTTTGGCCCACTTTTTGCGGTAATCCGTGAAAAATATCTGAAGTCATTCAAGCTTTTCTGTTCGACGTATAAGCCACTGGAAGTTGCTTCACATTCTTGAAGCATCTTGGTTTGGCAGATTTTACAATCACTAGAAGCCTTCTTTTATCTGTCCCAGACATATTTGCAAAGATAACTACTGTAAGTCTATTCTTCGACAACTTTCCTCCAATGCATTTTTTGCCCTGGGATTTCAAAGTTTGGTCAGGAATGACAGAAAATTCCAACTTCATCCATATTGTAAATGTTGTCATCATTGTAGCCTTGAGAATGATGAAGTGGCCACACGTCTGTCATCCACATAGATGTTATCTCCATGTCCATTGCAGATGCTTCTCCATTGATTTTGCCATAGCAAATTTTATGCCGATTCTTAAAACAATCAAGAGCATTTGAGCAACAAAATCCTGCATAGTTGAAAAGCCATGCAAATTCTTCTGCTTTAAGATTGGTCCACTTATGGGTAAACCGGCATTTCTTTGTGCAGTGAACCATTTCAGCAGAGCTTGATCAACGTCACTTTTGTCGCATTTCTTGAGTCTCTTTGCATTTGTTACATTGTCATCGCAAGCCTTCAACGCTGTGTGTCTCTGTTTCTGCAGTGTTGAAACAGTAGACGAAGAAAGACTGTACTTCTTGCATGTCTCTATGTTCTTCTGACCAGTCTGCAGTTCTTCAATAATTTTGGCTTTCTCCTTCACTGACAATGCTTTCCTCTTCGACATTTTTGGGCTCCAAGATTGAAACCTAGTTCTTCTTACTGTGCTGTAGAAGTGAGACTAGAATTCTTCCTTAAAAGGACAGTTTATAAAATTTTCTGCAAAATCCACTATCCGAAACGATCAGCGTCAAAGCAGCAAATGCATCTAAGCTCTCCAGAGGTCTGCTTTTATCTATTCAGCAGCGGCCATCGATTGGGCATCAGAAAAGGAGTGGGGTGTGTTTTACAGCTTGCTGATTGGTTTGCCAATGACCTATAGCTAGCTGCTGCAGAGTAGATAAAAGCAGACCTCTAGAGAGCTTAGAAGCATTCGCTGCTTTGACGTTCTAGACAGTGGATTTCACAGGCAATTTTATAAACTTTCTTTTGAAGGACAAATAAGAACTTTCTTCTCATTTGTAAAGGATGACAAGAAGCACTTGGTTTGCTGCATGTGGCAGTATGTTCCCTCGTTATAACTGGAAGTGCTTGTTATATCTGAATTGAATGCTATGCGTTTTTAAATGAGACCAAACAAAATATCTCAGTTTACTCATTGTATCCAGGAACTTGTAAGCGGGCTCATTATGAGTTCAACTGTATTTATTTTGCATGGTATTTAAGAATGATAGAATTTTAATCCAACTACAGACTAAACTTTTCCTGAACTTTGTCTTTCTCCTTATATATATGCAGAATGCTGGCATATACTAGCTGTTTCCAGTGTTCATTACATTTGATGAAAAAGAACTTCATTGGTGGAGTGAAGTCTGTCTGTATTAAAGGGTTACTGTACCTGAAACGAATAGTCTCCAGCACTTCTAGTAGTACCATAATAGAGCTGTGTCCACTGTGCATATAGTCATTATGTTGCTTTTGTGTTTGTTGTTCAGCAGATGCTCTGCTTCCACTGATCTCTTCCAATTTACAGTTCATTGGCCAGTCTAATGGTTTCACCTAACCCTGGTGCATCCTTCATACTATATACTAGATACTGTAAATTACTTTGCTCTTCCCAAAGTCAGGGGTTAGTAGTCTGTTGATACATAAGAGCTTGTCTTCTTGCTGGGATCTGAGGATGGCCTGCATATCTAAGCAGGGTAGAGTGGTTTGGTTTTTTTTTTTTTTCCAGAATTAAAAGCAATGAAAATTGTGGAGAAAAGTTGATACACTCCAGCCTCTATGGTTTGCATACATGTGCTGGTGACTTGACAGTCACCATAGTAATAAAATGGAATCATGTTTTTTTTTTAGCTTGCTAAATTCAACTCTAGGGACACTTGGCTGTAGCTATCTTTTGTTGGGTTGTTTGGTAATTAATGGTCTGCATACTGGATGACATTGTTGACTGTATGGTGTCTGAGCTTCATTTTCTGCTTCTGCAGCAAATGAAGATCAGCCATTGTGGCATATTTGGTTGGTTAGAATACTTTAATGTGTGTTTGCTTGGTCAGAAAGACATTGTCTGTGCTGGTGTTGCCAGATGCAAAGAAATTTGATATATGGTGCATTCTGTGTATGCTCCAATAATAAAAATTAGTTGTGGTTGCCCCAAGAGCTCATTGTAATGAACCTGAATATTTTATTTCCATTGCTCAGGGGTTCCCAAACTTTGTGAAAATGTAAATTTACATGCTTCTCCATATGATTTATCGATTGAAATCACTATTTGGGGGTAGGGGGATGTTAACAGTACATAGTTACTAGCAAATGCCTTATAAAATTTTTATTAAGTTATTTAAAACAATTACATTGTAAAAAGAACTTGCATTTAATAACATCAGTGGTTTTCATTGAGAGTGATGAGCTTGCTTGATACAGTTAATTATTTCAAATCAGAGCTTTATTTTGAGATTATCAGTCTCATTTCATTCTCCACATGTACAGTATTGGAAATATACTTGGAAAAAAAAAAAAAAAAAAAAAACAAATAGGTAAATGAAGTGAAAGAAGATTAACACTGATTACTCTCCTTTTTTTTATTTTCTTGATGCTAGATAAGCATGCTTCCTTGCATCATCTTGGCAGTAATAATATGAATTCTTTGTACACTTCTTCTGTGCTTGTCCAACGTTCAGAAAAAGATGTTTGCAGCTTTATTTTCAGCAAGGTTTAGAAGAGATATTACTGAATTGGCCCTCTTCTTGTGTATGACTGAGGATAATACCTTTCAGTTTAGCAATGAGTGAATCCCCAAACTAACTATAGTTTCTACTTTCAGATTAGGAAAATTTTGAAAGTGGGATTTCAGTGATGAAAGGTGATCAAATCAAAATGCAGTTTTTCCCATCTTTATAAAGTTTTATGTTATTGGTCTCAATAAATTGTTGAGAACAAAAATTTATTGAGATCAATAATTTTTTTAATTATATATATATTATAATGTGTGTATAATTTTACACATTATTATATGTCATTTTCTTTTGTCACAATTCAAATTTTTAAACAAATTATTTCAGTTTGCCACTGTGTTATGTGAGGTATTAAGAATGTTGAAATTCTTGAAAACTTTACTTAAGCTGGGCTGAGTGGGTCAACAGTGGGGATAGAGTAGTCCTATGTTTGAGTTGACCATGGTTCAAACTTATATGACTGCTAAATACTGTAATGTTCTTGTATTCTTTATCTTGTAAACTCCCCTACCCCTGTGTAGCTGGCCTGGAGTATAAACAGAAAATTTATTTTATTATTTTAATAAGTCAGCTTCATATTAAAAATCACTGTCACTAAATGTATGAGCACTTTAATGATCTTCTCTGACTAAATACTGGGAAAACTGGTTTCTCGGTTTTAAGACATGTTAAAATATTCCCTGTGGACAGTCCAGGAAACATTTAGTCATTCCTGTTTCACAAATAAAAAAAATATATATGTTCTGCACCCTTTTCTTTATATGATCTTTCTGAAATACTTGTCTTATAGGTCTTGTTTTATGCAGTTATGGAACTTTTGAAGAAAATGCTTTATCTGTAAATTATGCAGTGTGTCAACACAGTACTAGAGATTTTTTTTCAAATGAAAATGTGGTCTTCCATGACAAATGACACAGAGCATGCTTCAAGTATGCATATTTACACAATTTTTTTTAATCCCAAAAGGTTTACTTATAGTTTTATTATCAATACAGAAAATCTAGATTATATTCCTGATCAAAAAGATTTGCAGATAGAGCTACAGTAATGCTGAAAATATATAGAGCATATCCTTGAAATCTAATAATATTGAAAATGTCCAAAGTTCGTTCTTGAAAATGTCTACGCCTCATTGCTGTAATTTCTTTACAGAACAGCAAACATTCTTTTACTTTATTTTCATTAACATTGTGTTTTATTAAATGAGTATCTTTAGTGTTATCTGTTACTTCATCCGCCTGAATGGTGAATAGTTTATTTCTCATCTTTTGAAGCAGCTGCTTGTTTAAATCCTCTGCTATATCTGGAATATTTTCTTATGTTAGCATCCATGAAAATTTTTTACATTTTTAGTTAGCTTGGTAAAGTTTGTGTATAGCGTCTTTGGACACTTGAAGTCCATCTATATGTTTCAAACATCTATACTTGAAACATATAGATGTTTCCCTGCCATCTATATCTATAGTGTGGATATAGATGGCAGGGAAAAGTGCTGTGACATAAAAGTGCACCATAACTTCATTGATTTATTGTTGTATCTTTGCTTCTCAGGTTAAAAACTGGTATGACAGTGAGGAGCTGGCTGTCGTGTTTCTATGTTTTCTCTGCAGAAATCTTCAAATTTTCCAGTCTGTCCTCTTTTGTGTTGATTGACTATGTGTTCTTTATTTGGAGAGGTAGTAATGAGGTCCAACATGATAGCAATGCCCACTTCACTGATTCTCCCATAAATGCAGTTAATCCTAATATTTATCATTTTTCATTTGCAGGGGCTGATTTTTTCTTTTTCTTTCTTTCTTTCTTTTTTTTTTTAGCATGGCTGTCTGTAAATGGTATTGAGATTAAAATGGCAGAACAGTACAAAGAAGCAAAGCCGATGTAACATATGCTGGCAAAAAGAAAGTCTCCTTACTCTTACGAATGAGGTGTCTAAATTTCCTGGTGGGGTGTCTAAATTTCTAACCAACCCCTGAAGAAACTTGGTAAGGCATCCAAACTAGAACTGGGTTATGTACAAATTTGGATAAAATATAGATGAGACCCTTTGTGTCAGGTATTCTGGCAAAAAATAAAAATAAAATATAGTCTCCCTACTTTTACATGATGGATGAAGTATTAGGATGTTATTCCAGCTGTATGGATATAAATGCATAGACTGTGATAAGTTTCTGATAAGATGAAGTCAAACTTGAATTATATAGCAACCAACACTTCCTCCATCATAAAACTCCCACCACCAAGGGATTTTAAATAAATAAATAAATCTTTATTGTGAAGTAGAGTTACAGCACAATATCCCATCATGGCGACGAGCGCCAGGGGTTCACATATAGATAAGATAAGTACAGTGTACAAATACAAACGGCCACAAAATACAGCAAACACATACAAAAAGGCTACAAAATACCAATCACAAATGCAAAATAAATACAAATACAGCATAAAAACACAGAGCTAGACGCAAATACAGGAAATAAATACAACTTGGCAATATATCAGGGTTCAAGGACTTTGATAAAGTTGTGTCTATCCTTCTTGTTACTTATTATGCTGTCGATGTCGGCATCCACACGGTTGAGGGCAGCGAGCATCTGCTTGGGAAGAAATCTCTCAGTGAGTACAAGCCTGTTGTGGTGAGCCACGAGTGCTGGTACCGACCTTAGGCTTGGCTGTGGAATCCTCCAAGAGCAAGCGTTTCAAATATTTGGAGTTGATATCTGGCCTGTGATGAGTTTGGCTGTGAAGACCAGCCTCTTTTCCACGATCAGGAACTTCAACCTCGGGATGTCGAGTGCTTGTGCCATCATGGTGGTTGTGGTAGCGGGAGGTAGACGAAGCTTGTTATTGGCATTTTCTATAGTATTTAGAAATACTAAAGAAAATTTTTTGTTTTGTTTTATTTTTGTGTAGAGGTTACCTGCAATTAGCTTTGTTGTATATAATTCTAAAGACAGACATCTTTGTCTATGCAGTAGTTCCTTCAGCTTTGGGAATAGATCATGATTGCAAGGAGTCATTACAGAACTGTAAGGGGGATAAGGTAGTGCTTCCCATTTGTAATCGATGAAAATAAGCTGTACAAATGACTGTGTGATATGAGGCCTTGTGTTGTCATGGAGTATGAGCGCACATGCTTCCAGCATCTGTGGCTGCTTCTAATGAATTTTTGGACAGTTGGTACATGATCAGTGGCAGTAATGCCTTCATAATCATAAACCATGGTGACCATTTGTCTCACCTTTGTTAGTTGCCAGCAACATTTAGAGGGGTGTGTGGCAATAGTGCATTTTAAAATATTTTCTTTTTAGGTATTCCTTGAGTAGCATGATGCATAGGTAAACTGCATTGTTTTAAGATAATAAAGGACTCAAAACCTACATTGGTATTACAGGCAACTCTCGGTTTACGAATGTTCGATTTACAAACATTCGCTATAACAAACGTCACAACTCATTCAGAATTTCTTAAAGTCGCCAATAGATAGAATTCCTTATAAAACGAAATGCCAAATGTATAATGAACATAATTGTAAGATTTAAATAAATAAACTTTTAAAAAATGTATTACAATAATTATCAGAAAATTATTATATGATAATTATACTGAACTGTTCTTGGTTAATAAAACTAATCTAGCCAGTAAAAAAACGTTGATTTACATGCCACGCCGCATAGAATGTTGAAGTCTGATAAAGATATTGATGAGTAAAAGTTGAATACATATGTATGTACAGTACTTATATTATGTTAGTACTTATTTTCTTTATTTCTATTTTGTAACTCTGTTTTTAATTAAAATTAACAAGTACGATGTCTTGTTTTTTTATTCTTTTCTTATTTTATTTTACGTTACGTATCATATACGATAAGCCATAATGCATACATACATTATAATAAAATGTATTGTATAGACCATTCGATGTTTATTGCATGATTTAAATGAATGCTTTAAAATGGCTGCTAACGTATACAATACATATCATAAAAGCTCAGAAATGCAAGATACACATAACGAACATCTTGGAACTGAACTCGTTCGTAAACCGAGAGTTGCCTGTATTATGTTTATTTCCAAATTGGAAATATGTACATAATGGGGATCAAATGTTTCATGGTATTTTCTTTCCATTTCTTCAGTGACAGCTGTCTTTGCAATATCACCATCACAAAAGATCACTTTAATTACAAAAACTTGTGATTTCTGACAGTAATTTTCAAGTTGTATCAATAATATTAAGTAACTACCAATGTAAAACTGGAACGTATTAAAGTTGTAATATCAGCTGAGTACAGCAATCTGTTTTGAAGTTAGCCTGTTTAAGCCACCTATATTCAAAGCCTAAAATTTGTGAGATAATAGATAATAAATTAGTCTGTATGAGCTAAATTAGCCTAATAAATTGAGGTAACAAATGTAGTATTATGTACACAACTTGTATTAGGTAGCTGTTCCAATGACTTCAATATCAGAAGGCGAATGAAATTAGCATTAGCATTAGTAGAGGCATTTGATGCAAGAAAGCAAGCTTATGCAGCATGCAAATTCGCCTTCTGATATTGAAGGTCATTGGTTATAGGTATTTCTATAGTTCTGTCTAATCCCTGTACATTAAATCTTTAAACATTGCATTATTTTTACCGTATAGACAAATAATTATTTTCTCTTTGCAGACTTATTATAGCGTTCATTGTGAAAAAAATGTCTGCCTGCTAATAGGAAAGCTGTCTTCAGCCCACCGTTGTATATTTTGTAAATGTGTATCATAGTTTTTAGTTAGAATAATATATGCATTCCTTGAAAGCTTAGGCTCTATTTAAGAATATTTATATAAATGCTGGAATTGTTCTGTACTAGTTCTTAGGACTTCATTTATGTATATGTAGACTCATAAGCAAAAATTATATTGGTATATTTTAATTTATATTATAGTACTTTAATTGAAGAAATGGAATAAGCATAAGAGATTGTTGGTCATCACTCATCGTAATTGACAGCAGCTAACATTGTCCTTATTTTATATGCATTTTTCTACATAGTTTTATTAATATGTTTACCAGCTTTTGGCTTTTGTCTTGATTCACTAAATGAATATTAATTTATAATAGGAAAGACTAAGTGATAGACAAAACAGTGTTTGATAGCAGTTTAGAAGAAATAGTGTATTGTATATAATGTACAGACTTATTTTTATCTCATCATTAGATTTGTGTAGCATACATTGTTCTCTTCTCATTTTATCTACACAAAAATATCATATCTACAAACATTTTTCCTACACCTCACTTTTTTATGTTCTGAAATAAAATTAAAGGTACTTATTTATTTGTATATCCTTGACTTTTAAGTCTGTAAATGAGTAAACATAGCTGCTGTAGAGAAATATAAGTTTATTGTACAAAGAAAGCAAGTCATTTTAGATGGGCCACCACATCCTTTCAAAAAAGCATAAGTAAATGCTTTAGAAAAGGTGTCGTTTTAACTAGTGAAAAAAAAAAAAAAAAAAAATGTAAGAGTTGAAAAAATAATCAGTGAATAAAAAAAATGGAAAATTTTATAATGCATACTTACAATTTCTCATATACAAGAAACAATTGTCTGAAATTTTCCACTGTGTGTTGTGATGCTTACTTCAAGGTGGGTATACTGAGTAAATTTGTTACTATGAAGCTTCATAAAGGGAAATATTAAATTATTATTCATTGTGGTTAAATTTGTTTATTTATTACTGGAAATTGAATGTTTATTTACAGGTTAAAAGTTATTGATGAATGTATTCCAAGAATCTATAGAGATTCCTCCCTCCATGTTCATCCTTTGAATGTTCCTTCTATCCTTATTAGTTTATCTGATCCCAAAGCCATGTTGATGGTATAGCAGCAAGTTGTATTATATTATGTTAGAAGAGGACAATAGACTGTTGCTATAATACTGTTGTACAGTGATGTGTATAGTTCTGTACTTAACTGTGGCTATTTTCACCTCGTGTATGCCAGAAAGGAAGATACTGTCAGTCATGAAATAAACGTCTTTTATTATATTTGCTTGGCAGTAATTTGTATTTCACATATACGTTATTTTTGTACAAATGCTTTTACTAAATGTTGATTATTTTGATACCTTTCATAAAGTCTCCAGTTTTATATAGCCAAATAAAAGAAGAAATTCAAAGGAATAAGGTATAGTATGCATTTTTTTTTTTTTTTTTTGAAAGGTGTACATACTAAATATAAAAATTTTTCTTTTAGCCAAAGACTAGCTTTTGTACAAAACAAGCTTATGTAATTTGTCACTGTGTAAATTTAAAGAAGGATTGAACAGATATCTGGATGAAATATACAAAAATCGGGTGGTGAAGACACACACAGGTTGCATTTATGCACCTTTTAATTTTTTTTTTATGGTAAATAATTACATATCATTGGCTTTTTTGTATCATTTTATCTATACAAATAATCCGAACACTACACTACACTACACTACAATTTACAGAAATAGTACATTACATGTTGTCGCCCTCCCTAATGAAAGTTGATATAAATGCTGTTCTTCCCATACCAGGTGGAAAAGGCCCAAGTTTGAATCATCAGTGATGCGCAGAAATTTTATGGGTCTTTTTTGCAATGTGCCTGGGGTAGTCTCAGGTGAGGGAAGCATGGTTTTTTTGTTTTTTTTCTCCCTCCCTGAAACTCAGGATTTTCGTCCAGCAAGCAGCAAATTGAACATATAAAATTTACAGGCATATTAGATGTGGAGCAATATGACCTCAGTTGCTGATATGCCTAAAGCCCTACAACAATACATCACACTGATCTAAAAGTTTCATTCTGCATCTAGAGTACTGTAATGAAATTATTCAGTTACTATTGTTACCCACACTAGTAATTTAATAGCAGTTAATGGAATAAAAAAAAGAAAAGCAATTTCATTATTGTATTGAATGTGCACAGGAAACTTTTCAGTCACCCTGTTAAAAAAAAAAAAAAAGTTGCTATTGTGGGAGGTGTGGGTATTGAAGTAAATACTGTTGACTGAAATTTTAAGCTGCAGTGATGTACAAGACATGTTATTTGAGAAAATACAATCCTGATATAAAAAGAAAAAATTACAAAAGCTACCTGTTATGTTTATTTAGTTATGTTTACGAATGTAATTTTCTTCAGTACTCTGAGAATGGTAATGTACAGAATATGCAATGATGTGTGTGTCTGTCTTTATTGTTCTTTCTAATTAGTGTTTTGTTTTTTCTAGTACGCAATTAGCCCAGTGGCAGATTGAGGATAGTTGTGGTCCCTAGGCAAATCATATTTGGGGGTCTCCCAAAAAATAATAATAAAAAAAAAATAATAAAAAATAAATAAAAGTTAGGTGGCAAATAAATGAAATTTTGTACTTTTGAATTTTTTGCTTAAATTAATCAAGATTTTCGCTTAAATTAATCAAGATTTTTATGATGTTTATTGAAAACATTAATCTATTTTAGAACATTATAGGAAAATGTCTTGACTTGGGGCTCCCCAAAGCCTGGGGCTGCTAGGCACGTGCCTCATTGCCTTAATGGGTAATCCACCACTGATTAGCCCACATTAACACACATCAGCATGGAATGCACACTTATAAAGATGTAACACGCAAAAAAGGCTGCACAAATTGGAATCTGCCGTGCTGTAGTGTGGGTAACTGATGCACCAAGAATACACAGGGAATGCAGTAGAATCTATATATCTATATGACATTAACCCTTAAGTAGTTGGGAGAAGGGGGGTGCTGTGTCACAACTCTGCCTATTTCTCAGGTTTTTTTTTTTTTTTTTTGATATATAAATGAGTCCTGGCCCACAGTGATCCCATGTATCTCACGTACAACTACATTGTGTTTCATAATAACACAATAATTTTACACACTGTTAAAATGAATAAAAATTAGATCAAAAATAAATATGTCACTTTTTATTATATTTTATTTTTATTTACTTACTTTATTTATTTTATTTTCTTCAGGCTTGGCTATTTGCCATGATTCCATTATTTCATAATTTGCATAAAAATTATGTGAGTACTGATGCAACAGATATAGGAACCATATGCCATGATAGAATCCTGTTATTTGCAAGTCATGAACTAATCGGAGGTTGGACTTTGGGTACTTGTTTTCTTATTTCTGGTAACACATGCTTTTTCACATGATCTTGGAAGATCACTTTTTTTCTCTAATTTAAGTATTCTGCACTTGGCTTCTTGTGGAAACTGAATAATTTTCATAAACAAGCAAGTAAAACTCCTTTTTTGTTTACAAAACCATCCCCACCTACAGGGAAATTTCCAAGGGGTGGGTGATAAGTGAATGTCTTTTTATCATAAAAATGGAACGATTTTGCAAAAAGAATCATAAAAAATAAATCTTACAGCTATGGAATGCAGAATTTTATATTTGCACTGCTGACAGTACTGGGAATTTCTTTCGAAAAAGTTAATGAAAAACATTAGCAGATTAGATTATGAGATGTTTATTTTTTTAAAGATCTATGAAAATTGGTTGTTGAAGATTGCACTATAAATTTTTGAAATTTTAAAACAGGAATGTGCAAACACCCAAGTAAAAAAAATAAATAAATAAAATCCTACTAGGATTATAACTGTAATGTGTACTCTATTTTTTTGTACTCTATACAATTATACCTTTATTACCTAGGCAAAAAAATATATATAAAAATCCTCTTAAACACTAAATTTTTAGACAGTATCAATACTGTATCAATATGAAAATGATTTATCCAAACATTTGTTGCAAAAAATAATTTTTTTAAATAATTGATTATTGAAGGTGTTATTTTAATTTTATAATAAATAAAAGTACAATTTTCTTGTTAAAATATTTAACAATTAATATTCAGTCACTGCTATAAACATTTCAAACTTTTGTAATGGGAAAACTGCAAAACACAAACTGCTTGTGGAAGATCTGCTATAAACATTTCAAACTTTTGTAATGGGAAAACTGCAAAACACAAACTGCTTGTGGAAGATTTCAGTGAATGCTTCCTAAAAAGGTAAGATGTTAGATGCAGTGCCATACTGTCTATGTCTAATGTATAAACAGAAAGACTCACAAAGAATACAGCATAGCGAAATTCAGCTACATAGCTTGTGTTGTTAGTAAAATCTAAGTTAGTAAAGTCTAAGATTAACCAGGAGAAATGTTGGATAAAAAACAAATCATATTCATTCAATGTAGTTTTCTGTAATTACTGATTTTTGTGGCCTTTTTTTTTTTTTTGTTATAATAAAATTAATTTTTATAATTTTATATTGCATATTGATGTATATTTTAATATAGAAATGTAGAAATTCTTTGATTAAGATACCTCTGCTGCACTTGCAAATCTCTTGAATGTTAGAAAATTTTTGTGTATGATTTTCTAATATTTGTATGTGTTGTGGAATTTAGGCACTCACACACACACACACACACATGCATGCACAGACAAATGTAATGTGTGATGTGTTGAAAAGACAGTGAAGAGCTATGGCTGCTAGTATAAGTTAATTTTGTCTAAATTACCTCCCCCCAAGCCTTTCACACTAAAAGTGTGCTGTTATAGAATTTAGGTACAGCAGCTTGCATTTGACATGTTTGCAAACTTTTCTTCAATTACTAGTTGTACTACTTAATTTTTGGTTTGTTTTCCTAGTTTTGACTTGCTTTCTAGCCCTCGTGGGTAGCATAGTTGTTATAATCACCATCCTCCCAAAACTGAGTGGAAAAGATCTGAGTTTGAATCCCATCATGACGCAAGGAATATTAATGGGTCTTTCTCACATGACTGAGTTAGTCGGTCTGAGGCCAGGGTAGCATTTTTTAACCCTGGAAACTCAGGTTTTCCAACCAGAAAAACTGCAAATCAACCACAGAACACATGCAATTTACAGGCATTACATATAGCACAATATAGCCTAAGTTGCTGATGTGCCTAAAACCCTATAACAACCAACACATTTTTTTTTTTTTTGTTTGTTTTTTTCAATGTTTCTTACAAATTTAATAGTATGTGAATTCGATAATGCCATTACTAAATATGTAGTCCAGTCTTTACCAAATTACAGCTATTGACTGAAAGTATCACTGTTAGACAACAGTACTAATTCCAATCATCACAAATTCCCACATATGGCTGAGTTTTTTATTTAGATTCCCAAACTTCATATTTAAATTTCATACCATTGCTATAAATGTTTAGACTTATATCAAATGCAACAAAATGCCTTCATATATATTTCCTTTTCTTTTTTTTATTTTTAATATATATATAATGTGACATAGTAACCAGAACGCAAAAGCTTATTAGAACTTATAGTACTTTGAGGATTGAGAAGACAGAAGATTCAGTGTGCTTGAATTTCTTTAGATTGTAATTTATGGAAGTTATAAGAATGGAGGTAATTCCAAAGAACAGAAGTAGAAAGGGATAAATGAAGCAGAAAAGTTTTTATGAATTTGTAATTGTACCGTGAATGGATTTTGACCAGCTGATGCATGTGTTTGGAAAAGACATGCATTTTTTTTAAATCTGTAGAAAAGCATACTGCAGAAACCAAAAATCTGTGTAAGGAGTAGAGTTAGTAAGTCACTTACCTCCACCTGTTTTCTCCAACTTTTTTTAATATTATTCTGTTCACTCTGAATGTAGAGTGGTGCTTTCAGTCTAATTTTTTCCATACTTTATTAAAAAGTATGCGCTACAAAATTAACATAATAAGATTTTTAGGTGGCTACCAGATAAGATAGGTTAAGAATAGGTTGTGAGTGCAGGAATAGTATTCCATGATAGTGTGGAATTTGTACAGAGTAGCAGCAATCAATTTAAAAAATATATATAAAATAATAGAGTACTAGGAATGAAGAGAAAGCATTTTTCCCCCATCTATTTATACAGAGGAAACAATATTTAGGGTATTTTTATGCCAAGAAACATTAAAAGTCATAATTACCTTAATAAAGAAGTTTTCTTGTGTACAATTTTGAGATAATGAACAGACATTTTTTGAAGACATTGGACCAATGTAGGTCTTAGGGAAATTAAAGTTAATTAAGTTGTCTTCTCCTTAGTGGACAATTAGAAGATCGATATTTAAGGACTTGGCATTAGATCTTTGAGATGAGATATAGCTGTTTGTGCAAAACAAGCATTGTTGAATAAAAAAGTTGTTGAATTGAAAAGTGGAATGTAGCATACCACTTGGATTTCCAGCAAATGGGATGCAATTATTATTATTATTATAGGTAAATGATGCAAGGAAGTGGACTTTTTCTCCATCTGCCAAAAAAAAGAAAAAAAATTCTATCATAATTTCCCTATCTCTAAAAAAGTTGTTAATTCCACTTAAAACTTTACCAAACTCTCCACCTTACTATAGCAGGTAATTCATTCCAGTGATCTACATGCTGCCTGAAAGTAAATTTCATGAGTTGAGCCTTCTATTACTCTCCAAAGTTTTGAATTTATGTTCCCCCTTCTCTCTTTTTATCAATACACATATACATGTGTATGTAAATATACATCCCCCATTCATTTTGTGGATTAATTGGATGACTGTTTTCTACAGCAGCATGTTAGAGAGAGAGGCAACAAGAGGAATGTAATACTCTTCACCTGGTTATCAGCAGCAATTCTACATGCATTAAGAATCTGCAGATAAAAGAACCACTAGGTGGCAGTGGTTCTTTTATCAGAGTGTATTGATGTGGGATTTACTGAAATATGTAACTGCCATCAAAGGTAAAGGGAAGGATTTTTGCTTTCATAAAAGGACTACAGTGATCTTAGTTTCTAAATTCTGCACAGTGGGACCATCTAATGATGTTGCCAACAACAAATTCTAAATCTGAAGAATTCAGGGAAATAATCATAGAAGCCACTAGGCTTTTCATACCAACTATGTACTGTTCAAGACCTGAATGGATGTCAGATGAACTGTTGAGACATCGTGGGCTTAATGTCAGACAACGTTAACTACAAAATTACATTTTTGTTTTAAGACAACTTTAGTTTAACTTTATGCAAATAACAATGCATATCATGTCATAGAAATGTATTTCTCTAGTAGTTTACAAGTTAGCTTGTGCTATAAGTACATTTCCGGAAATTCAAGAAAGTGTCAAATGACTTTTTCTTGGTTAATTACAAAAACGTTTACTACAAAATGATTTTGTAGTTAACGTTGTCTGATGCTAAACCCTCGACATGTGGCAGAGAAAAAATGCATGGGATGTGTATATATTATCAGGTGATACAGAAGCCTAAAGTAGGTATAAACTAGTTTGCAATTAAGTCACAAAGGAGGTTAGGCAGACCAAGGCAGATTACGAGAAGGCTGGCAAAGAAAGCCAAGAAAAGCAGCAAAGACTACTTATATTAACATTGGAAGGGAGGGGTTGAATCATATAACTGCACTTCATGTCAATGGTTTAACTGTTAATGAACCTGCTCAGGTTGCTGAGAGGCTGAATAGGTATTTTGCATCTACATTCACATGAGGGGAGGCAAATTCCAAAAGTTTATCAAGCTCTAACAGGGATTTGAATGATTTTCTGATAACTGAGAGAAAAGTGGAAGATGTTGTTGTTTGGTTTTTAGGAGTAATAGCAACTAAGACCATATTGCTCCGGGAATATGCAGTGGTCGTTCCCTTGACCTTGATCTTGAGTTCACAAGATAGGGAGAATACAAGAAACAGCACCGTATTTAGCAGTCATGGGCTCGAACCCCAGTCATTCAAGGCATGTGTACTTATGCACCCTTGCACTGACCACTAGGCTATGGTAGCTTGTATATACTCCTATAAGGTCCCCCTCCCCAAGATGACTAGCTGACAAGGTTTGCTGACTGCATATTCTAAGCCATACTTTGTTTACACTCCTCACCAATCTAGTTACTCTCATTTGAACTCTACATTTTCTCCATGTGTGGCCTCCAGATCAAAACAATTTTTAAATCCCATCTCACCATCATCTTATAGAAAAATACAATGACTTCCTTTTTCCTACTTGCAAACATCCTATACAAAGGGTACTAGGAAAGTTTTGCAATACAGCTTTGTTTATTTAATTTTTTCAAAGTAATTTCCTCTACATTCAATACACCTCTCCATCCTCCGAAACCAATCTTTAAACCAGTTCTGCCAAGTTTCACTAGGGAGTAAAGCACACTCGTTGTCCCAAGCCCGTAGAAGGTCCTCATCACTGGAAAACCGCCTCCCTTTTAGCTTCATTTTCACATGCGGGAACAGTGCAAAGT
Organism: Mastigoproctus giganteus; assembly: GCF_048544385.1. Taxonomy (NCBI): domain Eukaryota; kingdom Metazoa; phylum Arthropoda; class Arachnida; order Uropygi; family Thelyphonidae; genus Mastigoproctus; species Mastigoproctus giganteus. The sequence goes on along the minus strand of NC_143577.1, from coordinate 245,016,711 downwards.
CACAGGGAGCAAGGTCTGGACTGTAGGGAGGGTGCTCGAGAAGTTTCAGTCCTGTCGTGGTCAAATATTCGGTGCAGGCTTTGGCGCGGTGAGCTGCAGCATTATCGTGATGGAGGTACCAGGTGTCCATTCTTGACTTTGGCCGCAGGTTCTTCATAGATCCAATGACTTTAGGCAGGCATTGTTCAGTATACCACTTAGCTGTGACTGTCTTCTGAGTGTCCAAAATGACACGTTCCGCAATTCCACTCGATTTGAAAAATACAGCTATCATTTTCTTCTTTACAGATCGGGATTTTCTGACAATTACGGGTGTGTCGTCATCATCAAAGACCCAAACTTTGTTTTGAGCCCTGGTCGGCAGATCGTAATAGTACAGCCAAGTCTCGTCACCTGTCACGATGTTGTTCACATACCGAGATTGTCCCTTATCAAACTTTTTTAACATCTCCCGGCACCAAGTCACACGTTGATGCGGCACCCAGAGAGAACAAAGTTTCTTCACGTGCAAATGATCTTGCAGAATCGAACGAATTGCTGGTGCATTTAGGCCCAAAGTATCCTCTATCTGTTGGTAGGTCACTCGCCTGTTTTCGTCAAGCATTTTCCTCACAGCAGTAACGTTTTCCTCCGTAACTGACGTTCGTGGCCTTCCCGGCCTCTCAGAATCCTCCAGAGTGAAATTTCCCCTTTTGAATTCTCTATACCACCTGAATATCGTTGTACCATGTGGACAATCATCATCTAGTGCAAGAGTCATTTCTTCTAAGCACTGGTCTATGGTTAAACCCCGCACGAAATTATACCGCAAAACTGTCCTTATCTCATTTCGTGACCACGATGCCATCGCAAGCACTTTACACTCTCACTACTAATGAATAACTGAGCCCATCGACTTGGCGCGGCAGCTACTATGCACGTGTGAACATGTCTCAACATGCAGCAACAAGCAGCTTCCTGTGATTCATTGTTGCGTCATATTGCAAAACTTTCCTAGTACCCTTTGTATATCATAGATCGGATACCACATTAATGATATTGATGATGGTATATTAGGCTTAATGTCCAAGTTTGTAGACAATGTGAAGGTTGGCAGGATTGTTAATGACAGTACACTGCTGTAACAGGATCTAGAGAAGATGGGCTGAGAGGTGACAACTGAAGTTTAATATTGACAAATGTAAAGTACTGCATATGGGAAGCAATAACCCAGAGTAACGTATCAACTGTGTGGTACTACACTGACAGTGTAGAGAATGAAAAAGACCTGGCGATAATTGTGCAGGCAGATATGTTTTCTGAGCAGAGCAGACAGTCTGCAAGAGTAGTTCATAGAGTCTTGTCAATGATATACAGGAATTTTTCTAGCAGGGAAAAGGAGGTGATTATCCTCTAGTATCAGGCAATGGTCAGACTACACTTATGAGTACTGAATACAGGTCTGGAGGCCTCATTTTAGGAAGAATGTGGAACTGCTGGAGCGAGTGCATAGAAAGTCAATAAGACTAGTGAATGGAACAAAGGGTTGCTCTGATGAAGAAAGGTTTAAGTTTTGCAAATTGCAGTGTCTGGAGACTAGGCACCTGCGAAGTGATCTGATTGAGGTGTATAAAGCCTTGAATGGTTTGAGCATGCTCAATGCAGATGGGATTCTTCCTCTTGCTCAGAATAATCATCTGAGAGGGCATAAATTCAAATTGGGGAAAGACAGTTGTAGGACAGATGTGCAGAAATTTGCCTTTAGCCAGCATGTGGTTGATTGCTGGGACAAACTACCATCTGTCATTGTAGAAGTTGATAGCTTAAATAGATTCAAGGCAGAACTAGACAAACATTTGGAGCGAGTGGATGGGTGAAATTAGAATTTTTTTTATTTTTTTGGCTCATGCTATATAAGCTTGCTTTCTTGCATCATGTGCTTTTACTAATGCTAATGTTTTACTAGCCTACCTGTTTACACTTCATGGAAAAGTTCATGCCCGATTAAATCTTAACACCAAGTGCTGTTCATCCTGAACTACTTTTAACTCCCTCCCAATAGCTTGTGACTCCTAAATTTCTATTTCCTAGGTGCAAATCCTTATATTTAGAAATATTTATGTTCAGTTTCCATTTTTTGACCATTTATGCAATTGATCTAAGTCATTGTGAAGCAAAATAGTGTGGCTTCAGTTACTGAACATCCTTTGCACCTTACCTTGAAATCAGCAAAAGTTGAAAATTTCCTTGACATTCCCTCATCAATGTTATTAAGGAAGAGGAAAAAACAGAAGTCCCAAGGCTAATCCCTGAGGGACTTACATGCTACTGTGGTCTACTCAAAGGAACATCCATTTTTGACCATTGTCTCCTATTGTTTAGTCTGCCCTTGATTCAACAGTTCCATTAACTTGAACCATCATTATATAGGAAGAAAAGAGTAAGTGAAAAACAGAACTTTGCATTACTTGAAAATTTTAGCATACAGAGGGGAGTAATAAGATTAGTCAGGGACACAAAAAGGTACTTACCAAGAAAGACTTCAGATGTGCAAATCGAAGGTCTGGAAACTAGGCACTTGCAAGGAGTCCTGATTGAAGTGAAGGCTTTAAATAGTGATGGCTCCCTTATCCTTGCTTACAATGACATGTAAGGGATGTAATTTATGCTCAAAAAGGGTGGTTGCAAGTTTAATGTGCAAAAATTTGCTTTCAGCAAATTTTTGGAACAAACTTTCATCTGATGTGGAAGTGGAATACATCAAGGAAGGATTAGACAAGTTATTAGAAGGGATGGACTGAAGATGTGGGTAGTTTTTTTTTATGCTGTATAAGCTTACTTTGCAAAATTTATTGTTACCGATACTAAGAAAATGGCTATCTAGTGTCATATACAGCAAGCACTTAGAGAGGAACCTGACTAAACAGAGTTAGAAAATATTGACAGAAATACCATAAAATGAAAGTTTGCCTAGGAGATTTATATGTTAAACATGATCAAAATCCTTAAGAATGTTGGGAGCAACTGCTTGAGCTTTCCCAAACTTTTCTGTGGATTTTGTCCACAAATAAGTAATATAAGTCATCAGCAATTGTTCTTATGAATCCACATGCTAATTAAAATTTCAAGATGGTGTAAGAGTTTATACTTGTTCATATTGACTGAGTTATTCCCCTGTATCTGCAAACAGCCCTCGTGGGTAGCACAATTGGTATGTTCACCTTCCTCCCCAGACTGGGTGTAAATGACCCATGTTTGAAACTCGTCAATGATGCGAGAAATTTTAATGCTTCTTTTTCACAATGCAGCTGAGTTAGCCAGTCTTACACAAAGTGTATCATGGTTTTTTTCTCATGGAAACTAGGGATTTCATCCTTACTCTTGCCCTGTTATTTTCTTTGGGTATTTCTGCTATCAGTTCTGGAAAGTCCCAGTAAGAGCTTAGACAACCTGGCATGCCTCCATGCAGCAAGGATGGAAGTCGGGGAAAACTTAACCTGCCGTAATTTCCCCCTGGCTGCTAAATACCAGATGCTGTCGAACAACATAACAAAACAATACATTCCATGCAATGTATTGTATTGCAATGTAATGCAATGCAATACATTGCATGGACACACCCTACACTACACTCACATGGCCAATGCATGTGATGCCAGTACAGAAAACCCAGTGGCGAATCGAAGAAACCCTGCAGCCTGCAACCAGTACACAATGACAATGTCTTTTCTCTATGTTTTGTACTCCCCATATTCAAATCTACAAGAGTACATTTGATGACTTAATCACTACTTCAAATTCATCAAATTTGTTTAGTATGCTCCTACTAGCATTACTGTACATGCAAGTATACATAGCATTAGCATTAGTAGAGGCACTTGATGCAAGAAAGCAAGCTTATGCAGCATCAGCCAAAAAAAAAAAAAAAAAAAACCCACTTCCACTTCACCCCTCTGTTCGTTCAAAATATCTGTCCAGCTGAGCCTTAAACTTATTTAGGCTATCAATCTCCACCACAAGGGATGGAAGTACATATACCTGTTCTTACTTATAGTTACCCTAATGGCTTATGTATTTGTTCCAGAGACCACCAGTAGGCTTTGAAATACCTAGCTTCTTGCTTTGTGGGCTGTTTCTACTCTTAGTCACCCTAACACAGCCCAGGTATTTACTTGTTCCACTATGACTCCAGCAGTCCTGGAAATCACTTTTGCCTCTGCCTGCAGCCACTCTTAACCTTTAATCTATGTATCCCCCAAGCTGGCAGTTTTCTGACCCATCTAACACTGCCTTGATAGCATTAGCAAATATTTTTGCACCCTTTCTATTTAAGTGTACCCCATCCCTGTAAAAGCAGTCTCTCCTGTCAACAAGCACAGACCAGCCTGAAAAAAAATTCTAACCCTTGAGCCTTGCGCAATCTCTCCAGGGCCGAATTGATCGACAAGGCTGTCGTCATATACTCCCTCCTATTGTGTCTGGACAGAATTGCAGACACTTTCAAATTCAACCCTAATTCACGGCTTTTTTTTCAACATTGACCTGTACTTGTTGAGTAAATCTGCAGATCTCTTACTCTTAATGTCATTAGTTCCAACTTGTACAACAGTATCACATTTTGTGTCCTTAAAAGATGATATCTGCTCTACAACATCAACTTTTGCCTGTTGCAGACATACTCTGGTCCTGTTCCACCTATCCTTCTTGCATAGTGTATTCCAGGTTTCCCTGACAATAGAGTCACCAACAATAACTAGTTCCTTTGGGACCAGCGCATTCTGCCTTGGAGATTGCCTCTGTGTTGCCTGATGCACAGAGTGAGCTGGGCAGCTGAGAGCTTGATGGGCCCTCATTAATTTCTTCAAGGGCATTTACCCTACACCTCAAGCTCTCATACACGCCATCAGAATGCTGAGTTGGCGTCTAATTTCTTGACGCTCTAGACACCTAGCACATACAAAGGCATCCTTCTTGGCTAGATCATGTCCTGTTTTAGAAAGTTCGGCAACATTTCGCATATTTTTTGAGGCAGTGATCTTTGCTTTGCAGTTCCAGTCTTGGCCATGATTTCGGTTTAAATACAATTTAATTAACAATGATATTTAATATTTTTGATTAATTGATAATACTATAATGAGCTAAGTAAATCCTCCAGATCTTGTTAAGTAAATCCTGCAGATCTTGTTAAGTAAGTCCTCCAGATCTATTCAAAGTAATTAAGCCCAACATGCACAACAATATCACCTTTGGTACCTTTAAAAGATATCTGCTCTACAACGTTATCTACTTTTGCTCCTGGGAGACATACCCTAGTTCTGTTCCAGCCTATCTATTTTGCAAAATATATTTCCCGTTTTGTCTGACAATTGAACCACCGCCAATAACTTCCTCGTTTGGGAGAAACACATTCTGCCTTGGAGATTGCCACTGTGTTGCCTGATGTCCAAGTGTAAGCTGTAGCGTTGAGTTTGGTAGCTGAGAGCTTGATGGTTGTTGGTTTTTAGGAGCATTGCGAGTAATGTCATGTTGCGCTGTGTTTATTTTCTGTTTGCTGGATGAAAAACCCGAGTTTTTGGGAGAAAAACCATGCTGCCTTGCCTAAGACCGATTAAGTCAGCCACGTTTGAAAAAGACCCATAAAAATTCCTCCCGCAATCGGCGGGACTCGAACTGAGGTCTTTTCCACTCGGTGTGGGGAGGAGCCCGATCGCGGGAGGAGTGATATGTACACAAAGCTGGCTGTTATATAATTAATTTTATTAAAAATTTAATAAAGACAAGTTTATAGAATTGGCTTTTAATTTCTGAATAATGACACTGAAATGAATTGGCTTATTTTCTTGAGGCTTTCTGACAGTTTGGTTAATTCGTTGTGATGGGAAAAAAAATTAAAAATACATGGGAAGAACTAAAGGAACTTAAACTTCAAATTCCAGGAGAGAAAGTGCATTCCTTTCCTAAGATTCTTCATAATGCAAATTAAAAGCACCTGCGCACACAAAAACCAAAAGGCCTCCCATGGAACTCGTATCGCCAGTTGGTTCAATTGTGTGTTGAGAAGACAACTGTTTTTTTTATAAAAGTGGTTCTAGTTCCCATGATGCATTTCAAGTGCTTGAAATTGAAGTTTAATGTTATTCATCTACAGTGTGAAAAAGTAGCCAACTCAACGTTGAGTTGTGATTGCTGAAGAAATCTTCCCATAGACAAAGGCTTCATATGTAAGTAAATTGTAATTAGAATTAATTGAGTATTCTCTGTGATCGATTGTTTCAGTGCAGGGGAGGGAAGGAGAGTTCTTTCTGTGTGTTTTTAAATTTTTTATGATGAATTATAAAACAAGTAAAATTGGAGCAGTGTAGCATTAAGAGCAAGTTGCTGCTATGGATAAAGAGATAGTTGAGTATGAGAAGACAGAGTGGTAATCAAGGGACACTGCTCTTCGTGGACTAATGTCATTAGTGGAATCCCCCAGGGTTCAGAGCTGGGACCATTCTTGTTTTGTACATTTATGAATGATACTGATGAAGATATATCAAGCTTAATGTCTAAGTTTGCAGACGATACGAGGGTTGGCAGGGTTGTTAATCACAGTACGCTACTGCAACAAAATCTAGAAAAGTTAGACACATTGGCTGGGAGGTAGAAACTGAAGTTTATCATTGACAAATGCAAAATACTGTATATGGGTAACAGTAACCTCAGATTAACGTACCAACTGTGTGGTAATTCTCCACTACTCAGGGTAGTGGAAAAGACCTGCAGGTAATTGTGCAGACAGACATGAAGTTCTCTGAGCAGTGCAGACAGGCTGGCAGGACAGCTTATGGAGTCTTGTCAATGAACAATGACAAGACAATGCGTAATTAATATTGAATTTGGACTTCGTAATGTTCCACAAAAAGATGTATTTATTCAACAAGTTAACCAAGTAGTGAATAACATAAAAGAAACGCGACTTCCTAAATTGAATACACGTGACAGTTCAGCTTTACGAGAACTTCGGGGAAATAAGGACATTATTATACAGAGGGCAGATAAAGGAGATACAGTGGTAATACTAGATAAACTTGATTATATTAATAAGTTAGATTCTGTTGTGTCTGATACCTCCACTTATCGTGAAGTAGACCCGGCACTGTTTACCAATTTGGTCAATCGATACAATAAAACGTTAACCACGTATCGAAAAAACGACTACATTACCATGGTTCAGTTAAAGGAATTGAAGGCCAGAACATACAATATTCCTGCACTTTTCGGTCAGGAAAAATTACACAAGGCTGAATTTCCTATTCGACCTATTGTTTCCTACAGGAACTCGGCATTTTCATCCTTAGCCACACATGTGTATAACATTATAAAACCCTTTAGACAGGTAATACAATTTGGAATTAAGAACTACGATACATTATTTAATAATCTTAAAGACTGTAGACTCGGCGACAATGACAATTTATTCTCATTAGATGTTACCTCATTATATACGAATGTAAACGTTGAATACACATTAGATATTATTTGGGATATGTTAAATAAAAACTCGACACCGATTAATTATACGAAGCTGCCTATAAAGGAGATTTTTCACTTAATTAAACTATTAGTTGAGGCTAACTACATCACCTTTCGAGACAAGGTGTACAAACAAATTTTTGGATTACCAATGGGTTTGAGCCTGAGTGGCTTAATGTCAGAGATCTATCTCTCAACGATTGAGCAGATACATTTGACACCTTTTCGTCCCCGTATCACATACTATGGGAGGTATTTAGACGATGTTCTAGTTATTACTGATAGTAGTACTATCCAAGACATTTTACATTCGTTTAATAATATTCATTCTAGACTCAAATTTACATTGGAAAGGGAGGATACGGATACTAAGTCATTAAACTTTCTAAATTTCACGCTTACCCGGGACTCGAATAAAATACAATTTAGCATCTATCGAAAACCTACAAACACCGGTATGCTTCTACATTATAAGAGCTATCACCCGTTCACCTACAAAAGATCGATTATCTTTAATCAATTTCTAGATGCCTATAAAATATTCAACGACGGAATCTGCTATACAAATATTAACTAGCAGATTCTTAAACAGGGGTTATTCCATTACCACAATAAACCGAATTAGGGTACAGGCTAAGGATAGGATACAAAATACTACACCAATCAACAATAGTAATATCAAAAAATACTTTATTTCTGTCCCATATGTTGAACAGTGGCACAAACAGCTTAATAGATTCTTTAAAGATACCGAATTTAAAATTGTAGCTAGGCCAATACGGAAGTTACACACTATACTGAACAATCGCTCGGTTCTTTCCGCGTTCGCAACTAAAATTAATGATCTGGTATACAACATTTCTTGCGGTGATTGCGACTCGTCTTATCAAGGTTCGACCCGATTTTCTCTTAATATTCGTGTAAATCAACATGAAGCCTCAGTTCGTGCTTCTCGTTCAGCAGCGTCAGAATTAGCCTTTCATGCCATTAACGAAAAACATACTTTTTTATTTAACGAGGCCAAAATACTTAACGTTCAACGTAATTATACGCGACTATTAATTGCAGAAACCGTTGAAATTAAATTACACGAGAATTCTGTTAATGTTCGGCGGCCATATTTGATCTCCGATGCGTGGACCGTTACGCGCATGCGCGAAGACAAATAATCTCTATTTAAGTGTCAGGTTTAACCCGATTCGGTACTTTTCATTCCTGTGATCACGACATACGGTCGAAAAGCGTTGTCAGCTTCAGGAAGGAAAATCGTTTTGAATATTTTCGTTAGATTCTTTTAATTGCGTTAATTTGACTAATGTTATTAGTGGACTAATGTTATTAGTGGGACTACACTAATAACATTAGTCCACGATGAGCAGTGTCCATTGATTACCACTCTCTGTCTTCTGCCACTCAACCATCCCTTTATCCATAGTAGCATTTGCCTCCAATGCCACACTGCTCCAATTTGAGCAGCAGTCTTCCATGTGCAACAGTATCAAAAGCCTTTCTAAGATCCAAGTATATAATATCAAAGCTATTCCCTGCATCCAGTTCTTTTGTGACTGCATCATAGTATCCAATCAAATTGGTCAGGCAAGACTTCCCCTTAACAAAACCATGCTGTGTCCGAGCTATAAGCCGACCGGGCTAGCCGAGTGGGTAAAGTACCTGCCTGGCAACCTAAAGGTCGCGGGTTCGATTCCCGCCTCGGGCTTGGATCAAAGTACTGCAAAAATCTTGGGAGGTGCAATATGGCCACAGAAGCCGATGCGCCAACAACTACCAAATCAAAAAAAAAATCAACCGAGCTATAACTGAATTCTTGTCTAGATGATCCTGCAGTGCTTCTTTAACCAGTGCCTCCATAAATTTTTCTGGAACAGAAGTTAAGCTCACAGGTCTATAATTACTTGTGTCAGCCTTTGATCCTCCTTTGTGAATGGGGGTCACATTTGTACATTTCTACTCTATGGGTACCTCCCCTGAGTCCAAGGAAGCTCTCATAATTATGGCTAAGGGTTTGCTTACTTCCTTTGCTGCCTCCTTTAATATAACTGGATAGATCCCATCCACCCTGGGTGCCTTTTTTTATGTTTATCTTCAACAATTTCTCCTCCACTTTGCTCTCAGTTATTACAAAATCATCCAGTTCACTGCCAATGTTTACTTTACCTACATCATTCTCCTTCCTGAATAACTCCTCATGCGTGAATGTAGATGCAAAATACTCGTTTAGATTGTTAGCCACCTGAGCAGGATCCTCAACTGCTGAACCATCAATATCCAGTGGACCAATCTGATTCATCCCTTTCCTTCTAGAGTTTTTTCATAGGTAAAGAACTCTTTTCTGTTTTTCTTTGCATCCTTTGCCAAGGATTTCTCATAATCTGCATTTGCCTGCCTAACCTCCTTTGTGACATGGTTACAGACCAGCTTATATCTATTATAGGCTTCCATATCTCCCATTAATTTATATGCATCCCATGCATTTTTCTTCTCTACCACATGTCTCATTAGTTCATCTGACATCCATTTAGGCCTAAACCTTGAACAATATTTCTTAGTTGGTATATAAAACCTAGTAGCATTCCAAGATAAGTTCTTTGAATGCTTCCCATTTCGAATTTGCTGTTGGTAACATCATCAGTTGGTCCCAATGTATAGAATTTAAATACTGTCTCAGTCCATCGTAGTCGCCTTTACGGAAGCAATAACCCTTCCCTTTACCCCTAATGGTAGTTACCTCTGAGTAAATCCCACTTCAGCACACTGTGATCACTGCCACCTAGTGGTTCATTTATCTGCAGATTATTCTTAATGCATGAAGAATCACTGCTGATAATCAAATCAAGAGTATTACTCCCTCTAGTTGCCTCCCGAACATGCTGATGTAGAAAACAATCATCCAATAAATCCACAAAAGCCCTGCTAGTGTGTGAGTAACCAGCCCCCAAATTCCAGTCAATATCTGGGAAATTAAAATCTCCCATTATAAGACTCTCTGATTTACTGGCCCACTCTATTTCCCTGTACAGTTCCTTATTATACTCATCAGAGTCATTAGGCCTATAGCACACTCCTACCCTCAATTTTGATCTCCCAATGCTTATGTCACACCAAACTGACTCAACACTGCACTGTCCAGCGATGTCGACTAGCTTCACTTCCTTGGATTTTGTGTTTTTTAACTAATAGCATAACCCCTCCCCCCTTCCTATCCTGTCTATCCTTTCTGTAGACTTCAGAAGATCCCAAATTCCAGTTCTGCATTCCTTATATCTGTGTGACACCACGTCTCTGAAATCCCCACAATATCTGCCTTTGATGTTTTGAGCAATCCCTCAAATTCATCAAATTTATTTACTAAACTCCTAGCATTGGTGTACACGCAAGTATACCTGCACCTGTTCTTTTTCTTAGCTACCCTAACACAACCCATGTGTTTACTTGTACCCCAATGACTCCCAGCAGTCTCTGAAATATCCTGCATCTTGTTTTGCAGGTTGCTGCTCATTCCAATAGAAGCAGTGCAAGAATCTCTTTCACATCTGCCAGTGGCTACTGTTAATCTATTAGTCCTTGTATCCCCCCAAGAGATAAGGAAGTGGTTATCCCCTTGTATAAGGCAATGGTCAGGCCACACCTTGAGCACTGTGTACTGGTCTGGAGGCCACATTTCAAGAAGGATGTAGAGCTGCAGGAACAGGTACAGAGAAGGACAACGAGATTGGTGAGTGGAACAAAGGGGTTGTCGACGAAGAAAGGCTGCTGTTCTGCAAACAGCAGCGTCTCGAGACTGAGGAACCGATTGAGGTGTTGGAGGCTTTGAATGGTTTGAGCGGGCTCAATGATGGTGGGTCTACGTTTTGCTCAGATTATGCACTTGGGGGGGCATAAATTCAAATTGAGGAAATACAATTGTAGCATAGATAAGCTGAACCTTGCCTTTAGTCATTGAGTGGTTGATTGCTGAAACAAACTTCCATCTGTCGTTGTGGAAGTTGATAGCTTTATTAAATTCAAGAAAGAAGTAGCCTAACTTTTGGATTGAATGGATAGGTGAAACGGGAAGTTTTTTTGGCTGATGCTAATGCTAATGAGCATGCTAATAATGCTAATCATTAGCTTTAATGGTAATAATGAGCATGGTAATAATAATGCTAATAATGAGCACTTGAACTTGCATGGAGTGTAATCTGCCTTTAAATTCCAAAAGAATGCCAGATTATTCTGAAATGTTTCGTGGTACTTGATGTGTGACTTCTTCAGGCACTGTGAAGACAGCAGAACTGTAAATTTTTGGTGACTTGGATAAAGTTGGATTTAGTTAAGTAATTAACTAAATTAATAACATATATAATTATTTAAGTGTTAATATTAAACTTTATCTGATATTTGCTAGTACCCATTTAGCATTAGCAGTGCAAATAATTCAAGAAAGCAAGCATATTAAGCATCAATCAAAAAAACCCAAACAAACTCCCATTTCACCTATTCGTTCAATCCAACTCTTTGAATTTATTTACTCTATCAACTTCAACATGTATGTAAAGAGGGGCTCCTAGAACGTCTGTTCAACTACGCCTCATATCTCTGTGAAGAACAGTACCACTCAAAAGGGCCAGATATGTGGGTTATGTGGGTATTATGTGTGTGTGTTCTGGTGTGTTGTTCTGGGCGCTTGGCAGCCCAGAAGCATCAGTCACCTGGAGAGATGATTATGGGTACTCGTCCACACCACGGGAACATGGGCCAGTCCCAATAGAACTCATACTGTCTCAGTTGGAGGTTCTGACCCACTTGATGTTGCCAGGAGGTGGGCCAGATCCCTCTGGGGCCCACTCCAGCAGAAAAAAATAACTAAATAAAAAAATCTCTTTGCTGTAAAAAAAAAAAAAAAACTTCTACAATAGATGGAAGTTTGTTCCAGCAATCAACCACTCGCATGCCTTCGTGGGTAGCCCAGTTGGTAGGATCACCGTCCTCCTCACGCCGAGTAGAAAAGACCTCAGTTCGAGTCCTGTCGATGACGTGAGGAATAATTATGGGCCTTTTTCACAACGTGGCTGAGTTAGTCGGTCTCTGATGAGGGCAGCATCACTTTTTTTCGTCTAGCAAAACAGAAAATCATCCTCAGAACACACGCAAATTACAGCCTGTATACACGGAGCAATATGGCTTTAGTTGCTGATGCTCCTTAAACCCTTTAACAACAACCGCCCACTGGCTAAAGACAAATTTTCGTACATCTATTCTAGACCTACTTTCCTCAATTGAAATTTATGCCCCCACAAATGAGTAATCTGAGCAAGTCCCTTCAGCATTGATCTTGCTAAAACCATTCTAAGACTTAAACACCTCAATCAGATCACCTCACAGGTACCGAGTCTCGAGACACTCAAATTTGCAGAACAAGCTTGGTAAGAGTACTCCTTTGTACTCCTCACTAATCTCGTTACCTTCCTCCGAACTCCTTACAGCAGATCTACATTTTTCCTAAAATAAGTCCTCCAGACCCGGTGCTGTACTCAAGATGTGGCCTAACCATTGCCTTATACTCACCTCCATATCCCTGCTAGCAAAATTCCTCATTGATACGACCACATTAGCTGTCCTGGCAGCCTGTCTGCACTGTTCAGAGAATTTCGTGTCTGATGGCACAATTACCTTCAGGACATGTTTCATTCTCCACTACCCTGACTATTGTACCGTACCATTGGTATGGTTGTCTGGGGTAACTGCAGTACTTTGCGTTTGTAACTGTTAACTTTCAAATGCCATTTCTCAGCCCACCAACCTAATTTTTCTAAATCTCGTTGCAGTAGCATACTGTCGTTAAACCCCCAGCCAACCTTTGTGTCATCTGCAAACTTAGACATTAAGCTTGATATACCTTAATCAGCATAATTGATAAATATAGAAAACAAATGGGACCAACATTGAACCCTGAGGGGGACTCCACTAATAACATTAGTCGATGAAGAGCAGCATCCATTAATCACCACTCTCTGTCTTCTCACACTCAACCAGCCCTTTATCCATAGGAGTAACTTAATGCGCTCCAATTTGTACAGCAGTCTTCCATGTGCAACAGTATCAAAAGCCTTCCTGAAATCCAAGTATGCGATGTTAAAGTTATTTTTTGCATCCAATTCCTTGGTCACTGCATCATAGTAACCCATCAAATTAGTTAGTCAAGACCACTCCTTAACAAAGCCATGCTGTGACTGCAGTATAATTGCATTCCTGTCCAGATGATCCTGCATTACTACTTCATCCAGTAACTCCATTATTTTCCCTGAACAGAAGTTAAACTAACCGGTCTGTAATTGCTCGTGTCCCCTTTGATCCACCTTTGTGAATTGGGGATACGTTTGCACATCTATTCATGGGGACCTTCCCTGAATCCGATGTGCTCTCACTTTGGCAATTATGGCTATGGGTTTGCTCACCTCCTTTGCTGCTTCTGTTATTATGATTAGATAAATCCCATCCGCCTCAACAATTTCTCTTACACATTTCCTTTCAGTTATTGCAAAGTCATTTAGCTCTCCGTTGGAGTTTGATAAACTTCTGACATCCCCTCCCTAAAGATGGCGGCTGCGAATTCAGTGGTGGTGGTGATCCCGGGATTGTGATCAACTTTACCATTGGCCCACTTCAGAAGCCAGTGCTCTCCTGAGTAAATTTTCTTCATGTTGGTGGGAGCTACCGAAGGCTAAATCCCAGCGAATTGTCGTAGCCACCAATTGTCACATACAACGGTCATTCAACAAATTGTTTTGCAACGAATTAATGTGGACCCTCACACTCATGAGCCAAAACATTATGAACACCTACCTAATGGGCCGCATTTTACCGTGATAATCCCTTGCACTCGAAGTGACATCGACTGCACGAGACTTTGGAAGATGTCCTCAGGTATCCTGGAGTTCGGCAATGGAGCAAGGCACTGGAGTGGACTGACAAATGCTGCATTCAGGCGCATCTCACAAATGTTTGATGGATTGCTGTTAGGGGAAACTGTGAGGCCAGAGAAACACACAAAAAGGCTTTGACATGGTTCTCCAACCATTCCTACACATTCAGGACTTCTGACATGGGGTTGTCTTGACATTGTCTGTTTGAAAGTCTGACAACGTCTTGTTGAAAGAGTCCACTGCCATTTGGATACACGGTCGGTTTCCATGTTGGGAAAAACTTTGTCTGAAACAATGCCAAGGCAGGATCTGTCGGTGAAGGTATATTCAACGGAGATGAGAGGATCCAGTGATGTCCATGAAAACATCCACAGACCATGATATCACCTCCACCAGACTGTTTTTTTTTTTTTTTTTTTTTCAACAGTGCAGCCTGTTCTGGTTCCAGCTGTTCATATGCTTGGCTTCTAACACGCATCCATCAGTCGGCATGATGGAGTTGGAACCTTGATTCATCAGACCAAGTGACTCTTTTCCAGTTGTCCAATATCCCGGAACAGTAGTCCTGTGCCCAATGCAAGCACAGGTGTCGATGACGGTAGGCCAACGTGGGCACATGAACAGGTCACTTACTCGTACACTCTTTGCAGGAATGTCTGCTAGATGGTGTGCTCAGAAACGTTTCTCTGTGCGCCCAGGTTGTAGTCTGCCGTTAAATTGAGGGATTGTGAGCCGGCCCGGACAACACCTGCCAACCGCTCTTCACCTTGGCTTCAACACATTAATGATTGTCTCTCTCTTCGAACCATTCCTACTACACCTTCACCGCCATGATGAACTGACGCGCAGTACCGTGTCGACACTATACATGCTGCGCTGGTCGGTCACGTGACTCCTAGGTGCTGCGGGATGTGTCCACTAATGGAAACAGGGGTGATCGAGCTCGAAAGAGTAAATAGAAACACGAGGGGAGAAGTCTGGTGCATTTCTAGCATGAATATTAATAAACGCTGCCTGTTTTGTAAGCCACAGGAGCATGATTGTGACGATCATCTAGCGTTTCTGCACCACTATGAAAGTGCCCTAAGTGAGATTTATTACGTGAAGTTCTATCGACCTCTCCTGGCTAATGATGTTTAATCAGACGCTTTGATGTTCGATCGAACCACGATGATTTCCTCAGTCGGCACTGAATATGCATCGCTCATTTTGAAGCGCTAATTTACGGTGTGAAGCCGCCTCTCGCCCGTTATGAGTTACGCTCTTTGGCGGCCTCCCCCCCCCCCCCCCCTCCAACATGCTCGTCCAGATATGGAAGATGCTGCATCGGTCCCTTTTAATGGAATTGGGCTGTGAATGAGGAAACCCTTTTGACTGATGCAATCTCTTGATAATGACGCCATAGAAGAGATTTAAAACCGTATAAGCCCGATTATAGGACAACTTATTCGTATTTATTTATATTGATTACTTATAATGATAAATTGGTGTATAAGGGGCGCTGAAATAGTCTTTTAGAAGGAACAGTTGGGCGACACACCTATTTTAAAGTAACTGATGTTCAGACGCTTGCTTCATCGTGTCACCATGAGACACACCCTCTTAGAGGCGCTGCCTACTTAAGTTCTACTTTCTATCTATTTTCCGCACTATTAGACGAGTATTGGTCAGAGAGCGTTGCTATATTTTTGGCTGGTCTGTTATATATCCCGTGATATCCCAATATATGTTTTATTAAAATAATCCATATGTACACTATACCATCAAAAGTATTAGGACACCGTGAAACATTCGTGTGACTAAAAGCGCAATATGATGTAGAATTCTGCAGTTCATCTACCCATGCGCTACTATAACGCCCTCTGTTATTAGCGTAGTCTATATTTTACATATCATGATCATCCTAGTGCGTTCCAATACTTTAGTGATGTTGCGTTCACCAAATGCTTTTAAAGAAACGCTTTTGATTTCATTAAAAAATATTTTAAGATAGAATTTGGGGATGTGGAATTTTAAGTAGTTGTTGGGGCTCTAGAACATTGGAGTTCTGGAATGTTAAGTCTTACATAGAAGTGGTTGTTGGGACTCCAGAATGTTAAGTCTTATTTGTAATTGGTGATGGGGGTTCCTGAATATTACGTCTTACATAGAAGTGGTTGTTTGGCCCTACAATATTGTCTTATTTGGAAGTGGTTGTTGAAAATGTTGTATAGAAGTGATTATTGGGGCTCTAGAATTCTCAGTATTGTATAAAAGGAGTTGTTGGGGATCTAGAATGTTCAATCTTGCATAAAATTGGTTGTTTTGGATCTAGACTGTTCTGTCTTGTACAAAAGTGGTTGTTGGGGATCCAGAATATTCAGTCTTCTTTAAAAGTTGGGCTGTAGAATGTTGTCATATAGAAGTAGTTGTTGGGGCTCTAGAAAATTGGAGTTATAAAATATTAAGAAGTCTTATATAGTAGTTGGTGGGGGTTCTAGAATTTAAGTTTTATATAAAAGTGGTTTTCTGACTCTAGAATATTTGATATTATATACAAGTGGTTGTTGGGCTCTAGAATATTGGAGTTGTAAAACATTAAGTCTTATATAGAAGTACTTGTTGGGGCCATAGAATTTTAAGTCTTATATAGTAGTTGTTGGGGCTCTAGAATTTTGGAATTCTAGAATATTTGATATTATAGAAAAGGGGTTGTTGGGGCTCTAGAATGTTAGAGTTCTAGAATATTTGATATTATAGAGAAGGGGTTTGGGGGATTTAGAAAATTGGAGTTCTAAAATATTAAGTCTTATATAGAAGTTGTTGGGGTTCTAGACCATTAAGTTTTATATAGAAGGGGTTTTCTGGCTCTAGAATATTTGATATTATATAGAAGTGGTTGTTGTGGCTCTAGAATATTGAAGTTCTAAAATATTAAGTCTTATATAGAAGTACTTGTTGGGCCATAGAATATAAGTCTTATATAGTAGTTGTTGGGGCTCTAGAATTTTGGAGTACTAGAATATTTGATATTATATAGGAGTTTTGGGGATCTAGAAAATTGGAGTTCTAAAATATTGTCTTATATAGTAGTTGTTGGGGTTCTAAAACATTAAGTCTTATACAGAAGTCCATGTTGGGGCCATAGAAATTTAAGTCTTATATATTAGTTGTTGAGGTTCTAGAATTTTGGAGTTCTAGAATATTTGATATTATAGAGACGGAGTTTGGGGAATCTCGAAAATTGGAGTTCTAATATATTAAAACATATAGTAGTTGTTGGGGTTATAGAATATTTGATATTATATAGAAGTGGTTGTTGTGGCTCTACAATACTGTAGTTCTAAAATATTAAGTCTTATATAGAAGTTGTTGGGGTTCTAGACCATTAAGTTTTATATAGAAGGGGTTTTCTGCCTCTAGAATATTTGATATTATATAGAAGTGGTTGTTGGGGTTCTAGAACATTAAGTTTTATATAGAAGTGGTTGTTGATCCATAGGGTATTAAGTCTTATATAGTAGTTGTTGTGGCTCTAGAATATTGAAGTTCTAAAATATTGTCTTATATAGAAGTACTTGTTGGGGCCATAGAATATGAAGTCTTATATAGTAGTTTTTGGGGCTCTAGAATTTTGGAGTTCTAGAATATTTGATATTATAGAGAAGGGGTTTGGGGGATCTAGAAAATTGGAGTTCTAATATATTAAAACTTATATAGTAGTTGTTGGGGTTCTAGAATATTTGATATTATATAGAAGTGGTTGTTGTGGCTCTAGAATATCGAAGCTCTAAAATATTAAGTCTTATATAGAAGTACTTGTTGGGGCCATAGAATATTAAGTCTTATATAGTAGTTGTTGGGGCTCTAGAATTTTGGAGTACTAGAATATTTGATATTATATAGAAGGTGTTTTGGGGATCTAGAAAATTGGAGTTCTAAAATATAAAGTCTTATATAGTAGTTGTTGAGGTTCTAGACCATTAAGCTTTATATAGAAGGGGTTGTTCTGGCTCTAGAATATTTGATATTATATAGAAGTGGTTGTTGGGGCTTTAGAATATCGGAGTTCTAAAATATTAAGTCTTATATCGAACTACTTGTTGGGCCATAGAATATTTTGATGGGGCTCTAGAATTTTGGGGGTCTAGAATATTAGATATCATATTAAAGGGGTTGGATATCGAGTTACTTGAACCTCAAATAAATTTCATAGTCGTCATCCCTGAATGGATAGAACCCGAAAAATCTCTTTTCTTGTCGAGAATTAATGTGTGTGATGAGGCTACTTTTTCTTCGCTCGCGATTAGCATAATCAAGTATTTTCTGATCTGCCTACTTAACAAGCCGACTTTTGCCCCATAATGAGAGAAGTTTCCATCGAGGTACTGTAGTTGAAATTTTATTCATTACGCCCTCTGACGGCTATAGTTGTGCCATATTGTAGAGTGTATTGGATATCGATAACCCATCCGATGCTAAAAACCCCTCACTTTCCACTCATGAGCAGCATGAATATTTATGACACCAGCTGCTTGGTTTATAAATGAATGTTTGGCGATTTTCTCTCTAGGGATCTTTCTTAGAAGGGGGAAGTTTAGTTTTTCTAAGTTATGCAAATATATTAGCACTCGATTATCATTTGCAAAAACCTTAGAATGCTGTGGTCCTCCCAATTTAAACGTGCCAGGGGGTCCTTTGGCCCGAGTTTGAAATATAATCGATATTCGGCTAAGCCTACTTTCCTATTTATAACAGTAGCCAATCGTGACGTCACCCAGCATGGGCAGACGAACAAATTTTCGCGCGAGTCTAAAGGCACGTAGCTGTGTACATTGTGACGTAGTGGTGACGTCACTGGCTAAACGTCTGCAACAAAAAGAAAGCGCCTGTCTATGACGAACTGATAACTCCGAGGGGGGTCTTTCGTAATCTGGCTTTAATACCCGCTGCAGGAAGGCATTAGACGTAAAAGTGCGGGTAAGAAGTGTTCTCCCTTCACCCGGGGATACACGGAACGCTGGCGTCGGTAGATCCATCAGCGGGGCCGGGATTAGGGCAGATCCTGACACCGGTGAAGCTGCAGGAAGGTGATAAGGTTATCATTACCGGATCGCAGTAACGGAGTCGGCCGTAACTACTCTTTTATACAGACGCGGTCTCTCCGGGCTCGCCATTTAATGGGGACGCTTTGAACTCGCGCCGACACTTGTAGATGAAGAATTGTGACTCCCATCAAAACACAAAAAGGGGTAAAGTAGCCACTTCCGCTCTAAAACAATAAAAGCTTTGTTTTTTTTTTTTGGTTTTGTTTTCCCAATCCGAATTCGGGCTTGATACGTAAACAAGAAAGTGCACTTTACACAATGCCGATGAACTTTGCAACACTAGGATGCGGTCCCCCAGGCAATGAAACAGAACGATCGACCACATATTTCTTCATTTTACTGCGGTTTGGATTTGAGAGAGAGAGAGAGAGAGAGAGAGAGAGAGAGATTCTTTCTCTTCCCTCCAAAAAACGCATCTGTTCAATATTATGCATGTACATTACTATGAGTGTGTTTCATCTGGAAACGTAATCGGTGTACTTCTGAAGCGAGTGCAGTAAACCGGTTTCATCTGAAGGAAGAAGAAAGCAAGGAACGATTATAAGCACGAGGAGACGCGATATGTTACTGCCCCTTCCTGCAGATAAAGGGCGTGCTGATCAGTGGATATCACATATGTACCACCGTTGGGCTTTTTTTTTTTTTCTTTTTTTTATTCAAATAAAATCAGTTTGGGTTCGTTTCGGAAGTACACCGATGACGTTTGACTAAAACGAGGTTGGGGAAACACTTTTCTAAAAAAGGTCCAGACGAAAAATAACCTCAAATGTAGAAATACGGATGACAGACCCCCCCTGCCTTTCACTGCGAGAGAGAGGGGGGGGGGAGAATTACAAAGATAGACACAAGAGGAGTAAAGAGAGAGAGAGAGAGATAGATAGGAAGACAGAGAAAGGGAGGAAGAGAGTGAGATGAGGAGAGAAGTTAGAGACGGAGCGAGAGAGAGAGAGAGAGAGAGAGATGAAAAGAATTAGAGACAGAGAGACGAAAAGAGAAGAGTTAGAGAGAGAGCGAGCGATGAAGACAGAAGAGAGATCAGTTGGGAAGAAAGACAGACAGACGAAGAGAATTAGAGAGAATTAGGAAGAAGGGTAAGGAATACAGCAGAGAGAAGAGTTAGAAAGAGAAGAGAGATGAGTTAAAAAGAAAAACGGAGAGAGAGAGAGAAATTAAGAGAGAAGTTACAAAGGAAGAAAGAGAAAGGCGAAGAGAGAGAGAGAGAGAAATTAAGAGAGAAAAGTTAGAAAGAGAGAAAGACGAAGAGAGAGAGAGAGAGAGAGAGAGAGAGAGAAATTAAGAGAGAGAAATTGAGAGAGAAGTTAGAAAGGAAGAAAGAGAAAGACGAAGAGAGAGAGATAGAGAGAGAATTTAAGAGAGAAAAGTTAGAAAGGAAGAAAGAGAGAGAGAGAGAGAGAGAAGTTAGAAAGGAAGAAAAAGACGAAGAGAGAGAGAGATAAAAGTTAGAAAGATAGACGACATAAAGAAGGGAGAGATAGAACGAATGAAAGAGGACAGAGAAAGGGAGAGTTAGAATGAAAAACGAGAAAGAGATAGAGGGAGTGAGAGAGAGAAAATGAGGGAGAGTAAGACAGGGAGAAACAGACAGATGGAGAGAGAAAGAGGGAAAGGAAATCAAAGCGAGAGAGAGAGAGAGAGAGACACACACACACAGACACAGACACACAGAGAGAGAGAGAGGCAAATCGACAGATGGTGGGAGTGTTGTGTTCTGATATGTTCTTGAATGCAGCGAACTTAAAGGAACTTTATTGAAGACAACTTGAAAAGAGAACTGTTTGTCTGCTTCTCCCCCTAACAATCCACAGCTTCCATTGAGGATGCCCTTCACTCTTTACTTCCGGAATCCAATCCTGAACACACCTTGCGAATTTCTGTCCACTCTGCTGGTGTCTTTGGTGCCATTGGTTGGGACAATCTACTGATGGTGTGGCTAAATGTCGTTTTAATATCTTCAACATTACGTCAGGGATCCCACAGGAGCAGTTAAGTCGAAATTTGGATCAATTACGCGTCGTGTGACTCGAGGCTGTCCGCGGGGATCTGCCTTTGGCCCTTTGATGTGGTTTGGAAGGTTGCCTCAAGAAAGAATTCGATCACTCGCACACAATAGCTTATGCAGATGACACGGTAATAGTTGCGCACGAAAACTCCAGAAAGAAGCTTCAAATGAGGTCTGATTGCATATTGAAAGAATTATGCAAATGGTGGAAGTTACATAGGTTGCCAATCTCTACATCCAAAACTAAAATCATGATGTTGAACGGCTCTCAGTAGACCTCCTCTCGTAAAGGTGAATGGCATTTCCTTACATGGGGGTGGGTGTCCACTTCTGCTCCTGCCAACGCAGTTGGCAAGAAGCCTTAGCAGTTCTTCTTGGATTTGATCCCGCAATAACACCTTCTTCCAGCTTCGTTCTGCTGGTTAAGAGAGTATCTTTTGTTGAGCTCTGTGACTGCTGGTGGATGGTTGTTCCTTCAACTGTTTATCTCTTGGAGATTACCGGCGATGATCAGTCTCCAGGATGTGACGCCCATCTGTGGACAGTCTCTTCATCGGTTTCTGCTGTAGCCTGTTTGTCCAGCTCATTGCGCTCTAATTTGATTGACCGATGATATACAATGTCTCGTGTATATAACAATATTGTTGGTAATGTACACTGTAAGATTTCTTTTGGCTAGGGGTCGCTTTACTCAATAAATGAAAGAAAAATGCGTCTTAGTGGCACCTTCACCAATCATCTCTGTCACACATATGGGTTGGGTGAACTGCATCCGCAACATGCTGCTGGTCGTAATGCAGGGTCATCACCACCCCAAGTCGGTGCTGATCGACACCATAAACAGAATTATCGAAAAGTCCCTTCCAGAAGGCGTCGAGAAACAGCGTCTGCAATGTGCGGGGGGGTAAGTAGAGAGAGGGCAGCGAGGCAGTAGGTTTGCTGCAGTTCTGAAACGTGCGAATTCATCCCGACCCCCGTCTCCTCCCACACATCGACCCAGTGTGGGTGGGGGTACGGGGGGTGGGGGCAGTGAATGATTTCAGGATATCCCATCCGCTGTTCAAACACTTCCATTTGCTCAGATTAAACGCGCTGCGCGTGGTCATCTCCGATCTGTTCGCTTTCGCCGTCAATTTTTCTCCATCAGCGTTCGTCGGTAGCGCTTCCCGTCCGTGCGTCTGTGCCACCTCCGCATCACTCATCCGGGCCGCTTGCGTGGACGCCTTCTCACGATCCGACGCACGATTTGTTTTCCGAACTCACCGGACGGACATCGACACCATCGAGGGGTGCGATACGGATTGGAACGGGGCCCGGTGGGCACCGGAGGGGGGGAGGAAGAGGAAACACCGAACGGGCTGACGGATGGCAACGATAACAGCCGGTCGAATGCAGAGGGGGGTGGTTAAAAGTCTACGATTGTTTGCCGCTCTTTTGACCGGCCCTGACAAATGAACTGTCTGTCTCGGGCACGATAAGAAGAATGTCTTCTGCGATTATGTAATCATCGCGCCCCCTATCTGTGGAATGTTTCAGTATTTTCCACAGATGAAGATTTAAAGTGAGTGTTAAAAGGCACGGGAAATGACTCCACCACAGATCCACATCACTACAATGCTTTTCATTGTTTTCGTAAATGATCTTCCTTCTTTCATCCCCACCTCCAATGTTCAAGTTGCTCTCTATGCAGATGATCTTAAGATCTACTCGGCAGTGAAGAAGACAACGGATTCTGAACAGCTTTAATGCGCACTCCCAATCACTGATGAACTCCATCCAAGATTATTCCTCTTCTCTTCAACTGCAAGGTGACTCGCTCTCATCTAATGATTGTAGTTTCTAATGGATCCCTCTTTTGTACATATGATTTTAATGTTTGAATCTATCTCAATGTTTACCTTCCTCTTGGATTTCATTGGTTAGCATTAGTTGAGGCAAGAAAGCAAAGTTATGCAGCATCAGCCAAAAAAAAGTCCACTTTCCCCATCAGGTCACTCCAATGAACCCCCGCACATCTCTTCTACGACTATCTTTCCTCAATTTGAAACTGCGCCCCCCCCCTGAGGTTCTTAGTCCGAGCAAGAGGAAGAATGTTCGATGCAGCGCGGGAATTTTGTGCATGCAGAAGTGAACGACCGTAAGTAGGTGGAAATTGGTCGGAAGTGGCACGATGCAGGGCCCCCAAATACGAAGAAATGTCCTCACTAAATGCGGCAACCGAGCCTATTGATTTTGAAGCGGCAATTTCAAAGTGGTTTGAAAGAGGGAACTGCCACTTGATCGGTGCTGCTTGCGTAATGCGCAGACGATGTTTCGCAAGTAGTTCGTTCGGCCAGCGTGTTTTCTTTGTAGGAAGAAAGGAAACAATGACTTGACGTAATTTGGAAATGATGCTATCTGTTGATTAATTTCTCTTTCTTCGTTGCCTCCTCTTTCACTATCTTATTTTTTCTTTGTTCTTCTCTCTTTCTCTCCCAATCCTGCTGTTTCTCTCTTTCTCCTCATTTTTCTGATCCTTTTTTCCCTTCTACGTCTTTCTTTTGTTCTTTTATCTTTTCCATGTCTTTTTTTCATTTTTTTCCCTCTCTCTTTCTTTCGTTCATTCGTACTTCTTTTCTTTTTTTTTTTCTTGTTTCTCGTTCTTTCATTTTCCATGTTTATTTCGTCTTTAGTTCTTATCCCCTCTTTCATTCATCTTTTTCCATTTAGCTCTTCTTTCATCCTTCTTCTTTACTCTCTTCATTTCGTCTTTTCTCTCTCGTTCTTTGTTTTGTTGCTTTCTATTTCGTTAGTTCTCTCTTTCATAGTTTCTTCTTCTTCTCTCTTTCATTCATTTTTTCTTCTGTTCTCGCTTTCCTTCTTTCTCTACCGTTCATTCTTCCCTTTCTTTCGTTCTCTTTTTATTTCCTCTTTTTGTTCTCTTCGTCTCTCTTCCATTCTTTCTTCTCCTCAAACTCTTTCATTCATTCTCTTATTTCTTTTCTCTCTTTCATTTTGTTGTTCTTCATTCTCTCTGTCTGTTTTGTTTTTTCTTCTTTCTTATTTCGCTTGTTTCGTTTTCGGCTTTTTTCGTTCTTCATTCTTTCTTTGTTCTCTCTCTTTCTTTCATTGTTTCTTTGTTCTCGCTCTTTCTCTCTTTCTTTCCTTTTCTCTTTCTTTTTTTCTTTCTTTCTTCTATTTCATTCGTTCTCTCTCTCTCTTTTACTTCATGCTTTCTCCTCTGTTTCCCTTTTTCTTCTTTCCATCTCTCTCTGTGCTACTCCATTATTTCTCTTTCTCTCTTTTCTATATGTGCTTATCTCTTCATTTTTTCTTCTCTATTTCTCTCTCTCTCTCTCTCTCTCTTTCTTTATCTCTCTCTTACATGCTTGCTCAACTATTTCGCTTTTTTTCCATCTCTCTCTCTCTCTCTCGCTCTCTCTCTCTCTGTCTACCTCTTCTCTCTTTCCCCCTTTTTTCTCATTCTCCTCTCTATTACTATACATTTATTTCTCTCTCTCTTTTTTATTTATTTCTCTCTCTCTCTCTCTTTCTGTCTGTCTTCTTTCTCGTGTCTCTCTCCCTTTTTCTCTTTCATTCTGTGTCATCTTCTTTCTCGCTCTTCTTTCTCTCTCTCTCTGTCTTACATGCTTGCTCCTCTGTTTCGCTTCTTTTTTTTCTCATCTCTCTCTCTGTCTACCTCTTCTCTCTTTCCCCTCTTTTTTTTCTAATTCTTCTCTCTGTTACTATATATTTTATTTCTCTCTCTCTGTCTTTCTTTTTCTCGCTCTTCTTTCTCTCTCTCTGTCTCTCCCTTTCCTGTCTGTCTTCTCTCTCTCTGTCTCTTTCCCTTTCTCTCTTTCGTTCTGTGTCATCTTTCTCGCTTTCGTTCTCTCTCTTTCTTTCTCTCTCTCTCTCTCTCTCTTTCTCTTTCTCGCTCTTCTTTCACTTTCTCTGTCTCTCCCTTTCTATCCGTCTTCTTTCTCTGTCTCTCTCTTTCTCTCTTTCGTTCTGTGTCATCTTCTCTCTCTCTCCTCTTTCTTTTTCTCGCTCTTCTTTCTTTTTGTCTCTCTCTGTCGCTCTTATTTATTTTTTTTTTCTCTCTCTCTCTCTCTTTCTCTGTGTCCTTTTCTTTCTTTCCCCTCTCAAATGTAAAATGATTCTACTAAATACCAAACGCGAAATAAGAAAGATTTCTTAAACCTTTGCGTTGGGGTCGTCGAGAACTTCTAACATAGAGTGCCCGAAATGTCTCCCCCCCCCAAACCAGTTTCGTTTAATGTAAACTGTGCGTCCTTTATTTAAACTGGAACGTGCAGTTTATACCCCCTCCCACAACCAACCAAAATATTCGTGGGGATGGATAACAATAACGAAAGAGCGCATTTATGAGGATGGATTAAACGGTGTTTTCGTTTCCATCTTCGAAGAAGAATCCCTCTTCGTGGATAAAACAAGAGGGATTCTTCGAAGAAGAATCCCTCTTCGTGGGCAAATCCGGGGATTTGCCTTCTGCAAAACAAACAAAAGTTAGCGCGAAATTTATACGAGGGCCCCTCCGAATGGAGTTAATTATGCCGACTGTAGCGAACGACGTAACATTCTCACAATTTGCCGTGGCCGATGCTCGAAGGGCCCTTGTTGGACGACCCTTTCCAACAGAACACTGCGCGTCTTCATCGACGAAATGAATTCTAATTATCGGACGACAAATGAACCTGTCGCCATCAGCACCCACCTTCCAGGAGCTCCCCGCCAAATAGTCCGCTCTAAAGACGGCCGACCGATCGTGCCAGCCGAGCGACACTTTTTGAACGATGGAAGGTCATCAAGAATCCTCGAGGAAGCCATCGATCGGGTCATCACACTTCCATTTTGCGACGTGTAATTTTATTTTGACGACTTCCCCCATCTCCTCGCGATCTGCATCGCGTTGGCTTCTCCTTTGTGACGCCCTCATCATCTACAACCGACCAGAACATTTCCACCTTCGTTCATTCTTTTCTCTCTTAATTATTTCCCTTTCAGCGCCTTTCCACTTCAAAACGAAATTTCCTTTTCAACTGTTTTCGAAAAAGAATTTCCCACAAAAAAAATTATTGCAATTGCAGAGGATTTCGATAATTGACATTAAGGACCCCAATCACGTCTACGAACATTGCCGGCCCTTAACGTTCTAAACAATTGTAGTCTTTAATAATAAGCTGAGTCCTTACTACTAAATTTGTACTTAAGAAATTCATAATTTAATCTCTTGTTCCCTAAAAATCGGTGATCCTTAAGGACCACTGTTTTTATACCGGTAGTGTTTTTATCCTTAAGGATTGCCAAAAGACAAAAACGCTAATAGGTAATATAAACAGTCGCTACCATTCCTCATCTCTTAGTAGTCTAAGGACTTCTTATCGACTAGTGATCCTTCAGGAATACTAATCGATAAAAACATTGACCAAAGACATTTGTAAGACTGCAGAATTTATCCAGTTAAGAATTAATAGCCCCATAAATAACAAGTCCTTAAGGACTTATCATCGATCCTTTAGGAATTCTAGCCGATAAAAACATTGATCAAAGACATTTTAAGGAAGGCAGAATTTCCTTTTTGTAACGTTTCATTACTTAAGTATTAATAGTTTTGACCTATTAGTAATCTTTAAGGACTCCCCGGATTCTTCTATATTGGGAGTTCTTGAATAGCTTTGCCGATTAATAATCCTTAAAGACTTTTAACGATTATTGATCCTTAAGCAATACTAGCCGATAAAAAAACATTGATCAAAGACATTAAGGACTGCAAAGTTGTTTAAGTTCTTAGTTCTTAAGAAATAAATAGTCCTAATCTATTAGCAGTCCTAAAGAACCCATGAATTCTCCTATATTGGTAGTTCCTTAACTTTTATCGATTAGTAATCTTTAAGGGCCTTTATCATAAGGAATAGTAGCCG
The DNA here is from genome assembly GCF_048544385.1 of Mastigoproctus giganteus. Lineage (NCBI taxonomy): Eukaryota > Metazoa > Arthropoda > Arachnida > Uropygi > Thelyphonidae > Mastigoproctus > Mastigoproctus giganteus. The sequence goes on along the minus strand of NC_143577.1, from coordinate 244,989,263 downwards.
ATAAAAACATCGATCAAAGACATTTTTAAGGACTGCGAATTTTTTTTTCTTAAGTTCTTAGTCCTTAAGAATTAATACTACTAATCTATTAGTAGTCCTTAATGATCCCCACTCCCGAATTCTCGTATATTTGTAATTCTTTAATATCTTTTTCCGATTAGTAATCTTTAAGGACTGTGAAATTTCTTTTTCTTCAGTTCTTAGTCCTTAAAAATTAATAGTCCTAATCTATTAGTAGTCCGTAACGATCCCTACCACAAATTCACCTATATTGGTAGTTTTTTAATAACTTTTACCGATTAGTAATCTTTAAGGACTTTTATCGATCCTTAAGGAATGCTAGCCAATAAAAGCATTGATCAAAGACTTTTTAAGGCCTGGGAAATTTCTTTTTCTTAATTTCTTAGTCCTAAAGAATTAATAATCCTAATCCGTTGCAGTCCTTAAGGACCCCCCACCGAAATCTGTGTATTGGTAGTTTCTTAATAACTTTTACCGATCAATAATCGTTAAAAACTTTTATCGATCCTCAAGGAATACTAGCCTATAAAACTGATAAAAGACATTTTTAAGGACTGGAAATTTTTCTTAAGTTCTTAGTCCTTAAAAATTAACAGTCCTAATATATTAGAAGTCCTTAAGGATCCCAGAATTCATGTACATTAGTAATCGTTAAGGACTTTTATCGATTAATGATTCTTAGGGAATGCTAATCGATAAAAACGTGGATCAAAAACATTTTTAAGGACGCAAAATTTCTGTGTATTGTAATAATCCTTAAGTATTCTTAATATAGTCCTTGGAAGTTAAACTCTTTTAAGCCTTAAGGATAATTAATGAATCAATAAATTTGTCTCTCGTTTCTTAAGAATCAGTAGTCCTTAAGGACTGCTAAACTTTTAATGATCTTTAATAGTTAAATTCGTAGTCCTTAAAGGACTCATGCTTAATTACTAATCCTTAATATTTCGAAACTGTTAGAAAACAGTACTAAGAAAGGGCGTGGTTTTGTATACGATTCTTTGTAGCAATACAACGACACCGCCTTACCAAAATATTAGAGAATCGTTATTGTTAATGCTTTTTGAGAAGAGCAGTGAAAGGGGATCCAATATGATCCCCTGTGCTCAAGCAACCACAAAGGTGGTGGTAGTGATCTTTTTTAGGTTCAGACTGTCTCGGGAGGGGGGTTATAATCGGTGGCTGGCAGCAACTTTCAACGAAAAGCAATTAATAACAATGGGTTTATGCACCTGTGCTGCGCCATAATCATTTGTAATGGTGTCGTTAACGGCGACAGTGGTCATTGGAACGTTCAACGAATACGACTTACATTGTCCACATATGGATGTCGATGAAGTTACACGAAGAAGTTCAGCCATTGCCAATAAATGAGGATGGATTCTTTTACGCGTCTGGGCATAGAAGGAAATTTAAAAACAGAAGTTCGAAAAGGTTACACGAGATGGCGCAACGTGTTAGCGCCATCAGCCAGCGTTCGTACGGGTAGTAATAGCTAATTACGATGCGGAAAACGTACGACAGACATCTGGTACTGCGGAGGGGCTGCTAACCTACGCAACCTTCCATTTATTACCAACATCCCTATAAGGGAAAAGAAAAGCACTCCTTAAAAGTGAACTAACTTTCTTTCCAGATTCACCAGAGCGTCCTCCCATATTTTTATGATCAATAGAACGCGTTTCCGGAGAGAGGGAAGGTCATTTATAACACTCGAAAATGGTTTATTTTTATGGAAGACAGTGTCCTTCCCTCGTCCCCAGTATCTTATGTACAGTGTGATCCAAAATAATGTTCCAGAAAGTTCCAGATGGCTGATTTTTCTCTCGAATATTTTTACGCTTTTGCATAAGATGTGGTGGAAGAGTAACCATCGAGCAAACAACGCTGCTGCAAGGTCATCGTCAACTTTTAACTCTTTGTTTACTGATCAATGATAGCCAACTGCTATCAACATTTGCGCGATCACTGCACCATCTATTAGCCAACTCTGAACTAGAGTTCTCAATTTCAACCTCGGGAATGGATCGATAATTTCTGAAGAGGCATTTTACGCCATCAGGAGCGTTGTCGCAGGAAATTACGAGGTTGGAAGTCCAGGCATTAACTGGAAACATCGTAACCGTATTCACTGTCCATAGAGAGTTGCCCATTAAACCTCAATCTTTTATTTCTCTCAACCCTCAAGAATTAATTAATTACTGGCCAAGATGGCCGGTAATTAATTAAAACTGTATCCCAAATTAAAACTAAATCCAAGACGTGGCTATTCCACACAGCATGATTTCCAGTGGAGATTTCTAGCCATGAAGATGTCCCTCGCCTTCTAGAACCATTACTCCAGCAGTAAATTCTTCGAAGGGCTATGGTACGTCTCCTTGGCTTATCTTATTTTGTTTATGGCTTTTAGATAGCTTCTAGAACATCTACACAAGTCGTAAAAGGTGGTGATGATAAGATCAGCGATTAACTTAAGATCCTAAATCTTGGACTACCTCACCCAAAAACATCTCCTTGATGTAAGAGGTCCGTAAAGTTTGGCATTCAGTGCACAACAAACCATTAGATCATTGCATCGATGGATTTATACCAGTTGTTTGGTTGTTGTTGGGTTTTAGGAGCATCGACGACTAAGGCCATCTTACTCCGTGTAAATTATCTACAAATATTGTGTTCTGAGGTCGATTTTCTGTTTTGCTGAACAAAAAACTCGAGTTTCCTGGAGAAAAAACCATACTACCTTCGATTGAGACCGGCTAACTCAGCCACGTTATGAAAAATCCCCATAGAAATTCCTTCCGTCATTGACAAGATTCGTACTCAGGTCTTTCCACCCGGTGTGGTGAGGACAGCGACCCTACCAACTGTACTACCCGCGAGGACATTTGTACCGGACCGGGTTTAATTTTGCATTTGGATAATCCACCAGGATTATGGAACAAAGCTGGTCCTTGCTGTATATCGAAGATTTTAGATATTTGCTACACTGATCTTCGATTACACGATGGACCACTATTTTAGGGATGACTAGTCAGTCCAAAACACAGCTTTCCATTGATCTACAGTCCAGGACCGGTTGCTGTTTTTGGGTTTTAGGAGCATAAGTGACTAAGTCCATATTGCTTCTGTATACTGTCTGTAAATTGCGCATGTTCTGTGGTCGATTTTCTGTTTGCTTGACGAAAAACTTGAGTTTCCGGGATGAAAAACCATGCAACCCTCGCCTGAGACCGACTAAGTCAGCCATATTGTGAAAAAGGCTCATAAAAATTCGTCACGTCAATGATGGAACACGAACTCAGGTCTAGGTCTTTTCCATCCGGTGTGGGGAGGACTACGATTCTTTCAAATGTGCTACCCATGACCAGTGGACCTTGTACCAAATTATAATGCGTCTGGCATTAGTCGTGGTGATTAGTAGCTTGTGGATGGCTGCACTACTAGTAACCCATATCATGCAGCGTCCTGCACACTGTACTAGCGCTGACACACGTTCCAATCGTGTCACTGAGGGCCTGCGTGTGCTGGAAGTCTAATTCCATCGATCGTGACATCTTGCATTCCCAATCGCACTACTTGTCGAAGGCCTGCGAGAATATTTATAGTTGTGTGACACGTGGAACCTGAGTAGGACGTGACCAACTAATAGCGGAAGGGTGGCCGGATATTAATGGAAGGGCAGTGTACTTTTTCTTCTTTGTAAGACCAGTATTGCATTTGTGAATGTTTATATCAGAAAGAAAACAAGTTTCTTGTGAGTTGAAGAACTGAAGGAAGGTTTTGGTTTTTAAAATTTTAAACAGACGAGAAAGATATTAGAGTGGTACACCCAGCTTTGGGACAACTACAAGGTTTGTTGAAAGAGAAAAGGAAAAAGAAGGGAAGAAAAAAAGGAAAAAAATTGACGCATTTCTGAATCCCTTTTTTTTGGAGTTTAATTCCAAAGTGAAATATTTGTTTTGACAAGTTCCAGTCTTAATTAGCGATCTGCACATAAAAAGTAGGGGTTGGTTGGGAGTAAACGGGTCGTCAAACTGAATTAAAAACAAAGTCGCGGAGGTCAGGAGGGTGATGGAGCTATCGCCAGTTGACCAACTTTGAGAGAAAAGTTTTATCGTGAAACGAGTGCAAATTTGAGCCTGTAAACGGCAGACTTTAATTACGATTGGATTTTTGCAGTGCAATGAGAGGGTGATTAATGATCGGCAAAACAAAAAACTTCATTAATTTGTTCGCACAGAATCGACCTTCGCTTCGTGGCGGGAATTATTGTCCAAGTTTTTACCTCGACCGCCTCTAATGCTTTTTACCGGAAGCCGACTAATTTCCCGTCATTACCTCCCTCGTTAACACCCATTTGTTTTTATTGTGTCCGTGGACCGAAACCTGCCAGGACCGGAAATGACGTAACCGATAAGGTGGATAAAAAATCGAGCTTGGTGTAGGCCGTAACTTTTTCCAGATACGCCACCCGCTTTTCTACGAACTGCATGCGATGTCTGAGAGGAAGGGGGTGGCTCCTTACGTGATATATCGCAGGAGGAAACCGTCGAAGTTTGAGTTTGAACCCCGAATATTCTCCATGAAGTTGCACAATAGTAACCAATGAAAATATCCTCCGTTTCTCCATCAATTACATTTCTGTGATTCCCAGAGACTCTTTCAGATCACAAGAAAAATGATTTGGTTAATTATAAATTAGCAGAGGACATGGAAACTTTGCAAGCTTGACTTCTGTTCCAGCGAAAATCACTGGTTAAAGAAGGAAGTAATGCAAGACCATCTTAACAGCAATGGAACTAGTCAGGGACACCAAAGGATATTCTTACTACGAAAGATTTCGGTTCTGCAAGTTGCAGAGCTTTTAAACTACTGCGGGGAGATTTGATTGAGGTGTTTAATGTTTTGAATGGATTGAGCAAGGTCAATGCCAATAGAATCTTTCCTCTTGTTCAGACCACACCTGAGGGGACATATTAATCATGGAGGTAATTTATTCCAGTAAATCAACAACACGTTTGCTGAAAGAAAACTTTCTACAACCGAATGAAATCGCTTTTCGCCCCTGAATTTGAATTCAATAACATCTGCTTTTGGAATCATAAAAGTGAAGATTTAACCCTCTTTCGTTTTTCTTTTTTTCTCTCATAGCCTCGTACACCTCATTCAAATCTTTTCTAAGGTGCCTGGTTGCCACGTTGTGTAGACCACATAGTCGAAGTCTTCTCTCATATGGATGCCCTTTTTCTGATCTCACCAGCCTGATTGCCCGTCTCTTGACCCTTTCCAGAAGCTCAGTGTCTTTTTCTTAGTATATCTCCAAGTCCAAGTATATTCTCCATACTTGGACACAGTGTTCCAAGTGAACTCTTACAGTCTTGTACAGTATTCTGACCTTCCTATTTCTACAATGAAGGGTGCGATAAATCATCGATAAGTGACTAATGGCCTTAGTTGCCGACAATGCTCGAAGAACTTCATATCCGATCGTATCGTTATTGCCAGATCCTTTTCTTCCTCTACTGTTTTTAGTTCAATCCCACTAAGTGTATAAATTATTTTGGGGACTGCTGTTCCCAAAGTGTAAGACCTTGCATTTTTCTGCATTAAAACATAGCCACCACTTTTCTGATCATCCCTGAGTCTTTTCAAAGAAGCTGTACTTGCCAAAGATTATTAACTACCCTAACACTCTTGATATCATCTGCGAATTTTGAAATCACGTCCTCGATCCTTTCATCGATCTCTTTTAAGAAAATCAGAAACTACAGTGGTCCCAGAGCCTCCTCCTACACATCGGTTCTTGGACACCACTTCAAGACCTGATAATGAACTTCAAAATTGAGTTCGTTTGTTAGATCAAGATTGTCAGGGTGGAGTTCTTTTAACTTTTTGTTTCTGATTTAGTGTCCTTGTGTACCCCACACACATTTATTGTTATCCTTCCTCCTCCTTATAGAATGCAAATTTTGGTAATAATTCAACCATTAATTCTGTCTTTTTGGCTCCATTTCGTTCTCTTATAGAGATTGAAAACCTTTACTAATTGGTGGGAGATGCCACTGTAAGAAGATTTCATTAGGATAAACAGGAAAAATTATTCATAAAATATTATTTTTCCATCAATTTCCTTTAAGAAATTAGCTAATATAAAAATGACTCCAATTTAAAAACATATGCGGGTATAAATATAAAAAAGAAATCTTGGAAACTCTTTCTGTACTTCACTTTCAAAGTGCGAACTGTCGATTCGGTCTTATTAGAGTTTTTGAAAGCCTTTTACAATTTCTTTCCTGTCTGGAGAATTAGCAACATCAGATTAAACTGAAAATCAGTGCGAAGCCACTTAAGCGTTCTTAAGTTATGCTCGATCTGAGATATATTTTAATTAATTTCGGCAAAGAACAACTTTTTTCTCTCCACTTGCTGAGGTCATCAATAAAGTCAGGAATATTCTTATGCCGACAGAAACAGCTAGAAGGGGGTTGGTACACTTAATTACTAAAGAAACTTATTTTAATAGTTAAACGGTACACAATGCTTTCTCCATCTTTCAAAGAGTGTTGGTAATTTGGTCGAACGAATCGATTTGCTATCGTTGAACTTTAATTGTAATCCATGCTGGTAAGTTGAGTAGCATAATAGGGGACTAAAGGTATGCAGGACAGTGTAGTGTGCAGCAAAGAGATAATAACGGTGTCTCAGTTGCGCATGCACCGCTTCCGTGCAAGGTCACGTGACCTGGGTTAGTGTGCGAGTGGGTTCCTCGCTCCCTCTTTCTTTCTCTTTATCGGAAAGATTGCCTACAGACATCTTCCATCTCTGTCAGGTAACCATGACAACAAGAAAGAGAGTGGGGGATGGAAACTTCGTTCCATCAGTCATATTGCCGGGACCCCCGGGGAGTATTAACACACACTTTCTTGTTTCTCAGTTCCCGTCGTTTGTAGAATTCCGACAGATTACTACTACGACACGTTGGATTTGACGTTGGTGCCTTCCAGCGGTCCCTAGCCCCGGGAACATTAGAGGTGGGTAGTGAACACTACGGAACTGAGCGCGTGCGAGACAGAATACCTGTGTGAGTACTTATCAGGGCGAGCAGGAAGGAGTGGTGCGGAGGAATAGAGATAGAGAAGGTGCCGTGACAATCTCCCGCCAGCCTGAGGCTGCAGATAAAACGAAGGTTCGACTTTTAACACGCAAACTTTGGACATCGCGGATGAGGTAATTTGTGTGGGGAATCGGCACACATGCGAAAGGTAAAATGTCCGCGGTTTCATCTTGGAGAGCGAGAGGTGAATGACGAAGAAACCGCTTCAGGAAATGATTAACATATCGGCAGGGTTAAATTCAGTTTGAACAAAGTATTTGTTTAAGATCCAACCCTTTCGTTCTGTAGAGTTGTATTACTCTTTCGAATTCAGCTGAGTGAGGTATAGGTTAGAACACTTTCTTTTGTGATATCGTGCTGAAAGAAATCCGTTTGAGAGCACACTCCACCTTTTAGAACCAGGTTTCAGTGGTATTAGCTTTATTACCTGTAAAAAAAGGAGCAAAGTAATTTTGATAAATATCGAAGTAAAATTTTAAGGGTAATTGTTCCTTTAAGGAACAGTCCAAGGTTCAAGTTTAATGAATAGTCTGATAACCAGTAGTGTAAATGAAAGGGCAGTGCAAAGTCAATGAAAATACATTAGATTGTCAATATGATCTGTTTGCTGGATGAAAACCCAAGCTTTCGAGAGAGTAACCATGGGACCCTCGTCCGAGACAGACTTCGTGGATCATGGTGCAACGGAAATCCCATCGGGTAATATTTCTCAAGTTCGAACTGAAGACATTTTCACGTTGGTTCAAAGAACAGCGACTCTATTTGGGGTTTTGCCATGTTTTCCAACTAGTTCGATTATATACCATTTTTTGTGGACAGTCACCGAGTTCTTTTTATTTCCTAAGAAATGGGCCTATCTGACATTGGGAACGTTGATTATGAGCTGGTTTTCATAAGGGGAATGCGGAAAAGGCTCAAAAATTACAACTAAAATACCCTGAACCTGGAAACAATCATAGATTGTTGAATTTTACAACTTAACAATTCTGGATATAGTCATCTATGAATTGGTGAATGCCTTTTCGAAGTTTTGAAGTTATTGTTGAAAATCCTTTCGATCGTGAAATTCTGTGACCTTGTATGTCTCACGAAAGGGTAGAATTTTTAAACTACCCTGAGTACCTTCCGATATCAAGAGTCTTCGTAACGAAAGAGTATTTGCAGGATATCCTCAACTAATGAAAAACGAAGAAATCTGTGGTCCTGAGACAAAAGAAGTGCGCGCGCGCATGTCTGTCCTTTTTAACCAAACTGTTATAGTCAACTGTTGTAACCTAAAAAGTCTCGAAGATCTTGATTGATGATCATCCATCTTTTTTTCACACATTTTTCAACTACAGTTTCACTCTGAAAATTTTACAGGACTAAAGAAAAAAAAAGGACTCTTCTATAATGTCCACATTCTCTGGAAGCCTTTTGTTTTTAATTTCTGTGCGAACAGTGGCCACCGGAAGAATTTCTGTTCAGGATAATGTACGAGTGTGCTTTCAACAGCTGTGATTCTATGAGAGAATAATAAATGCACTGTTTACAGAAAATTCCTGGAGAAAAAACTGGTTGATGCCAAAATACGAAAGTAAATTTTTTTAAATGATTGATCAGCTCTGTTGTATCGTCCCTTTAAAACTCATTTTATTTCGGTAGTGTTAATGAAACCTTCAGAAGTCCCAAAAACCTTTAAAATCTATTAAAAAATAAAATAATATTTTCTTCCTTTTTTATCTACCAAAACGTAATGCCCTCTTTAATATGTAACTAAGCCTTTTCACTTTACGAATTATAAATTCGAAAAAAATAAATTTATTCCATCTAAAAATACATTAAAATGTCGCTGAAATAAAATCCATTGATATAGGTGAGATATTTGCATTTCTTTACTGTAGATTAAATTTTCCAAAGAGAGATTTTTTATTAAATTGTGCAATTCTAAACTATATACGTTTCTTTATTAAATTCCTAAAGGGCAAAGGCATTATGTGCTTCAAAAATCACTTAGTTCGAGAGTAACCATTATTAGGAATTTTCATTTGTAATATCATTTCTGCTAGAACGCGATTAATGTTCCTTAATTTTTTTTTGATAGGGGACGCTTTTTTTTTTAATCGAAGGCTGTTACCATGACAACTGGAGTGCACGTGTTTCCATTTTCACTGATGCTTGGTATGTTTCATGTGGTGCACATGGGTTGCTATGGTTATGTACAGTAGTAAATAGCAAAATGATTTTTTTTAATGAAGATTTTAGCATTTATTTATTTTTCTCTTGAGAAATCAATCGAAAAGTTGTTTTTGTTTACATTAGTGTTTTCTTTGTGAGTAAATATGCAGGAGAAAAAGAAAATTCACATTTCAGCCGTTATAGAACACTAGAAAATTATTTCAATTATTTTGTCCAAAATATCGTATATCTGAACGTGTTTTGAACTCGATACAACTTCCGGTTTCCTGTATTCTTTAGTGTTATTTTTGTTAGGGGGCGTTATGTCCTTCCTGATGAGGTAGAACATGTATTGAAGAAAATGAAGGATCAAAAATCCCCAGGTAAAGATGGAGTTACTGTAGAGTTGTTAAAATTGGGAGGAAGACACATGACACAGGAATAGGCAAGACTCTTCGCAAAATACATGAGGAAAGGTGTGACCTCTAAGGAGTGGAATAATTCAATCATAGTTTTGGTGCATAAGAAAGGAGATAAGAAGAGAAACACATGGATTAGGCAGAAACTCAAGTAAAGGACATTCTTATCAAAACTAAAGAACTAAAATGGTTTTGGGCAGGACACATAGCTCGAAGACATGATGATAGATGGACTAAGAAAATAACAGAATGGTGCCCAAGGGGAGCTAGAAGAAAACCTGGAAGACAACAACAGAGATGGACAGATGAAATTCATGAGTTTGTGGGTAGTAAATGGATGGCCATTGCACAAACAGAAGGAACTGGAAAGTTGCTAGAGAGGTTTTCATTCTGCAGTGGATTGATATTGGCTGATGATGGGTTGCTATCGTTATTTAACGTAGTAAATTTCGAAATGATTTTTACATTTTTTATTTAAGATTTTTGCTATATTTGTTTATTTATTTTCTCTTTAGAAATCAAAAGAAAACTAGTTTTTATTTACATTAGTGTTGTTTGTGGGTAAATATAAAAACCAGGAAAACAAAATTCACATTTCCACCATTATAGAACACTATAAAATACCTCTAAGTATTTCAATAAGGGGGGGGGGTCGAAAATATCTGAGCATGTTTTGAAGGCGATGCAACTTCCGGTCTCCTGTGTATTGGCTCTGTTTATCTAAAGCGTCAGGTTTTAGCTTCTAAGATTCGGGGATGGTTTTATTGATTTCTACTGTAAACTTCCTAACACAGAGTGCAACTTTTTTATTATTATTATTTTTTTCTTTCATTCTTATTCTTTCTTTTATATATGTGAGCTTTCTGCCGTTGAGTATAAGAATAAAAAAAAATAATAAAAAAAAAAAAAAAAAGGAAAAAAGTGCAGAAAGGCACCGGGTAGGTGGAAGAGGAGGAGGAGGAGGGGGGATGTAGAAGAGGCAAGCGGTCTGACGTCTTTTACGGCTAAATGTACAGTTCGCTGGATTCTAAAGACCTGAGCAGTACAGCCTAGAATTAACCCACGCAACTCAACCGTAAAGCAATCCATTTCTCTACAAGACGTCACAATGGTGTAGCTCACGAGCCAGGTGAAAGTGAGAAAAGCGAATGCAGAGAGAGAGAGAGAGAGAGAGAGAGAGACAGAGAGAGAGAGAGAGTCTTATGTCGCAATAATGAGCTTATGATGACAGTTGTTACTTTTGTTTCAGGGTAGGCTCCAGCGTGGAAGATGACCCCAGCATTCCGTTAAATAACTTTATAGTACATTAAATACAGAGGTTCTTTCTTCTGCTGAACTGCAGACGAAAATTAAGAGCAGGGGGGAGGGGGCGGCAGTAGGGATGAAACCTAACTGAACGTTCATGCAGCGTTCTTAATGACATTCCATTTGTGTGAACGAGTAAAGCGACACCTAGTGATAAAGTTTGAGAAAATTACTTGCGAGCATCCTTCGAGGTTTAATGGAACACAAGATGGTCATAAACTTGCGCCGTTTACAAATGCGAAGGCCCTATCATTTCTGTTTTGTGTGTAGGTGAAAATAGAACGTTAAATTTTCTTCGTTTCTTTAGCCACCCTCTTCTTGTCTTCTTTAAAATTCAAAATTTCCGTTTCCTCATTTTGTTAAAAAAAAAAAAAAATAGAAAAATTTGAATATACGCAGCCCCATGTCCTTAATTGCCTCGTCACTGTGTAATAGCCAAACACAGTTGTTTACTTATCTATTTTTTTTTTTTTTTTTTTTTTGTTTTAAGATGATATCAAACTCTGGATTGTTTGAATGTATATAGGCAGAGAAGCAAATACACCACCCTACCAAAAATATTCGGAGATGTCTCTCAGTGCAACGATTGGCGCTAACAGAAAATATGCAGACTCGAACCTCTTATGATCATTTTATTAAATAAATACGAGTTATATTTCAATTGTTATCAAGATCGAGGAGTAAATAAGTAAAGAGCATTACGAAGGTGTTGACAGCGTACAATGCGCAGTTTCTTCGTCACAGAGCGTGAAATACTTGTTACATTTGGCCCATTTGGACAAAGTTATAAAACGCTGAGTGAATATTACGTTGTGAGGTATGCGCATAAAGCAAAAAATGTTACAAATAGCTACTTTAAAACGCATTCCATCTTCTCAAAATTACGCGCAGTTGTTGATGTTTGAAAGATGGTCCACCGAATTTGTGTACATCCTCAAGAAGTTAACGCTTCAGAGGAGTGTCATTTAAATGGACGCAAAGCATTTCGCGCCAGTGGCTACACGATGTCAAAAGTTTGAAAGATTGTAAACATACTTAAGCAAATTATTCTAAGCACGTATATATGTATGCGCGAGCGCATTTTTAATTTTTTTTTTTATTTTTTTTAAATTCTCTGCATCCTTATTTAATAAGTTTCCTCTTCTCAAGCTGGTAATTTTATCGCAGGGGCAAAAGTGAAATTAATAACTTGGCGCTGCAGTCGCTACTCTTGCCAGCAGCGATCTCGTCTATTTCAGGCAGGTGCCACGTGCTGCTGTTGACGTTTTTATTTATTTTTTTTTTTTTCTGCCAAACTATGGTGTGTTTTCTCGCGCGCAAACGTCACAGCTTGGGCGTGGTCAGAGATTAAAGAAAATGTCGTTTTCAAATATGGCTCGTGACGTCATAATTGCGTCATTGCATTAACAGAATTATCTGTTTCGAAGTGCAAAAAAAAAACATTTTTCTTGCATTCTTTCTCAGTTATTAAATTTGTTGGTTTGAAGAGGGAAGGGGGAGGGGGTGGAGGGTGAGAGGAGGGACTGACCTGTCACTGACAGCCTTCCAAAGACGTGTTTCTGTTATTTAAAAATTCTTGTTTTCGCTTGAATTGGAGTAAATTCTTTCGGGACTTTGGAAACCCAATAAGAAATTCAAAAAATGTCCAACTCCATCAACATTAAGAGGGGCGGGGTTAACACAGATTCATGAAATATTGATGGGAAGACGCTGATACAATCTGACAGGTTCTTTCAGATGGTGCTCGTGCGAGTGGCAAGTAATTTTAATTAAAGCCTCACGACCTTTCTGAATGTTCACTGCAAATGGAATAAACGCTGGATAACTCTAATTTTAAATAGAATTAATTATCTTTTCGAAGGACTTTGATGTCCTTTGACCTTTCCATTTTTCTTACGTGTCTTCTGGTTAATCGAAGAGAGAGCAATAAGCCGTAATGCTATTTATAGTTGGTCAATGCAGGACACAGATGGATGTTTGGTATTTAGACTTTGCTTCCTCAATTAAGACGATTTCCGGTTATTCCCTACACCCCAACATCTTAATAACCTCACCCCTTTCGTGACTTAAGTAAAGAAAGGGTGTTCAGATTCAACAAAGCCGTTGACACATTACAAACACGGGTCAGTGACAAATAGGTCTTTGACAGATTTGCCGGTTGGTAGAATACGGGTGGGTGGATTAGTGTTAAGGCAGTTCAGGCCACCGGGCGTACGATAATAGAAACACGTGTGGAGTACAATTTATCGGGAGATGCGCCTTGGTTCCTGGTACGATCTGATCTTTCGGTCATTTACCATTCGCTGGAGATTCAACGATTTATTACTTTCGTTTCTTAGGCCAGCATTAAAATGTCGCTAAGCCAGCGATTGCAGACAGCTCCATTACAAGTCCATGAGTGGAGAATAGTATCACGGGACCAATTATCAGTCCTTCGCGAGCAACGGTTATACTCCATCGCACGCGCTAACGAGCTTTTAAAGGCTGGAAAGTGAAGAATTTGAATGATAAACAAGGAGTTCTCAGAAAAGATTGCAGCTTTAAAATCGCCACTTCACCCTTTCTCTTGCGAGATTTGGCTTCTAGTAGAATGCGTGTAACGAATACAGGGGTCGTTAGGACAAACGTGATGTAAAATATGCTAATGGCCAGTTAAGACTTGATTCGACTCTAACACATTTCCTTCTGGCGATGATGGATTTGAACTTGTATCTTGCCAAGTCTACGTTTATTTCTTCTTAAGCCTGCACTGTCTGTATGCAACTTGATATGGGCTAGTTGTACAGCTGGTTATTCATAATTAAACGAATGAATTGGGCGTCTTAAACCCATAAGGGACGTGGAAGGTTTGGTTACAGTGGGCAGTTTCAATCTGGCGATGGCAGTGTCCCCCTGGTGTAATTTTAACGCAGTTTTCTGTTGGAGAAAAATGGTTCTTAATAAATTGAAATCTGGGAGTTGATACTAGGGGACGTTTCAGTGATGGTTGAAGCCCACTTATGGGTTTGTAATATACACCGATGAGCCAAAACATTATGACCACCTACCTAGTATGATGTTGGTCCTCCGCGTGCAGCCAAAACAGCTTGTACCCGGCGTGGTGGAAGCTACAAGATTTCTAAATGTGTCTTGTGGTATCTGGTACCAACACGTAACCAGCAGATCCTTTAACTCCTGTAAGGACCGTGGTTGAGACGCAGCAGATCGGAGTTGCTGTTCCAACACAAACCACAGATACTCAATGACATTTATATCTGGGGAATTTGGAGACTAGGGGATACCTCGAAGTCTTCCTCATGTTCCGCGAACCAGTCTCGAACAGTCCGGGCGGTGTGGCATGGAGCATTATCCTGCTAATGACGGCACCGCCAGCAGGGAAGACAGTTGCCATGAAAGGGTGTACTTGATCAGCAATGATGTTTGGGTAGGTGGTAGATGTCAGAGTGCCCGGCACATGGATGACTGGACCCAGGGTATCCAGCATAACATCACCCAAAGCATGACACTGCTATAACGACTCGCTGGTCATAAAGTTTTGGCTCATCGGTGTAAGTAAAGTATTATAACCTTATCAGTGCGCATCAAAACGTATCTGAGATGTACGGGTGGGGTTCAAAAAAGATTTGTATTCACCCCGAAGTAGTAGTGATAGATGATCGAAACAAACGCAATATATTACACTTTTTCAAACATAATCACCAGACAAATTGATACATTTTGCCACCATTCGATACACTTCCCAGTTTTGTAGAAGTCCCTTTGAATGTCCTTGAACCACAACCTTCAAACCACTGCCTGGCAACAGAAATCACCGTATCATAGGCAGCAAAGTTTTCCACGAAGAAATGACTTTAGGGCACGAAAGTGGAAGAAATCCAAGGATGCGAGGTCGAGGGGGAATAAGTAGGATGCGGAAATATTTCAAACCTACATTCGTGGGCTCGCCTCACTGCAGCATGCGAGGAATGCGCAGGGACATTATCGTGGAGCAGGCGCACACCTTTTAGTATCAGTGTTATAATGGCCGCATGGTACAAGAAAGCCTATGGCTTGTGCTGCACCAGCCAAAAAAAAAATAAAAACCGAATAAATTTTGACAGCTTTCCCTGTCTTTTTTTTTTTTCTTTTATAGTAGCATGTAACTTTATGACGAGGTCGGAATGCTTTGCGTCCTCGTGGGTAGCACGTTAGTGGAACACCTCCCTCCCCACAAAAGACCTGAGTTCGAATCCCGTTGATGGCGTGAGGAACTTTTATGGGCCTTTTTCACAACGTGGCTGAATTAGTCTATCTCAAGCGAGGGTAGAATGGTTTTTTCTCCAGATAATATACACGGAGCAACATGGCCTTAGTCGCCGATGCCCCTAAAACCCAATAACAACAACTAGAAGTTAATATGTTGATATTACACCACGCTGATCCCAAATAACTAACAGCCTTGCCTTGAATCACCTTGACCCAGCATCACAGCACTTGGTTACTCCTTTGCCTTTTTGAGGGATGGTGATTCTGCATGCTTCCACTGTTTTGACATTTGTTTAGTTTTGGGATCATAGTGATGGATCCAAGTTTCATCCATGGTGACTAGCTGTGAATAAAAAAAACTCCTCTTGCTTTTCCTGGCACATCGACAACATATTATGTGCAGATTGTACCTTTCCTTTTTCTGGTAAGAGGTCAGAAGTCTGCGAACCCGTCTATCAGACACTTTACTCATACGCAACTGTTGATGAAGAGTCTCCACAGACCTTACCCTAATTTGGAGCTCTGCAGCTAGTTTATTGACGCTAATACGGCGATCTTCCAGGATTCAATATTTGGAATGCTCTCTTCTGTTGCAGCAGTTGCTGGGCGCCCTTGAATTTCTTCATCATGCACTGAGGTTCTTCCACATCTGAGTTGTTTATTCCAATGTGCAACAACACTGTTTTCTCCATAAACAGCGACCATTTCTTCGGGAAGTGTATACTGCGATCATTGTCAGTATACTCTGTCATTCCAACAGAACGGGAGTCTTATAGAAAACAGGCCCCATTCCATGCCAAAATAGTCAGGAGTCAAAAAATGGTGCAGTAACACATTTCACAGAAAGTATAGTGCAAGCTAGTACACGTCCCATTCCAAAAACCTCTGCACATTTCCCTCTCTGTCCAAAATGGTGGACTGTAGGATGCACCAAGCAAAAAAAGCAAAACAAAGTGGAGGACCTATGCTATTCAAACAAGCTCGAGCAAAGGCAAGACATAATGGCAAAGCTGAAAGGATTCTGGATTAATTTCGCACCATCAGTAACCCATCATCATAGCTGAGCTTTTGTTCTAATGGACTAAAACTGACCGTTGACCTTTTATGGACCCAACACACATTATGATATGACAAAATTCCTTACAGCAACGTCAATGGTTTCCTTGCTTGTCCTGTATAATGTCACTTAATCTTTATAGTGAATATATTTCCAATTCTTGACTACGAGCAATTGTTCGGTCTTTCCCAAAAGATTTCAAAGATCCCATCTCAAATAACTATTATTATTTGAGTCTTGGATAGTCTTATTTGATCCAAACTAAGTTATGGTGCTCCAGTTCATGATTCGGCCAAGAAATGTGACCTTACATGGTTAGATCAAGTACTCAAATGGCAGTACGTCAAGGCTTTTGTGGAAGCGGAAGAGACCTTCTTTTCCGGCTATTTGGAAACAAACTCTTCTCATATTGATGTCTTGGGAATCAACATGAACAATCCGTAATGTCTTCGAATCAGTTTGGTTTTCGTACTGAAGAAGCCATGGTGGAATCGCTTTCTCGGGTTAAATTAAGCAATTGCAAACACATTCTGGGGCATTCGACTCCCTGTGATGGAACAGTCTGTTCGCTGTCCTTATGGCTGCTCAATGTTCAAAACAACTCTACCACATCACCAGGCATTATTTTGTAAATCGTACTGTCCATATTATTTGAGGCTCGCAAGTCCTGTCTCACGTGGCTCTCCTGAGGATTCCATTTTAGACCCACTGGGCCAACTTGGTTCTTCTTAGGTCTACTCCTGTCTCAAATTTGGACTACGTCGAAGATCTCACCTTGCTAGTACATGGAAATTCGCGGTTTTAATCCAAAAATCATGTGGTATAATCATATTTTATTTCCTTAATTATACTTTAATATGGCAAGCTATGAATCGAAGCCATTCGAACTAGTTAAAAAAGGGCCCGTCCTGGAGAAAGTAAACAGGTGGAAATACGCCAGACGACTTGAACTGAAAAGAGCCCTAAATCCTGACAAAAAGGGGGTCCTTGAATTCCAGGCAAGGAGAACTCTTCCTTGATGTCCGTTTTCGAACATTAATTGTCGAACCGGAGTTTATTCTGTGAAGGCCCTGAATCCTTGAAATTTGATAATTTTCTAGACCACATATCAACGATCCAGAGAGAGGGAGAGTGAGAGAGAGGGAGAGAATTATTACGTGTTTTACTGACAGCACTCGTGTCGTGTTACGAGAGGTGGTTTAGAACAAACGGAAATTAAGGAGGGTTACCAAAGACGGGCTGTTTGGTGAGGACAGTTGTATTTGTTCGTGTGTCATCAGCACATCTATTTTTATCTACCACCACACATTCTCAGCGAGTTAACAAAGGGCCGTGTCACATATTTCCAACGATTCCGTATCGTGCTGTTTGTTATCTGCCCTTTTCAGATGTCGACAACTAGTTGATGATAATTGTTCCAAGATGTCCTCTGTTGGGAATCCACTACAGTATTGCTAAGAACTCGCACGCGCACACGTGATCTAAAGTTTACCAAAGGACAAAACAAAAGAGTGCGCAATTTCTGTTGCAAATCATTACGCCGGTCTTCGATTGGCTTTTTGCTTTGATGGAAAGAGAGAGAGAGAGAGAGAGAGAGAAATGGAGGACACGCAAGCAAGAAAGGTGGAAGAATTGGCTCTGGGATCGCTAGAAAAGCGGGCACACCTCCCTAAATCAATAAGTAAATGAGGGAGAATGAGTCTTGCTCGATGTTTTCACACCACTCGCCCGATTTCAGTCCTTAAACAAAATGTCTTCGATGCCTCCAAAATGTCCGCAGCCAACGCGACACATTTCTGTTTGTCGAAATCAATGAACATTTATTCTGGACCATTCTTCCCGGCGGTTCCATCTTTGTTATGTAGTTACACGTAATTAACTGCTTGTCGGAAATCATTAATAAAGTGGACGCTGAATCATCCTGAAAACCTATATCCAGTGCTGCCTCCTGGCGTCCACTTTTTCTTCGAGATTTATTGTTTTTTTGTTTCTTCCCAGAAAACGAATTTTTCCTGAGATAGAGAGAGAGAGAGCGAGGGCTCTACTGCATCGAGGATGGCGGGGGTGCAGAAGGGGGGGGGGGAGATAAAAGTAGGTTAGGTGTAAACAAGGCTCAATAGCGTCCCTTTTTGACACCCGTCCAGCGCGCCTGTCGCAGTTTTCGTACTGTCAGCAGTCCGAGGTGAGTGATAAGTGAAGCCTCGGTTGTCTTGGCAACGGCGTCAGGGGTGGTCTGCTGCATAGAGAGAGTAGAGGGTGCGTTTGTAGCGCACGTTTCAAGCGACCTTTGTCTCGCTGATTCGACGGGAATTGCCGAGAAAGCCGGTTCATAATTCTCTGTCAGAGATGGCACGGTTAAGAAATCAGGCCGCCTCCACTGTTGCTATGGTAACAGGTTATGTACCGCCCCTGTCGTATTTTTCCTACGGCTTCCGTTCCCTTTAAAAAAACACGAACAAATCCAACGACACGTCTTTTTCTTTTCAAAGAATCTACACTTTTTTTCTTTTGAGGGAAGAGTTTTTTTCTTGAAATTATCTTCGAGAGGAAAGGTGGATGAAGATGCAGTCGTCCTGTCCACCTTCTGCGTCTCCCGTCTCCTTTGCCGTGCAGTTGAATTGACGACAGCATCCCTCTATTGTAGCGAAGCATCAATTAGTCTGGTCTGACAGAGAACAAATAGATCGGGCGTGTAACTGGCAAGAGTCACCAGGAAACATTGATTTTATTAAAAGCTCAAAGAACAGCAACATAATGGAAAATTAATATCTCGCCGGCATTGTGTTTTATCTCTAATTACTGCCGGCAACCTGTCCTAACAAGAGAAAATCCGGGCAAATTCTCACATAATGTATCACCATTCCAAAAATAACTCAATAGCTTCGAGGAATTCTTTTTGGTACAAGGGGAATCATTTCGTAATACTTTTCATCCCAGTTAAAACCGGCAAAGTTTCATAAACGTTGAATAAATTCAGTTGAAATTATCTGCAAAACTTTCCCAGCTATATAAATAGGACAAATCATTAATAATTTTATTCAGAATCTTAGTGTATCTATAAAACGGTTGCTCTAGAATTTTAACTCAAGCATCCTGGTTCCAGAGGTTCCTAATATTGGTGACAGGTCTAGTAGACAGATTAATGATCAGAGAACAATGTCCATACAACTCATCAGTATGGATTTGTTAAGGGACGATCTTCCTGAACAATCTCATTAGCTACTACAAGGTTGCCACAAAGGAACTAGATGCAAGCCCTCGTGGGTAGCATAGTTGGTAGGATCGCCGTCCTCTTCCCCCCACAGGATGGACTGAGTTCGAATCCTATCAATGACGGAGGAATTTTCGTGGTTTTTTCACAACTTGGTTGGATTCGTCGGTCTCAGGCGATGTTAGCATGGTTTCTCTCCTCGAAACTCGGGTTTTTCATCCAGAAAACAGATTTTGTTGTACCAAATGGAGCAATGTGGCATTGTGGGATGTTACCACTATGGATAGAGGAATGGTTAAGTAGAAGAGCATTGGCTATGTAATTTATACATGGCCTATCCTCTTCATGGTGGTGATGAGTGGGTTTCCGAAAGGGTCACTGTTGGGTCCCTTTATTTTTTTAATATTTTTGGATGACATGGAGGTAGGTATTTTGCGTTTGGTTAGGGTCTTTGCAGACGGTGCAGTTAAGAACGAAAAATACCTAAGGTACGAATTTTCCTGAGTAGAGTATACAGTTGATATGACAGCTCATTGAGTTTTGTCAATGATATGCAATTTGCTATCAGAGTTAAAGACGCGATTATCCCCTTGTGCAAGGCAATGTTTAGGCCTCAGCTTCAGTACTGCGGCAGGTCTGCAGACTTCATTGTAGGAGGGATGTGAATCTGTTGGAATGGGTGCAGAGATGGCAACGAGATTAGTGAGGGGAACAAAAAGGGGCTCTTACCAAAAAGATTTCAGTATCGCAAATATCAGCGTCTGGACACTAGGCACCTGCAAGGAGTTTGACGCGTTCATTTGAGGTGCTCAACCCATCGTAATTGGGTGCTGGAAGATGAGCACTGTCATGAAAGGTTAAATGACTAAACCGTTTTCACCTTTCTTAATACAAAAATGTCTAGAGTTGGCATCCCCGAAAACGGTAATCTTTATCGGTTCACCAGTATCCCCAAAAACAATGGCAACCACCATCAAACCGGATCCATCATTCTTACTCTCCCTACTCCGATTCTCCCATTCACAACTGGTTACTTAAACTGCAAGATTCGATCTTAGATTCTGAATGCCTTTAGATCTTTTAAGTGCCAAAATAGTATGGCCATTTCCAGACGACATATCCAAGAGATGTGTGCCCTATTTGCGGTTCTATAACGTATTCTCAAACAGCTTCCATTGCCATTGCCAACCAGCTTTTTTCAAAAGTACGCGGCATAAAGGTAGGCATTTCTACCGAGCCATTGATTAACGGTGATCAGAGGACCCAGGGTATGCCAGAAAAACAGTTTCCGAACCAAAACAGCACTGCCTCTAGCGTGCCGAACACCAACACTACATCTACGTGCTATGTCCTCTTGTTGCTTTCTCCAAATACGAATATGCCCATCAGCATAGAGTTGGAAACGGGATTCATCAAAATAAGCGACAGGTTTCCACAGGTCGGTTGTCCAATATTGCAGCTGACGTGCACCAACCCCAGTTTCTGGTGTCTCGCAGTTAGCCTGATGGGTCCCCCTGATGGCCGTTCACTGCCATAGTCTGCACGAGCTAATGTCCTGCACAAACTCCATCTGGATTTTGGTCTTGCTGTTTCTATGTTGCACTGTGCTACTTTGTTGCTCTATCACGAGACAAGATGACCTTCCTCTGGTTTTGCTAGTCCGCTGTTGAGGCATTCACAGTAGGTCCGTGGCATCACAGAACGGGACAAAAAGGAAAAGGTACTCTTGGATTATTTTTGCTTCAACCATAAACTGACCCTCGACTCATTTAGAAAAAAATACAAACTCTAAACGGGAAATTTCTACCATTGCAGTTCCCAGAGAGCATGATCTGTCCTCTCTTACTGAAATCTCAAATGTTTTAGCAGAATCCTTCTCTAATATTTCTGCCTCTTTCTCGTAGGCAGTTGTATGAAGCTAATCTTTCCATCTTATTGCTTTTTTACAACCGGATCATATCAGGAAACACCCGTACTCTATCATGGTGTTACTCTTATACTTTTACCATACCAAAACCAGCCAAGAATCTTTCTCTAGTTAAGAACTACAGACCAATATCATTGATCTGTTCCACACTCCCCTGCTTCATATTTATATAGCTCTGATTAGGTCGTGCTTAGACCTTGGTGGTGCATGATCCCTAATATGGAATTAATTTTAACCTACCTGATTCGAATTGAATCATAAAATATGACCATTATTTATTATAAAATAGTTACCTCTTTATTCTCAATCACTGGATAGATGATGGTATCTGGCTTTGATGCAACAAAAGAAATAAAGAATCGCTGTAAACAGAAGACTTCACAGCACACCTCTCTGTGGAAAACTGACATAGTAGTAGTAGTGGCGTGTGATGCAAGAAAGCAAATGTATGAGCTTATGCAGTATCAGCCAAAAAAAAATCACACCATTCCCTCCAAATGCCTGTCCAGTTCCTCCTTAAATTTATTCAACCTATCAACTTCCACAACGACAGATGGAAGTTTGTTCCAGCAATTAACCACCCGCTGGCTAAAGGCAAATTTCCGCACATCTATTCTACATCTGTCCTTTCTTAATTTGAATTTATGCCCCCTTAGGTTCATAACTGAACAAGGGGAAGGATCCCATCAGAATTCAGCGTGCTCAACCCATTCAAGGCCTTATACACCTCAATCAGATCACCGCGCAGGTGCCTAGTCTCCAGCCACTGCAATTTGCAGAACTTAAGCCTCTCTTGGTAAGAGGATCCCTTCATTCCCCTCACCAATCTTGTTGCCCTTCTCTGTACACGCTCAAGTAAATCTACATCCTTCCTAAAATGAGGTGTCCAGACCTGTACGCAGTACTCAAGGCGTGGCCTGACCATTGCCTTATACAGAGGGACAATCACCTCCTTTTCCCTGCTAGCAAAATTCCTATATATCTTTGACAAAACCCCATGACCTGCCCTGGCAGCCTGTCTGCATTGCTCAGAAAACTTCATATATCTGACTGCACAATTACTCCCAGGTCTTTTTCATTTTCTACCACCTTAAGTGTAGTACCACACAGTTGGTACGTTTCTCTGGGGTTACTTCTACCCATATGCAGTACTTTGCATTTGTCAAGGTTAAACTTCAGTTGCCGCTTCTTAGCCCATCTGCCCAAATTATCTAGATCCTGTTGCAGTAGCACACTGCCATTACTGTCATTAACAACCCTGCCAACCTTTGTATCATCTGCAAACTTCGACATTAAGCCTGATATACCTTCATCAATATCATTGATAAATATAGAAAACAACAGTGGACCCAACACCGAACCCTGTGGGACTCCACTAATAACATTAGTCCACGAAGAGCAGCACCCATTGATTACCACCCTCTGTCTTCTCCCACTCAACCATCCTTTTATCCATTGTAGCAACTTACCCTTAATACCAATCTGCTCCAATTTGTACAATAGTCTTCCATGCGCAACAGTGTCAAAAGCTTTCCTGAAATCCAAATATATGATATCAAAATTATTTTTTGCGTCCAGTTCCTTTGTAACCACATCATAATATCCTATCAAATTTGTCAGACAAGACTTTCCCTTAACAAACCAATGCTGTGTCTGAATTATTGCTGCGGTCTTGTCTAGATGATCCTGCAATGCATCATTAACCAGTGACTCCATTATTTTACCCGGAACAGAAGTTAAACTAACTGGTCTGTAATTACTCGTGTCACCCTTCGATCCCCCTTTGTGAATTGGGGATACATTTGCACATCTCCAGTCCGTGGGAAACTCCCCTGAGTCCAAGGATGCTCTCATAATTATGGCTAAGGGTTTGCTTACTTCCTTTGCTGCCTCCTTTAATATAACTGGATAGATCCC
Organism: Mastigoproctus giganteus; assembly: GCF_048544385.1. NCBI lineage: Eukaryota > Metazoa > Arthropoda > Arachnida > Uropygi > Thelyphonidae > Mastigoproctus > Mastigoproctus giganteus. The sequence continues at coordinate 244,965,890 of NC_143577.1, read as the reverse complement.
ATCCACCCCAGGTGCTTTTCTTACGTTTAACTTCAACAATTTCTCCTCCACTTTGCTCTCAGTTATTACAAAATCATTAAGTATCCTGCTACAATTTGATAACCTTCTGACATTTTCAATCCTTAATAACTCCTCATGTATGAAGATGCAAAATACTCATTCAGTTTGTTTGCTATCTGAGCAGGATCATCAAAAGTCGAACCATCGATATCAAGTGGACCAATCAGATTTATCCCCTTCCTTTTAGAGTTTATATAAGTAAAGAAATCCTTGCCGTTTTTCTTAGCATCTTTTGTCAAGGATTTCTCGTAATCTGCCTTTGCCTGCCTAACCTCCTTTGTCACCTGATTACAGACTAGCTTATATCTGCCATAGGCTTCTGAGTCGCTTGATAATTTATATGCATCCCATGTCTCTGTCACGAGTCTCATTAGTGGACTATTGAGATGAGGTTTTTTAATCGTACCTGAAGATGATATCCTCAAATGTAAAAAAAACAGTGGTAAATCTCTTCTCGATGGCAGGAGAGGTTTACCCAGTGGTAGTATCAACTTCTTAACAATATGGCATCAAAGATGATTGAACAACAAGGGTATTTTACAAGGGCAATGCGTGTGCCTTTACTTCGAAGTGGTTGAATTTCTCATGATGATGCTATTTAGGGTTCTTTCTGGATGGAGTTAATGCAGGTTATGATTTTATTGATGGCTGCTTCTGTGGAAAAGGTTTGACACTGACAGCACCTGGTGGCAGCAACTTTAAACCGAAGATTTGTAGCCTACACTCTGACTAATGATTTCTGGCAAACCCAACCCCATTATAAATTCAGCACGCCGGTGATAAAACCTCGCCGGAATAGCTATTCGCGGTCGAATTTATTTACTTAAAGTCGGTTGGCTGACAACACCCACATGTCCAACGCAGACGCTTAACAGTTGAGCAGACGAGGGAATGAATCTCTAACCCAGAAAGTCACAAGGTCGAGAAAATATGTCATTAGTCTGAGCACCCTCCCCGAATAAAACCAACGACCCAAACAGCAGCGCAGAGACAAAGTGGGGGTCGCGCAAGTTGCCGTAGTGTCCTGTTCCGTTTTATGCGTATTTTTCTAAGGAACGCTACTAACGTTATCGCCACAAAAAATAGCGCTTTCAGCTCCCGGCGTTGCTGACAGTAAGGAATACTAATAGTCCTTCACTTTAATGGTAGGAGCTGTTCGCACCGAAGGAGAATTTTTTCCTCGCTCTTTTGTTCCACGTCTGCAGTAACATCTCTGCTTCGGCTGACTGAAGGTGCCAGCAACAGAATGTCGGCTGCGCTTTATTATCCCTCCTATAGTGCTAAGGGGCGGCGAGCGGGACACTGAATTTCGCGAGTAAATGTTTATTGTCGGCTAACGCCGGCTAAGAACGCCTGTCGAACCGGGTTAGGCTCGTTATTGGGAGTTTTCATCCATCCCTTTGTATTGGTGTAGACTCCTGACGAAGATAATCTGGGAGCTGTTTGGAGTGAGGGGGAGATTTCTTGGTGTGTTTGCTGTAAGATGATGAAAAATCACCCGGCGATTTAAGACGTTGCAACTTGGATTCGACAACTGGGTGCTTCCATCGTGCATTACACGAGGAACGTGCCATCAGAGCATAAATCCGCATTCGTATTTTTCGTCATGAACTCTCCACTGTTCGAAATAACGAGTAAAGTGATGGAAAACGTCAGCTTTCCCAGAGAAATCAATCACGTGTGCAGTATATGACGAAAAGTATTCGGATACCACTGTATCAGTTCAGACGTACCTGTTTAACTCTTGCGGGTCCGCCTGTACGTTAAAAGTCAGGTTGGATCGAGGGTTGGGAATTTTTTTAATTCAGAATGGTTGGTGGATGACACAACTGCGACTTATACGAACCTCAAAAAATCGTAGGGATCTGTTTCATCTAGGGTCCATTGGGAAGCGTGAAGTCCATGAACTACTTGGACGTTTTGGACAATTGTGTTACCATCACTGTGCAATATTAGGAAAATGAGCGCTGTGGGTATCAGCACAGTATTATACAGCGAGGATCATGTTGGACTGGTTCATGCACGATGACTTTGAAACATTGGACTGTCTGGATGAAAACAGATCTCGGCCCCACTTGGGAATAACGTATTGCAGGGCTGACACCTAAATTTCTAGTCGGTGGGACTGAGATCTTTTCTGAGCTGGTCACTCCAACGTTTCGAAGTCATCGTACATACACTTCCGTTTAAAAGTTTGGAATCACGTTCAGTTTTTCTTCATTTCCAAAGATTTTATTAAAAGAGGGCCAACCTGTTTACCAATTTTTATTAAAACATTTTATATTATTTACAAAATCAAAAATGTTACATATTATTTAAGAAATTTCTAGAATATTCGAGAATATTCCAGAAAGGTGTAGAAGACTCTTGAATGTGATAGAACGGTGTAGATTATTCTAAAAAGTGGGAGTGTTCTTTCAATATTAAAGAAGGCTGTAGATGTTTCACCTATCCATCCCCTCCAATGGTTTGTCTAGTTGTTCCTTGAAGTTATCAGCCTCCCTACTTCCACAGCAACGGATGGCAGTTTGTTCCAGCAATCAAACACCCCTTGTCTGAAGGAACACTTCCGCACATTTATTCTGCAACAATCCTTCCTCAATTTGAATTTGTGCTTCTTCTGTGTGGTCTGAGCATGAGGAATAATCCCATCAGCATTGAGCATAGTTGGAATTACAGGTCTGTAATTACTTATGTCACCCTTTTTGGAATGGGGATGTATTCGCGCATCTCCAGTTCATAGGGATCTTACTTGAATCCAAAGATGCTCTCATAATTATGGCTTACCTCGTTTGCTGCATTTCTTATATAACTCGATATATTCCATCCACCCCATGTCCTTCTTTCATGTTTAACTTCAACAATTTCGCTTCCTCTCAGTTGCAGAACTGAATCCTGTCTTAGTAACACCACCCAATATGCAAGGCCGTACTTTACATCTCACCTGGGAGTAGGCCAAGTTGGGTTAACTTGTAATGTACATGCTGCTCAAAGACCAACCTCATGAAGCCCACACTGATGTCACCACCTCAGGTTTTTCATTTATAACCTCTGGTTCTTTTCTCACTTGCTAGTGAGCATATTCGTCCCTCAATCATTTTGTTGGTCCTCCTCCAGCGCTTTACACACTTCAATCAAGTTCCCCAATCCTCCCCAAAAAAACGGTGTCTAGTTGCCGAGTTCAGTAGGAACAGTGAAACATCATGTACCGGCGCGAAAACCCTTATCAAATCCGAAAAATTGAAAGAAAGGTTGACTTTGGCTAAGAGCCATCAACGTTTTATAATTGAAGAATAGAAAAACGTACTGTGGATAGATGAATTCAAACTCGAAACTTTTGGATCCAAGAGTAGAGTTTGTGATCAACTGAAGTAAAAATGGTGCCACATTGGCGTCTATAGTCAAGCACGGCGTTGTTTCCATCATCATTCGTAGTCCTTCTGTCTTTCTGGAGTGGGTGACATCATTGGAGTTTAAGGAATTTTAAGAAAAGAAAGTATGAAAATATTATTGAAAATAATACAATATCCTCTGGACTTCGATCAGAAGTCCAGAGGATATTGCATACTCAGATCAAGAATTCTAGACTGACTCACTCAGATTAGTCATAAACGGCCATCGGAGGCCATAGTTATGGACCAATTTGAGCTAAACAAGTGGGAAGTGGAATCTGCGTTGATGGCTGAATAATCACTCGCTGTTCCTTAAATTGTGCTGAAGAAGAATCACCCGCGTCCTCAACTGGGTCGCGTCCCGGTTTCGTCCATCTTCGGGTTACGCTTCCAAACAAACCTCCATCAATCACGCGAATGCTGTTCTTGTTTACGCATTCGTTAACCACCCCATTTATAAAATCTTCGTCTAATACTCGGAGGACAGTCTCGGACGAAGATGATCGCTTGGCAATGTCTCGATTATCCAATTGGCCGAGTAATGATTTTACGACGCACGTGTCCTAGACAGTGTCGTGTCCATGGGCAACTCACGTGGCACCGTTCACATTATCTCAACTCCGGTAACAAGATTTGCGTGTCATTAGACGTGCGGGCCGATTTGTCTCAGTCTTTAAGGAAATAAGTGCGGCTCTCTTCTTCTTTTAAATGAAGACAAATCGGCATTCGTGCGAAGTAACTTTGGTGCCTTTCTTCGCAACACCCCCTGGTGTCAAAAATGATAATAATTAAGTGCCGACTCCAAGGAGCTCAAAGTCACGCGGCGATTGATTTTCCAAAGCACCGTCGGTGTTTTTGTGGATGAAACTGTTTACGTCATCGTGATGAATTTCCAGCATCCCTTGGACACCCTCTTCGATATTGTCTTGAGAAAATAGGTGGTTGTTTGCTTCGTTTTATTGAGTACATGACTCATTCGCCTCTCTGAGGAATGCTGCTTTAATATTTCACGTGTTAGAAGGTCATGACCCATCGGAGCCATCTGATGCTTTGTTGTTGGACGACTTGGGAGCCTTCGGGCGAGTCTTTGATAATTGGGTGGCGTTAGAGAAATTTCCAGGATCTGGAAATGGTGAAAGATTTCTTGGATCTTCGAAAGGGGTTTGATTATTTCGATATCCGGGTCCTGGAACCAGGAGAAGCACTTTGGAGAAGCTGAAAGTTAACGATCATTGGGTTTTAGAGAATCTCCTCCCAGACAAGACCAATCTTTGTGAGAAGTAGTCTTGATTTGTTTACCTCAATGAGATTTTGGTTTCTGGTTTATTTGTTGGTTGTGTCATTGAGTTTGGGCACTACAGAATTGCTGACTATCAGCGGGAAAAATGAAATCAGGATTGGAACAGAGAGAAAGTTGCAGTGTGTGAAGAGTACACTACCCTAAGGCCGCCCTCGTGGTAGCACAGTTGGTAGAATTGCCGTCCTCCCCACACTGGGTGGAAAGGAGTAAGGAATTCTTATGGATGTTTTCTCAACGTGGCCGAATTAGTCGGTCTCAGGCGAGGGCAGCGTGTTTTTCTCCCGGAAATTCTAGTTTTTCGTCCAGCAAACAGAAAATCGACCACAGACCATGCGCAATTTAAACTTGTAGGATATACTGTACATCATGCCTATGAAGACTGGGAACCATCTGAGCCTGTAGTCATCTGACTAGTTTATTACTCCAGTTATATTTTTCTTTGTGAAGGAAAGTGAGCAGAGATTCAGTTGGATGGATTCAGAGAGGTCTGAAGTTGTTGTAGTAGGGTTTTAGGAGCATCAGCGATTGCTTGTGGTCGAGTTTTTGTTTGCTGGATGAAAAACCCCAGTTTCCTGGAGAAAAAACCATGCTACCCTCGCCTAAGACCGACTAACTCAACCACGTGGTGAAAAATGCCCATTAAAATTCCCTACGTCATCGACGAGACTCGAACCCAAGTTTTTTCCACCCAGTTTGGGGAAGATGGCGATTCTACCAACTGTGCTACCACGAGGTCGGTCTACTAGCTCCAGGTTGGAGTTCTCAAACTGTGGTAGATAATTACGTCAGGTGTCTAAGTAGGAAACAGGTCTGAACGTTGAGTAAACTCTTTGTGTTCTCTCTTTGTGTGGTTTGATGTTTTCCAATCTCTCCAACTTTGTTACAGAACCAAATCAACTCAAGTGGACTCTGTTCATTTTATTTTTTTACTTAAAACACTTTTTAACAAATATTTCTCTAATGTTTTAAAATTTAATTTGACATTTATCATCCTGTTATCAAGTTTGAACTTACAATGGATATTACACTCCACAATAGTTGTACACTAATGTCAAAAAGTATACGGATACACTTCGGTTTCGCATTACCGTCACTTGGTCCCACTTTAGCTGCCCATTGATCATAATACAATATAGCGAGATTGGTTACTCTACAGAATCGATCTACACCACTGTACGGACTAATTATGGCGTTCAGTGTACCATGCAAGGCTGGAAGTCACTTTATGGTTCGGCGAACAAAACCAGCAAAGTGACAGGGCGCATTATCCTACTGGAACACACCTGTGCCATCCGGGAAGACAGAATAGATAGGTAATTTTTAGAATTCAGAGGGATATGACGGTTCCAAGAGATTCCTTGGAATAGGACATCAGAGTGACTCTTCCCCATAGTTTGTCGCCGTGCCCCTCCATCTATCTTCCACTCGGAACAGCAGGAAATGTGATTCATCGGAAAAGCCTTTTTTCCAGTAGTCCAATGGCGCTGATCAGATGCAAACTTCAGATGTCGCTGGAGATGGATGGCCTGGGTACCTTGACCAGGTGCCTACTCCAGCAGCCGACATGGGAGCGGCTTCGTTGAGTCATGGGAAACACCGCTCGTCGTACCCTAGCTGAAGTCCATGGTCAGTCGCCCCACCGTTTTCCATATGTCAGAAACAGTGCAATGGCTGACCATGGTGGACTGATCGACAAATCCGCACTGTTCACCATCCGTCCACTTTTGGAAGACCTTAACTACAGCTTCACGAACATCCCACAAGATTCACAGTTTCCGTAATACTGCCATTACGGAACTCGCAAATCATCCCATTTTCCAACTCAGTCAGATTACATCCCTTGCCCACGTTGATCAAATATGGACCACACGCCGAATCCTCAGTATCACATTTCCACCGCGACAGGCATTCCACCAGGAGAGGAAGGAAAGCCAATTAATAAAATTTTTGATCCGCTACCCTCCAAAATGTATCCAGCATGTTCGGATACTTTTTGGAGGGCAATGTATACTAATAATATCTAACTGCATACTTAGACCCGAGTATTTTATCATTTTTCCTTTGATAATTTGTGCGCAGCATCCTAAAGAGGCGCGATAAATGCTCGTGACAGAAACCCAAAGATGGAGATGGAAACAGACGAATAGGAAGGTGGTAAAAGCCATAAGGGACGGCTCCATATTAGGGCGTCTTTATAACCCGAATAAAGTAACAGCTTTGGCTATCCTCGACGCTATTTAGCAACACTTTCCTGTTGGCAGCATAAACCCAGAAGGGAGGCTGAGGAGGAAGTTAAAGATCACACATAAAATGCGACTGATGGCCCGGATAGGGAGATTATAACTTCTAATGACTTTCCGGCCAGACATTTCATCTTTGTGGGGTTGAGAGGGGAGGATGGGGGGGAGGGGTTCGACTGAACACAATCCAGTAATTTTTTTTTTTTTTTTTTGCATACAGAGATCTGTATCGAGGTATTAAACTCCTTCAGTGTTTCCACTTTTATTTTCTATCTTTCTGACAGCGCACCTCATTTTACAACTGAGCGCCATTTAATTTCATGGCTGTTATTGGCGCCCTCTTCCGGCCGAAAAACTTACAGCCTCATAAATATAAAACATTGCGAGCCATAAAGACAACCCTATTTCCTTAAGGCAGAATTGATGGGGGACATAAAACCCACAAACTCTTTTGCCAAGCGATTATACTAAATTATTTCCTCCCCCCCCCAAATTTTTCTTATTTGCAACGTTTGCCGATAGAGGTCGCCACACTACTCATCGTATACTTCGCCACCACCTTGCTTAAAACTCTCGAAAAAGAAGCAAAATATGTTTTGACTTTTCCAAAAGATCTTCGTGACACGCGCATGCGCACTAAGAGAGAGAGAGAGAGAGAGTGAGTGAGTATGCGCTGAGTGACAGAATATTTATGGAAAAATATGCGCATTAAAGTCGTATCGATATTGTTTGGAAGGGGGGTTGGGATGCTTTCGGAGAAAAGGGGAGGGGGTGGCATTTTTTGCTTCCGAGATTTGCTGAAACATCACATTGCCAATGACACACGACATCGGCGCTGGTAGCGTTGGGGTAGCTCCGTAAATCTGTCTCCGCTGGTCGTTTAGCGGTGGCAATGGGTTTTTTACTCGGTGTAAATAGTGTTGGTGCCATGCGCGCGCCGGAGACGCTTGCTGGAGGAGGAGGGGGGGTATTGTTAGAAGCACGAAAATGCGGACGTATTTTGAGGGTCATTTAGTAGCGTTTTGTGGATATGTCCGCTGAAAGAAAACCTCGGTTTGGAACACGAACGAAACCTCTTTGTAGGAAGACGTGGTGGGGGGTGGGATGGGGGATGTAGACGCTAATTTGTGACGGCTCACGAAGAAGGACGCTCGCGCTTTGTTCGCGGAATTGCTGGTGGTGCGTTGGAGATGAATGCTTGCATGTGGTGCGACTTTTTTTTTCTGTGGGTGGGAATTGAAGGGAACGATTGCAACGGTGGAGGGGAATTGGCTCGATCGAATGGCATTGTCTCCTTTTAACGCGTATCCAACTTGGGACTTCAGAAAAGTAGGAGAAATGGTCTCTGTTTCTTCTATTTTCCCTCTCCAAAGACTTAGGGCGTACTACCAATAATTTGTCCAATCCTTCTTTGAATTTATTCCAACTACCCACCTCCACAACACCAGATGGAAGTTTGTTCCATCGATCAATTACTCTCCGGATGAGAGAAGATTTTCCCATATCTGTCCTCCAACCATCCTTCTTCAATTGCCATTTAAATGTTAATAAATTAAAATCGAATTCGTCGGTTTAAATTTATGTCCCCTTATGAGTCTTGTCCGAGGAAGACTAAGCACCCCATCAGCATTTAGTTAACTCAATCAATAATGATGCAGTTTACAGAACTCAACCTTTATTGATTATAAAAAATCCTTTAGAGTTCTTGATTAATATTGTAGCTCACTCTGCACCCATTCAAACAGACCCACATCATTTCAAAAATGAAGCTTCTAGATCTGTCCAGGAGATGATTATCTAATTGTATCAAACAACAGGACAGTGACGTATTCTGTGGTCGATTTTCTGTTTCTGGATGAAAAATCGACTCGAACTCAGTCTTTTTCAACCGGTGTGGGTAGGACGGTGATTCTACCAACTGTGCTACCCACGAGGGTACCTTAATTAATCTTAACACGGCTCATATACTTACTTATCCTATGAGGACCCCAACAAGCCTTGTATACCATCCATCTAAAAAGAGTGTGCTGTTAACAAGCGCAGACCATGCTGAGAAAAAACCTACCACATGATTCTTGTCCTGAATTTCTACGATTCTCCATTGAGCGTGTTATAAATCGTTATGTGGAGAATTGACCTTCGCAGTCCAACCTCACAAATCTTTTTGGCCATCTTGTATTCATAGGACGTTGCAGGAGGAAAGAACAGAAGGTGGCAAGTGTCTACAAATATCATTCTTCGCAACAGACAACGTTCCTTGTGTGATGATTGATACGAAGTGGTGTTAAGGAACTTCATGCTGAAGAATCCACGTAAGGGAATTTAAAACAGCCACACGAATCCATAAACTGATCTCAATTACCCAAAAAGAAAATCTTTGTTCAAGAAAATTGTCGCATTATTTAATAAAACACATAATTTACAACCGGAACGTTTGGGACAGGGCAGACATTGCGCGCGTGACCCAACGGATGACGTATTTGGTGCAGATTCGAGGACCGAGATTAAAAGTGCTGAACGTAATGAAGAAATCTTCGGATGGGATGCCTTCTTCTTCTTCTTATCTGGGCTGTTCAGATGGAGGGCCCGATAATGAAGGAGTGTCGTCCGTTATGTCACCGCACGTGCTTAAATTAAACTTACTACTAATTACAAGGTCCACTGAAGCATCTCCAGCGCCTGACACGAACTCGTAGATAAGGGAATGCTTTTATCTCACTCCCCTTTTGTAGCATCATCGGAGTGAGGGAGAAGAGGGACTTTATTGATTGTATGGATAGAGGAGAGAGAGAGAGAGAGAGAGAGAGAGAGAGAGAGAGAGAGAGAGAGAGAGAGAGAGAGAGAGAGAGAGAGAGATAAGGTGTTTTAAGCGGTTTTTCCCGTACACCCTCGGCAAATAGATCGATGGAAAGAAAGAAGGACACGATCAGCCCTGTCAACGCGGATAAATGCATCTTGATAAAGAATAGAGAGAAGAGGAGAGTGAACGATAAACACGGACAGAAAATAAACTCTGGAATCGTATAAACAGAGATGGATGTCACTGTTGGGTGAGCTATTTGGGATGACAAACCGAAAGATACTTTTCAATAAATGCCACGCTAAGTGGGGGTGATTTGTAGATGGAGATAAAAGAAAGAATTCCATTTCTTAACTTTTTTTCTTCTTCTTCTTAAATATCTGTTTTTTTTTCCTTTGATTTTCTTAACTGGTGCCAGAGTTGGAGTCCATTAGACCGTGATTCAATCCATCAAGGCCCGTTGCTAATAGTTCGTATTTGGGTAAGCGATCTCCATCTTCATACCTTCCACCACATTACTCTCCTCAATCTGTATGGGAGAATTTGATAAATTCTCATATTCTACTTGATAAGGTGTCCTATTACTCAACCGTACCAACAGAACTGGGAACAAAATATTCGCACGTCTCGCACTACACCACCTCTCACTAAACGTCTGTCTAGGGCCGGAGATATTGATTGGACGTATGATGCATATCCTTATAGATGTAATGCAGAAAAGCTAAACTTATCGATAAATCAGAGTGATGGATCCGTGATGAGACACATTAAACGGATCCAATATGGATCCATTATAAGAAATGCTGGAGAGGAAGAGAATCTGTACTCTTCTTCTTCTTCTTGACAAGTTATATGATTTACTTAGATTTGTACATCTAATTGTACAATTTAATAAGTTTCTGTACGCTTGTGTACATTGAATTTTGTATTCGTAATTGTGTACTTTTTAAATTTCTAAATTGTATATTTGCATGTATAATAAGTTTATGTGTACCTCTAATAGTACATTTGTATAATTTAATACGTTTCCGTACACTTATGTACTTATAATACGTTTATGAATATTTGTATACCTATATTTGTGCATCGAATTGTAAATTTGTACATATTTAATAAGTTTCTGTACACTTGTGTACATATAATTTGTATTGGTAATTTAAGATATATGCTTTTTACTTAAATTTATAAATTGTACATTTGCATATATAATAAGTTTATGAATATTTGTATATCTAGATTTGTACGTCTAACTGTACATTTGTGCAGTTTTAGTTTCTGTATGCTTGCATACCTAGATTTGTATGTCTAAATGTGCATTTGTGTATTCAATAACTAACTGTACTTTGTGTAATTACACTTGTACATCTAATTGTACAATTTAATAAGTTTCTGTTTAATTGAATATCTAGATTTGTACGTCTAACTGTACATTTGATTAGTTTCTGTATGCTTGTATACCTAGATTGGTACGTCTAAACGTGCACATGTGTATTCAATAACTAACTGTACTTTGCATAATTATATTTGTACCTCTAATTGTACATTTGTATAATTTAATAAGCTTCCGTACACTTATATACATAAAATTTAACATATTGCCGTACTTTTTACTTAGATTTATAAATTGTACATTTGCAGATATGAATCTAATTGTACATTTGTACAATTTAATAAGTTCCTGTACTCTTGTGTACGTATAATTTTGTATTGATAATTTAATATACTGCTATAATTTTTACTTAGATTTGTAAATTGTAATTTGCATGTATAATAAGTTTATGAAAACTTGTATATCTAGATTTGTACGTCTAACTGTACATTTGTACATTTCATTAGTTTCAGTATGCTTGTATATAGAAACTAAACGTACTTTAAACGTGCATTTGTGTATTCGATAACTAACTGTATTTTTGTATGATTAGTTTTGTACATTTCATTGTAAAGTTTCTGTATACTTCTCTATCTAGACTTGTACGTCTAACTATACATTTCATTAGTTTCTGTTTACTTCTATACCTATTTGACGTACAAATCTCGATAGAGAAGTATACAGAAAGTTATTAAATTGTTCAATTAAATGTACAAATCTAATCATACAAAATACAGTTAGATTTTGCTGTATTTTTTACTTAGATTTAACAAAAGTAAATTGCCGTAAAATATGGGTATATGTACAATTAGATTTGTACATCGAATTGTACGTTTATGCATTCAATAAGTTTCCGTGTACTTAAATTGGTACGTCTACTTTCCCACTTGTGCATTTAATACGTTAATATATAGTTGTAAAAACGTACACTTGTACAGCTAGATTTTTGCACCTGATTATATATTTGTTCATTCAAAAAGTTAGTGTAAACTTTTACACTCAGCTGTACACATCTAATTTTGTATTGGTACAGTTAACGTATTGTTATACAATTGTATAACAATACATTAACTGTACAATTGTTATACAATTGTACAGTTATTGTTATACAATTGTATAACAATACATTAACGATGTATTGTTATAACAATTGTATAACAATACATCGCGTACCTCAGCTGTACACATCTAATTTTGCATTGGTACAGTTAATCTATTGTTATACAATTGTATAACAATACATTAACGATGTATTGTTATAACAATTGTATAACAATACATCGCATACCTCAGCAGTACACATCTAATTTTGCATTGGTACAGTTAATCTATTGTTATACAATTGTCACTTAAATATGTTATTGCATGTATGTTTAATACGCAAGCCGAACGGTTGCGTATTAAATATACGCAAGATAGATTGATTAATTTTGTACGCATATTTGTACATTAATATCTGTGTACACTTATATCTGTGCATGTAATTGCATATTTACTTTAAATGTACGTTTAATTTAATTTATATTTACATTTAATAAAGTTGCCGTGTATAGTTTTATATTGTACATGTGTACATCTTTATTGTTTTAAAATGGAGTATCTCAAACAGACTGATTGTACTTATTTTAATGAATATTTTGGAAGAGGTGGGACGTACATCAGATTCATTTACAAAAAAATTGTCCAACACTTATTTAACAGTGAGACATAAGGATTATAATGCATCTTCCTTGAGCATCCCAGTCATCCTCTGAAGGTCGTGCCACGATTTGAGTGACTGCTGTAAGGTCAGCCATTATTATCCATTAACATGAAGTCCGAAGTACCTGGAAAAAAACCAGCATTACATTTCTGGATTTAAGTTTGAAAGTAATTTCAAAAAGATAACAGTAGATAATATATTTAATATTAATGAATAATTGTGATGATAATAACCAATTCATATTTCTTATTTGTACCTGTACACCCTCTCCAAAGCAGCGCTCATCACTGATGAGCACTGAATCGGAAGTTTCAAACCCAACATTCCAACTGTAGCACACACCAACAAATTACCGACGTCACTTGACAGCACAAGTATCTGACAATCCATGATCTCCTTACCACGACTCATTCTAGCTGATGGTAATATTTCTGGTCTTTTATGCAGCTGTTTCTTCTCTGCAGACTTCGCCACCTTAAGAATTGTCCAATTACATTTTGAGAGGATAATTTACAAGATTCTTGTTACTTGCGCAGATGACCATCTATTGTCCTTTAGAGAGATCAGTCCATCAGAGAGATCAGTAAATATTGGATCATATCGTAGATAAACACATTTATTCACAATCTATCTACACTGCTCGACAAAATTAACAGAACACGTAGAAAACGTGGGGGAACTCGTGCAGCTTGCGATGAAGACGGACAATCGTATGGTGGTGGACCATGGAATAACGATGAAATGAAGAGACAGCGAGAAACTGTGGACAAGCATAAGGAACATTTGTAGGCTGTCTATAAGATTCTGTGGCAACAAATCCCATTCTTCCAACAACGCAGTCATAAGTGGTTCACCAAGTGACCAAGGAGTTGGCTGTCGGCACCCAATGCGACGTCTAGGGGCCTCCCACACATGTTCGATAGGATTTAAGTCTGGTGATCGTGCTGGCCACGGCAGTCATTGGATATTTTCATTTTCAAGATATTCCTCCACCACTTCAACCCTATGTGCAGTGGCGTTCTAGTGCATGAAAAGAAAATCTGGGCCAACCGCATCCCTCAAAAGCCGCGCATAGGATCTGTTCTCGGTACCTCTGCGCAGTTACGACATTCATATCAAAAACATGAAGGGGGTTCGGCCGTTCATCTTTATCCCTTTCTCTGATGTTGGAGAAATTGTACCGCATTCCTCGTTGTCTTCAGATGATATAACGTCTAGAATCTGTTTGTAGGCTAAAACGGGACTCATCAGAGAGCAGGACTGAACTACATTTCTCAGGGCTCCAAGTCACATGTTCATGGCATTAATTTCGATATGAGTCCTGCAATGGTCTGTGGTTAGTGGGATATAAACCATTGGCTTCCTTGCGTTGAGTCCACTTCAATTGATCCTTCTTAACACAGTCCGGTTTGAAGAGACGACATTGTGCTGAGACGACATTAAGCCACGTTCAACCTTCTGGCTTCTGGCTTCAAATTCCAAATGCCCCCCTTCTCAAAGACTCGTCTAAAGGACAATGACTTGCCATTCTGCGTACTGGAAATATGGCTACCCCATTGAGCAAACCAAAAGAGCATGAATGAAGTGATGTGGTCCCAGCCCGTGTTTTCTTAGGCACGAATAATTTGCATAATGTGCAGCTTTGTCAGATGATAGATCGTTTTCTGGACACTCGGAATTTGGATGACTATTATGTCAAATATTGGCCTTCAGGGACACTGTTCATAATAAAATATCCATGAAAGACATTAATTATGCCGAGCTGTCGATGATGGGTTTAAAGCCCACCCAGACCTGTAGAAAGTGCCCTCTAAGGGGTTCTTAATATCAAACCCCACTAGGGCCATATGATCGATAATAAAAATTTCTTTTTTCTAACACGATGATATTTCATTTAGTATCCCAATACATGTGGAGCTTAGTGTACATAAGCCCCAAATTAAGCGATCAGGTTCTACGTAAAATTGGACCCAAGATGGGAGACGAATTCTATAAAATGAAGTGGGGGTGTTTACAAGAAAACATCAAAACAAAAACAAAACCTACAAAAATACTATATAAATAAATAAGACGTTGCTGGAAACCATGTACAAGGGACAGAACCATTAAGGATTTCGAAGACTTTATAGAGACACGATCCAGCGTTTTCTCCATAAGACAATTTCTACATCTCTAAAGATGGCAACCCAACTTTTTCCTTTGGAAGAAACTTGTTCGGTATTCATTAATAGAACTCTCAGGGGCCGGCTTCTTTTTCAGTTTATTACTATGTAGATTTTGTAACATGTTTCTACGAATCGAATTCGGTCTCCAGATGTAGGAAATGGCTTTTCATAATCGTCCTCCCTCTGATAGCCTTTTTCGGTTCCAATGTATTTTGGTTACCAAATAGCAAAGACTCGGCCTTCCCCTGCACAATCGCTTTCCTGCACTACTCTCTTAATATGCAGGGAAGCCACATTAGAGTGCTTTGTTGTATTGCCTGTTTACATATTTGCTACTGGTACGCGGTGGGTTTCAGGTTGGCAATTCCCATTGGGTGGGACCCCCATAAATCTGGGCGTAGCTGGCCAGAGCTGTCAGGAGCAGGAGCTGCTCGTGCGGGCTTAGCATCCCTACTACGGAAAGCTAGAGGTTTAATTAAATGGCAGCTCCATGTAAAGAGAGAGAGAGAAAGAAAGAAAGAAAGAGAGAGAGAGAGAGAGAGAGAGAGAGAGAGAAACTTCCTACTTCAGTCGACCGGTAAATTAGGGGTGCACAGCCGGAACAGGCATGATGATGAATTGGTCAGCAAATATCCCCAGCGTTCCGGAGAATAAAGTAGGGAGCTGCTTCAGTTGCCGACAAGGAACAGATTGCTCTGGTGACAAGGTTAGAGCTGTCATCCACTTTATTGAAGACCATTATAGTTGCTTTTCACCAACAAAATAAAATTTGCCCTGGCTTTTGATCGCATTGGAGTGGATGATAGCTCGTTTCTGTGTTGGATCCTACAGTCTATTAGCTTAATGACTTCCCCTTTAAAGACGTTGGGAAAGGAGAAACAGAAGAGGTTGAAAGAGATTATTGAGGAAAAGATTTAAGATTTTAATGTGGTAGTTTAGAACCATCACATTCGGATGTTGGAATGCTCGTTTAAATTGATAAGTGGGGTTAGATTTTATCGGTAAAGTTCATCTGAAATCATTTAGTGAGCATCTCCTTTCATTTTTTTTTTTTTTTTTATGGAACCACTAATATTATCATTCCGATGGACCATCGAATCTTAAAAGAATGCTGGAAAACTTAAGTTAACCGAAGTGAAGAGTTTTACAATTCTTCGAGAATTGTAGAATTGAATTCTTCAAGGTCATTGAACAAATCGCGCAGCTCAATTGAATTGAACTGAGTTGAATTCAATAATTGATTTCTTCAAAGTCATTGGACAAATCGCGCAATTGAATTGAATTGAATTGAATTGAATTCTTCAAGGTCATTCGACAAATTTCGCGACTCAATTTAATTGAATTGAACTGAGTTCAATGATTGATTTCTTTATTTATTGCACAAATAGTGAACCTCAGTATAATTGAATGGAATTCAAGAATTGAATTCTTCGAGGTCATTGAACAAATCACGCAACTCAATTGAATTGAAATCAAGAATTAAATTAGAATTAACGAAACAGGCCTACGCGCTCTGGATTCATTGAGGAATTTATTGTAGCTTAAACACAGAGCGTACAGATAAAGCAGAAATATATGAGCTTTCGGCTATATGGTAGCCTTCGTCAGAATTAAAATACATGAATTTTAATTCTGACGAAGGCTACCATATAGCCGAAAGCTCATATATTTCTGCTTTATCTGTACGCTCTGTGTTTAAGCTACAATAAATTCCTAAATTAGAATTATCATTAGAAGAGGCATACGATGCAAGGAAGCAAGCTTATGCATCATCAGACAGAAAAAAAAAAAAAACAAACAAAAACCCTCCAATTTCACCCCTCCATTCATTCCAAATGCCTGTCCAGCTTAGTCTTAAATTTTCTTTTAGGCTATCAACTTCCACAACAAAAGATGGAAGTCTGTTCCAGCAATCAACTACCCGCACATCTACTATTCTACAACTGTCTATCCTCAATTTGAATTTATGCCCCCTCAGGTTCTTAATCTCAGCAAGAGGAAGAATCTCATCAGCATTGAGCCTATTCAAACCACTCAAGGCTTTATACACCTCAATCAGATCACCTTGAGGGTGCCTAATCTCCATAAACTCCAATTTGCACAGCGCCTTTCTACATAAGAGCACCCCTTTGTTCCCCCTCAACAGTCTTGTTGCCCTTCTCTGTACTCGTTCTAGAACTGTACATCCTTCCTAAAATGAGGCGACCAGACCAGTACGCCGTACTCAAGGTCTAAATTCTTCAAGGTCATTGAACAAATAGTGGAACTCAATTGAATTGAATCGAGATGAAATCAAGAATTGATTTCTTCAAAGTCATTGGACAAGTCGCGCAATTTAATTGAATTGAATTGAATTCTTCAAGGTCATTGAACAAATTGCGCGAATCAATTTAACTGAATTCAAGAACTGATTTCTTCAAAGTCATTGAAGAAATCACGCAATTCAATTTAATTGAGTTGAAATCAAGATTTGAATTCTTCAAGGTGATTAAACAAATCGCGCAACTCAATTGAATTAAATTAAATTCAAGAATTGAATTCTTTAAAGTCATAAAACAAGCTGCTCAATTTAATTTAATTGAATCGAAATCTTCATGGTCATTGAACAAATCGTGCAACTCAATTGAATTGAACTGAGCTGAATTCATGAATTGATTTCTTCAAAGTCATTAGACAAATCGCGCAATTTAATTTAATTGAATTGAATTCGTCAAGGTCATTGAACAAATTGCGCGACTCAATTTAACTGAATTCAAGAACTGATTTCTTCAAAGTCATTGAAGAAATCGCGCAAATCAATTTAATTGAATTGAAATCAAGAATTGAATTCTTCAAGGTCATTAAACAAATCGCGCAACTCAATTGAATTAAATTAAATTAAAGAATTGAATTCTTTAAAGTCATTGAACAAGCTGTTCAATTTAATTTAATTTAATTTAATTCTTCATGGTCATTGAACAAATCGCGCAACTCAATTGAATTGAATTGAGCTGAATTCAAGAATTGATTTCTTCAAAGTCATTGGACAAATCGCGCAATTTAATTTATTGAATTGAATTCTTCATGGTCATTGAACAAATCGCGCAACTTAATTGAACTGAATTGAATTCTTCAAGGCCATTGAAAAAATTGCGCAACTCTTTTTATACAATTCACATAACTCCCATTTTCACTTATTTATGTTGCTCTTTTAGCTATACCTCCACTATATTGCCAAAAGTATCCGTACACCAATGAAAATTTGTAAAAATGAACTAAACTCGCCATCCACGATGTCAAGGATAAACAAGGATCACAGAGGAAGTCCCGATAATTAAAAATACCATTTCTTACACGAGGATTTATTTAAAAACCAGACGTATCTTCAATCAAGATCCCCTCTTCTGTTTTCCTTTAGCAATTATTCATTTGGGGGTGTACGGGCAGCTGATGTTTGCACCAAAGTGAGCAATTTCTTGGTCACACACTTTGGCTGGCCCTTAGAATTCTCTTTTCGTAAATCGAGACAACCGTTCCAAAGTTTTTCCCACTGTTGTCTCTTGGGTCACATGTCAGTGGACAGAAACCCGCTCGCCGAACATGACATACACCACTTCGCACTTAGAGTTAATAAGAGTGTGGAAGGGGAAAGGACAGTGGAGCGTGATATAGATAAAAACTACACACACCGAGGATTATCTATTCCGCCAGAGTGCAGCTTTCTCTCGGGAGGGTTGAGAAAAACCCACAGGGGAGAAAAGTCGCCACGGTCTTCTTCTCGGTCTACTTTCTTATCAGTTCGTTATTCGCCTTAATAGATTGGGTAATGGATATGTGGTTTGTCAGTAAAAGAACTGATTGATAACTTTATTGGGTGATTGATAAGGGAGGTGTTCGCATGGGAGGGTACTGAAACCAGGAAAATAACTGGAAATCACTGCTGAATCGTGATTTGGTATCCCCTTAAATTTAGGGGTGTTCTTTACTACCAACAAAGTAATCTTCCAAATAAGATTTTAAATCTTTCTTACGTTGTGGCTGTGTCAACGTATTTTTGCGGTGAAATATTTTTATAATGCGAGGGCTGTTGATAAAGTAGTGGCAACACATGTATGCGTAGCCTTTTTTGGGCATACATAACTGTGTTGAAAGAAGAAGAAATTATTTGAAGTATTAAAGGATATAGGTTGTCTGAAATTTCCATAGATTCCTTCATGTATTTTGTTATATAGGGGTTTTTTCAAGCTAATAAAAGTCATTAAGTCAATTTTCGTGTTCGAATAATTTAGAAAAAACAGGGGTGGCCATCTTTAAAAACCGCCCTTGATGTAGACATTTTGGAGGACACATTTCTCTTTCATCTTACTCTATCCAATATTATCATTAATACACCAGGTCAATTATACTGGAGTCCCACAAGGATCGCCCTTGGGACCACGGCTTCTTAAAATGTTCGCAAACGATCTAACCAACACGCACAAGTGACCCTAGTTAGAGGCCATAGAAGAAGATTATTTTTCCTACCCAGTGTACTTTATACTTTCACGCGTACCTGCTATGTCCAACCGCCATTTTTCTTTCTCTGTTTCCGAGAAGAGGAAGAGAAAAACGCTAACCGAAAAGCAAACTGTGTGCTGAAGGCAGATTTATGGTGATTAACTTGCCTAATTAAGGTGAGTTACTAATTATCACTTCTTGCACGTGCAGTTGCGGGGCCCCCATCGACACTCGCCAGCTAACTTTTATCAGAAATGTCGCGCTGTTTCGGAAATTATTTAATTTATTTGCATCCTCCGAGTGTAAATTCTAATTAAAACTTAATTTTATCCGGGCATTGCTTTCTTGGGTGGTGGAAGACGTTATAAATTGGGCCATCTTTCCAGAAGAAAAATACTTAAGGTGGATATCGCGACATACTTTGAAAGTATTTCCACTCCCTTTTGCAACGCCTGGATACCTTTTTATTTTTTTTCACCATCCCAGCTTGGCAATTCCACCCCCTCCCCCATTACAACGAGCCTGCTAAAATTGATTTGTCTCTTCCACTCTATAATTTACAGAAAATTAATTGTTTTAAATTTTTAAACATTTATGAAAGTTAGAAGTTAAGTAGATCAATTGACATTTAATAAATTTAATTTATGGCCTTTATTATTTTTTTTAAATTAAATTGGGCTTCTTTCGCGCTTTCTGTACCACCTTTGACCCCTGACCATCCCCAAGAAGTTTCACTAATCACATTTGGTATAATCACTACAGAAGAAAAAAAACCATGTCGTGTTTTGAATCACAACTTAAGATTTATAAGAGCAAAATGTTGTGCTGCCATCTGGGGGAGAGTAAAGTAATTATAAATCATAATACTGAATTTGCATTAATTTGTATAGAACTTTGACCTCTAAAAATTAGGAAAAATCGTCATAAATGTCGCGTGATGGGATGAACGCTGGACACGTGTCACAGTTCGACTGTCGTCTTCCACTTTTCACTTTCGGAAGCCAATAATAATAATAATAAAATGTAGAGGTATGACGGAGTAAGTTCGATTGTTCGATTTTCCCGGAAATTTCGGGAGGCTGTAAAAATGTAAACCCCTGGCTTTTTGGCCGTGAAGGGCATTAAAGATTCTCTCTCTCTCTCTCTCTCTCTCTCTCTCTCTCTCTCTCTCTCTCTCTCTCTCTAAGTCAAATCTTTATCACAGAATGCACACCTGCCGAAACGCACTGATCGATATCTAATCAGGAAATAACCTATGTAATTATTTACCTGCGCATTTGTAGTGACGTAATTTCCCGTTTACCCGCATCCCTCTTCTCCCATTGGCTACCCCACACCCCTAACCACGCAGCATTCTCAAGGTGGAATAATATTACTATGTAATTATTAACTTTCGTTTACATAGGTCACTTAGGAAGAGGCCCTTTGCTTCTGCGTCCATAATGCATGAGGAATATTGTTGCACCCGAAAGAGCAGGACTAAAATATTTACGAACTATACAAATATTTAAAATATTTACAAATATACAACTTATATCGGGACGATGGGTCCCTTCATCAGCTGACATTAATCTACAAAAAACGTTACAATGGAACATCAATGGACCCAGATGTGGTCATGTATTTGACAGTGAAGCACGTGCACGAGGTTGGTGGAAGTAATTGAGGCAGATGTCTTGCAATGCGCGAACTTTGGCATGTATCCCACATACGTATTTTACAATCATACCTCTACTATATCGTCCCGATATAGTAGAGGTATGATTGTAAATAGTTTAGTATTTTGTATAGTTTTGTTATTATTGGTACAATAATAACAGTATACTAATATACTAACATTATAACGCACTGATCGAAATCTAATCAGAAAATGACCTATGTAATTATTTACTTGTGCATTTGTCGTGACGTAATTTCCCAACCTCTTCTCCCATTGGCTCGAATAAATATCATTAGGAGGAAAACTTTTTTAATGTGTAGATAGATGGATATAATTTTTAGATGATTTCAGAGTTTTGTGAATAACTATCAACATAGACTGCTTCCATGGCAATGATTTCTTCCGGGGGGGGATGCGTTACCAACTCCTCTGGCGGAAGGTTAAAAGGGTTGGGAACGCATCCCCCCCGGGATGCGTTATGAAGTTGGATGAACAGTTTTTGTGTGTGTGGGATGGTAAGAGAATCTTCTGAAGATGTGTATCCTTGAGGGATTGTGAGGGGAGAGTGAAACGGAGGGGTATGAACTTTTAACGTGAAGGGATGGAGAGAAATAGGGGAAGGAACTCCTCGAAATGACGTGGAATATTGGAAGAGATAGTTAAGGAGAGATGGCTTCAAAAGGTGATGGTCGGTGGAAAAGAGAATTGCGAATGAGGAGATGCTCAAGAGGAAAGATGACTTAAGGAGAAAATGCTTGGTGGAAAAGAGAATTGCAGATGAAGTTTTTCGAGAGAAGAGCTGACTTAAAGGGTGATTCTCGGTGGAAAAGAGAATTGCGGATGTCGTGTGCTCAAGAGGAGAGATGACGATGACTTAAAGAGGGGATGCTCGGTGGAAAAGATAATTGCAGAATTGCAAATGAGATGCACATGAAGAGATGTTCAAAAGAAGAGACAACTTAAAAGAGATGCTTGGTGGAAAAGAGAATTGCAGAAAAGAATCAGATAAAGGATGTTCAAGAGAAGCAATGACTTAAAGAGAAGATGCTCGGTGAAAAAAGAGAATTGCAATTGAAGAGATTTTCGAGAGAAGCCATGACTTAAAGGGAGATTCTCGGTGGAAAATATAATTGTGGATGAGTTATGCCCAAGAGGACAGATGATTTAGAGAGGTCGAAAAGAGCATTGCGGATAAGCGGATGCTCAAGAGGAGAGACAACTTAAAGTTGAGATGCCTGGTCAAAAAGAGAATTCTGGAATTGCAGATGAGATGCAGGTGAAGAGATGTTCGCGAGCAGTGAAGACTTAAAGAGAAGATTCTCTGTGGAAAAGAGAATTGCGGATAAAGAGATGCTCAAGAGGAAAGATAATTTAAGGAGGTGGAAAAGAGAATTGAGAATGAGGAGATGCTCAAGAGGAGTTGATCGGTGAAAAAGAGAAAAAAACGGATGAGATGCAGATAAAGATATGTTCGAGAGAAGTGATGACTTAAAGAGGAATTCTCGGTGGAAAAGAGAATGCGGAGGAGATGCTCAAGAGAAGATTTATGAGAAGATTGATGCTGAAGAGAAGATGCTCAAGAGAAGAGATGTTTAGAGAAGTGGAAAAGAGAATTGCGGATGCCAGCAGATGAAGGATCTTCGAGAGAAGGGGTGACTTATAGAAGAGATTCTCGGTGTTAAAGAGAATTGATGTGGGGAGATGCTCTAGAAGAGAGATGATTTAAAGGGGTGGAAAAGACGATGCGATGAGGAGATGCTCAAGAGGAGAGGTAACTTAAAGAGGGAATACTCGGAGGAAAAGGGAATTGAGGATGAAATGCAGATGAAGGATGTTCGAGAGAAGAGACGCCTTAAAGAGGGAATTCGTTGGAAAAGAGAATTGTGGATGAGAAGATGCTGAAGAGAAGAGATGTTTTAGAGAGGTGGAAAAGAGAATTGATATGATGAAATGCAGATGAAGGATGTTCGAGAGAAGGAATGACTTAGAGAGGAGATGCTCGGTGGAAAAGGGAATTGTGGATGATATACAGACGGATTCGAAGATGCTAAACCGTGATGTGGACTAATATGGCGTTCTAGAGGAGGTCGAAGCTGGTGGGTGTCGTCATTTGTAGTCATTGATTTTGGTTGTGCGATGCCGTGTGTGTGTGTGTACGATGAGTTTGGCGGGGAAGGGGTGCTTTCACCCTTCTCGAGGGCCACTCTGTAGAACGTGATTGGCAATCTGGTGGCGGCGGATTAATCAGGAGTCGAATTATGAATCGACATGACTGGAAGGGGGCCCCTCGGTACGGTTAAAAGACAAAAGCGCATCGAAGGTTTCCGATGGAGATTTGCATCTGGTCGACACAATGGCGTCGCATAATGCGCCGTTGGAGGGACGCAGTGGTGTGAAGGCTGCGCGTGGAACCGGTGGATTATTGCTTCCCTTTAGAGGCCTCATTTGAACCCCCAACGAACCTATTGTCGACGCACTCGACGTTTGTTTCAATTGCGCCGTGTTTCGCCGGGTTTTATCGGAAGAGGCGATTGTTCCGAATTTGCCACAGCGGATCCATTCGTACGTTAATTTCGCACGATGAGGTTATCGTGACGGTTTTCCCCACCCTGCAAACAAGAAACGCTCCCCCGAGAGAAGTACGACGTTATTTATTGGTAACCAGGCGTCCCTTCCCACAGCGCAGTTTCGGTGCGCTTTAGCACCTGAGTGGTGAGGGCAGGCACACCCTCGCTGCAACATCGGGTCGAATCCCGTTCATTAAACTTTCCAAAACCTCACTTGGCCCACCCCATCAAAGCGCAACTCCATTCCTTTCTTTTTCTGACGGCATCTCTCTCTTCTTATCGTTCTATTTTCACTCTCTCTTCTTTCTTTCAGCCTCTCGTTCTTTCTCTCTCCTTATCTTTCAGTTTTTCTCTCTCTTAATGTTTCTGTATTCTTTCTCTTTCTTTCTTTCCATCTTCAACACTCTTTATCTTTTTAATTCTCTCTCTTTTCCTTTCTCTTTATGTGTTTCTGTCATACTTACAGTCTTTCTCTCAATCTTCTTTTCCCCTTTGCTTCTTTTTTTCTCTCTATCCTTCTCTTTCAGTTTTTTCTCCATCTTTCTCTATCTCTCTGTCTGATTGTCTTTGTCTCTCCCCTTCCTTCTCCCATCTTTCGCTCTGCCTTTCTGTCACTCTCTTTCTCTGTACCTTTATTTTTCCTTTTTTCTCTCCATCATTCATTTCTCTCTGTTTATTCTCTCCTTTTTCCGTTTCTTTCACAATTTCTGTGTTTCCGTTCTTTCTTTCTGTGTTTCCGTTCTTTCTTTCTCTTTTCCTCTCTTTTATTTTTTTATTTCCTTCGCTTTTCCTGTTTCCTTTTCTCTGTCTTACTAGAGCTGTCTTTCTTCCTCTCCTTTCCTTTCTTCTTTCTCTTTGTCTCTCTATCTTTTTTAATCCATTTGTCCTCTCTCTCTCCTCTTTAACATATTTGCTCTTTCTCTCTCTCTGTCTCTCCTTTCTTTTTATTTTGCTTTCTCTCTCTTTCCATCTTCATCTCTATTTATCTTTCTATTCTAATCTCGATCATTATCTCCATCTTCGTGTCTATCTTATTATTCGTCTCTCTTTATCTTCCTCTCCGTCTTTCGCTCTGTCTTTTTGTTCTGTCTTTAATTTTTGTTTTTATCTTTCTGTTTTTTCTCTCTTTCTTCATCCATTCTTCTCTTACTTTTTCTATTGTTCTCTCTTTATCTTTCTCTCTGTTTTCATCTCTGTCTTTTTGTTCTGTCTTCATTTTTCTATTCTTCTCTTTATCTTTCTCTCAGTCTCCATCTCTTCTTATCATTGTTTTCTCTTTATATATTTATATTTCTATTCTTCTCTCTTTATCTTTCTGTGCTTTATTCTCATTTTATTTCCGTCTTGATCACTTTTTATCTTTCTTTCACTTTTTCTGTTTCTCTGTCTTCATCTCTCTTTATCTTACTATTCATCTCTTTTTTATCTTTCTCTCCCTCTTCATGTCTCTATATTTTGTTCTCTCTTTAATTCTTCTCTGTCTTCTTTTATTTTTCTCATTTCTTCTATTGTTCTCTCTTTATCTTTCTGTTCGTCTTCATCTCGCTCTCTCTTCATTTTTCTATTCTATTCATCTGTCTCTTTACTTTTCTATTATGTTTTTTTTTTACCTTGTCTTCCTCTCTCTTTTTCTTTTCCAATCTTTTCTTTTCTATTTCCCTTTGTTCCTCTCTCTCTCGTTCATTCATTTTGTTCTGTTTATTTTCCCTATCTACCTTTCTCTCTCTTTTTGTCTCTCTCTCTCTCTCTCTCTCTCTCTCTCTCTCTCTCTCTGTCGTTCCTTTTCCCTCTTTCTCTGTCTTTGTATATAATTTCTTTTTTTTCTCTCTGTCCTATCTTTTCTTTTTCTCTTTATCGTTCCTTTTCTCTCTCTTTGTCAATCATTCACTCTATCCGTGTGCATTTGTAGCTGACATCGTGCATGTCCACTTGGATCAACCCCTAATTCATTTCCTCCCCCCGTTTTCAAAGCGCATCCACTCTGATCTTTCCATTCTAACCCCCTCTCCCCTCCCCTCCCCCTCCCACTTCCTTATTTCATTTCCGTCGTTTCGTTTTCTAAATCAATCGGTGAATCGCAATGCGGCCAAACGAAACCCTTCGCCACTTCATCCGAGTCCGAGTAATCGTCAATCCCCCGACGTACCCCCCCCTTTATTTCGGCGCGTCCCCTTAACAGACCTACTCCCGCGCGACTTTCATTAATACCGAAGTCAAAGAAAAATGAAGGAACGCCCAACGTTACTTTGAACCCCAGAAAAAAAGTGCCCCCCCCGGAAAAGAGGGGTCGGCGAGATTTAATTTCGTTATCTGCGTGGAATTAATTTTCTCGTCTTCGGCCGACGAGTATTAGCGCGCATGAAAAATCAAGCGGCGGGTTTTTTACGCTTTTCTCGCTTCCCCCACCCCCGAAGCAATCAATAGGTCTTTAGGGATTTTTGTCATCGAAACAAGGGTGGGTCTTTCGGAGAAATCTGGGGAGCGCACTCCCCCTCCGTCATCTCGCTGTTTTGTTGCCGACACAGGGCAGGGCACGAGGTCATTAACTGCGTCCGATATAGCACGAAGGGGTGGGCAGCTCCGTCTTCGAGGAAATTGGGTTAATTAGTCCTCGTGCATGTCCGTGTTTTTTTTTTTTTTTTTTTTTTTAAATCCGTTGCCGAAAGTGAATCGCGAGCCGACGACGCCCAGCCCTCAGTCGGAGTTTTGGCGGCGATAAATTGTCATTCGGATCGGGGGCAGTGCGACAAACGAGCGAATTGTGGACGTCCGATCGTCCACAAGTGCGAAAAGAAGCGATCCGATTGGCCAATCGGTTACGAAAGCGTAATTATCCGCCGAAACGCGCGAAGTCATCTTGCGGTTTCCATGGAAACCAACTCTTGGTGTTCCTCGGATTTCGAATTCTGTTTTTCTCCCCCGGAAAACGCCTTTGTCCCTCGTGGGTGGTGAAGAAAGGGCAAAATTTGGCGAAAACATCCTTTTCGCGCTATAGAGAAAATATGTCGATTAGTCCCAGGGTTTTCGAGAAAAGTAATGGTAAATGTTTCCATCCATCCCCTCCGTGTTTGGCTGTAAGTGTTCAAAGAACCTGAAGACAACATTAAGTGGGAGTGGTTGAAACTTTGAACCGCCTCAGCATCAAACGACAGCTGACAGAAAGAATTTTGTGATGGCGTCCACCCACACGATGCTCGCCCAGTCCAGATCCCGCTTGAAAAGACGCGCTGAGGATGGAGGGTGACAACCCAGTAGTCTGTGCACTACAGTCCTCTATTACACAATGTTTACAGTGGTTGAAAAAGAAAAAAGCTTGGAAAGGATTGAAGAAAAGATTCAGAAGGATCAATGAAAGATCAGAGAAGGATATTTTTAGATGTTACCAAAATATACTTTCAATCCTAAATTCGCTTAAGATTTAAAATATCATTATCTTTCTCTTTATCTCTCTTTCTGTCTGTCTCCCTTTCTCTTTATCTCTCTCTCTCTCTTGCTCTTCATTTACTTCTCTCTTTGTCTCTTGCTCTTCATTTCCTTCCCTCTTTCTGTCTGTCTTTCTTTCCCCTTTCTCTCTATCGCTCTCTTCCCTTACTCTTTTCCTCTTTGTCTCTATCAGCGGCTATCTCTTTCTGTTTCTTTTCCCCTATCTCTCTGTCGGTCACTGCACTTCTTTATCTTCTTTTCCTCTTTCCTTTCTTCTCTTTCTTTTCCTCTCATTTTGCAAATCGCTCTTTCTTTCCATTTTTATTGTCTTTTTCTCTCTCCATCAGTCGCTTTCTCTGCCATTCTTTCCTCTCTTTTTCTTTTCTTTCTTCTTTTGTCTCTTTCTTTCTTGTCCTCTTTAGTATCTGCCTTT
Source organism: Mastigoproctus giganteus (assembly GCF_048544385.1). Classification (NCBI taxonomy): domain Eukaryota; kingdom Metazoa; phylum Arthropoda; class Arachnida; order Uropygi; family Thelyphonidae; genus Mastigoproctus; species Mastigoproctus giganteus. The sequence continues at coordinate 244,938,303 of NC_143577.1, read as the reverse complement.
CTTTTCTTTCTTCTTGTTTCCTCACTTTCTCTCTATCAGTCTCTGTCTTTTTTCCTTTTTTCTTGTTTCCTCTCTTTCTCTTCATCTGCTTATTTCTTTCTTTCTTTTTTCCTCAATTTCTTTCTCTTTTTCTTTCTTTTCCCAGTCTTTTTCTCTATTAGTTTCCTTGTGCTTCTATCCTCTCTCTCTCTCTGTAAATGAATAACTAAAACAAGAAAAAATCACACTGTTGATAAATTTTGCAACATATTCCGCGTAAATTTTCCCTAAAAATTTGGGAATTTTTTTAATTGAAAATTTACGGAGAATATTTTAGAAAAAATATTCGATAGAAATTTCGAAATTATTCCCTAAAATGTAGGAAGGACATTTTTTCGGAAATTTGAAAAAGTTACTAGACGAAAAAATCGACAATTTTTTTATGTTTAGAAGTAATAACATTTAGGGAGAAATTTTAGGAAATAATTTTACATAAAATTTAGGAAATAATTTTACATAAAATTTAGGAAATAATTTTACATAAAATTTAGGGAATAATTTTGGAAAATTTAGAAGAACATTTCGGAGGCATTTATGAAAAATTGTTAGGAATAAAAGTCTACAAATAAAATTTGGGAGAAAAAAAACTTTTAAAGAATTTTTGGGGATAAAAGTTTAGGGATAAATTGGGGATTTGAGGGATAAAATTTTAGGGATATATGTGGGGTTCGGGGATAAAGTTTTAGGGATACGTTTAGGGTTTTGGGAAGAAAATTTTAGGGATACATTTGGGAAGAAATTTTTAGGAATAAATTTAGGATTATGTTAGAAAATTTTAGGGATAAATCTGTGGTTTTGGGGAGAGAATTTTATGGATAAATTTGGAGAGGATTTGGGACAAGCGAAGCATGGACGGATGACGTGATATTCGAGTAGAAATTGTGAACACATCCTGGGTCTCTGTGGCCGACCCTTTTGTTCTGATTCAGTTTAATAAGCGCAGCACACATTCGCAGCCACCTTCGGGCATTCCGCAGAGTGGTCACACCCTCTGTAACCTCCCCGTGATGGCTATCATTAAACGGGGCAAGATGGAGATGGAGGGACATTAAGAGCAAAGGAGACATTAAGAGCAGCAGCACGCATGAGTAATGACTTTCTATGTAGGACATCCTGTTAGTCGTTCGGAACAATTATCTACATGCCCATTCACTCTCTCTATCAGCTCTTACCTACTCTCTCTCTCTCTCTCTAACTATGCAGGTGTAGTTAGTTAATCATTCCATCTATTTATCTAATAATTAATCACCAAATCAATCCATAAATCATCTCCTCTCTCTCTCTCTCTCTCTCTCTCTCTCTCTCTCTCTCCTTACCTGTTACGTAATTACTCTGTCTATCCGACAATTAATCAAAAGCGCCATTTTCATCTATCTATCTTCATCGTGATCATAAATAAATCGGCTCATGCGTCTCTTTCTCTCTTTTCCTCTCCTCTTACTCTGTGACAATATAGTGAGTTCGCCACTTGTCACTCTCTCACAGAAGTTTGGTTCGAATCCCTTCTGAAAATCGGGAACTGTTGAAAGTCTCTTCAACCAAAACTGCAGTTAACCACCCACAGGGAAGGGAGTAGGATTTCCTCTTTCTTTCTTTCTATCTTTTCTATTTTCCCTTCCCTCTCTCTCTTTCTCTATCTTACTTTTTTTTTCTCTGTCTGCCTGTATAACTTTGTCTCTTCTCTTTCTCTCCATCAGATTTCTCTATTATCTTGCTGTATTTCTCTACCTCTACCATCTTTCTCTCTATCTTTCTCTGTTTCTGTCTATCTCTATCTCTCTGCCTTTTTCTGTTTCTCTCTCTCTCTCTCTCTCTCTCTCTCTCTCTCTCTCTCTCTCTCTCTCTCTCTCTCTCTCCTACACTCCTCTCTCGCTTTCTGGCGCCTCCCTAGCCAGGTGGGCAGGAGCAGCAGTGCGTAGCACATGCTTCTTGATCAGACCTGGGTTCGAGCCCGTGCCCACCAAATACGGAGGGTGTGGAAAGGTCAGAGAATGACCACCGCATATCCCGGAGCAATATGGCCTTAGTTGCTAATGCTCCTAAAAACCAAATAATAACAACATAACTCTCGCTTTCTCTATTTTCCTCTCTCTCTCACACACACGCTCACTTTTTACCTTCTCTCTTTTTCTCTATCTCTCTCTATCTGCTATCTACTTACTTTCTCTCTTTCTCTCTTCCCTCCTTTTGTCTCTATCTTCATGTTTTCTCTTTTCTCTGTCTTTCTCTCTTACTCTCGCCTTCCCTTCATTTGCCCGTCTTCTTTGTCTCTATCTTTCTCTCTCTCTCCATCTTTCTTTCTCATTTTCTACCTCTCCCTCTGTCTCCTATCTTTTTCTCTGTTTATATCTCTTCCCTTCTCACTCTCGCTTTCTCTTTTTCTTTCTCTCTCTCTATGTCTCTGTCTCTTTCTCTTTCTATCTGCCTCTCTCCTTTCCTTATCTGTCAGTCTCTCTCTTTCGTTTCTCTTTTATTCTCCATGTATTTCTCTCATTTTCTTTCTCTCTCGCTTTCTCTGTTTTTGTTCTCCATAATGCCCATCTCTTTTCTTTTTCTCTCTGTTTCCCTTTCTCTCTTTCTCTTCATATACCAGTTTCCTCTTATCTGTTTCTCTCTTTATTTCTCTTTCTTCTTATTTTCTTTCTATCTGGCTTTCTCTGTTTTTCTCTCTGGCCATCCATCTTTCTCTCTCTCCATCTATCTTTCTCTCTCTTTCTCTCTCTCAATCTTTTTTCTCTTTTTCTACCTCTCCTTCTATCTCCTGTCTTCTCTGTTTCTGTCTCTACCCTTCTCACTCTCGCTTTCTCATTTTCTTTCTTTCTCTCTCTCTCTCTCTCTGCCTCTCTTCTTTCTTTATCTGTCCGTCTGTCTCTTTCCGTTTCTCTTTTATTCTCCGTGTCTTTCTCTCATTTTCTTTATCTCTCGCTTTCTCTGTTTTTGTTCGCCATAATGCCTGTCTCCTTTTTCTTTTTCTCTTCATATACCTGTTTCCTTTTATCTGTTTATCTCTTTATTTCTCTTTCTGTTTCTCACTTATTTTCTGTCTATCTGACTCTCTCTGTTTTTTCTCTCTTTCACTTTGTTTTCTCTCTCTCCATATTTCTTTCTCTCTCTCAATCTTTCTTTCTCTTTTTCTACTCTCCTTCTGTCTCCTGTCTTCTCTTCTTTCTATCTCTGCCCTTCTCACTCTCGCTTTCTCTTTTTCATTCATTCATTCTTTCTTTCTTTCTCTCTTTCTCTTCATATGCCTGTTTCCTCTTTCTCTCTTTCTGTCAGTCTGACTATCTCCTTTCTTTGTCTCTCCGTTTCTCTCTCTCTCTTTCTCTCTCTCTCTCTCTCTCTCTCTCTCTCTCTCTCTCTCTCTCTTCCACACAATCCTTCTTTTCCATCGATTCTACAGGAAATCTCGGGGAGCATTCCAACCACATCATCAATACTGAGGTCCATACGTTTATCTTTTCCTACTCTCTTGGGACTATGTAGAGCATATTATCCTCCCCCCTCCACACAGTAATCGATCCCCTCATCTGAGTTCAGATCACTCACGAAAGTTAAAAAAAAAAGAAGCCGCACCAGCAATAATTAATCTCTCTATTTATATATTCATCTATCTCTCCTCACTGTGTGAGAAATGCTCTGCAAAATCGTCCGGACTTCAATGATCTCTTTAAATTGTCTTGCTTCTTGCGCAAACAACTCAAAGACTCTTTCATGAGCCTCACTGATTGTTTTTCTGGGCATCTTCTCATAATTTCTAAGAATTTTAATTTTAGCTCTTCGGCTTGCCGCATCATTTTCATGTCTGCGAGAAAGATATTAAACCTCTTAACGAAGTCATTACGAGTGGAACGACGCAGATAAAGCTAAGTTCGTGACAGAATCGCCAGATCGGCGAGCTACGATTGCACCCCGTAGTAACGGAGAGAAATGTTTATTAAGTTTAATAATCGCTGTTGTGTGTACGCGCGTGGAAACCAACGCCACTGATAACCGTTTCTTCTCTAATAAATGAGCGTCGTAGACCCCTGATGATGATATCGAATTAAGCTTTACATAAATGAAAAAAAATTAGGGGTTCCCGGATCCAATCAAATAACATCAGCCGGAAATAATATTCAAATAGAATTATTAACGTATTAATACTCAGCACGTGCAGCGTTCAAATCGTCTTAAGTGTTTTGATGTCTCAAAAATTGTACAATTCCCAATTTTGACGTCACAATGACGTAATCGGTTTATATTAATTTATAAATATAATTTTTTTGGCTTTTTTTGAATATTGAACGCAGCTCTCTGTCGAGGGCCGGCAATGCAGAAGCGACACCCTCGATCGCAGCGCCACCTGGTGGCTCGGTGTCAGTGTTTTTGTGATTAATTATCAGTCCTACGACACGGTTTTTATAGAAGCGGGCAATAAAAACCGACTTACCGATTTCTAAATAAAAAAAATAAAAATAAAATTAATGCAAAATCTATACTTCGATTAAAATATTTTTTTCACTCACTCCACTTCATATGGCTGCTTGGAAAGTGGAGGGGAAAAAAAAAGGAAGGTATTTCGACTTGCAGATCCATTCAGTGACATGGACTAGTTGATTGAAAGAGAAGACAGAAGGGAACTGAGAATGGGTTTTCCAAAGTGTTTTTTTTTTTTGTCTTCGGGTTGGGGATCGCTCCTCCACGAGGCAGAGGTTACTGACACTCATTGTGATCTTTCCAGGCTTTGGAGAGAAAGAAAGATATTTGAAGTGGACATTTTGATTGGACACTGACGCTTTTAAAGTTAAATAATTATTAAAAATAATTCATTTTACGTTATGGATGGTTGGATTTCACTTAGAAGGACATCTTTAAATCCTTGGATTACATGGATGAAATATGTCGCGAAGATCCTCTTTAAATTCTTGGATTGGGATCGCGAAGACCATCTTTAAATTCTTCGATGGAATATGTCGCGAAGGTCATCTTTAAATCCTTGGATTACATGGATGAAATATGTCGCGAAGATCCTCAAAATAAATTCTTGGATTGGGATCGCGAAGACCATCTTTAAATTCTTGGATTAAATGGATGGAATATGTCGCGAAGGCCATCTTTAAATTCGTCCATTAGTTGCATCTTGTTATTTTCGAAGAGGTTTGCTATCTCAAGTGTAGGAAGTTAAGAAATATATAAGGAACACGTAGAAGTCATTATCTTCAATGCTCCATTCCTACAAGCGTTTATTTATTAAATTCCAAACATAACTGGATTAGTTCAATTTGTCAGAACTTAAACCATCGAAGATTGTCAAGCTGACAGAGAGAGAGAGAGAGACTGCAACTAGCGCCCCCTTTATTTGACATCCATAAGGCAAAGTGTAGTGCAGAGAAGCCCTACGAAGACCCGATTGTAGGTTATTGGGATGAACGAAAATTTACCATCCAGGGTAAGGTAGCTATCGATTGCCTTGGGGGCCTGACGTTGAGCTAGGAGAGAGAGTTGGGGGGTAGACGCTCGCGCTGTCATTGTAGATGAATGAGAGAAGCTAGGCAGGAAGACGATGCAGGGTACTGCACGCGCGACGCGAGACTTGATTGAGTTGCTACCAATTACACTCCAACACAGGTCCGGCTCTAAATCTCCTGTAATGGTCTCCTTCTGCCTCCGGGCAGCAAGGAATTGTACCTTTCGTAGGGCGCCCTCTACAGAAACTATCTGTTTGGAGAATATAGGCCAGCTGACGTATCAAAAACAAAAAGAAGCCACCCGGGGCTGTTTTTGTAAGTGCGTTTATCACACCTTCTGGCCTATCAAATGTCAGATTCCACATTTGTCCAACCCCCAACCAATGAGGCACGGTAAGACTAGTTTGATGAGTACTCTTAATTGGGAAACGTCAATTTTTGTTGTACAGTGTATTTTTATAAAAGTTTAAATTAAATATGAAAATTTAATAGGATAAATTAAGTGCCTGGTGGCCGAGGCAGAGAGTTTGGTTAAGTTCAAAGAGCAATTAGCAACTTTTGGACGATGGAGAAAGCACCGGTGATTTAGGGATGTTTTGGCAGGACTAACGAAAACCCTGAGGGATATCTGAAATTCATGGTGCTTCTTGTCTTCCCAATAGTGCGGACTTGGCACCCTTCCCATTGTGATACGTTCAGACAATTGAAAAGTTCGTGGGAAGTTAATGAGGAGATTATCAATTCAAAACACGCATAATTCTGATTCTGTTCCATAACTATAGTCATTGGGCAAAAAATTAGAAACCTGCAATTGGCGTCAACAGTTCACGTGACATGAACACGAGTTCCGTGGTATCAGATAAATACTGTACGCTTTCCTTGAGGGTTTTTAGTCCATCTGGTCCAGGAGGGGCTAAGACAGGTGATATTTCCGATTTTAAGAAAGATCTGTTGTTTGAGGACGTTTAAAAAATCGGAAGATTCCACTGGAGTGGGCCATCAATGCGAAGAGTGGACTGTGGAACAGTGGAATGGTATCGCATGAAGACGTTCGTCTATACTGTCTCGAGTCCACCATTGAAGATGCTGAGGATAGTACCATGGTATGAGATATTCATTGGCGTGTTACCTCCAATGAATATCTTTCTATCATATGGGACCAACTTCACTCTGCAGTGCTTTATTTTTACTCGGATTGCAAGGGATTCTTTCACGACAACAACGAACTGAAGATTTCCAACATCAATCAAAAACGAATTAGACAATTGATTGCCCAATTGTGTAGATCTGAATCCAATTGAGAATGTTTAGGTTACGTTGGAAAGGACAGTTTGGTTTCTCAGTTCTCTAACGACCCCAACACACCATCTGACAATTATCCTGATGGACGAATGGTCAAGTCTGGAGCTAGACTCCCTCAGACATCCCCTGAAATCCAACCACTACGCTGTAATTCGGACAAAAGATGGCCCTACTAGATTTTGAATAAAAGTTCCTAATTTTTTGGAGAGCGAGTATAGCAAATGTTCTTCTCAAACCCATACGTAGTTAAGTCTGTTCAGAGAAGCAGAAATTCGTCATTATTAACCTGTGCCAATAAAATTCCCAACCCTCAACCCATCCCCAGACTAATTTAACCGCTCGTGTATTTTGAACAACCCTTTCGCTGTACGCGACGCCATTCTCTTCCTTATCTCGACTGTCCTCCCCTAGTACCAAAGGGGTGGGCGACTGCTCCTTCCCCCCAATATTCCCAAGACGCAAAAACTGAAGTGATGGGTTTTGCGCCCGACATCTCTCATCTCCATCCTCATCCGGGCTAATTTCTGCACATCGCCTGCAGTATGAGCGGCGCAGGCTCCCAGAGACACCCGCAATTTACGACCAATAAAAGAGCAGTAAAAACACGGTCTCTCTGTTTGCTTTCTCTTCGACAATAAAGAGAACCGAATTAAGTCAGCCTAATCGACTCTTTATCACTATGTACAATACATTAAATAAACGGGCTCTTCATTGTTCATGACTGGCACTGCCCCCTCCTGGGAAGATTTAAAACTACTGCTGGTCGGATAATTGGAATAGAAAGGAACGATAAATAACAGCTTCCAAGGAGCTGAATCCAGTTCATTATTGCTAGCCGGGTCTCCCTTCTTCTCCTAACAGCTCCAGAGAGGAGAGCTCCTCTCTCTCGTGGCTATTTATGACGTCACTGAAACTTTGGCGTGCACCTATTGGTTTGCCATCGGATACGCTTTAATTTATGGCTGAGGTTTGCTGAGAGTTGCGTTTCAGGTGCATCCAAGGGTGCAGTAATTCTGTTTCTCCTCTCGTGCTGAACGTCTTTGGGGTCTACGTTTCAGAGCAGAAGCTGGCATTACAGAAACAATTTATTCCTGCAGTCTGTCATTTCAGAGTTTATCTTATTTCGGCCCGCCTTTGTTGGCCCTTTTAAACTTTCCTTCATTCTCTATTTCTTCGGGTTTTTGAACACTAAATAAAATCTTAGTTGAGAGTGCAAAGAAAACCCTTTAGGAGTCGAAGGTGTGGGCAGAGTAGGTCTCAAAGTCCGAGGATGCGAAAGAGAATTAAAAAATCTAAAAGTGAGGAAACTTAGGTTTTTCATCCAGCAAATACAAAATCGGCCTCAGGACCCAACAATTCCCTTTTTATGCGGGAAAACTTGTTAAGGGGGAAGGTACTTAAGGGAGTTTTACTATTGCAGTGTTGGTATGAATAGGAAGATAAAACATCGCTGGAATAATCGAGGACCATTGGGTGCCAAACTTAATTTTCCGTCCATCCACAATCACCATTCACCCCAACCATAAAAAGAGTCATAACCACGCATTCGGTTCCTACCAACCACCAAACGCCAGGACATCGAGCGACATCAGCGACCTCTATCTCGAGCACTCTGTTAAATTAGCTAGATTACTGAAGGGGTTATGCGACATTGCTCCTAATTAAATGTAACACGATATTATTCTGTAATTGGAAGGGGAAAACGCTCTAGAGAAATTATCACTCCCACTTCGAAGATAATTACAATCAGTGTCCCATTAACTTAACTATCCCCCAAGAAATAATGTTTTTGAACTCAATCCATACTTCTGCTGACGTTTCTAGTGAAAGGTGGAGAAAGCGAAGAAGTGGAGGAAGATTATTGGAGAGAAGGACAGAATTCTTGATATTCCTTCCACCTCCCTCTTATAAAAAAACAAATATGAAGGCTGGAGAGGAAAAATGTCTTCCTTCTGTCACGAATGCAAGGAAACTTGAGGCAAACTGGAAGCCACGATGCCCATAATAAAATAACTCTCGGGTGATTGACAAAAATCGTTTTTTGTCCTCCCATCTCAGCCTGTGGCTTTGTCATGATCTTCTCCGATCTCCACCATTTTCTTGTTCGTCCGTTCCACCCTCTCACGAGAGACAAACAAAAGGCGGAGCTTTTCCAAGAGAAGAACATGTTATCACTAACGAGAACCCGAAATCAAAGGTTTTTTTCTACAGCATTTGGTAGGTGGTTGTGGTTGATGACATTTTAGGGAGGTCCAGCCTTCTACGCAATCTTATCCTTCGCTATTCCTCCTTACCGATTCAACTACTGACATCTCTACTTTATATTTCCACTTTTTATGGTCTTTTGAGAGATGGAACTCGGCTAGTTTAGTTCAATTTTTAACCTACTGAACCGGCCCTTAAAAAAAAAACAACATTGATTGAAGATTTGGAGAAGTCATTACGAAAGTTGTTTTTCCAACAACCGAAATCACGTGGTATAAAACAACGCAAAAGTACTTTTAATTCCCTGTCCATTCTTTGAATCATCAAAGAGTGTCCATTTAACAAATCCAAAAAAAAAAAGTTGGAAACCAAAAACCAACTTTGCCTTCCATCTACTCACTCTTAAAGATATATTAAAAACTCTTAAAATAATCCACAAACATAAATTAAAATTATCTACAAGAAAAAAAAATTTGAACATCTCTAAATTATAATAAAAAATTCAATTAGAGGAATAGTTCGCTTCATCCACGCTAGAGGGAGTAATATGCGTAGAGAGAGAGAAATTAACACGTTTTGTGTATTTAGAAATAGAGAAATTGACACATATTTTTGTCTGTGACGTAACTTAGAAGGCAGCCTTCTGTTGGGCGCCCTCTAGAGGAAATCTAAGGAACTATTTTCGCTTAATGACGTAATTTTTAGAGGGATAAAAATAAAAATTGTTGCACTTTTCAAAACTCTTCTATTTCTGGCCGAACAATTTAAGATTAAGTTATCAATTGTTATCCATTCCAGGAAGAACAGTTCGCAAAACTTTTCTAATTTTTCTGCCATTTTGACGCCATATGTATTCCACCGCTACTCAGTGTTGTTCACTTGGCTAAACATCCATCATTCGAGTGGTTTAATAATGTATTTATCTGCAAATTCAGAGGCGGATAACGTTTCTGGTCGTTTGGGAACTTTGAAACAATGTCCCCGGCGGTAACTATGGCAACGGGGCCCGGAGTGAAGGCGATCGCAGGGCTGCCAGCGCCCCGTATGAACGCGCCCGTTATTGGAAAGCTATATAGCACTTATATATTTGTCGTAACGTTCGCGTCCGTTAACTCTAGAAGCGCAGTGTCAATATGACGGTAACTATGGCAACGCGGTGACGTCACCAAGGTAAGTATCTCGTATAAAGTCGATTATTATCAACTTACAAGGGGGGAGGAGGGTGGGGGAAAGAAAAGTGGAGACGAAGAAAAGACTTAACGGGGAGCGTTTGGCAAAGTCGGATCAAATTAAATAAAGATGGTTCGCATGCGCAACGTCGCAGGCGTAAATATTGGGACTTCGGATGAGAATGGCTCTCTGCCGGAAGTGAAACGTATATTTACATCCGGTGAGGAGAAAAGGTGGATTATGGACACGTCTAGTGTAGGACGTCGGAAGATCCATTGGAGATGTTTGGGGAGGGGGGATGAGAAGGTTCCCTGAAGTGTGCTAAGAAGTAATCAACGTCTAAGATGACTTGTTTCTAAAATGGGATGCTGGTTGCTATAGCAACGGAAATGCATTTTTGATTTTTCTCGGATTCTGAACACGTATTGTTGCGTTACTGTATTGCGTGGCAGTTATTTTCAATGTACAGTACCCTGACAAAAGTTAGTGGCCAGTTGTCCTGATCTGTGCTGAGGAAGGTCAGGTGTTCTGAAATACGAATTCGGTTGCTATAGCAACAGAAACGCATCTTGCTTTTTTCTTGGATTCTGAACACGTCCTGAGCAGCAGTTATTTTCCATGTATAGGACCATGAAAAAAGTTAGTGGGAAGCGGCAGTAGTCCTGATCTGTGCTGGGGGAGGGGGGTCAGTTGTACTGAAATTCGAAAATTGGTTGCTATAGCAACAGAAACGCATTTTATGTTTCCTAGATTCTGAGCACCTATTAGTTATTTTAAAGGTACAGAACCGTGACAGAAGTTAGCGGGCAGTTGTCCTGATCTGTGTTGGGGGAGGTCAGCTGTTCTGAAATACGAGAGCTGGTTGCTATAGCAACAGAAATGCATTTTGATTTTCGTAGATTCTGAACACGTATTATTGCGTTATTATATCGTAGAAGTTATTTTCAATGTACACGACCATGAAAAAAGTAAGCGAGCAAAGTTCTGATCTGTGCTGGGGAGGAAGGGGTCAGCTGTCCACAAATAGAAACTTTGGTTGCTATAGAAACGGAAATAGATTTTATTTTTCTTAGGTTGTGAACACTTATTGTTGTTTTGTTGCATTTTTTTTGTTATTTTTTCGATGTATAGGATACTAAAAAAAGTTAGCGAATAGCAGTTTTGGTCTGTGCTGGGGGTGGACAGCTCTGTCTGAAATAAATGTTGGTTGCTACAGCAATAGAAACAACACGTGCGGTTGTTATTATACAATATGTTGCGCATTATTGTGCACCGTTTGCATTGCGTTTATCTCAATGTACAAGTCCCTGACAAAAGTTACCGTACACCAGTTTTGGTTCTGCGTTGGGTTGCTCAGTAAATACATGGAATGACGTCAGTGGACTTGAGAGGTTTGAGGGGAATTACGCAGGGATGCACGGGTATTTTCCAAAAACACTTTTGTAAAAAAAAAAAAAACTCCAGGAAGAGTATTTTTTCTAAATGGTTTCTATGGCGATAATTAATAAGAGACTATAAAAATGAGGGTCACTTTTTGTAGTTAAATGCCCCTAAGTAAAGGTAAGACAAAGAAAAGGGAGGCAGATCAGTGTATGGAAGGGTGGAGGGGGGGTTAGATCCCTATAAATACCCTTAACTAGTTCCGAATCGTGTTAGGGAAAGAAAAACTTATTATTTCCTCCGATTGGCCATTTGCGCGAGGTATTAGAAGGACCCGGGTGCCCATGCTTCAGAAGGAGAGTGAGTTACGCGCTGGCTACTCGCACGGTGTAAAATTTAAACGGCCGTGAATGACACGAAGACGACAAGGAAGCCATTGGGGGTGCTCGGATGTCCCGCTGGATGGAGCAGAAATTATCTACGCCTTGTCGGCCGATTAGACTCCCTTCTTCCGGCCTGCCTGCTCGTGACAGATATTGCTGTAGATTACTAAATCAATGGCCGCTCACTTCGCCATCTCTTCCGTCTCCAACGCTCGCCGCCCCCCCCCCAGCACACACAGCTCCGTTTTACTTCTTCGGCGAACCCCACAACGTGACGGCGAGAATTGATTTCCGATAGATGTGCGGGATCAAAGGAAGGGATGAATCTGCGAAGAAGTTGCGCGTCCCAATTGACATCCCCGAACGCATCTACTGTAACCGCCGATAATAACGCTGTCCGTCGACAGTTCTGGGTCGCGGAGGGTTCGTCGAGCGAGTCGCTGTAATACCAGAAAACGGCCGCATCCTTCGCCGCTGGAGATGACCAAGTGATCCATAAAACAGATCCCTCAAACCGCCCCCACCCCACGCCAATATCCCCCCCCCTCCGATACTCCTCTCAGTTTGTCGTTTGGCCATTCCTGGGGGGAGGGAAGAAGACCGATAGAGACTTGGGGGGGCTGCTGATAGGGAGCCGGCGTTTTCCGAGACATTGCCCCTTTTGTTCGCAGTGACAGCGTTGCCATCGACTTCACTGTTACCTAAATGGCATGCGACAAATGTCACTCGCGCAGCGGGTGACATTTCGTGACGGCGCGTTTGATGATGGCCCGAGTTGGCGACAAAGAGGCCGAAATTACGGACATCGTAGATTGATAGCTGCTATCGCCACTTTTATTCCCCCCTCAAGCCTTCCGTTAATGTGTCAATATTTCCTGGAATCTTCTCTCTCTCTCTCTCTCTCTCTCTCTCTCTCTCTCTCCAGATGCTGTCTGATGGCTTCACTCAGCATCCCATCTCAATGTACAATTACTCACTCCCATCTTCCCTCCGAAGAGCATCTGCTGTTGGCTTTCAGAATCAGTCTTCGGTCCTCCAACAAGCCATTGAAATATCAGTTCAAAACAGAAGTGACTCGTAAGTCCTGATTGTGAGTGCGCGCAGACAGCGAATTCGGCAGTTAGGATGAAAAGCTGAAAACGGTGGTTAACATTTTGACTCTTTTCAACTCCATCATTATTAATCACGGAAATCGTAAAGGGCTCTCCACAGTCTCGTGGGGGATTTTGTCAGATGGATGTGTCTTGCCAAACAGTTTTGAATCAAAATTAGGCTTTCTGGCCCTTCCTTTCAATTTTTGTTGGTGTTCCCGGGAAGTAACTCTTACCTGTGGATAGGGTATTGTGGAACATTGGAATAAGTTACTAACAAGGGAGGAGGAGGAGAGTTTTTAAGGAGAAATTGGATGGGTACCGGAGCATTGTCAACTAGGAGGCTCAGAGTACCTTTAGATAGCTTCCTACGTCTTTAACTTGACTCAACTTTCCTTTCCCAGGAAGTTTCTGTAATATTCCCAAGTGATGCTTTCATTTGGGAGATGATGTGTAAAGATGACACCTTTATTATTCCCAGAAGACTGAAAACGTAACCTTGTTGACAGACAATCGACCCTCGCTTTTCTGGGGGTTGTTGTTGTTGTTGTAGGGTTTTGGGAGCATCAGCAACTAAGTCCATATTGCTCCTTGTATATTGTCTTTAAAGGGCGTCTGTTCTGAGGTTGATTTTCTGTTTACTGGATGAAAGGCAGGAGTTACCGGGAGGGAAAACCAGCCTACCATCGCCTGAGGCCGGCTAACTCAGCAGCCACCTTGCAATAAAGGCTCATAACAGTTCCTCACGTCATCGACGCGACTCGAACTGAGGTCTTTTCCACTCGATGTGTTCAGGTGTTGTGGAACATGAATGTTTCCATTTTTTGCTCATCTGTTTTGTTTCTGGGTCATAAGTGATGTACCTAGCATTCATCCATCGTCCCAATTCTCTCAAACAACCCCATCAACATCTCTACAAAATATTGTTTCTTGTGGAGCTCTTGAGATTCAACAATCTCAATCTCAGAATTCATCCAGTTTCCGCCTCAGACACGAGCAGGAACTCGTGCATTATGATACATACAGAAGCCATAACCAATTTTCTCCTCATTAACTACCAAATTTATAATAACACGTCTATCTTCAAGGGCCGGCTGTTCCACTTAGCTCACAATGACAGGGTCTGTGGCTGAGATGAGTCTTCCTTCTCTTGGGTCATCGTGACACTTTGAACTATCTTGTCCAATTATTCAGAGTCTCATATGATGGGCAATCCTCCCTATACTACAGAGGTTTCTGTACTGCTCCCTTTAAATATGATACCTTTAGTGTCCCAGAAGACTGAGAACATGACCTTGTTGGCAAACAATTGAACCTTGACCTTGCTTTTTTGGGGCTGGTGAAAATGAATGTTTCCATCGTTTGCTCATCTCTTTTGTTTCTCCACCATAATGATGTACCCAGCTTCATCCATCATCCCATCAACATCTCTACAAAACACTGTTTCCAGTGGAGCATTTTAGGAGGTTCAACAAGCCTTAGACATGAGCAGACTTCGTGCATTATGATGCAAACAGAACCCATGCCCAATATTCTCCTCATCAACTACAAAATTTATAATGACACATCTGTCTTCAAGGGCTGCCTGTTCCATTTAGACCACAATGACAAGGTCTGTGGGTGAGATGGGTCTTCCTTCTCTTGAGTCATCGTGCACACCTTGAACTATCTTTTCCAATTTTTCAGAGTCTCATATGATGGACAGTCCTCTCTATATAAAGTTTTCATCCCCTTATGGATTTCTTTAGCTTGCAAATGAAGACTTTTTTAACGGATCGAACTCGACCTCAATCTCCTCTTTCTAGTCAGAAAAACGGCTCCAGTTCACTAGAGCCAATGGATTTAGAAAAACAAATACCTAACATCAAATCCTTAATTCAAATATTTCTAGGTGAGGGCAAATAAACTCCCAAATTTCCTTAAGGGACGATAAGGGTCTAAAAACTTTAATCACTTAGGAGATAAAACAACTTGATGCGGACTCGAATCGTTATTAAATAATAAATTATGGCCAGCATCTATTGTAATCGGATCTGGCTGTCATATCTTCCCGAACTGAGACATATTTCAAATACTTTTCAAATGGATTTCAGTTTTAATTTGAGCCATGGAAATCTTTCTTGATTCACTTAGGACTAGAAGAATTCAATTATCCATTAATTCTATTTTTTTTGTCTCTCTTTTTTTTTCTTTCATTTCTGCATTACTTTTATCATCTCTCTAACTGTGCACGGCTCCCGCGCAATAAGTGTATTGATTCCATCTTGCTGTGCCATCTATCACCATCCCTCCCTTTCCTCTCACAAGCTCTTCCTGCATTTTCGCCTTTAATTCTTCGTGACACCAGGAAGGGGGTTGTCTCTGTATCATCCGCTAATTAATTTAGCAGACGCCTGCAAGTCTGTCCTCTATCTCCGACTGTCTTTTGCAACCGTGAAAATGAAAGATGGAATCCGTATATACAGAAACGCATTCTCTATTTGGGTGTGGGGGGGGCGCGAATGTGCCGGGTGACGTCTTGTGGAGTTCGTACAATTGTCCTGCATCGTTGACTGTCGCCAAATAGTCAGTCACGAGCCAGGTGCTGCAGTCAGGTCGAAGAGAATGAATATCTTGCGTTGTGGACCGCCTGGCTTTGGAAAGAGGGCGGATGACAGATTGCCTTAATATCTACATTTAAAGGTGCGAGTGCCGGTCCTGAAATTACTTGACAGAGGGAAAGAGCATGGACCCAGAAATATTTCGAAGTCTAAAACTCTTTCTGATTTATCCTTCAAAGTACATCTTCCATACCCTTCTCACCACCTCAATGAACCTTACCAAGCTATTTTGGACATTGATTAGAATCCTCTTCTCCCACAAATGTGGTCTTACCAGTGATTTATTGAACATCCCCTGTCCCCATCAATGATTTTCGTACAGATATAACAGATTAGGACTCTCAGATGAGCTCATATAATTTGTTTTATATAAACCAGTAATGCTGCTGAAGAGCGGGTATATACGGTAGTGGCTCCACTACTTTATAAACAGCCTTCTTAGCTAGAAACTAACTATGATAACTTTTTCTTGGTAAACTTCTGTGAAGTGTACGATACGTATAATATCCTCAAGCCCTGGTGAATTGATACCCCCACCAGATGGTTAGAAATCATCAAAAATCTATTAATCGGATTCGTGTTAATTTATGGATATTAAATAAAAACTTTTAAACTCTTGGTAGATTATTCAATGATTCTTTGTAAACAAACAAAATGTCTCTTCCCTGTTTAGAATCTTCTGTGTATCTTAAATGCCACGGACGCACATTTAAGGAAATCTTGTATCTACCAACTCCGGTTAGAATTATGAATACAGTCTCCAAAGATTCTCTTATCAGAAGTCACAGGAACATGAAAGCATACGCTTCTAGCGATACCCATCCTTTCTCTCTCTCTCTCTCACACACACACCACTTCTGCCCTTTCACTTTTGTCTTATCGGGTTGGATAGCTAGTCCGACCTCAATACCATCCCTTGGGTACATTTACCTTAAGCTAAGTATCGTCATGAGCCTTGTGAATCATCTCTGATTACACAGCTCTGTGTTCAACGAAAATCCCTTTATCAATAAGGGAACAGCTACTTTTTTTTTTTTTGTTGGGGCCTCACTCCTTAGCTTCTATTTAAACAACTTTTACAGAGTTTTCTAAAAGGCTTTTCCAGATAAGAAAAGAGCCTCAATTCATCAAACACTATCCACCATCTTGGCTAAGTCAATAGAGCAATTAGGTTCATTACTCACCTCACGAACAGGAGTTCCCTCCCGCGGATGATTGCAATTCTATTTTTAGTAAGGGGGAGGTTTAGAGAAGGATGTAATCCACTCCTTAAAATTTTCTACCGATGGAGGGCAGCAAGAACACCAAACTAACTTTTTTTTTTTTTTAATAATAGAACCGGGGACATCTTCCAAAATACAAATCGACCAATTGAGGTCAATCTTCCTCTAAGAATCCATTGCTAAAGAGACTCCAATGACAGTTTTTCATCCCAACTATTTTATGATGAAAATCAAACTCCTAACCGGCGTACAATCTATCAGTGGTTGGCAATAAGCCTCACTGTCCAAACTTGCCATGTCTTCTGAGCAATGTTTTTATCTCATCGGTTGCCATGGTGATAAGAAAGACGTCAATCATATTGCACACGCAACGTATATTAGCCATGTTAAATGCTGACAGGCCGTATGTAAAAGCTGTCACAGGACGCTCTGATAGCAGAAGTTATTAAGGCAGACGAAAAAAAACTTTTAAGTGAATGTTCAACGTTTAGTTCCTTTAGGGACACCCAGGGGGCGTTTGATAATACGTATGATTAGATCGGAGGAGAGAAATGCGTTTTCCAAAGAGGCTGAAAGCAAGTTAGTCCGAGGCATGAAATTAAGGAGGGAATTTTCAGAAAAATAGACGAAAGTGATGCGTTAATGGTTGGTGAGCAGCGCCATCTGGAGGCAGAAAGCTAAATCATCCACGATGGGCGAAGATTTAATATTTGTTTCGCGTCTAAGGTTTGAGGAATCGTACAATCTTACGTTTGGTTGTGTTATGTAGAATTGCCACTAGGGGCGCTGGGTTAGCGACGTTTTATTAGTGGAAATCCAAAGTGCCACCGATGAAATTGAGAATAAAATAGAATTGTAAATAGAAAATGACAGGAGAGTTAATCTGTCTGTTGGATTGAGACAAGGAGAGGGTGGATGGTGTTGTTGAAAGGCTGACAAAAAAGTAGATGGAAGGAAGAGCGTAGTTATTAAATAAAAAGTATTGTACGACATTTTAAATAAAAAAGGACAGAGAGAGAGAGAGAGGGAGGGCGTGAATCAAACAAAAGCATCTTCGTTTCTCTTAGAATAAGAGATCAAAGAGGTGGTAAAGAGAAATTGCTAAAGCGATCAGCTGTTAAGAAATCTTATTGTGTTCAGAATTAGTTGTTGATTCAAAAAGATGAGAAAGTTGAGTTGAAAACTAACAAGACCTTCCTGCTACCAATCACAAAGACATTAATAAAGACCAATAGATTTTTTAAACAAACTTTAATATCTAGCAGGGCCACTTTTTTGAGCGAATTGCAACCCATGTTTTTGCATGGATTCCACTAGGTTTCCGAAGGAGTCAAACTCAAGGTTCTTCCATCTGGATATTTGTCGGCTGCTCTATTGTGGTTGGTAGAGAATTGCGAAGCCGAACTGCTCTTTCCAGCACATCCCACACATTCTCAATTACATTTAGATTTGGAGAATTAGGCAGCCAAGGTGGACGTTGAAAATCTTGGGAATGTTCCTCGAACCATTTAGATGGATAATCTTCTTGAAAGAAGCCATCATAATCCAGGTAAAAATGGCGCATTGTAAGATGAAGTTTATCCAGTATGGCAGGAAGATATTTGTTGAAGGTAATACGACCTTCAGAGGGTACAAACTCATACCACTTCCAACTGCTTGAGTAGGTTGACACAAGACAGTCTGGGTGCGTGACTTCAGGTGCGAAAATTGCGAATCTGTTGGCGCAAACTGCAAAGGTTTCTATTTTTTTGGCCATTGAGTGCACGAACCATAATATTAAAGCATTTGTGTTAAAAGTATCAAAAATCATTTATTTATAAGCAGCCCAAAGTCATTGGCATACGCCACCATTGCTGTATGCTCAAAGTCCTTGAGCAACCAATCCTCCAAAACTAAGTTCCACATTAGTGGTCCATAAAACCGACTCCTGTGGACATTCCTGATTACTTCTCGTACATGACGGTTACCATACAACATCACGAGAACGTTCCCATTGAATAGAGTCAAAAGCTCCTTGAAAATTGATATGGATTCATTCAAGGTTCAATGACCTTGAGTAAATCCATATTTCTTGCCAGATCAGATGGGTTTTGATTTCTGTGCAATCCACGATCGTTCTTGCAAAGAAAGGACAATGTACTGGTTCGGCGGTTTCTAGCTCCATCAGTGGACAGTTCCTTGGAATTTGAGAACTCTTTTAAAGTAATGAACAGGGAGTATGTTTAGATGTACGAAGTTTTATGGCCTATTGAGAATTTAATAAGGTAAGAACCTGTCTGAAAGATCGAATTCTGTTAAGCACTGACTTGTACAGCTCAGGAATGGTCCTTTGAGTATCGGCGAGAGGAATCCTCTCTCAATATAGGGCTCCCAATGCAGAAATCATGCTCATTTTCATTTTGGGTATCGATTGTAGTGAGGAGCTGTTGACACCTCAGAGAGTTGGAAAGCTCGGTGAAGTGGATTTGAGTCAGAAGGGTCACTTGAGGTCCCGATACTGCAATAATTAAATACTGTGGTAAGTGCATTATTATTATTCCATTTTTACCAGAACTTCGCATATCTGGAAAGGAGTAGTGGATTTGGGTAGATTACTGAGTAATCTTTGGGGGTGGAGGGCACCATCTCCGGAATTTTAACAAGCTGGACGAGTTGGAGATGGATCCTGGCACGTGGTTTGATTGAAACCAGTTTTCTGTTAAGTAATCGGATCATCAACCGAATGAACTCTATGAGAAAGGCCTCCCATCCTTGTCCTTGCTACGCGCTCTGATTATTATCAATTACTCCAGCGGTTAGCATGTTTGCTCTTAGGACAACTGAATGGTGTGAGCAGCCTTTTCGATTATTATATCCTGGAATTCAATCTTTGACAGGGCTTGCGGATATATGGCATTCAGCTGACAGACGAAGGATGTCCACGAGTGGTTACTTGATTATTCATCTGTCTGCATCTTTGCCAATCGCTTGGACTAGAGATCTTTAATTTATTTCTTTGGTACTTCCAACCACATCTCCTAATATTATGTCTCTTTCTCTCCCTTTCACTCTCTCTCTCTCTCTGATTAACTCGTTCCCGATGTGATTCCGAATCAGCGAGGCATTGCGTGAGACGTCGGTCCGTGAGGATCGCTTGATGTCGGTGGACGTGCCACCATATTTTATCTTCCCCATGAATACCCACAATGACTTGGTCACTCGGAGGAAATTGATGTCTTTCCGTCAGCGTTCGTAGAAGTAGCGATCTATCAATGACCTCCGAGCCACTTACGGATGGAAATAGGAACTGCGAGATGCGGCACTCCTTTCTCCATCTCCGTCCGCTCTTTTTCGGCGCCAACTCTTTTACTCGGGACATTTGTTTCCTGATTTAGCAATCGGTTCCCGAAATAAGTTGTGGCTCTCTGCCCCCCCTCTCACTTTAGGGCAGCCCTGCCCCTTCCATTCGCCTTTCGACTGCCCGTGCAAACGAGCGACCAAATGGACGCACAACTGGACAATTGTGCGTGGGGACGCATGCGCGCTGGGAGCGAGCTCAGTGACGTCATGCGAGTTACGCGTTTTTCATTTTGCCGGGGACGTCAACAGAGCCACGTGCTTTCTCGCGATGCTTCGCTGGATATTAGCGGAATAAGCGGGCAGTGTGCGAACGATAAAAAAAGGCGACGGACGGCGAGTGCCTGCGAAACCATAACTGTCGCGCGCAGCTAGGTGTTGGGGTGATTAACGGGCCCTGCCGAGCAGCCCGTCCCTGGACGAAACACTCCATAAAAGAACGAGTGAAGTCGTTAGCTGCGAAGCGTTCTGTAATTTTGAGCCGTGTTCGGCTGTCGCTTTATTTCCTCTTCTCTCATGTATCGATCGTCGTCATGGTGATTGTGTGTCATCTGTTTCTTTCCCTCCATCCGAAGCTCTGCTCGTGCTACTTTGCTTTTCTTCATCTCTCTCTCTCTCTTTCTCTCTCTCTTGGTCATTTTCCCATCTTCTCCTTCCCTTTTTCTTAATCTGTTTTTCTTACATTCACTCTCTCTCTCTCTCTCGCTCACACACACACATACACACTCTCTTTCTCTGTCTCTCTCTCACATTCATTCTTTCTAGTTCTTTCTCTCATTCAATCGTTCTCTTATTCTCTCTTTTTTCTTTCTCTCTTTCTCTCCTTCATGCATTCGCTCTCTCTTTCATTCTTCCTTACACACACGAAAGATACACACATGCGCTTTCTCTCTCTCTCTCTCTCTCTAGCTGATCCTCTTTCTCTCTCCTTTCTCATTTTTTGTAGTTCTTCTTTCTCTATTTATCTTTCACTCATTCTTACACACATAACCAAACAATCTCTGTAGCTCTCTCTCTCTCTCTTTCTATCTAGCTCATTCTCTCTCTCTCTTATTCTCTTTCTCAATCTTTTCTTCGTGTTCTTTTTTCTCTCTCCCCTTCATACATTCGCTCTATCTTTTGCTCTTTCTTACGCTCATACACTCTCTCTTTCTCCAGCTCCTTCTCTCTCTTCTTCTTTCTAGTCCTTTATCTATCTTTCAATTATTCGCTCTCATTCAATCTTTCTCTTATTCTCCTTCATTCTTCTTTTCTATTTCTCTCTCTCTCTCTCTCCTTTCCAGTTCATTCTCTGTCTCCTATTCTTTCTCCCTCTGCCTTTTATTCTTTCTCACTCTTTCTTTCTCTGTCTTTCACTCATTCTCAAACTCTTCCTCTCGCTCCCCTTCTTTCTTTTTCTCTTCCCTTCATACATTCGCTCTTTTATTGTGTTTTTACACGCGCACTCTCTTTAGCTCCTTCTCTCTTCTTATTTCTCGTTCTTTCTCTCTCTGTTAATTATTCGCTCTCATTCAATCTTTCTCTTATTCTTTCTCATTCTTTCTCTCTCATCCTTTATTTCTCTCTTAATCCCTGTCATTCCTTCGGTTTATTATTCTTTCTTTCTGGTTTTTTTTTTATTTGTCTTTCCCACTCTGTCCTTTCTCTGTCTCATTTCTTATCTTCCATTCTTCCTACGTCTTTCTCTCTCTTTTTGATTTTTTCTCTCATAGGTCTCTCCTTCACTCATTCCGTCTGTCTCATTCGTTCTCTCGCTGTAAATGACACGAGAAAAATTTTAAATGGCTTTTTAACAAAGTAGCTCAGTTCGTCGGTCTCAGGAGAGAGAGAGAGAGAGAGAGAGAGTTGATGTTTTATTCCCCAAAGAAACTGTTGCTTTTTCTCATCAAACAGACAAAGCCAACACAGAATAAAAGCGATTTAAAAACGCAATGTACTGATGCCTCACAGCCTTAGTTGCTTTGGCTCTCTCTCTCTCTCTGTTTCTCTTGTACACGATGACGTATTGGTCTTCCTACAGTCACAAATATTTCATCATTCACTGCCAACTCACTACTCGCTAATCTCCACGGCATGTACAGTGGAGAGAGAGAGAGAAAAGAAAAATTTGTTGATTTAATTCTTCTAAAACTCACACTTATTACTTCATGGGTCCTTGCTTCGACTTAAGCCAATTGTGGCTTAAAGTGCTAATAAAATCTTTCCCTGACAACATTCTGGCCCTAGGGCTGAATGTTGAACAAGCCCGCTCTGACCTTTCTTTGCTAAAGTGTTTTGAATTCAGAGCAAAGTGTTACAGCAATGGTTAAGGGCCATACACAGAGAAGACCCCGCGCTATTTTCTGGCTAGTTGATTAGAATCAAGTGATCATCATTCAAGACATGTCTGTTTAGATCACAGTATCTTAACACTGACCAAGGATTTTATAACATTACACATATTACCTTTGAAATTCGGCTGGAGCAGTACCACCAACGCCAAGACTGGGCCGTGGAACAGTGGAAAAAGATGATGTGGTCTGACCAGTCTCGATTTACACTTTTTGTACAAGAAACTAGGGTCAAAGTGTGGTGTGAACCTCATGAAGCCGCATCCAGACTGTGGATGGAGGTGGTATCATGGTATGTGGTATGTTCTGACAGCACGGACTGGGTCTCCTCATACCTTTAGCAGTTCTTACCTCTAATGAATCTGTCTCTCTCTCTCTCTCTCTCTCTCTCTCTCTGTCGTATATGACCAACCCCTGCAGCGCTTCAATTTTACCCAAATTGCGGAGATGGATTCTCTGAAGACGACAACGCAACCGCCTACCTTGAAAAAATTGCTTGAATGGTTCGAGGAAAGAACATTCCCAAGATTTCCAATATCGACCCTGGCTGCCTGATTCTACAGATTTGAATCCAGTTGATAATGTTTGGGACACGCTGGAAAGGACAGTTCAGATTAACAATTCTCAACTGACCACTATACAGCAGCTGAGAAATATCCTAAGGGAAGAATGGTCAACTCTGGAGTTAGGCTCTTTCAGATTCATAGTGGAATGCATGCGCCATTTATAAACTGGTCCTACCAGATATTAAGTAATGGTTTCTAATCTTTTGGCCACACTTTTAAGAATATTATATGTTCAATGTCTTTTGGTATCTGAAATTTCGATTTTGGGTAATTCCATATATTTTCTTCTGTTTTAATTTTTTCGTTTGCTGTTGTACTCTTCTCTAGTCTTTTGCACCCCCATCCGCCCCCCCCCCATCTTTGGGGAGGTAGTCTGAGAGTGGTAACTTTAAGTACCTCGGATTGCTAACCGCAGTGTTAAGGAATCAGTGATAGCAGCACGCGAGACACGCTGACACTTCCTAATTTCTATCCCCTGTCGAAATCACTCGCCGTAAGTTGACATCGAGGTTGCGAAGATACTTATTGTAGTTGCCGGCAACGGTGCGTGGAGACAGAATCAGCAACTTCGCCATCGGTGTCACCTGCCGGTGCCGCTGCAACATCCTTTCGCAGAAGGAGGATTTCAGTTTTCGTGCCAGCGGATCAGAGGAATTTATCCTTTGCGGCTGGTCCCTAATCTCGTGTAGCTGCATACGGAGTGGCCGCCAACAGCGCGTCCTCCCGTTACATTACAACGGCGATTCTGTAATTTGGATCATTTCCGGTCTCTAAGCTTGGTTAATAGCTGCAAATTCCACCATCTCCAAGATTTTGCGTTCTCTGGTAATAACTTCACAATTTTGCCCAAACAGCGATTCTATTAGTGCTAAGGAAATTCATATCTGGACACTTCAGGCATCTATTAACTTCTACCTAATTAATTCCTGCAGTGAACACATCGGTGAGCTCTTTTCCGGGCAGAGAAAACTCATCATCTGATATTACACCTCTGCTATCCTTGGGAGAGATTGGTCTGCTGTTGGGAGATGTGACACGTTTGCACAGATTACTTTTGAACTCTGGAGGAAGAGAGAGAGATTTAGGCAGAAATAAATAATTTTTTATTGTGTTGATTGCTTAAATTTACTCAAATCTCGCCAGAAATATCTTCAAATACTTGGAAATAAATTGTAAAAGGTTTTATAATTCCAAATTTTGTCATTGAAAGTCAGGAGGGGAAATGGTCAGGGCTGTGAGGGTTGCGTGGTATGCCCTTGTTTTGATTTATTTTTGGACAAGACTGTTGGACCATGCGTCATTCACAGTTGCTGAACTTCTGTGGACTTAGGTCTATTGCCACACAAAGTAACTCGATTCATCTAGTTGAATGACTGATTCATTATTGAGAAAAGTTCTTTGAACGAAATATATCTGATATACCACGGTTGTTGTTGTTGCTGTTGCGTAGAGTTTTAGGAGTATCAGCGATTATGGCCATATTGCTCCGTGTATATTGTTTGTAAATTGCGTGTGTTCTGAGATCGATTATCTGTTTGCTGGATGAAAAATCCCCGAGTTTCCTGGAGATAAAACCACACTATCCTCGCCCGAGATCGACTAACGCAACCACGATGTGAAAAAGGCCTCTAAGATCTTTTCCACCCGGTGTGGGGAGGACGGCGATTGCACCAACTCTGCTACCCACGTAGGCATATACCATGATTCCAGTTACCACAAAATTACCAGATTTCAATCTTTAAAATTCGCGGACATATCCAGCGCGATCTGTCAAGAATTAGTCACTGAATCAAAGAATCGATAGTGACTAGAGTCGCTTTTGATTTGGCTGAATCGACTCACCCAAATGATTCGTTTTGCCATCGTTAGTAACAATCCAAACCATTAGAATATTTGTCGTTCCTATTAATCATTGTCCACGATTGGCATGGCCAACATGACTGTTTTTTACGCTCTATTCTTTTTTGTCTCTTAAAATTACCATAATCTTGTCCTAAACTTTCTTTTATGGCGATATTTTGAAATACCTGCCTTCTTCAAATTCGAAGTTATCAATAGAGAAGTCCATTAGGAGGTGGGGTGAAAGATAGAGGGATGATACTTTGGTCGTCAATCCCCGATTTAGCTTAAGGACAAAATTCATCATCCCTAACATGGCACCTTGGGGAGGAGAGCATTAGGATTCCAACCGACAGGGCAAAATAAACAGCGCCGGATTAACATCCTGGAAGATCTTTAACGCTCATCTTTTAACAAGAGAAAACATTAATCAAGCCAAAGATGTAAGGACTCATAGAAGCAGCCCAACACAGAGTCAGTGAGAATTAATCCCCATTAAGACAGTACGCTGTCTATGACACAAAGTAAAAATTATGACTCTCGACACTGCTCTTTCTACCCACCGAAACCCAGCGCCATCTGTCTACATTCTCTCTGTTGCTGACGTGGATAATTTAAAATAGAGTGAGTGGTTTTCTAACGAAACTAGCCAACACGCTCTCAAGCGAATTGATTACAAAATTATTAAATATATAAAAAAAAAAAAATGTACATTCCCTGTAAGTGAAAAGCAGCAGCGACCTCTAGCGAGATCGAAATCAGATTGGAAAGGGACCTTGCTTATTTATTTATTTACTTTCGATTTAGTTTATTAATTAAGATAAGATAAGATAAGATCTTTATTGTACAGTACATCGGTACACGCAGGTACCACGACCATACAATACCCTTCACGGCACCATGCCAGGGGTTAACAAACGGCAGAGATAACCTCGCCGGAATTATAAAGATTAATTTTTAAAAAATTAATTAAAATTAAAAAATTAAAATATTAATTAAAATTAAAAGATTAATTAATAAAAAAAAAAAAAAAAAAGTACTCATAGCAGATAACATTGACTTGAAAGGAAAACTAATACAAAAATAACAAGTTGTGATAACAAAAGATTTTCCTCGAGTCCAGTTTTCTGAGAGTCTCTTGCCCCGCCAAACCGATCTGAGATCAGTTGGTAGTTGTGGAGACCACGTGCAGATCTAGGATGATCCGTCTATACTTTTTATCATCTATGATTTTAAATAAGTCAGCATCCAAGGATTGAACCAGGTGGAGCTTCTGATAAGGGAGGAACCGATCTTTCAAATGTAGTCTCGAAGGAAGAGCAAGAAGCTTGGGAGTGGAGCGGAGACCTGGTTGGGGAATCCGCCAGCACACGGTGTCCCAAACGTTGGGTGCTGAGACTCTCCCGGAAATCATTTTTACGGTGAAGATGAGTCTTCTCTCGTGCATTAATGCTGAAAACCTGGTTAAATTCAACGCGTCGGCCATCGGTGTTGTGCGCTGCTGTGGTGGGAGATGACACTTCCAGGTTGCCCACTTCAGGAGCCAGTATTCAGCGGCTTTTAATGGTTTAATTGTGGTGTCTGCAGCTGAGCCCCACAACTCTACTCCATACAGTATACTTCCAAAAACCATCATCCTGATATACATTTTTATCAGGTTTGTGTTGTCAATGTGTAGCAAGTGCTGCTTGGCAACCCACCGTTTCTTGTTGAATTTAGCACAGAGTTCGTCTATATGATGATGGAATCGTAATTTTCTGTCGAAGATTACACCCAGATCTCTTTGCTTTTCAACGCAGGGGATCGGGACTCCGTCAATCGCAGGCTGAATTATGGTTGGTATGGGTTTAAGAGAGAATACCATGATGGCAGATTTCTCAGGATTCACTTGCAGGTCAAAATTCGTGAGGTACTGCCGTACTTCTGATAAAGTCTTGTTGATGGTTACTGTGGCATTTTTGGCTTCATCGGTCAACTTTATTTTTGTGAAGATCTTTAAATCATCTGCATATGATATCATATCTGTTCTATTGTGTATTAGTGGGTAGATGATAGCAGTGAAAAGAATTCCGGACAGGACTCCTCCTTGTGGAACGCCTGTTTGTATTTGTCTAGTATACCTTTGTTTTCCTATGTACATTTGGATGATTCTATTCTGAAGAAGGGATGTCAGAAACTTCAATACTGGGCCTGTGATGTGATAGTAATTTCGAAGTAGTTTGAGCAAGGCTGGGATGTGAACACTATCGAACGCAGCTTGTAGATCAAGATATGTGATTGCCATTTCTTCTTTCTCCTCAAATGATCCAAGGATTGCATTAGTAGTCATAATCAGGTTACTAACTGTTGATCTGTCTTGCAACGAATAATGAATTTGCTGGGGCCTGTGCGGGAGAATGTGCGTGGTAAGTGTTTTCAGTACTGTTTTTTCAAGTAATTTCAATAGACACGAGGAACGAGAGATGGGTCTAAAGTGCCTGGCTTCAGTTGGCTGGGAAACTTTTGGGAGTGGCCTAACAGAATATAAATTCCATATTGGAGGAAAAAATTCTCCTTTTAATATGCTATTGAAAATTATTAGGAGGGGATCACTTAGAAATGGGCTCAAACATTTAATGATAAATTGTGGTACTTTGTCGATTCCCGCTGTACCAGTTGCAGGCAACTTATTAATCGCAGATAAAAGGTCTTGTCTTGTTAATTCAATGGTTTCAAGTGCGTCTCTGGGCATATCATCATCAGACATGGGAATATCACTGGGCTCATGTTGGTTTAGCTGAACTCGTGCAATAAAGTCCATCCACCTTTCGGGATCAAACTGTGGAGGGAGTTCACAGTATTTCTGTCGGTATGGTGGACAGCCCTTATGAAGTGTGGTTTCAATGTGATATTTTATGGCTTGAGACTTGAGGCGGTTGAAGTTTGCTCGTCCTTTGGAGTACGCAATTCGGTCTGGAACTAGTCCTGTCATTTTCCACTTATTTATTTACTTTCGATTTAGTTTATTAATTAATTTATTTACTTTCGATTTATTTTATTAATTTATTTATTTACTTTCGATTTAATTTATTTATTTACTTTCGATTTAGTTTATTTAATTTTGATTTTATTTTAGTTTATTAATTTGTCACTGACAATTTAATAAACATGTTATGTGTAAAGGAACGACCTCTGTTAGATTATGGAGAAAATTAGCAGCATACGAAATAAGAATCTAATGATAATGTGCCATCTAGCGAGTTAAATGGAAACAACGTCGTATTCAATTATTATCAAATTATAATTATTATGAAAATGATTAATCATAAAATTATAATTATTAACAAATTTTAAAAAATAATACATTTCTAGTACAGTCTTCCAAGCCAGTAAATACACGCTTTATGCGTAGAAGCGACCTCTATTGGATTTTGTATGCAAATTAATATATTAACAGCAGTTTCAGTATTTGGTAAATAAAACTAAACGCGAAGGAAATAAGGATTTAGTGGTAAAGCGCCGTCTAGTGGAGCAATTATTAAGCAGTTATTATCGAAATAAGCAAAAACATGTATTATATAATAAAATATAATAAAAAATATCAATTATCTGATATTTTTATTGAAATATTATTATTATTTTTTATTGAAAACCTATTATTAATTATTATTGCCCTCTAGTGGCGAATGCTCTCTAGCAGAACATAAATTCGTACTGTAATAGTTTACTGTTATGCGCCATCTCGCGGAGTTATATGGAAACAACATATTATTAAATAATTATCAAACAAAATAAAATAATTATCAAAATCCTCTACTGGATTTTGCCTACAAATTAATATAATTAAATAAAAATTAACGGATGGAAAATAAGAATATAGTTGTAAAGCGACATCTTGCGGAATTATATTGAATTGATCTATTATTAAGCAATTATTATCGAAATAAATAAAAATATGGTTAACCTTTTTGATAAAAATAAAAAAATTAAAATAATACGATGCAGTCTTTGGGGGAATCTTACGAGGGTACACAAAAAAAAAAACCACCGCGTTTGTTTCCCCCCCCCCCGCCTCGTTTTCTTTATTTTTCTTCGAAAGAAATTACACTTTAGAAGAATAAAAAGCCTTTTATCTCAACTTCCTTTTTTTTTTTTTCCAACTCACGTGCCCGTATGAGCAGGCGACATCCCACCTAGCCTCCCACGCGCATTTCAGCTCCCCATGGATGCACACTTGATTTCTCTTCAGATGCAAAAGCATTTCTACCTTTGAATATCGAATGTGCAGATAGTGCATTGCCTTTTGTCGCGTGTATGTCTACGAGTGTAGAAGGTGGGGGTGGGATGAGTGGGGGAAAGGAAGGAGTCTCCATTTCCAGAAATGGAAGATGCAAAAGATCTTAGCTCACTGCTTAACTCCAAAAGGAAAGACAAAAAAAAAAAAAAACAGACGACCGTCCAATTTTAAACGCAGTTAAAAGTGCTAACACCTTCTCGTCTGCCATGCTAAACATTTCCTCACGAGCGCACGTTTTGTGTGCATTTCAGAGCAGACGACTGAAAGAATCTGATCCAGCAAACGATTTCTGTTTTCATGGTATGCCAGGATTGAACATTGTTGTTTAATGAAACAGACTGCGGAATTTATAACAAAACACAAGTCTTTTTATATTGACTTTTCTCCTGACAAGCTCCAATATGGGCGAAACGGGAAGAAATTTTATTTTTTTCTTATATTTATCTCGTAACGAGATCTTTCTTGAGGATAAGTAAACAGAAAATTTTCCTCAACTCGCAGGGGATTTTTACTTGACCGAAGAACTCGTATAAAAGACTTTTCAAGCGTCTGCGCGTGCAATATTTGATCCCTAAATGGATTGTGTTTAGCCCCGCAGTAGCGATAAATGTTAAACACAGCGTACATCGACAAATTCGTGCGTTATAATACGCCGAACTGCTTGTCCGTCTTCCTAGTTATTGGGTTCTATTTAATACAGTCGTCGAGTGAGCCTGCAGTGCTGCTAAGCCCACTAATAATGCTGATGTCAGCGCTGAGTAGCCCACTTGCGCGAGCTTCGAAGACTCCCTCTTAGGGCTTAAGAAAAGGGATGAAGCCTAACAAACATAGCCACGTCTGACTTGGAGAAAGCTCTTACCACCGAGCGAGAGAGGTTTTTGTTAGGTTCGTGTTTCACGACGATTCGCGTGGTTTGGGAAATTGGCGGGAGAAGGGGAGGGGGTGGGGTGGTTGGGGGTGAAAACTCGAGTGGGTCTTCTCTTGTATTCGCCTTCCAATAGAAGGCGGTGCATTAATGGTCACAGACTGACAAAGACGTGGTTTATCTTTCCACCATCGAATATGATGGCAGAGCACGAGACAAAAGAACGCGTTTTATGCTCCCTCCCCCCCAACCAGATTTCTTTTGTTTTCCCCACTCGGAATATCAAGAAGTGCTCTCGTGGACTTTCAGTCTATCTTGTGGCGTCTGCGATTCTCCCCCTTTTTCTAACCCCCTCCCCCACGCCGTTAAACCTTTGCACGCAGACGTGGTTGTACCGTGGGGGTCGAGTTGCGGTGCCATGCATTCAGCGGGACGTGTCGAGATGTCTCCGATATGCTATCGACTTGGCGTGGGTGGTTTCGGGGCATTTGCCCTCCCTTTCCTTTTCCATGCGCGTGCATGTTTTGCTCGCTAACGACGTTCGCTCGCAATTTGCTGAATCACCGTGACTGTCTTAAATACGATGAACCGTCAGCCACCTTTGACCTCCCCCGTTGTCATTTCGGAACGGAGAATAACACGTAAATATTCCCAACCCCGCAGTTCTAATCACAATAGTGATGCAGCACTTTTTCACCGGCATGACCACCCCCCATCTACTCCTCCCCCTCTCCTTCTTCTCCTTCATAAGTCTTGGTTATTATCATGGAGATTGAAGATAGTTATTGATTTAGCATTAACTTCATTTCTGGTTCGCTAACGCTAATCTGTATTGATGAGCTGTTGTAGGATGTTTCTTTAATTAAGATTTTTATCAAGCAATAATAAATCAAAGGAATCTGAATTTCCATCATTGCCTGACAGCGATTAAAATAGTCATTTTTAAGATTGCAGAGAATCGAAAAATATCAAAATATTCGTCTACCCCAGTTAGAAATTAGGCATTTTAATTAAAACATTCTTGGTATAGTTAAACCATGGTTAACTCAATTGATTATTATGATTGATATTATATTATTGATACCGTACATTAATGATTAAATTGTCTATTTATTATTAATAATTAAAAAGGGGTTTCGCCAACCACCGAGCACGCTTTTCTACGTAAAATGTAGAGGTATGACGGAGTAAGTCAAATCTTTTCCACATAAAAGACACACCTGAGAACTGCGCTGATATTTCCCCTTTTTACTCGTGCTTTTGTTCTTTTGTTCTCTGCAGGAAGCTCAGGCGACCCCTGATGGAGAGCAGCCACAGTACTGTGGACAGCATGGCTCATCTCCTAGTGGTGGTGGTGGCAGGCAACATGGAGTCTCACTAGGGGCCTTGCGGCCAAGAAGCCAGCACGAACAACAGAACCTAACACTAAACTGCACATGCAACACTTCTCTGGCTTTTACAGAGGTTCTGTATTCATCACAAGAGTACTGATGTTGCAGATGTGGGGAACCCACAGGTGGCGCCTTACCCAAACAGTATGCCATTATGATCGATATCTAATCAGGAAATTGACTATGCAATTATTTACCTGTTCGTTTGTAGTGACGTATTACCCCACCCACTTGAACCACATCCCTCTTCTTACAATGGCTACCCCACCACGCGGCATTCTCAAGGTGGAATAAATATCACTATGTAATTATCTACCTGCGTTTACATAGGCCACTTAGGAAAAGGCCTTTTGCTTCAGTTCCATAATGCATGAGGAATATTGTTGCATCCGAAAGAGCAGGACTAAACTATTTAAAAATATGCACACTATACCGGGTCCCTTCATCAGCTGACATTACAATGGAACATCAAATGATGCCGTGCGTGGTCATGTATTATAGAGTGAAGCACGTGCACCATGTTGGTGAACGTTATGGATAGAGTTATCTTTCCATGGAAGACAACAATGTGATTATTTACCTGCGCATTTGTAGTGACATGATTAGTACGCCCTCTTCTCCCATTGGCTCGAATAAATATCACTAGGAGGAAAGTTTTTTTAATCTATAGAGAGAGTTCAGTTTTGGTTGAAAGTAGGTACGTGCCATTTCTCTTATTAGGTATTTCAAAATACAAGATCAAGACTTCTTTAACCCAAAATAAAATGAAAATCAAAAGAAAATTTTCTTATATTTATATCTCAGCTATTTTTAAACCACAAAAGTGATGAAAAAATATTATATGCATTTTTACGTAGTAGAAGATAGTTCCAGAAATTTCCACCCCAACAAGAAGCGCTGCTATTCAGGGTAGTTCCTGAAGGAACCACCGCAACAAGCAGCGCTGCTATTCTACAGAGAATTAAAGAACAGAAGCTTATTAAACTCTAACAAGGAGCGAAATGATTTTGTAATAACTGAGAGCAAAGTGGAGGAGGAATTGTTGAAGTTGAACATAAGAAAAGCACCTGGGGTGGATGGGATCTACCCAGTTATATTAAAGAAGGCGGCAAAGGAAGTAATCAAACCCTTAGCCATAATTATGAAAGCATCCTTGGACTCAGGGGAGGTCCCCACGGACTGGAGATGTGCAAATGTATCCCCAATTCACAAAGGGGGATCGAAGAGTCACACGACTAATTACAGACCAGTTAGTTTAACTTCTGTTCCTGGTAAAAAAATGGAGGCACTGGTTAAAGATGCATTGCAGGATCATCTAGACAAGACTGCAGTAATAATTCAGACACAGCATGGGTTTGTTAAGGGAAATTTGATTGGATACTATGATGTGGTCACAAAGGAACTGGATGCAAAGAATAATTTGATATTTGGATCTTAGAAAGGCTTTTGATACTGTTGCACATGAAAGACTGATGTACAAATTGAAGCAGAATGGTATTAAGGGTAAGATACTACAATGAATAAAAGGATGGTTGAGTGGGAGAAGAAAGAGTGGTAATCAATTGGCAATCAATGGAATGCTCTTCGTGGACTAATTTTTTAGGAGTCCTCCACAGTTCGATGTTGGGCCCACTGTTGTTTTCTGTATTTATCAATGATATTGATGAAGGTTTATCAGGCTTAATGTCCAAGTTTGCAGATGATACAAGGTTTGGTAGGGTTGTTAATGACAGTAATCGCAGTGTGCTATTGCAACAGGATTGGGAAAAGTTGGGCAAATGGGCTGAGAAGTGGCAACTGATGTTTAACCATTTCATTTGCCATTTCCACTTTTTCATTCTCCACTACATTGAGGGTAGAGGAGAATGAAAAAGACCTGGGGATAATTCCGCAGTCAAATTTAAAGGTTTCTGAGCAGTGCAGACAGGCTTCCAGAGCAGGTCATGGAGTCTTGTCAATGATATACAGGAATTTTTGTAGAAGGGATAAGGAGGTGATTATTCCCTTGTATAAGGCAATGGCCAGGCCAAACCTTGAGTACTGCGTACAGATGTGGAGGCCTCATTTTAGGAATGATGTAGAGCTACTGGAACGACTACAGAGACGGGGAACAAGATTGGTGGGGGTGAACGAAGGGATCCTCCTACCAAGACAGGCTTAAGTTCTGCAAACTGCAATGCCTGGAGAGTAGGCATCTTCGATGAGATCTGATTGAGGTGTTTAAGGCTTTAAATGGTTTGAGAAAGCTGAATGCTGATGGGATTCTTCCTGTTGCTAAAATTTTGAAGCTGAGAGGGGCATAAATTGAAATTGAGGAAAAGGAGTTGTAGAATAGCTGTGTGTAAATTTGCCTTTATCCAGCGGGTGGTTAATTGCTGGAACAAACTTCCATCTGTCGTTGTGGAAGTTGATAGCTGAAATAAATTCAAGGAGGAACTGGACAAAAGTTTGGAGCGAATGGATGGATGAATTGGGCAGGATTTTTTTGGCCGATGCTGTATAAGCTTGCCTTTCTGCACCAAATGCGTCTGCTAATGCTATTGAGTAGAAGGTAATTCCAGAATTTGCAGCACAACAAGTAGCGCTGGTATTCTATTATTGAGTGTTGGATTTGCTTTATTTAGAAAGGTATATTTAGGTTATATTGGAAGTGGGAAATAAATTTAATAAACAAAAGGTGTAATTACCTATGCTGGTATCATTTCCTACAATTAAATGGTATATTTATTGTAATATCGCAAGCTGAGGTGGCCAGAGCATGAAGTTCACGAATGGTTATTTGAAAGTTTTGCCAACAAGAAACGTATTGAAAAGCATTTAAACCATTTTGTGCGTAGATGGGCACGAGTGGTCGTTATGAGCAACAATCTCCACGACTGCAAACATCTTTCCCGTAGAGTTCGCCTGTAAAGCAGCGGAGCAACCCTTTGACGAGTTTAAAATCCTTCCATTTTGTCCTTGGCCCCACCACCACCACCAGGAAATCAATTCAAAGTTCTTACATCCTGGAACCTTTTCTCAACAATTACATTACCATCGCATTGCCATTTTTTTTAACTTTGCAGGGGAAAGTGTGAAGGACGTATTGATCTAAAGGAGGTGAGCAGATCATTAAGACTCGGTGACCGTCTTCGGACATTGTCTGTTTCGCGATTGACCTGTGGTGTCCAGAAATGATGTCGCCACCTTTAACGACCCTCATTGTTGACGGGGACCGACTCCAGAGAGAAAAAGGGGTGGATACCGGAAAAACAGAGCAGACAGCGAAGATTAGCGAAGAAAAACTCGTTCTTCTTCTTCTTCCGGAATCGACGACTGGGTGTCTCAATCTGTTAACGATGCAGAGAACACAGCAAGAGTTCTGGCGACTCCCTGACCGGGTCAGGGTCATTAATCATCGACGATGAGATGGACACTGGTCATTAATGATGCTGCGGCACACGTGCGAATCATCTCAATCAATGTCTCGCGGCCAGATTACGGTGGATGGTGTCTTTGCCGTTTGGCCGTGTCACCGGGCATGACGAATGTCCTTCCATCCAGGGTGTCCAGGTATAAAACGCATTTGGCGATAGAACCCAGTCGAGATACATTCATTCCCCCTTGGACGGGGCCGATGGATTTTCCCCCGACAGTTGCCTGCCCTTAATGGATTTGCAGACGCCAATGGAATTTCTCGGCTTTCTCCCATTTTCTGTGGATTGTCTTTAACAGAAAACAAAAGCGTCTGCTCTTTTTTTAATAATAATTTGCGCAATCATAAAGCGACATCTGCTGGTTGGTTTTAAAGTCTGTTCTGGTTTTCTTATAAAATACAATTAAATTTATAAGAGTCTTCCAGTGACTTAAATCAGTTTTCTGCTGATGAATACACCAGGTGACCATTTTATGAGGATCATGGAGTGATGGGACGTTGAGGTACCTTTCGTTCGGATTGTTTATCCGCTAAATTCGTTCCTCATGAGGTTCACTGAGGTAAATGGACCTCTCTTCCACCGCTCTTGATGCCATGGTAACCATTTTTCCCCATAAATTCGGTGCTCCTAATAAAATGGACGGGAAGTGTATGCCGATTGGACCCAATGAGTCTTTGCAGGTCTCGTGACCATCCTTAAACTCTCTTAAATAAGACGACGCGTACGTAATAAGGGAAGAGTGACTGCTTCGAGCGCCCCCAGGCGAGTAACTGCAGAACTTGTGAAATTGTCGATGTCGAAGCGTAAACTGCGCCATTAAATATTTTAAACAACGCCGCGAAGTCTATTATTCAATAGGACGCCATCTGTTAGTAACGCGGGCGCATATTTGTCTCGTTGGGCGCATGCGCAGAGGGGGGTGTTACTTTTTAACGGCGCGAGGCAGTCGATATATTAGCCGCTGTGTCTTTGCCGTCGGAAGAATGCGGCCGCTTTTATTGGCTTCGTCGTCCCATTCCGTTTCTTCTTTCGTCTCATCTTTTGTGCGGCGCAAATCAGAAAGGGCCCTCGGCGTGTGTTTGTGCGCGCAAATTACTTACCACAATTTTCCGGGCTATTTGCAGTTAGGTCGGTTTGTGAATGGAGATCGAAAGTGCGCAGCGCGCGCCTCGTTGCTAAGGAACCCGGAATCTCGGCGGCCGGTGCAACTGTGTGGTGTGGAGAACGCGTTTCTGTTTCGGGGAATTTGATTAGGGGGCTTTCGCAAAATTAAATCAACGGCCAAACATCTTCATCCCGTAGTTAACTGTGAGGAGCCGCCAGTCGATATGCGATTTTTTCCGTGTGAGCCCGTCCGCCCGCCCGCAACGAGATGTCAAGCGATACACGCCATTCGCCGAAATTGAAACTCTTTCCGCCGTTAAAGGCGTCCTCAATTTACGGAGGTGCAGATATTCGGGCGGAGGTGACAAGCGCGTGAAGAGCATTTTGGAAAACAGATCGATCGATATAATTGGGCCGCCATCTTTGTGGCCGGCTACACGCTTTGCTGCTCTGGGCACAGACCTTTTCTGCAATTAAAAACATTTCTAGCACCCTCACTCCCGCTACCCCACTCTCATTCATTCACTCTTCCTCTTGCGATTCTCTATTTCCTTCTTCCCCCTCCCCTCTCTCTCTTTCTTACTCTTTCTGTTTTTATCTCTTTTCTTTCTCTCGTTCTCACACTCTCTCTTACTCCCACCGAACCCGTCTCAATCTTTCTTACTCTTTCTACTTCTCTCTCTCTCTATGTTTCTTACTATTTCTCTTCTTCTGTCTCTTTTCTCTCTCTCTGACTCTCCATCGCTCTCACTATCTCCTTCTCTCGCTCTCTTTATTTTCTCTCTCACTTTTCTCCATATTTTTTACTTTCTTTTTTTTTGTCTCTCTCTCTCTCTCTCTCTCTTTCACGCTCTCTTCTTGCTCTTTTTATTCACTCTCTTTCTCCATCTTTCTTACTCTTTCTATTCTTCTATCTGATTTTTCTTCCTCTCTCTCTCTCTCTCTCTCTCTCTTCCTCACTCTGTCTTTCACTCTTTCTTTCCTCTGTTACATTATTATTCCTTTTCTCTCTCCAACTTTCTCTTGTTTTCTTTTTCACTTTATTATTTTTCTTTCTTTCACTCTTCTCTTTCTTTCTCTTCGTCTCTCTCTCTCTCTCTCTCTCTCTTATATGTCTGCATCTATCATTCTTTTACGCATTCCCCCCCCACATACACTTTTTTCTTTCTCTTTTTTTCTTCTCTACTTCTCTCGTTCTCTTCCTTCCTCCTCTCTATCATTCCTCCGTTTTCTTCCTCATAATTAATCCCCCCTCTCCCTTTCTCTCTTTCTTTCTCTCCTTTCTCGTTCATTCTCTACTCTCTCTTAGACATTCTTTTTCTCTCTTTATATTTTTTCCTTCTCTGTTTCCTTTTTCTCAATTCTCTCTCTCTATTTCTCTCTCGCCTTCTCTGTCCCTCTCCATTTCTCTCTTTCTTTAATTCTGCCGCCTCTCTCTCTCTCTCTCTCTCTCTCTCGTAAACATTCTTTTCGCCCTCCCATATTCTCTTTCCTACTCATTCATTCTGTGGTTTTTTTCTCTTTTATCTCTTTATTTGTCTCATCTCTTTCATTCTCTCTAGACATTGTTTATTCTTTCTCTCTCCTGTTATTTTTTTTATTTTTGTTTCTTTCTTTCTTCTCTCCCTCCTCTTTTATTTACTCTATTTTTTTTCTCCTGTCTATCACCTCCCCTCTTTCATTCCAAATTTTCTTCCTCTGCCTCTCTCTGTCTCTCTGACTGTCAGTTTTTCGTCCTGTCACCATGCATTTATTTGCTCATTTCTGTTTTCGGCGCGTTAACATATAAGCATAATGCGTCTATTGTCTTCACTATGCCCGCCCGTCCGTCCACATGCAATAACTCGTCTCCTAGTAGATGGATTTTCATACAATTTTATATTCAGGTCTTTCAGGAAGATTTATAGAACCATCCCAAATTTCATTAAAATTTATATAATAGAAATCGTACAATTATTATTACTTTCTCCGTCCGTCCGTCCGTTCGCATGTAATAACTCGAATACCAATGAATGGATTTTCATTAAATTTTAAGTCTCGGACTTTCAGAAAGGTACCGTCCAAAATTTCATTAAAATCGAACCAAAAGTAATCCAGCAATTATTATTTATTTTTTTCATACATATAACATAGACTATCCATAGCTGAAGCCCTGGATGTTATAGTTTTTTGCCATGCGCTAGTTAGAGAAATGAAGGGAACATGCGCAGAAACAATATTTTCTCGGTTCGCGCATAAATGTTGTTTTTACCTTTAATAATTTCTCCTTCCTCTACCAGTTTTTAATTCTGATAGTTTGTTGATTTTTCTTAAAATAAAATAAATAATTAAGCCTGTCTCTGTCAATCATCAAAAATCAAAAGAAATTGTATAAAAAAATCTTCAAATCATGGAACTCCCCCCCCCCAACTAATCAACCCCTCGATTAAAAAAATGAGATAAAAAAACAAAATCTTTATAAACAGAAACGAATGCCAAATACACTTAAAATTCAGGAAATAAAAAAGACGTAATTTCCGGAACGTATCCATACAGTTCATAACAGTTCCAGAACTGTGTTTCTGGAACTGTTACGTGTTTCATAAGTTTGTAGAGGAACTCAATCAGGAAGCGATAAATCTCGATTTCTTGCAGCTCAACTCCCCAAAATTGATGCGTTCTACTTAAAACTTATATCAGCGTTCCTGTTGTAAGATAGGAACGCTGATAACCACTTAAATATTTAACTTCGAGTCCGTTATTTTATCCTGTAAAACTTCATTCGCTTTTTGCACTTCAATCAATAACAGTTGAGCATCCATTCCTGAACATTGGAAATATAAAGTTTGAACTTTGGGGAATCTTTAACAAGTGCACGACGATATGGGCCCCCGATAAAAGAGAGTGAAGAAAGTAGAACATCTGATGTTAATATCTTTCCCGTACCCAATCAATAGAATCGGTTCTGGTCAGTGTATGCGCCAGCCTCAGCGAGTACTCGAAGTCGTTTACATCATAAAAACCGAGCCCGAAGCGCAACTGCTGGTACACAATACCAACTAACCAGGACTGCTGTAGGACGTTAACAAGATAAGTAACAAATGGCGCTCCAATCTAACCCCCTCGGGATAAAAAACCCCCCACAAATGGCATCAACAACACACCATGGAGTATTGACAGTTCCACAAATATTCCACGAAGATAAAACAGATGTAACAGTTACAGAAACGTGATTTTTACCAAAAGGCATCCAAATTTGAAGGGTGTGTACACTGAATAGGAAAAATATTGGACGAAATACACCAAAATTCTAAAACTTGATTTTTACCAAAAGGCATCCATATTTGTAGGGGTGTGTACATTGAATGGGCAAAATATTGGGGAAAAAATTCCAAAAACATGATTTTTAACGGGTGTACATATTTGTAGGGATGTGTACACTGAATGGGCAAAATATTGGACAAAAATTTTAAAAAATAAAATAAAATAAAAATTGCGAAAATTCCAAAAAAGATAAAACAGATGTAACAATTATAGAAACATGATTTTGACCAAAAGGCATCCATATTTGTAGGGGTGTATACACTAAATAGACAAAATAAATAAAATAAAATAAAAAATGGAAAAATTCCGAAAAGATACCACACAGATGTAACATTTATAAAGACATCCATATATGTAGGGATGTGTACACTGAATGGGCAGAATATTGGACAAAAAAATAAATAAAATAAAATAAAAAATACAAAAATTCCAAAAAAAAAGATAAAACATATGTAAAAATTATAGAAACATGATTTTTACCAAAAGGCATCAATATTTGTAGGGGTGTGTACACTAAATAGACAAAATATTGGACAAAAAATACAAAAGAAAAAAAATAATAATAAAATAAAAAAATACAAAAATTCCAAAAAGATAACACAGATGCATTTATGAAGGCATCCATAACTGTACGGTTGTGTACACTGAATGGGCAAAACATTGTACAAAAATAAATAAATAAAATAAAATAAATAATACAAAATTCCAAAAAAAAGATAAAACAAATGATTATAGGAACATGATTTTTAACAGGACGCATCTATATCTGTACGGGTGTGTACACTGAATAGGCAAAATATTGGACCAAAAATACAAAATAAAAAATAAAAAAAATACAAAAATGTAACATTTATGATGGCATCCATACAAAAAATATAAAACATATGTAACAATTGTAGAAACATGATTTTTACCAAAAGGCATCCATATTTGTAGGGGTGTTTACACTAAATAGACAAAATATTGGACAAAAAATACAAAAGAAAAAATAATAATAATAAAATAAAAAATACAAAAATTCCAAAAAGATAACACACATGCATTTGTGAAGGCATGCATATTTGTAGGGGTGTGTACACTGATTGGAAAAAAAATTGGACAAAAAATAAATAAATAAAATAAAATAAAAAATAAAAAAAGCAAAAATTCCAAAAAAAAAAAGATAAAACAGATGTAACAATTATAGAAACATGATTTTTACCAAAAGGCATCCATATTTGTAGGGGTGTGTACACTAAATAGACAAAATATTGGACAAAATAAATAAATAAAATAAAATAAAAAATGGAAAAATTCCGAAAAGATAACACACAGATGTAACATTTATGAAGACATCCATATATGTAGGGTTGTGTACACTGAATGGGCAGAATATTGGACGACAAACACTACTAAGAAAGAAAAATCTCTTAATTTTAAAGTGATGTCTGAGGGAGGTTTCAAAGGAAAAAGTTTCCACCATCTGCTCATTCAAATTCTCCATCATTACGAACCCATTTTGTGGCGCAGAAAGTATCCAAGTAGCGTCTCTGTTCCCCGCAGTTTCATAAAAATATGCTAACGTCATTCATTCTGTGTGTAAACCACTACGAAATATCCCTTCCCCCAGTTGAGGGGCTGGCAAGAGGAGGGAGAAAGGGACTGACGAAATTTTCTATTCACACCAAATGGATTTCGAATGACAGTCCTATTAAAATCACAGATATTAATAGCCCGAGAAGAAGGCAGTACATTAAGGGGTGGGGGAGGGGGGGAAGAGTCTTAAGTGGTTTTTAAACGTCCCGGCTGAAAGACAATGCTTATTTAATAGTAAACATGGTGGCCACGCATAAATATTTAATAGATTTTTAAACCTTTCTTTTTTTTTAATGAGATCTTTCTGTTTCCATGGCAACCACCTCTTCTTTTTTTTTGCTCCGTGGTGATATATTTGTTTCTAATCTCTTTTGTACCGGTCTGGGGGGTTTTGTATCATTATTTATTCGTAGGTTACTTTAATGGATTTGTCATGTACAACGGGGAGAAGATAGCTGATAGACAGAGAGAGAGAGAGAGAGAGATGGAAGGAAAATGTAAAAATAAGTGGCTGCATTATATGGTAAAAAGTAATGGTGACATTGGACGCCAGCTATCTCAATCAGGTGCAGTTGTTCTAAAGGGAGTTTGCTTTTAAAATGTTCATCTTCCTTCGCTAGCAATTTATCTTTTAATTCTATTTTGAATAAATTTCTTATCTATTTTCAGAAAGTCGAGTCACCAAAAAAAGGCGCAAGACATTTTCCTTTAACGTTCAATTTAAATCAGCGGATAGACAGAAAGAGAGACTTCGAAAAGAACAAAAAAGAAATAAATTAAAAGCGCCGAAAAGAACAGCTAGAATATATTTAAAAAAAAAAAAAAAAAAAAAAATTTGAGGTTGCCATGGAGACCAAAGGAAGAAATTAAATACAGTAAGTGGTTTATTATAATAATAAAGAAAGAGCCAAGGGAACATTAAGAAAGGAAACGGAGTACGTTTTATCGTACGTGCCCCTGGAGCGGCGCAGTGGCTACGCAGTTTTTAACAATGTGAGATTTTAGCCGCGTGCAGAGCTCGATTTATTCCTGTCATTAGTTTTTAGAGGCGTTAGCATATATGCGTAATAAGCTTATTGCATTTACAATGCCCGTCCGTCCGTCTGCATGTGATAACTCGGTTCCTAATGGATGGATTTTCGTGAAATTTTATATTTGGGCTTTTTAGAAAGCTTCGTTGAGT
Organism: Mastigoproctus giganteus; assembly: GCF_048544385.1. Classification (NCBI taxonomy): domain Eukaryota; kingdom Metazoa; phylum Arthropoda; class Arachnida; order Uropygi; family Thelyphonidae; genus Mastigoproctus; species Mastigoproctus giganteus. The sequence goes on along the minus strand of NC_143577.1, from coordinate 244,896,279 downwards.
CATCCCAGCTTTCACTGTACAGCAAAGAAATAGAATAGATTTGCAGCCATTTATGGATGTCTCAAATTAATATCATCCTTTCTGGCTTTGAGGTAAACGCTGAACTAGCCATCACCTATCTGGATGTTGGTTTAATTCCATCAGGATCCCAAGATATTGAGCATCATTTTCATAACGTCCTCTTAGCTACATCTGAAAGTTTTCCAAAAAATTATCCAGACCTATAATGGCAGTGGGTCTTCCAGGCGTTGTGCTGTCAGGATTGCTCTTTATTGCTATTCTGCTACCAAAACTACACTCAATGCAATAAAGATGAATTCAAACACCGATCCCCTCCTTGAGATGATGTCAAACTGTAATTAGTTCATCACTAGACAGCATCCCCGTTGAATAGAACGCAGGTTTTGGAGTTGTGATATTAGGGCAACAGCGAATGTAGAACACGCTTGCTGGTACTATTGATGTTTTCTAGGCATAGGGCCACTGGGGATCCCTATCTATGAGCTAAGGGGCTACGTCGTCCCTATTCTCTGGTGCCATCATCATCAGATGGCAAGTCTGGTCCAACAGCAGGATTGTGATCTCGTAAGTTCTATTCAAGTGTTAAGACAGTAAATGTTATTGAGATGCCGGACGAAAGATTAGTCCATTCTGGTGCTTAGGACATAGACAGAATCTTTTTCGCTTTTGGGGGACTCGTGGTTTAGCTTCCCCTGTAGTATTCCGCGATGATAACTGTCCAGTTCACGGGGACTGTACTGTTTTAAACTGGCACGAGGAACACGATTCGAATCCCGTTAGAAACCGGAGGAAAGTGATATTTCAGGAAGAAAGGAAGGAGACCTGTGGAAAGTGGAAATTCAGTATTTTGTCGAGGATTACTTTGGGTTTCACAGCCTATTCTACATGCAGATTGGTCCTCTTTATTTCCATAATTATGCCTTTCTTCTGCCTGTCTTTTTCTCTTTTCCCATATTTATTTTCTCTCGTTCACCTTTCTCCATTTCTTCCTTTTTTTTCTTTTTCTATCATTCATTTTCCTATCAGTCGTGCTTTTCTCTTAATGACTTTCTTCCCATCTCTTCAACCTCTCACCATCTTTCTTCTTCCCATCGCTCCCTCCTCCCGCTCTCACTTTCTTTCCTTCCCCTACTTTCTGTTCTCTCTCTCTCTCTCCTTCTCCCCATCTCTCGTTCTCCTGTCTGTTTCTCTCTCTGCTTTTTCTTTCTGTTTCTTTCTCTCTCTTTCTTTCTCTCGCCGTTCTGTTTCCTTACCTCTCTTTCTCCTTCTTTATCTCTCTTCTATATCTTTCCTTTATTTCCTTCTCCTCCTTCCTCCGTTTCACTTCTTTCTCTCTCCTATCTTCTTCTCTTTTTCTCTTTATTTCTCTTCTTTCTCACTCTCTTCCTCCTGTTTCTCTCTTTCTTTCTCCCCCACTTTCTCCTTCTCTTTCTTTCTAATCTTCTTTTGTCTTTCTCCTCCTCTCTTCTTTCTTTCTTTATTGCGCTCTCGTTTTTTCCCTTCTCTCTCTCTCTCTCTCTCTCTCTCTCTCTCTCTCTCTCTCTCTCTCTCTCTCTCTCTTTCCTTCTCTTTCTTCTTTTCCCTTTTCTCTTTCCTTTCTTTCCTTTTTTATCGTTTTCTCTTCTTTCTTTCTACTCTTTTTTCTCTTTTACTTTCCCCTATCTCCTTCTCTGTTTTTCTCTTGATTTGTTCCCTTTTCTTCTATTTCTTCTGTCTTCTTTCTCTTTCTTTTTCTCCTCCTGTTTCTCTCTCTTTCTTTCTCATCTTTATTTGTCTATCTTCTCCTGTCTTCTTCCTCTTTCTTGGTCTCTCATTTCCTTCCCCTTTTGTGTGTATTCTGTCTCTTTCCTTCTTTTTCTCCTTTCCCCTTTCTCTCTTTCTCTTTACTTCTTTTATCGTTTTCTCTTCTTTCTCTCTATTTTTTTCTCTCTCACTTTCCCCTATCTCCTTCGCTCCTTTTCTCTTGATTTCTTCCCTTTCCTATTCTTTCTCTTTCATGCTCTCCTCGTCTTTCTCTCTCCTCTTTTTCTCTCTGTTTGTCATCTTCACTTGTCTTTCTCCTTTTTCTTTCTTGCTCTTTCAGTTCCCCCTTCTTTCTCTCCTGTGTCTCTTTCTTCTCTCTCTCTCTCTCTCTCTCTCTCTCTCTCTCTCTCTCCACTTAAATTGGCCGGCTAAGAATAGTCTAATGTTGTTGTAAACTATTTAAGGGACCTGGCCGGGCCCCTTCCAAAGAGCATCCTCGAAGTGGTTGGTGCTGAAAGAGTGGGGGGCATGTTATTGATTGGAAAATCCCGGGTTCGACCTTTCCGTTTTAATTCGTGTGGAGATCGCCGGCCGTGGGCGAATCGCCCTTTCGCAATCTGGACGAGAAACGTCGGAAGTTTCGTGATTCTGTCGGGCATTTGTGACCGCGTCTGACTCGCGCCAGTGTCGTCCTACGAAAACCCCGGCGATTAATTGGAACCGGGGAAGGTTGCGTAATTAATTCGGGCGCATTCTTCGCAGTTATTAACTTTTTCTTTCGTTTCTTCCTCCCACCGTGTGGCAATCTCGAGCTAATCTGGCGCAGTTTCCTTCGAAGGATGTTTAAAAATGGCCGGATCGGTTCGTTTGGGTGGCGCCTTTGTGCGGCGGGGCCGTATTAATATGTTCGGCATTGATCGACGTCATTGATTGGCCGTTATTAACGGAGTAACACGACTCGAAGTGTTCGCATGACTGCCGCTAATAATGCACGCTCTGTTGTGTACACCCGACTGCTTAATCTCGACTCCAGCGCGCGATATTTTTATTTCGTTTTATTTTTTCATTCCGGCAAATGACGCGCACAATTAGCGGCCACGATTACGAACACCCACCTGCAGACGCCGACAATGAAGGGAAGAACGCGCCCTGAAAGCGAAGAAATTTGCACTCAACCCATCCCATCCCATCCCATCCCCCTATCTGGCCGGATTAAAGGGAGTCCATTATTTCGGGGTGTTTCGATTTTGGGAGCGACCTCTACAACGGGACGCATTAATCTCCGGCATTAATTGAAGTCACGGACGAGGAGGCGGGGGTGGGTTGGTGGGTGGGGGGCAGCTATATTCGGAATGCGATTTATGACGACCTTTTTGTGTTCGACTGCGTGCAATTTCTCGATTGGGCTTCGTTGCCGCAGAGGGCGCTTTCTTCTCTCCGGGAGACTGCTCGATCTGTCACGAGACCTGCAAGAGAATTTAGTTAACGAGTCTGTTTTAAGATACGACATGCCGAAGCCTCATGCCCTTGGTTTCCTCTCCGCTTGTTCTGATCCTCTTCACCTTTTCTTCCGACTCTTCCTCTCTTTTCCCTCTTTCTGTTCACGCTGTTCGCCCCTCTCTTTTATCTTTCTCTTCCTTTCTTTCTGTTTACTTTCTCTTTCCCTCTTCTGTCAGCCTCCCTTTTGTCTTTCTTTATCGTTTCCTTTCAGTCCCTCTCTCGCTTTCTTTCTCTTCTCTCTCATTCCATTTCTTTAATATTCTCGTACTGCCCTTCTTCTTTCATCCCTCTTCTCTCCTCTCTTGCCCTTATTTTTCCCTTCCACTCTGTCCAACAGACAGCACGGTAATTTGGCCCCTATTTGGAAAGATCCCATTTGGAGGAGAGTGGCATTCATTGGAGGAGGGAGTAGAGCAATGGAGAGTGGAAATTCAAGATTGTTTCGTGGATTTACTTCGGCTCTGACAGCCTACACAACACGCAGATTGCTCCTCTACATTTCGATAATTCTGCCTATCTTTTTCTCTTTTCTCTTCTTTCTCTTCTCTCTTTCTTCTTTCTCTTTCTATCATACATTTTGCTATTGGTCATTCTTTTCTCTCACTTTCTTCCTATCACTCACTCCTCTCGTTCTCACTATCTTTCCTCTCTCGCCCTTTACCTTTCTCCTTTCTATTCTCTCTCTCTCTCTTTCTCCTCTGTTATTTCACTTCTCCTATCTTCTCTCTACCTTACTTTCTCCTTTCTCTTTCCTTCTTTATTTCTCCTTATCACTTCTTCCTCTTTCCTTCTCTTTTCTTTCTGTTTCTTGCTCTCGCTTTCTCCTTCTGTTTCTCTTTCTTTTTTGTGCTCTCTATCTTTCTTTTTCCTTTCACTTTCTTTCTTTATTTCTCTTTCTTGCTTTTTCCCATCTTCTTTCTCTCGGCATTCCCATTCCTTCTCTCTCCTTTTCATTTTTCTCTCTCCCTCCTTCTCTTTCTTTTTACTTCTCTCTTTCTCCTTCTTTATCTGTTGTCTATCTCCTTCTTTATCTGTTGTCTATCTCCTTCCTTCTATCTCCTTCCTTCTCTCTCCTTTTACATTTTCTCTTTTTTTCTTCTCTATTTTTCTTTCTCCTTTCCTTCTTTATTTCTGCTTATCACTCTCTCTTTATTTATTTCTCCTTATCACTTTCTCTTTCCTTCTCTTTCTCCACTTTTCTTTCTCTTTTTCATCTCTTCTTTTTCTCGCCGTTCTCTTTCTCTCTCGCTCATTCTGCTTCTCTCTTCCCTTTCTTTCTCTCTCTCTTCTTTTCTCTTCCTGTTGTTTCTTTCTTTCTCTTTATTTTGTCTTCTTTCTCTTGCTCTCTCCTCTTTCTCCTCTCTCTCTCTCTCTTTCTTTTCCATTCTTCCCTCTCTCTCTCTCTCTCTCTCTCTCTGCCTTTCCTTCTTTTCGATATTACATTCCCTCCCCCTCACTCTCTTCATCTGATTGTAACCGATGGTGTTTAGTCGTTTACTGTCATCCAAAAACAAAGCCCTAATTCTGTTCTTTCTACATGGATGGACAAAAGTTACAGTCCACTTTGCTGATCTTCCCTCTGACTATTTATTTTCATTTGTTTACACTTGTAAACACCTCTGATCCATAAATAACTTCAAGGTTTAATATTCAGTGAAATATGATTCTCGAAAACTGCCAACCCACTAGGTCTCTCTCTCTTTAAAATCTAGTGCATCTCAGTTCTAGACAGTCGCGAAATCAGCGATCAGATAGCATACTACACCTATCTCACATTGTAGTATACTATCAACACTTTCGTAATGCACTTTCCTCGTTTGTTCCTTGATTAATATAATAAGGAGATAGTAAAAAATCAAGATTTATATATTTAGTAAACTGATAACAAAATACGAGCTCATCGAACCGAGAAAATATATACGCATCCTCCAAACTGCCCATTAATTTCTCGGATCATCGCGCATTAACAAACATCCAGTGCTTCAGCAACAATATACGAGACAGGAGAATTGTCCAGAAGAGCTGCACGAGGTCACAACCCTAGGAGGTGTCTAATATCCCTCTCTGACTGCCACACAAGATGGCGGTCTAACTTTAGAACAAAGAATAATAATCTTTTTCACTGATCTATTGTCTGCATTGCTTTCTTGGACAGATGGCGTTGAGGTTTGTTGATTTCTGCAAAATCCAAAGTTGTTGTTGGAAGGATTGAGCCCTCTTAAAGACCAAATCGATATTGGGGTTCAATTTCTGACTCTTGTACCACTCGTTAAAGACACAAGAATGCAGCCTCGTCAACAGCGATCGCAAGTCTATTATCGCCTTCATTTAGGGAACGCAAGGTGGGCCATCTACCATCAAAAAGGGGGGGGGGGGGTCGATCAGCCACTCGAATTACAACGAGTCTCTTTGCGGACCCGACCTGTTTTCTGGCAGCAGTTGTAGAAATTAGCGTTTTCATTAGTAGGCCGTGTTCGAGATTAACAAACGACTTAAGGTGTTGCTAACATTGGTCGATGCCATTGTGCGGTGGTTGTGACGGAGCCCCCACTTAATTAAGAAGAACATTAACTCATACGCCGACATATGTTGGACGCTACGGAACGTGTTGTTATAATTGCCGTCAGTAAGCGGCGAATCATTAAGATCTTGTACCACCATCCGTCTACGCAACGTTGCCAAGGTGACAGCATCCCTTCGTAAAACACGCTTTCAAGAAAATGGTGCCTCTTCGAAGTCGAACAAAAGAGGGGCGTCCGCGGAGATGACCGCTAGAGGGCGCTACGTGTGCAGAAAACCGAATCGTTCTAATATCGTCGGTATTAATTAATTACGTAGTAACGTCTGATTGGGGGAGGGGGATGAATTGCCATGGCAACGAGGACGATATCGTTTGGAGAAACTATAACGCCGGATATTCGATTGTTGAGCGAGTTGCGGAGATGAACTCCAGAAGGCGATTCGTCGTCTGCTTTCAAAGATATTTTTTTGGCTGTTTTTGAAATCCTCCGTTGGTGGCATAGTGATACTATGAAGATGAACGCCAGGAGGTGCTTCGCCGTCTGCTTTCAAAAACATTTAGACATTTTCTGGCCATTTATGAAATCCTCAGTTGGTTGCATAGTATCACTATAACGATGAACTCCAGGAGGAGCTTCGTCGTCTGCTTTCAAAGGCATTTTCCGGTCGTTTTTGAAATCCTCAGTTGATGGCATAATGTCACTATGAAGATAGGGAAGCTTTCATCGTCTGCTTTCAAAGTTACTTTCTGGGCGTTTTTGAAATCCTCAGTTGGTGCCTTAGAGACACTATAAAGATGAACGCCAGGAGGTGCTTCGCCGTCTGCTTTCAAAGACATTTAGACATTTTCTGGCCGTTTATGAAATCCTCAGTTGGTTGCATAGTATCACTATGACGATGAACTCCAGGACTCCAGGTGGTGCTTCGTCGTCTGCTTTCAAAGACATTTTCTGGCCGTTTTTAAAATCCTCACTTGGTGGCATAGTGTCACTATGGAGATGAACGCCAGGAGGGCTTTCATCGTCTGCTTTCAAAGTTACTTTCTGGGGGTTTTTGAAATCCTCAGTTGGTGCCTTAGAGACACTATGAAGATGGACTCCAGGAGGTGCTTCGTCGTCTGCTTTCAAAGACATTTTCTGGCCGTTTTTGAAATCCTCAGTTGGTGGCATAGTGTCACTATGAAGATAGGGGAGCTTTCATCGTCTGCTTTCAAAATTACTTTCTGGATGTTTTTGAAATCCTCAGTTGGTGCCTTAGTGACTCTATGAAGATGAACTCCAGGAGGTGCTTCGTCGTCTGCTTTCAAAGACATTTTCTGGCCGTTTTTGAAATCCTCAGTTGGTGGCATAGTGTCACTATGAAGATAGGGGAGCTTTCATCGTCTGCTTTCAAAGTTACTTTCTGGATGTTTTTGAAATCCTCAGTTGGTGCCTTAGTGACACCATGAAAATAAACGCCAGGACGTGCTTCGCCGTCTGCTTTCAAAGACATTTAGACATTTTCTGGCCGTTTATGAAATCCTCTGTTGGTTGCATAGTATCACTATGACGATAAACTCCAGGACTCCAGGTGGTGCTTCGTCGTCTGCTTTCAAAGATATTTTTGGGCTGTTTTTGAAATCCTCAGTTGGTGGCATAGTGTCACTATGGAGATGAACGCCAGGAGGGCTTTCATCGTCTGCTTTCAAAGTTACTTTCTGGGGGTTTTTGAAATCCTCAGTTGGTGCCTTAGAGACACTATGAAGATGGACTCCAGGAGGTGCTTCGTCGTCTGCTTTCAAAGACATTTTCTGGCCGTTTTTGAAATCCTCAGTTGGTGGGTGAACATTTTGACAATGACATCAACGGTGTTTGTACCTTTGCCCGAATCACAAAAAAAAATCAAACGAAACGGAGTTGGAAAATGAGGAGGGGAGGAATTTGAGGAATGTGCACCCCCTGGTTAATAGCCATAAGCGGGTGTCTCTTAGGAGAAAATAGTAATAATAATTGCCATGGCAGCAAGTACGAAATCGTTTGGCAAAACTATAACGTTAAAAATCCGATTGTTGACAGAGTTCCTGAGATGAATGCCAGGAGGAACTTCGTCTGCTTTCAAAGATATTTTCTGGCCAATTTTGAAATCTTCAGTTGGTAGCATAGTGTCACTATGAAGATGAACTCCAAGAGGCGCTTCATCGTCTGCTTTCAAAGACATTTTCTGATCGTTTATGAAAACCTCAGTTGGTTGCATAGTATCACTATTGAGATGAACGCCAGGGGGCACTTTGTCTACTTTCAAAGATATTTCCTGGCCGTTTTTAAAATCCTCAGTTGGTGGTGAACAATGACGTCGACGGCGTTTGTACCTTTGCCCGAATCACAAAAAAAAAAACGAAACGGAGTTGGAAGAAATAAAAGTCAGCCATTCTCTGCTTCCTTGGAGACTCAAGAACTCTTTTTTTTTCTTTTTTCTTCATTCCGATAATCAGAAAAGTTCTACGATCGTCAACTACTTTTCCCTCAATGTCCCGTCTCTCTGCAGCGGCAGCACTCTTGACCCATAATAGAACGAACAAGCGGAGACACAAAAAAAAAAATCGGATTTTCAGAAATTCGGTTGGTTAGAAGGAGCGAGGTAATCGGGCGTGCATGACAAAGCATCTAACTTCTCCATCCCATTCGTCTTGAGTTGCCCACCTTTTGTCGGTGATCGAAACTGTTGTCTGCTGCCGTAGCACGAGCTCTATATTCCCCCCTTTCAACTGCGCCGACTTTTTGAAAGGAAGACCCTGTTTAAGCTCAATAAATCAACATCCCTATAGATCGGGCAGATCGATTGATTGAAGTGCTCCAGGATTTGTCCTGTCGTGTTTCCCGGCCATTGGGGAATATACGTCACGCCGGAAAAAAGATGGTTCGTAACGCCGTATCGTTCTTTCAAGCGGCGTCTTGTCTATCGACGCACACGTCGTCAGCGAAGACTGTAGACGTCAAAGGTTCCCCTCCTCCCCCACCAGAAAACATCATCAAGAATCATCCTGGCAACAAAGCGGATGTCCAAGGATTTTTTACGAGAAAGTTGCCGTTTATTTAAGCCTAATTTTACATAATCTTTTGGTAATGTTGAAATAGAATTAAACGTCAGCTGTGACGTCATATACATGGGCGTGGTTTTCCATAATCTTTTGGTAGTTTAAACAGAATTAAACGTCAGCTATGACGTCATCTACGTGGGCGTGGTTTATCGCGAAGACTTTTTATCGATTTTTACAAAACTGTTTCTATCAATTTATAATCGATAGAAACCAGTCACGGTTCTGTAACGGTTACTCTCCTATATATGTCCTAGGAGAAATTTAAAAATAGGTTGGTTGATTTAGAAACGCTGTAGAATTAAGGAGACGAAAAATTAAGGGCAGGTTTCTCGCCAGCCAGGGACATTCCAAAATGGAATCAGAAGCCATGCGAGTTTTGTATATTAAGTTCATCTTTTCCAGCTTGGTCTATTTCCATCTTTCATCCCGGTTTCCAGGAGGAAATTTGAGATTTAATCTGGTGTCTGCAGCTGGGTTGGATGCATGACTAATCTCCTGCCTAAAAAAAGAAACCATCAGCGCTCTGACGGCGAAAAAAGGAACGTAAATCTCTATTAGGTCACGTGATGCAGTAATTGCAAATGTAAAGGTTATGGCGTGGTAATGTAGCATGACCACGACGCAATAAGGGGTTATAAAGCTTTTTTTCTTTCTTTCTTTCCATCTTTGTGATAGTTCTGCCTCACAGAAGCTCGAGTATGATAGCAGATAGTGAGAATTCTATTTTTATTCCTAATCTCTCTCTCTCTCTCTCTCTCCATAACGAAGCCATTTTTTCCCTCTTAATCTACCAATCGTACTTTCTGACAGGTTTATTAATAACTGAACGAAGTTTGTAAATTCTTTATTGATATGAAAGAAACTTTTTTAAGATTATTTCCTTTTGTGGTGATCCGAAGTGGATTTATGATTTCTTACAACCGTTTGTGCTTCTTCCATCGTGTTTTCCTCAACTTTAAGATCCAATTAACATTTCTAATTCAAACTGCCAGCAAAGCAGAAAGTGAAACTTTTCCACTTAGTAAACGAAGTGAAGAAAAAATTACCATAGAAACAAGAGAGATTGTGGACAATGCCGGAACAACGCTTTTCTTTCACAAACTGCCAACACCGACTTGGCGCGAGACAATAGGACCCTACTTCCGTTCAAGTAAGTGACAAGCAACAACGTTTAGCAGTCGCTGTCCTAAAGACTCGTTTGCCTGTAAACTGGTGGACGTTACTGATATTTTAGTTGAGCTGGCCTTTGCGAAACAATAGTTTTTCTCGATATTTATGAATCTTGTAGACCCCTGATGAGAACTTTATATCAACTTTCGATTACACTTTGTTTTCTCTAAGAAATCTATCAACAAAACATCGAAATGTTAACAATTTGCTTTTTATTGAAAAAGAAAATTTATATTTCTCCTTAAACATACATACACTGCGTGGACATAATATTAGGACTGATAATACCGATGATGACGATGTCTTTATGGATCTGTGGGATAGAAATGCGTCAGACATTTTGTCGATATTTAATGGTAGACTGACAGTTGCAGTAACATTCCTGGATGTCCCCCGGATGTATTTTCCCTGTTTTTCTGCCCCCTTCTTTCGGTTTTTATTCACATGTGGAGAGTGATTGACGTCGAAGGGTGTTTCTGAAGCCATCCAATACTTCTGCGCGTCAAAGTTTTATGTTTCGTACATTTCCGTTTGTCAAACCCTCCCTTAAGAATAGCACTTCAAAATCAGGACACCTTTTGAACATCAGGTTGGCAGGGTACACTGCCAGCGACAAGCGCGGTCACTTGCCAACCGCGATATCTCCGGACTGGAAGTTGTTCGAAGCTATCTCGCGAGGTTGCTATTTTTTACCACTGTCGATGGGATGCTTTCCTCCCTCATACCGAACCCCCCCACCCCACCCCACCCCAAACCTATATCTGCCCAGACGCGGAAACTATGAAAACAGAAAATTCAAACTTGGCCTCCAGATGGGAACAGCTGTCTGAGAAAGCTTTGATGGAATGAACGAGTTCCTTTTAATAATTTGGCCTCTTCGGAGAGCAGCAAAGAAGATGTTTTTGGTTTGTTGGGGGGGGACTGAATGATGAACAGATGAGTGAGAGACGATAAAGGGATGCGTAGAAACAGAGGGAGAGAGAGAGAGACTTGCTGATGAAGAGATAGGAAGCTGAATGATTGAATGACAGACGGACAGAATGAAACAGGTCTTGGTATTTCATCGCTGTTGAACTTATTATGAAAATTCTTGTTAAAAATATCGCAATAATCGCAGACAGAAAGACAGAAAGAAAGAAATTCATCTTATATAGTGAAAGAGATAATAGAAGAAAGAAAGAAAGAAAATATGAGAAGAATGCAAAAAAGTGATAAAAATACTGAGAGCCACCCAACTAGAAAGAGAAATCGAAGAAGGAATAGAGAGAGAGAGAGAGAGAGAGAGAGAGAGAGAGAGAGAGAGTTAAAGAAAAAGAGATACAACGAGAAAGACTGAGAGGGAAAGATGAAAGGAAGGAATAAGGCGAGAGAGGGAGAAAGATTGACATAGGGACAGAAAGTCATATAGAGAGAAAGAAAGAGAAAGTCAGAGTGTGAAGTAGAAAGAGTCGAAGAACGAGCGAAAGAAAAAGAAAGGGAAGTTGATGGAATAGAGGGATGAAGAAAGATGCTGAGGGATAAACAGAGAAAGGAAAGAGAAAGACATACAAAATGCAGAGAGAGAAAGACTGAGAAAGAGAGAGAGACAGGATGGAGAGGAATATATAATGAGAGAGAATAGAGAGAAATACAAAGAGAAAAAATAGAGTAAAAAAAGACAGACTGAGAGGGAAAGATTAAAGAAAGGAATAAAGCGAGAGAGGGAGATAGATAAACATAGGGGAAAATGTTGTACAGAGAGAAAAAAGAGAAAATTAGAGTGTGAGGTAAAGAGTGGCAGAAGGAGAGAAAAAAGAAAGGGAAGAGGGAGGGAAAGATAGTATGAGAAGGTAATAGGGAAGAGGAGGGAGGGATGCTGGGGGATAAAGAGAGAAAAAAGAGAAAAAGACATAAAAGCAGCGAGAAAAAATGAGGAAGGAAAGAGAAAGACGCAGAATGGAAGGAGATAAATATAATGAGCAAGAAAGAGAGAGAAATGCAAAGAGAAAGAATGGAGTCAAAAAAGAAAGATTGAGAGAGAAAGATGTAAGGAAGGAAGCAAGAGAGAGAAAGGGCGAAAGATGAAGATGGGGGGAAAGATGACATAGAAATACAGAGAAAACGAAAGAGAAAATCAGAGTGTAAAGTAGAAAGAGAGGAAGAAAGAATGGAATAAAAAGAAAAGAAAGATCAAAAGAGAGAGAAGTAGAGACAGGTAAAGAAAAGGAAAAAGTCAGGAAGAGAGGGTGACAGGGAAGAGCAGCAAAGGATGGTGAGGGATTAAGAGAAGGCAAGAGAAAGATAAAGAAATAGGTTAGGAAGAGAACAATGAAAGAGAACAGAGTGTCAAAGAGATAAAAGGAAGAAAAAGAAAGAAGATCGACTAAAAGATTGACAGGTGAGAGAGAGAGAGAGAGATGGGGAGTGAAAGAAATAGAATAGGAAAAAGAAAGAGAAGATGGAAGAGGAAGAGATGGAAGGAGAAGATGAAGGAGAAACCCACTTCACCTGTACCGCTTTCGTGTCCACTTTGATTTACAGAAATTACCCGAATACACAGAGGGGGGGGACAAAGTGTAGGGGGCAGCAGCCATCGGAAACATACCCGCGGATTCAGCCGAGGAACGAGTGGCGTTCTGTTTCTTCGGCCTCGATTAAGATTCCGGTGAAGATGGAGACGCATAGTTTCACGGAGAGCACCCACAATCATCCCACGTGATTAATTGGCTCCCGGCTGCCCCCCCTCCCGTGTGTGTGCCTCTAATAATAGGCAGACGAAATATTTTCAAGGAGAAAATAGCGCGTGTCGAAGGAGATGCAGAACATCTCCGCCACGCGCATCCACTAAGCCTCGTCTCTGCTCATCCCTCTCTCTCCATTCTGTCTATCCATATAAGTTTATCTATCGGTTCCGAGCGAAGTTTTGCCGGCTCGACACTCCCCACCCCCAGCATCCCGCTCCGAAGAGGCCTATTTTAACTCGGCTGTGACGTCACCGCCCGATTAGATTAGCGTTCATCTCTGCCGTGTCAGCGAGGTTTAAAATTTGGCGATGTGCACCATCCCTATCGACTAAATATACCCTCGTGGTCTATTACGGCGCACCCGCTCCATGCACGAGGAGGAGGGGGAGGAAAAAAGGGGGTGGCGATGTAGCCGTTCGAAATAAGAGGTCACATAGCGATATTCGGGTGTCGTTAACGTCGAGGGATGGATGGAGGGGGCCCCTAAAGAGAGAGAGAGAAATGATTGCACAGCTTCCAGCTAAATCATCCGAAAATTAGATTAGGCGCTCGTCAGCAGTAACGGAGTCGTCCGAGGAATGCAAACGCATGCGGGGTCCGGTGGAGGTTCGGAGGACTTCGCCGCAGAACGTATCGTTCATTGCGAAGATCAGTTGAGTAAATGATGGGTTTTCTATTCTTCTCTCTCTCTCTCTCTCTCTCTCTCTCTCTCTCTCTCCATGTTTGAATCTCCCTCGCTTAAATTGGATCTCTGTTCGAATTCTGCCCTTTTTCCCCCACCTGTTCCGGCCCTCTCCGGTTGCGCAGTGAGTATAATCACCATCCTCCACACCGGGTGGAAAAGACCCCACTTCTAATCTAATCTCGTGAACAAACAGCAAACCGACCGAAGAACACACTCTCTAACATATCTACGCCTCATTGCAAACCAAACACTTGTTCCATCCTATCTCTTTTGGTTTCTCTTTCTTATTTCTCTTTATTCTTCTCTCTCAAAACCCCCAAAGACGAAAGGTATTAGAACCTTTAATACTTAGTACCATGCATGGGTTGGGGATTGAGAAGATGAAAGAAGATCCTTGTTGACATTAGACTTGAATTTCTCAGGGAATACGTACGAAGGAAGTTGAAGGAATGAACGAGGAAGAAAAGTTGGTCTGCGAGCTTGATTTTGGACAATAAAAGGATGCTGAATGGTTGCAGCATGGGTTCGAACTGGTTTGGAAAATAGAGCGGGAATTATATAAGCCATTTCAGAAGTACAGTGCCCATGTAACTATCTGTACGTCTATGAGACAGCGCGTGGGGAGATTCTGTTAGAGATGGATCATTAATCAACCCTACTGTCCTCTTCAATGGAATCTAGAAGACTCAGAGGTTTTGTGGGCATCCCCCCCCCCCAGATGTGGCAACAATATTCCACGGTAGGGCGGATTTGTGATTTGTATAGCGTGGATATTCAAGAAGTTGAAGCTGTTTGAGCAGGGCAAAGGTTCTCAAACTGGAAGATTGCAATATGCTATCATCAGCAAAACTATGAATAGGATTTCCGGTCAATGGAAGAAGGTCATTAATATAGAAGAGGAAAAGAGTGGGAGAAAGAACTGAACCTTGGGGAACACTAGATTTCAGCAAAGCTTTTGACTCAGTCCCACATGAGCGGTTGCTTTATAAGCTGGAACAGGTTGGAATCACTGGGAAAATCCTTAGATGGATAGAAGGATGGCTTCAGGGCAGGAGGCAGAGGGTTGTGATAAATGGCTATTCCTCAGATTGGGTTGATGTAAGAAGTGGGGTTCCCCAAGGATCAGTATTAGGACCACTGTTGTTTTTAATTTTCATAAACGACATCGATGAAGGGATAGAGGGCGTGATGTCTAAATTTGCAGATGATGTTAAAATTGGGAGAGTAGTTAATGATCACTGTCAAGCTGAGCTTCTTCAGAGAGACCTAGATAGACTTCAAGAATGGTCAGAAAAATGGCAGCTGTGCTTTAATCCAACAAAGTGTAAGGTATTACACCTGGGAAACAGTAATCCCAAAATAACTTATTCACTTGGTGGAGTTCAACTAAACCCAGTACTGGAGGAAAGGGACTTGGGTGTTACGATACGGTCAGACATGAAATTCTCTGAGCATTGTAAACAGGTTGCAAGGAAGGCCCATGGTGTCCTATCGATGATCTATCGAACTTTTGCAAGTAGAGATAGGGACGTGATAATCCCATTATATAAGGCTTATGTTAGACCACACTTGGAATACTGTGTTCAAGTATGGAGACCGCACCTAAAGAAAGACATCGAGCTTCTTGAAAGGGTGCAAAGAAGGGTAACTCGCCTATTGAGATCGGCAAAAGGGCGTCCGTATGAAGAAAGACTTCGAATATGTGGGTTGCAGAGTTTGGAAACTAGACACCTTAGAGGAGATTTGATTGAGGTGTTTAAGGCTCTGAGAGGCATCAGTAAAATGAATGAGGACAAAATTTTCAAGATTATAAATGATGCTAGAACTAGGGGACATAAATTCAAGTTACGGGGGAAAATGTTTAGATTGGACTGCAGGAAGTTTTATTTTAGCCAGCGAGTTATAAATTACTGGAATAAGTTGCCTTCATGGGTGGTAGAGGCCGACAGTTTGGGGAAATTCAAAGGTCATCTGGATAGTACTTTCGGGTAAGGGAAGCGCATAGGATGATAGGATTAATTTCCTTTTTATTTATTTTTTATTTTTATTTTTTTAAATTATTATTATTTAGTTATTTATTTATTTATTTATTTTTTGTTTTTATCATTGTTTTGTTCGGATTTTTTTTTTTTTTTTTTTTTTTTGGCTGGTGCAGCATAAGCCATAGGCTTTCTTGCACCTTGCGGCCGTTACTAATACTAATACTAACACCAGCATTTGTGGAGAAGTTAGAAAACAGATCCATGAACCATTGAGTAGTCAGAGAGAAACTGGATACCCAATTACAAAAAACAGTTGGCAAACCATAAGATGGAAGTTTATTTAGAAGACCCTTATGCCAAACACGATCTTTGGAATGTCAAGAGCAACTGCTTGAATTTCACCAATCTTTTCCATTTAACTTGTCCATAGATGGGTAACATAAATCAAGATATTACCAGTGGATCGACATTGATAGAATCCATATTGGCGATCTTTGATCAGAGGAAGATTTCTAATACTTTAGGAGTTGGTGGTAAAATCTCACTAAATGTACCCTCCCAGATCGTGACTGGAGTAAATCTACGGAGCGCATGTCAAGGTGGTGGATATAACTTGCTGGATGCCCTCCAATTATAAAAAAATTCATCAATCTCGCTCCCTTTTCATCCCAACTTTCATGTCATGTACACCAATGCATCACGAATAGCCAAAATTGAAAAAAAAATGTCTTAATTATTCGCTCTACAATCCTTTCGCTTTAAAGAGGTACTTATCGAGCATATCTCCTCTCTGGGAATCCTTGTCAGAGACTTCGAAACCTGCAATCTCCTGGAATATAATCTCTCCGCCCCATTTTGGGGAACTGGCCTTACTCGGATTAAGCGAGCGAAATTATTCTTGTAGGGATCAAATCCTTTACTCCATCATCTTCATGAAAACTCTTGTTTCCCAAGAAACACTGTGGTAAGGCTATTCATGATAACAACATAACATATTGCAGTTGAATTGCATCCGAAAGTCCAGCTTCATTTTGCGCCTCATTAGAGATCGCAAAAATTGCAGAACGGTAATTAACCAGACCAAACTGGAATTTCAACAAACGAAGAGACTTTGTCTTTTGTCCAAATGGTAGTAGTCGGTGGTCTTTGGTCAAAGTTGAAGATGAGTTATTGGTGTCCTACGTTTTTTCTAACTCTTGCATCGATGATTTTTTAAATCTCCTCCCACCGTATTGAATCATTATCTGCTCCTACAGGAGATTTAGAAGAATCCTAAACAACCTCCGACAGAAGTATTTTAAAAGAATCCTGAGCAATCTTTGAGATTTAAAAGAATCTTGATCAATCACCAACAGAAGAATTTAGGAAGATCCTGAGTCACCAAGATTCTAAACGATTCCAGGTTCTGATGGTATTTCATCACTCAGAATCTGTGCACCAGAACTCAATTCTACTTTTCTCACCATTTTGCACTCTCTTATTCCACTGGAGTTTTTCCTTTTGTATGGGAATTTGCATATAATCATCCAATTTCTAAAACTGGTTACAAATCTCTCCCTTTCGACAATGGGACATTGAACTTGTTCTCCATCCAGAGTAATCGAGAAATCCATCAACCTCCAACTCTTACACATCGAAGTATTTTGTCTTTTTTCAATCTTCAAATCACACATGGTTCTAGAGTATGTGGTTTCAATCCCTTTTGTATTTTGGGTCACCATTAAAGAATTAAAAAAGAAAACTCGAGTTCCATGTCGTCCTCATTCTGTTTACCATATTCCGCCTACTCCTATCTTTTTCTCTTTCTGTTTTTCTCATGGAATTATGAAGAATTTTAAAGGGAAACTCTACTATAATTCTGGAGGGTAGTGTACACATTGAGCAGACAGTGAGGATGGATTTCTAAATCCTTCGAAAAGTCAAAGTGTTTTGCTGGTTTTTTCTAACAAACTCCAAGTTTCTGCGCTCGACCTTTCACTTTGCCGCTCCCTCAGGACATTACGATGATACGAAAGAAAAAAGGTTGCCCATTACGTGGTCCAGAAGCGCCACTCTGTGGTCGTTTGGCCCGCGGCTACCCATTACTGCTTTTCTCTTGCTGGCATAGGAGACCGTTGTCCAACTATTGCTCTCCCCACCTCCTGATGGACCGATTCAGACGGGATTTTCCGTCAACACAAAGGACGTTGAACGGGCAAAGCCTGTGTGGTCACAGGATTTGGGGTGAATAAAGTATTCTTCCCTCTCTCTCTTTTTTCTTTCTCCTTCTTCGGCACGCGGGTCTTAACTACGACAGCCAATACTTTCTCCAATCTTTTTCCACTGGGAAAGACAACCCTCCTTCGCATGCAGTTTTTCTTTTTGGTGAAACACACAGCAAGACTCAGTTATGCAGTTGAAGAACGAGTCATTAATATTGGAGTGATAATACGATAATGGGGAAAACAGCACGTGAATAATATATGGCACCTGATGATAATATCTAGGACAATAGATATATAGGTATAGAATAAAGATATAAAGATCAGGATAAAAATACATAGGTACTAATGACATGCCATGATAATATCTAGGCTCATAAAGGACATACAACGATAACATGATAATACCTAGGATAATGAAGGAGTACAATGATAATACCTAGGATAATGAAGGAGACAATGATAATACATAAGATAATGAAGGAGAACCATAATAATATCTAAGATAATGGAGGAGGGCCATGATAATATCTAGGATAACTAGGGATGTCCAAATAAGAGGAATATATTTAGGATAATTAAAGATATATAGGCAATAAATTACATGCCATGATAATATCTAGGCTCATAAAGAACATACAACGATAACATGATAATACCTAGGATAATGAAGGAGTACAATGATAATGCCTAGGATAATGAAGGATAACAATGATAATACATAAGATAATGAAGGAGTACCATAATAATACCTAGGATAATGGAGGAGGACCATGATAATACCTAGGATAACTAGAGATGTCCAAATAAGAGGAATATATTTAGGATAATAAAAGATATATAGGCAATAAATGACGTCATGATGATATCTAGGATCATAAACATCATACCATACAACACCTAGGAGAATTAAGGATAACCATGATAATACCTAGGATAATGAAGGAGAGCATGATAATATGTAGGATAACTAGGAATTGCCAAATAATGGGAATATAGTTAGGGTAATAATATATTTAGGTAATAATCGACATGTCATTATAATAACCAGGATCATAAAGAACATACCATAATAATAACTAGTATAATGAAGGAGAACCATGATAATACCTAGTATAATGAACGAGAAGCATGATAATATCGAGGATAACTATAAATTGCCAAATAAGAGGAATATATTTAGGATAATAAAAGATGCATAGGTAATAAACGACATGTCATGATAATATCTAGGATCATAATGAACCTAGATAATTATCATCTGTTGTTGTTGTTATTTGGTTTTTAGGAGCATTAGCAACTAACGCCATATTGCTCCGGGGATATGCGGTGGTCATTCCCTGACCTTTCCACATCCTCCGTATTTGGTGGTCACAGGCTCGAACCCCGGTTTAATCAAGAAGCGTGTGCTATGCACTGATAATGATCATCAATAATGATCCTAGATATTATCTATGATAATATGTAGGATCATTATAATAACTAGAATAATGAAGAAAAACCATGAAAATATCTAGATAATGAAGGAGATCACGATAATATCTGGGATAACTAGGAATTGCCACATAATGGGAATATATTTAGGATAATCTATTAATTAGGAATTCATAGCAATAAATAGGATAATATCTCTGATAATGTCGAAAATAATAGGATAATATTATAAAAAACGGAAAGAAATTTTGGCTATGTTATCCGGGGTGTAATGAGGTATGAAAATATTATGTAGGATGGAGATATTTGAAAAACAGGAGAAAAGTCAATCATGAGAAATATCACATATGATCTAATAATTTCAATATTTTCTTTTAAGTAAGTTTTTTAGATATTTTTTTATGGTTCTGGCTTGACTTATTATCAGATTAACCATTCCTGGTCGATCGTGAGTAATTTTGTGATTGCTGATCGAAGTAATTTTGTAAACTTTGGTTGATGTTGAGCAACCTTAAATTTTAATCATTCTGATAATTGTTTAAAAATTTAGATGGGTAAGTTTATCGATCCTGAGCAATATTGAAAAATGTTTTATCGTTCCTGAATCAACTTGTAGAATTTTGTGACCTGAATATATTGAAATTTCTCTGATTAGTTTCTCATTGTTTGCCGATCCTGAGAAATGTTTGGAAAAATATTCATCTTTGAGAAATAATTTAAAAGAGTCAAACCTGAGTGACACTAATTTGTGAAATTTTTGATGTGGATAATTTCGTGAATTTTCTTTTTTGCTCCTGAGAAATGCTGAAATTTTTTTTTTTGTGGTTCTGGAATTAATTTTTAAAATTCGTGACGTGGATAATTTTGTCAAATTTCTCTGAGTTCGTAATATTTGTCAATGCTGGACAATTGCATAAAGTTTGTGAAATCCTGAGAAAAGTTGCAAAAAAGCGAAGAAAATTCCTTCCTGAGAAATACAGTATTTTAAAAATTTAATGCTGAGAAATATTTAAAAAAAAAGAAGAAAAAAGTGAATGCTGAAAAGTATTGAAGAAAAGAGGAATGTCAATCCTGAGAAATGTGGAAAATGTTAATCCTGTGTCATATTAAAAAATGAAAAGAGAATCCTGAGCAACATTAATTTAGTAATATTTATCTGATTACTTAAGCAATATTTGCAATGCTGAGTAATTTCATAACGATTGTCAAATCCTGAGAAATACTGATAAAAGTGGAAAGAAGTCCATCCTCAGAAAAACAGAAAAAAAGAGGAGAAAATTTAATGCCGAGAAATATTAAAAAAAAAAAAAACTTGGAGAAAAGTTAAACCTGAGAAATATTGGGAAAAGTTAATGCTGAGAAACACTGAATAAGGAAGACAGTCAATCCTGAGAAATATCAATTATGAGAAATATTGAAATGTGCTAACCCTGAGAAATATCGAGATGTAATCATGAGAAATATTTAAAAAAGAGGAGAAAAGTCAGTCATCAGAAATATTTAAATGTACCAATCCTGAGGAACATTTTAAAATGAGGAGAAAAGTCAGTCAGTCGTGAGAAATATCCATGATGAGAATTATTAAAGAAGTGCCAGTCCTGAACAATATTGGGAAAAATCAATGCTGAGAAATATTGAAAATGGAGGAAAGTCAATCCTGAGAAATATTTAAAAAGAGGAGAAAAGTCAATCACGAAAAATATCAATTATGAGAAATATTTAAAAATAGCAGAAAAGTCAATCATGAGAAATATTGAAATGTACCAATCCTTAGAAATATCGATTAAGAGAAATATTGAAACGTGCCAATCCTGAGACATATTTAAAACAGATGAGAAAAGAGAGTAATGAGAAATACTGAAATGTGTAAATCCTGAAAAATATTTTTAAAAAATCAATTGTGAGAAATATTTAAAAAAGAGGAGAAAAGTGAGCAAGGAGAAATATTGAAATGTGCCAATCGTGAGAAATTTCAATTATGAGAAATATCGATAATAAAAGATATATAGATAGCAATATCATGAGAAATATTTAAAAAAGGAGGAGAAAAGTCAGTCATCAGAATTATTGAAATGTGCCAATCCTGGGGAACATTTTAAAAAGAGGAGAAAAGTCAATCAATAGAAATATCAATTGTGAGAAATATTGAAATGTGCCAATCGTGAGAAATATCGAGATGTATCAATCCTGAGAAATATTTTAAAAAGTCAATGAATGAGAAATATTTTTAAAAAAAAAGAGGAGAAAAGTCAGTCATCAGAATTATTGAAATGTGCCAAGACTGAGAAATATTTAAAAAAGAGGAGGAAATCACTCCTGAAAAATATCAATTATGAGAAATATTGAAACGTACTAATCCTGAGAAATATCAATTATGAAAAATATTGAAATATGCCAATCCTGAGAAATATTTGGAAAAAAGTCAATCCTGAGAAATATTACCTTTATAAAATTTTACCACCCGGGTAATTCTGTCGCCCCCGAGTAATTTTATGAAATGTTAATGATCTGTCTGGTGGGGGTAATTTTGGAAAACAATGCCGCTTTGTACAGAGGGGTTAATTCATCTCGATGTTAGAAAGAGTAATGGGAGGTGTCATCCTTCATTTTCATGGTGTGACCAATCTGTGAATCTTTTATTCCACGCTGCTAATCTTCCGCTATATTAAGAACGCAGTAATTACTGGGGTAGTGCGCTGTAATCCCTACTGTAATTTCACTACGTCATCTCCACTTGCTCTTCGCACACCAAACAAGCCCCCAGACTGTGTTCCTCGCTAATAACCTTAAATGCTCACCTCCCTTTTTTTGCACCATCATATTTTGGCCCCCCCGAAGTATAAAAAAGCCACGTGCTCATCATTCCTTCTACAAAAGCTCCAATTAATTATAAGAATAAAAGTATCCGGTCGGTCTGTCATAGAAACACGTCTGTCATTGTAATATGGGGTGGCTTGTATATATTTAGCCGCGTTCGTCGGGACATTTGCGTTGCTATGTGCTGACAACGGGCATATTATTAAAGACGGCTTCGCGCTGCCATTATGGGATAAAAATACTTCGCCAGCTCCGAGATATTGTGACCCAGATCGGCGGGACAAATAAAAGGTCGCGCAACTATAAGGGGTTAACCTCCCACCAGTCATAGAAGAGGGAAGAAGAAAATAAACACCTAGACTAAAATTAATTTGGCGGTGATTCGTTCAACCATAACTGGAAACAAGAGAGAGAGAGAGAGAGAGACAGAGGTGGGGGGGGGGGGTGCCAGTAGGTTCAAAAATAAATTTATGGTTGTCCAATCAGGATTCTCATTTGGCATCATTTCTCAGACGCGCTTTCCAGCTCTCTTAGATTACTAAGTTAGGCCTAACTGAATCAGCTCTTCGATCACAAATGGGTTGTTTGTTTCTTTTTTAATTAATCACGCTTGGGGATTTCGTTGGTCCCCTAAGTGGTTTACCTCCATAAACCCTTCTAAAACTGTAGAGATTCATTTTTAAATACCCACATTAGAACTAAGTTCGACCACTAGATGGCGGTAGAGACGCGCACCAATTAATAAAAGTTGTCTTTTGCCGCCCCCCTTCTCCAGTTACGAATACCTACGCGCTCTTCCCACTCCCACTCTCCACAGTTTGCATTTTAAGGGGGTTTTCACCTGTTCTGGGACACCGCAGTCGTACAAAGTGTTTCCGAGTGCGTAAAGGTCAAGGACGTTCGTTGAGAGGAGCACCGTTTGACTTTTGCAGTCATCGACTTCCCCATCAAAAAGAGGGCGTTTACGTTTCAAAGGGAGCTTGTCTGTTGGCTCGCGCTGATTATTTTTAGCTGCCCTCGAGTAATGGGAGTAGGCCTGGCAAAAGAACTGTTTTTCCCCGGATGACGTCATCGCACGTGCTCGCTCGGTGATATTTGGGCAAAGCCGTTCGTTCGACTTTGTCGGAGGAGGAGGAGGAGGAGGACACCGAAAGCGGTTATTTGTGTCGCCAGGTGAACTCTGACCTTTTCACGGTGTACAGTTATCTGTCACGATTTTTGCAGAAGACAATTCTTTGAATGGGCCAAGCGTTCGGCTCGTCCCTGTTCTCCCCCCTTCAGCTCACCTGGGTGTAACGAGAGTCAGAGGTAGCGTCGACTTGTCCACGTGACGAAGCGCATATTTTGCACTTGGCAAGAAGCCAACTATTTCTTTCGCTGCTTTGATGGAGCGTGCAAAGGGGGGTTGGTTTTAACCCGATACAAAATGACCACAGCGTTTTGTATAGCGCCATTCTTTCCACGCGCTACTAATGGGTGCTCTTTTGTAGTGACAAGACAGGTGACGGACAGGCAGACGTCTCCTCACCATTTGTAGGTGGACGCAATATCCGCGGTTTTGTTTCTTATTTATAAGACGCCATAGCGGTGTATATTTTAAATTTAGCCCCGATCAGATTCTCAGTAAATTACTCTGAAGAAAACGGTATGCAAATGCCCTCGAAACGTTGCCCACAAGTTTTGTCCTACAAAAACAACTTTACTGTTCTTTTAACTTCTAGAATTGTTTAATACACGCCTCCGAAGTATATAACAATAATAAAAATAAAATACCTCGATAACTGTAATATAGAACGTAACCCACACCTTTTGCATTATTCCTTATGAGAAAACGATACTCACTTAACGCTATTTCACTTTAAATTGTACATTTTCACGAACTGCGTGTTCCTGAATAAGTACAACCGTGCGTCTATCATTCTCTCTACAAGCGTGATAATTTTAATTTCGGTACAGTTAAATTAACTGCGCATGCTCGCGTCGCTTTTCGTGAACCGAGCGGATAATAACTGATTAAAGAAAAGAATTTTAATTGTCAGAGATGAAATTTAGCTTCTTGCGTGAATGTCTAGCAGTTTCTCTTATCGCCATGGGAACCAGAAGGTACGCATTTAATTATTTTGATTCAAGTATGATGTCATTAGCGTCCGTAATGTGTTTTCTGCCCCCTGAACTCCCCCGAATAAATCCCTGCGTGTTTGGGAAGCCACTTTCAAGTCTCCCACTTTTTATTGCTCGCTCGCGACAACTGATTATGAATGTTAGCCCTTCTTGGGTTTTAATTAATCGTTAGTAGTTGCCATAACGCGACTATCACGAGTACGATTTTTTTCTTCCTTCTTCTGTTTCTCAACGAAGGTTATTCATTCAATTTTAGATTTGCAGCGAAACTGTCATTTCCAGGCGTTTATAGAGCGAAGAGGAAAGTCGTTTATTCTCGGTTCTCACCGGAATAAAGTCGATAATTATTTGTTTAAGAAAAAGGAAATTAAGGATGTTGCACACGGCACTCACAAAGGACTATTTTTTTTCTTTCTTTTAAGACCAAAGCGTTTACCTTAGATAAGAAGCAACGCCACGCTTTATTATCGATGGTGTCAGTAGAATATAAATGAAATATTATACTGCGGGCATCGATGAACTCATTCCTAATGAAACTATTCCACTGGGAAGAGGAGGAGGAGGAGGAGGATAGATGGAGGACAATGATAAAGATGGAGAGAAGGAAAAAGAAATTGAAAGAAAGACACCACCTGTGTATGGAACCAACCCATGGCTCATGAAGCTCTGTTGGGAAGACGCAGACCTCGGTATGATGACTTTTACAGGGGCAAGATTGGTTTTGGTAGTAGCCACAAGTTTCGTGCGGTACCTATACTCACTGGTCAAAAAAATAGGAGCCTTTTGCAACTATGATCACAAGTTGGATCCGAAACGTCAACAAGATGGCAGTATTATTATTTAATAAACTGGTTGTGCTTTTTTGTCTTTTGTCCAATTTCTACTTCAGGGACTCGATAAGCTTTTCAATATTCTAATATCTTCCATTATCAAGGTTGAAGTCTCTGCTTCGTAAAATACCACACTCCATACCAAACATGTGACCAATATTTTCTTAAACTGATTCCTAATCCTTGAAAATAAAAGAACTTTGTATCAGAGTTTCTTTTATTGGAGTCATTGAACAATCACTGGTATCAGGGAGCGTAGAAGGATAAGATTTGTACGGGTTTTCTTTTTACAATGACTGAGTTAGTCGGTCTTAAGGGAGGTTTGTGGTTTTTTCTACGGACCCTCTGGTCTTTCGTCCTGCAAATGGAGCCTAAGTTTCTGAAGAGCCTAAAAACCCTACAACAAACCCCATATCCCCTCCAATAATTTACCTAATTCTTTTTTTGAACTTATCCAAATTATGCAATTCCATAACAACAGATGGAAGTTTGTTCCAACAATCAACTATCCGTTGGCTGAAGATAAACCTCTGCCCAAGTAGTCTGCAACCGTCCTTCCTCATTTGACTTAATGTTCCTCGTATGTGTTGTCTGAGCAAAAGGAAGAATCCAATCAGCATTGAGTTTGATTAATCCATTCAAAGGCTTAAACATCTCAATCAGATTACCTCTCCAGCTGGTGCAATTTGCAGAACATAAATCTTTCTCGATAAGACCACCCTTTCGTTCCCTTCACCAAACTCGTTGCGGTTCTCTGTACTACTCCTTCCAGCAGCTCTACATCCTTCCTGAAATAAGGCCTCCACACCTGTATGCAGAGGCGCCTCCGTAGCCAGGTGGGAAGGAGCAGCGGTGCGTAGCACACGCTTCTTGATTAGACCGGGGTTCGAGCCCGTCACCACCAAATACTGAGGATTCGAAAAGGTCAGGGAATGACCACTGCATATTCCCGGAGCAATATGGCCTTAGTTGCTAATGCTCCTAATAACCAACAAACAACAAACAAACCTGTATGCAGTACTCAAGGTGTGGCCTGACCATTGTCTTTATACAAAGGGATAATCACATCCTTATCAGGAGGATAATTACTTCCTCCTCCTAAAGGGATAATCACCTCCTAAAGGATAGGGTTGCTTTGTATTTGTCAATCTTAAACTTCAACTGCCATTTCTTGGATCTCAGCCCATAGACCTAATTTTCCTCGATACCTTCATCAATATCATCGATAATATATAAGACAACAATGGGTCCAGCACTGAAACTGCGAATTGGGGATACATTTGCACATCTCATCTCCACAGGCACCTGAATCCAAAGTTTATGGCTGAAGGGTTGGGGGGGGTATGGGGGTTTCATAAAACAGATTTAGAGAGAGAGAGAGAGACTGACATAAAATGAGATACATTTTCAGATAAACAGAGATCGAAAGATAGATGCATATTGAGGATCATTTAGGATGAGCGCAGAAATTGAATTAAGAAGAAACAGAATCTCGTTCAGAGATGGGCATGCGCTGTCTCTTTCAGTGCATTGAACCCATCCCCATCTTCGGAGGGAACAGAAAGCTCTCCGATCTCTCTCTTGGACGTCATACTTTCCCGTCACTTCATGTCAGCCGCCGTTGTCACGTTCTGTCGCCGAGACAATTCAAGCAGAAGACCAACCCCACATTCCAGATGTTAACCTTTCCTAAGCAAATGATTCGGTTTTAGCCGAGCTATCTTTCAGATCGAGCAGAAGGCCGACAGATGGGGCTGATAAGATGGATGCGTTTATTTCTAGAGACACCGGCTGGAGCAGAGAGGGGGATGAGTGATAAGAATATTTCGGCTCTCAAAATACCTATTGGCAGCTCACGTTATGAAACACTCCACCGGGCCATCGGAAGGAGATTAAACTCAAAGAGGGGAAGACCGAAATAGATGGTAGTCACGCGTGGATAGCTGAGCGCGAGGGAAATACGATATTTGGACTCAACAGGGTGTGCGTCAATTACTGCTTTAAAACTGGACTGTGTTTCCTCTGGTCTTGTCCACTTCAGGGGCCTTGACCACCGTCTTGTTGTCAATCTCCTTTTCTACCCTCTCATCTCTTATTACAAATTGCAGACTGTTTCCTTTTCGTTCATGCATCGATCAGAAATGAAATGAAAAAGTTCTTCCAAGTTGGGAAATCTTTCTGAGTGAATGGCTTCCTGCGTTTCTTACTTCGGGTATCCCTCAAATGTTGACACTACCTCTTGAAAAGTTTCGGGCAGCTGCTAATGTACACGGATGTAATCGAATGCAGTTAAGGGTGGATTTACCATAATTACAGTTGACCAAAAATAATGTCACGTCATTATGTAAAACATCTACATTTCGATGGGGGGATGATGACCTACTTAATGAACACGTAGGTGGCGCTGTAATTCTGAAAAAAGTGTTTCTAGACCATAGAAGCCAGTTTAGGGCAGAGCAGTCGCCGCTCACTTATTTTTTAGTCAAAACATTCCAAAAGTGTTCTGTTAACATTCTGTTCCATCTCCTTCTGTTAACACTGTTCTATATACCTTTGTTAACATTCTAAACCAGTTCTGTTAACCTTCTATTCTGGCTTCGTCTGTTAACATTCCAAACATGTTTTGCTAACCGTCTGTTGATATTCTAAATGAGTTCTGTTAGCGTTCTAAATGTGCTCTGTTAACTTTCTAAATGCATTCGGTTAACGTTCTAACATAAACAAACCTTGTACAACAAAAGTTTGTTCTAAAAGAAGCCTTCTATTCTATCTTCTGTTAACCTCCTATCCTCTCTTCTTCTGTTAACATTCTAAACATGTTCTGTCAACCTTCTACTTCTGCTGACATTCTAGATGAGTTCCGTTAACCTTCTGTTCTGACTTCGTCTGTTAGCACTCTAAAAGCTTTCTCTTAACCTTCTATTCTGTTCTCTTCTGCTAACATTCTAAACACGTTCTGTCAATCTTCTGTTTTATATACTTCCGTTTACTAAATGAGTTTCTTCTTCTGTTAAAGTTCTAAACACGTTCTGTTAACCCTCTGTTTTATATGCTTCAGTTGACATTCTAAATGAATTCTGTCAGAATTATAGCGGTGTTCTGTTAACTTTCTATTCTGTTCTCTTCTTCTAACATTCTAAACACGTTGTGTTAACCTTCTGTTTTATATGTTTCAGTTGACATTCTAAATGAGTTCTGTTAGAATTGTAGAGGTGTTCTGTTAACCTTCTATTCTGTCTTCTTCTGTTAAAATTCTAAACACGTTCTGTTACCCTTCTGTTTTATATGCTTCAGTTGACATTCTAAATGAGTTCTGTTTGAATTCTAGCGGTGTCCTATTAACCTTCTATTCTGTTCTCTTCTTCTAACACTCTAAACACGTTCTGTTAACATTCTGTTTTATATGCTTCAGTTGACATTCTAAATGAGTTCTGTTAGAATTGTAGAGGTGTTCTGTTAACCTTCTGTTCTGTCTTCTTCTGTTAACCTTCTATTTTGTCTTCTGTTAAAGTTCTAAACACGTTCTGTTAACCTTCTGTTCTGTATACTTCTGTTGACATTCTAAATGAGTTCTGTTAGAATTGTAGCGGTGTCCTATTAACCTTCTATTCTGTTGTCTTCTGTTAACATTCTAAACACGTTCTGTTAACCTTCTGTTTTATATGCTTCAGTTGACATTCTAAATGAGTTCTGTTAGAATTGTAGAGGTGTTCTGTTAACCTTCTGTTCTGTTTTCTTCTGTTAGCACTCTAAAAGTGTTCTGTTAACCTTCTATTCTTTGTTCTGTTAGCTTTCTATTCTTTGTTCTGTTAGCCTCTAAAAGTGTTCTGTTAACCACTGTTAACCTTGTATTCTGTCTTCTATTGACATTCTAAACGAGTTCCGTTAACCTTCTGTTCTGTGTTCTTCTGTCAGCCTTATAAATGCATCCTGTTAACCTTCTGTTTTTCTAAATGTATTCTGTTAACCTTCTACAATAGGATCTCATAACCGTCCTGATACGTCCTCTTAACCCTTCAAAATACCATCCCTTAACTTTCCTCTTAACCTCTTCACCTTCCACTCTGCCAACTCCAGACTTTAAATGTAGTCTTCATTAGTGTTTCCGATTGCCACACGGTGTCGCTATTTGCAATCCTTTATGTCTGCCCACTGCCCCCCTCCCCCCTCGACCAAAATTCAGTTTGCAACGCGCCAATAGGGCGGAAGGTGAGCAAAGATTGGCATCGGCTATGGCTGGTTCGTCAGCAACCTCACGAGTGATCTTTCAACACCCAATTTCGTCGTCCCCTCCACTAATAGATGGGTTCGTGTCAGGCGGACGTATCAAACAGAACCAAACAATGGAGAAAGGCATTATTCCGCTATCAGGCGACCAATCGGCGTGTTGTTGGGCGAAGCACCACAAAGCCCCTCTTCGTTCCTCTCCCATTGAGAAAGTTTTATCGCCATTTTGAAACATTTGAACGGATCGCTAAGGAGCACACAGTCGTGTCTGGAGGGCACTGCCAACCTCAGAAGAATACTGGTGTCGGGTTCTATCTCTTCGGTAATGATTTGCGGCCCCTTCCGCCCTCCCCGGCCTATCAGCGAACGAGTTGTCCGTGGAACAGTTCATCCGCAGTCATATCTTCACACTACAACAAACCCACAACGACCCATTCATCCGGGCTCTGTTTTCACTGACGAACTATTGATTGGAGTGCACGCGTGGCGTAATGTAAATCCAATTCTCTGATCGAAACCACTCTTCGGCACTTGCCTGCCCCCCCTCCCTCCCTTAGTTCCCAAACAGCCCCCCCTCCTTCCAGCGGACAATAAGTCTTTTCTTCGACTCGTCTCTGGATGCTCATTTGTTGTCGGAGGTTAGATAAGCGAGTCCGAAAAGTGATATCAAAGCGCGATAAGGTGGGGGCCCCCTTGTAGATGGCTAATGTGCATGGTCGCTGGCGACATCATCGTCACATCATTAAAGGTACAGACGCGCTGAAAAGGTCCCTGTTTTTCTACTCATTGGGGGCTTTGTAATGAGGCAATCGCGCGTCCTTTTTAATGACGTTCTCGCCAAAAGGTTAATTTTAACCGAAAATGCGTTGAAGATGGCTCTTGGCGTTTATGTGTGTGTGGGGGGGGATCTTTAAGGGGGACGCACGCGAGAATGTGCAGGAAGCGAGATAATGCGGGTTTTGGAGGCCACGATGAAATTATATTCGGTGTTTGTTGGGTACGAGTGGAAATGTTTTGAAAAGTGTTTTGCCATTGGTTGCCATGGATGAGGCAAAGCTAAAAACACTCCAGGCGTCCACTATGTTTGGCAAAAGTTTCTTTCTTAACGCCCGCTTCTGTTGCTCGACTTTGTTGGTGGAGTTTTCTTTGGAAGTTTGTGGAGTCATCGGTGGAACATCAAAGAGTCATCAATAGACTGCTGGAGTAGCATTGGTGGAACATCGAACGGTGATGAGTGGTCTATCGAGGAGGCGCTGATGGATTATGGGCGGAATATTAGAGAACGGTGGACAGATTGTTGACAGCCATCTTTGGAACCGAAAGGTTAATAGACCATGACACCGAGTAGATGTGGAAGAAACCGAGTACAAGAAGAGTTTCACCTTCGTCGAGCGGTGATAATTTAAATTTTTGACTTTGCTTCTAACGGTTTCCGACAGAGGGCGCGCTCCTCGCATCGAAGGAAGATTTGCGCGATACCTCAAACGTTTTAATTACTAATTTCTGAATTTACTTCCAGTACAACCAAATTTCTGGATTTTATTCTCAATTGTTTCCAACAGGGGGCGCTGCGCATCTCTAAGATTGCGTCGAAGAAAGGCTGATCTTCGTCACAAATTTCAATTATCAATTTTTTCGTTTTGCTTCCAACAGTTTCCGACAGAGGGCGCTGTTCCAATATTGCGCCAAAGAGAAAGATTCTTTGATTGTCATTTTTATCGACAGGGGGCGCATTCCCAAGATTGTACCTAAAGTAGACCGCGAAATCCACCTTTTTTTACTAGCTCTCGATTTTGTTAGCAACAATTTCCAACAGAGGGCGCATCTAACTTGGCACAAAGCGAGAGATTTTGCCACCTAGCGCCCGATTAAAATTTGCGACTTTTGTTTCCAGTGGTGTCCGACAGAGGGCGTATCTCCAGGATTGCGCCGAATAACAGACAGATCATAATCCAAAAACTAATAAAAGAAATTTTTGGATTTAATTCATATCGTTTCCGACAGAGGGCGCTGTTTCCATATTACACCAAAGAGAAAGGTTCTTCTGGTTCCCATTTTTATCGACAGAGGTCGCTATAGATCCATCTTTTAAATTTTGTTTTCAGTGGTTTCCGATAGAGGGAGCATCTGTAAGATTTGTACCAAAAGAGACTTCAAAATCGAAGGACTAATTATTGTCGGTTGTGGCTTTATTCCAATGGCTTCCGACAGGGGGCGCATTGGTTAGTGTGCACCAGAGAGAGACTTGGACCATAAATATAAGATATGAACAAAGAGTTATCTTTACGGGCCGGCTAATAAGTAGTGTAATGCCAGTGTTGCTATTGGTTACAATGTTAAGGATAAATTAAATTAGTGATGGAAGAGGTCATTAAAAGTGTTCTCGTGCCGTGATTTACGGACGCACAAGGCGACTGTGTTTATGTGTCGGAACATTTACTGTGATTACGGAATCGGTCATTAAGTTGGTCCACGAACACACAACACGAGCAGATCGCAAACACCAACTTTATTTATCTCGGGAGTCGTGTTTACAGCGTGTCTATTGATTGCTTTGCCTCACATCCCCTTTCTCCTTCTCCTCGGGGCTCCAGGAGGCGCCTTGTCGTGAGTCTCCTTAAAAGCGACGTTGTTTTGTTTTACGGTTTTCGATTTTAAGACAACGTCGGGAGAAAAATTTTAGCGCAATCGCGGCGCGGCGCATCTCCAACACGACTGCGTGCGAAAGACTTACGCTACGCAAATATCCCTGCAGAGGTGAGTAGTAACGTAGGTCGACTGCGTGCTTTGATTTTCTCGCACGTGATCTAAGATCACGCTCAAAATCCACCGCAAAATTTTCATTTTGTTTCAAATTTTTTCCGACAGAGGGCGCTCTTGCAATATTTCCTCAAAGATGAAGGATCTATGATTCCCATTTTTCTCGACAGAGGTCGTGTCCTTTAGATTGCATCGCAAGTAGACTGCGCGAGCCATATTTTTTTTACGAGTTTTCAGTTTTGTTTCGCTTCCGACAGGGGGCGCTGTTCCGATATTGTTCCACAGTTGAGGGTTCTGTTGATTGCCATTTTTTTCGACAGAGGGCGCATTCTTTAGATTGTACTGCGAGTAGACTGCGTCACCCATCTTTTTTACGAGTTTTTAGTTTTGTTTGCGACGGTTTCCGACAGGGGGCGCGTGTAAGATGTCGGAAACAAAGCGCCCTCTGTTGGGACAAAGTGAAAGATTTCACAACCTAAAGCTTCATTAACATTTTTTGACTTTTGTTCTCAGTGGTTTCCCACAGAGGGAGCTTTGTCGTTATGTACAAGATACACTACCTTGCCAGAAGTATTGGGACAGAAACAAATTGGCTCGTGAGTTGATATGGGCCGGTTAGACTAAGGGAAAGATAGATGGAGAAAAGAAGGAGAGAGCCGAAGAAAGACGTGGAAAGTGAGGGAAGGCAGAAAGAGAGAGAAAAGAGAGTGATGAGGGAAGTGGAAATGTGGAAAAAAACATTCATACATTTTGAGGAAGAGAAAGAAAGAGAGAGAGAGAGAGAGAGAGAGAGAGAGAGAGAGAGAGAGAGAGAGAGAGAGAGAGGACTTGGATAGAGGGAAGAAAGAACGGAAGGGAGAGGAATGTGAACACACTGAAGGAGAGAAAGATAGAAGGGGAAGATGGGAAGAGACAGAAAGAGCGAGAGATAGACAGAGAGAGAGAGAGAGAGAAGAGAAGAGTATTAAAAGGTAAAGGGATATTGATACGTTGAGAGTAAGAGGAAGGAAAAGAGAAGAAAATAAACGATCAGGAGAGATGGAATGAAAGATTGCCCCATTGAGGTGAGAGAGAGAGAGAGAGAGAGAGAGAAATAATGCATAAAGATATGAATGAACAGATGACAGAAAGAGAAAGAGACAGAAAGAAATAGAATGAATGAAACAGATGAGAGATCATGAATGCAACGATGAATGCGCAGATGATAGACAGAGAGAGAAAGAATGAAATGGTGAATGTACAGATGATACAAAGAGAGAGAGAGAGAGAGAGAGAGAGAGAGAGAGAGAGAGAGAGAGAGACATCTAGTATGAAAGGATGAGATGAAAGGAAATCAGGATGAGAGGGGGGGGGAACAGACCGACTAAAACTTGGGGACCTTGGGGACAGAACCCTGTTGTCCCGAGTTCAGTCCTGTGGAGAGTTGCCCCGATCACTCGTCCATAGTGTGCCGGTCCTTTACATATTGTTAACCGGTGATCCCCGGGTCATCCGTTAACAATATGTAAAGGACCGGCACTATTTATTAATCGCCCTCGAACTGGCCAGACGTAATAGGATCGTATAAAGTTAAGGGTTTCCGGCCATCGAGCGCCGAGTAGCCCGTAAGGGCGCATCGTGTGCACCGGCCAGAAGCGCGCGCCCGTTCGCCAGCATAATGGCGCAAAACAATAAGCGCGAGAGTTGAAACATTACAGGCGACACTAAAGCGCGCTAATCAAACGATTCCTATGCGTCCTCCCCATTGCGCCCGGGCCTATTGCGGGGCCCCCCTCCACCGCGATCGCCAGAGGTGATTTGAATACGTTTTAGTGGGACTTGGAATCTGCTCGTGCGAAACTTTCGCCTTAGTGGCCCACATTTTTTATCCTCCGCTGACTTTATGAACGCGTTTGACACCGTCCGCCCTCCCCCACCCCTTCGCGTCCCGATCCGCGCATCCGACGACATTTACATCCCTCTCGCGCTGCCTCCGAACGCAAACACCAGAACCGAGTGGAAGTTGTAAAGAAACGCGCCACCGTCGACATCGGCCACCCCTCCCCCATCCTATACCCCCCACACAAAGGCATCTCGTGCTCAAGATAACAAATATTTTGACCCCCACCACCCCCGCAATCGGCAACACGAACTGCCACGAATAAAAACACACGTTCGGATGAGAGAGAGAGAGAGAGAGAGAGAGAGAGAGAAAGAGGATGATGAGGTGGATGCGGATGAAGGTGGACGTCCTCTGCAGCGAAACAGGGATAGAGCGAACGAAGGAGAGATGAATGCAGAGGAAAAGAAAATCGGGCGAAATACTGCCGAGAGAGAGAAAGTGAAAGTGAGGAGAGTGAGAGAAGTAGAGAGAGAGAGAGATCGTAGGAATGGTCGAAATAGAGAGAGAATGGAAGTAAAGAGAAACGGAAAGATAGAAAGGAGAGAGCGATAGAAGAAGAAAAAGGTAAAGAGAGAGAGAGAGGGAATGAAATAATAAAATACAGAAAGAAATGGAGAGAGCGAAAGTGAAACTGAGAAGAAACAGAAAAGTAGAGAGAGATAGAAGAAACAGTAAAAATAGATAAAGAATGAAGAGAAACATGAAAAGGTAGAAAGAGGAACAGAGAGACAGAAGAGGAAAAAGGTAAAGAGAGGGAGTGAAGATAGAAGAGAGAGATGAAAAGATACGAAACAGGAAGGTCGACAAAGAGAGAGAGAGAGAGAAAGAGAGAGAGAGAACGAAACAAGAAGCAAAATGGCAGAAAGAAATAGAGAGAGAAGGAAAGCGAAGAGAAACAGAAAAGTAGAGAGAGCGAGAGAAAGAAAAGTCAAAATTGAGAGAGAAAAGAGCGAGGGAAGACAGAAAGAAAGACGGAGGGATAGAAGAAGACAAAAGAGGGAATAAAGAGACAAAAGGGAAGTTTAAAGATGAGAAACGGAAAGACAGAAGAGAGAGAAAGTAGTGAACCAAATCAAGGAGAGACAGAAAGTAGAGAGAGAGAGAGAGAGAGAGAGAGAGAGAGAGAGAGAGAGCGCATGTGCAAATCATCCCCCG
Source organism: Mastigoproctus giganteus (assembly GCF_048544385.1). Taxonomy (NCBI): domain Eukaryota; kingdom Metazoa; phylum Arthropoda; class Arachnida; order Uropygi; family Thelyphonidae; genus Mastigoproctus; species Mastigoproctus giganteus. The sequence goes on along the minus strand of NC_143577.1, from coordinate 244,861,432 downwards.
ATTTCATTGCAGTGGCAAAAAAGGTCCTTTTTGGATTGATGGGTGAATTCCATGCTTTGGCCAAGTGGCCCAGGTGTCTGCGCGCAGTCTCCAAGGTGGCCCCAACAGTCTCCACACCACGGCCAAACTCACTTGAACTGAGGGCCGGCTCAAACCGACTCCACCCACTGCATCCAACCGTAAAGACTTCGCGCACGAATCCCCACGTTAGTGAATGCCTGCATTTCAACAGAACGTGTACAACCCCAGTCAAAATATTAGACGAACTTCAGAAAAGGGCCGATGTTTCCTGTGGAGCCCCTACCTCTTCCACCGGCCATCAACCCCCCCCCTCTTCTCCCACGCAACCAACAGACAGACACGTCCAGAAAGGGGCAGACGGAGAGATCGATAGTTTCACAGCTCATTTCTGTTATTGCTAATTCGTGTCCGGGCATTCCTGGGCCAGGTGCCTCCTCTTCCTCCTCCTCCTCCTCCTCCCCCGCACCCCGATGATTTACGGCCGTCTGCGAAGCCATCTGTTACGGGGCGATTACGATTTAGCGACCCTGTTCGCGAATTCGTCTCTCAAAGACACGCTCGAACGTGTTAATTCCTCGCGAGGATTACGCGTAATCCCTCGTGCCCGTTGGATCCCGGCCGCCGGGCCAACTGCACTCGCCACCCGAGACGTCGTACACGCGATTACACCCCAAATAATCGACGCTAATTATTAGCGGCTAATAAAAAGCCGCTTAATTAACGACGCAAACTTCTTAATTATGCGTCCACCCCGTGATGGATTGGGACGCTGCAAAGTCCAATCGCCGATCCCCACTAATTGCGTTCACGCTCCATTATCGCGGGTGGGGGAAGGGGCCCTTATAAATGCACTCCGTAATGGATTGCCAAATGATATCGCAACCTTTGATGCAACTCTCACAAATTGCTTCTTTCTCTCTCTCTCTCTCTCTCTCTCTCTCTCTCTTCTCTCTCTCTCTCTTCTCTCTCTCCCCCCTCCCCCTACTCGATCGCTTTTCGCATTAATTGTGCGCAATATCACGCTCAATGGCGACTCCAACAATTTGTCCATTTTTGAACAAATCATAATCTCGCCACCAGATGGCATTTTAGGACCACTCGAGGATTTCCTTTTTGGATCTTTGGAACTCGTTTCCTCTCCATCTGCGATGCTGCTCACACTTTCGCTCGATGTGTGCAGCTTCTGGAGGAAAGAGGAATGGGAAAGAAAGAGGATGGAAGAGGAGGAATGGAACAGGAGGAGCAGCAAGAAGCAGAACGAGAGAAACAGATTGAGTGAAAGAGAGAAGGAAACGGAAAAGCGGGAGTGAGAAAAGGAGGGAAAGAATGAAATGAGAAAAGACAGAAAGGCAGAAAACGGGCGAAGAAAGAAAGTTGAAAAGAGAGAAAGATATAAAGTGGAGAAGAGACAGAAAAATAGAAAGAGAGACAGTGGAGGCGAAACAGAAAGGGAGAGAGAGAGAGAGAGAGAAAGATCCGAAGAAACAAAGTTCAATAGAGAGAGAAAGTGGAGGGGAGAAAGGGAAAAAGTGGATGACAATTGGAAATAGAGAACTCAAGAAAGAAAAAAAGAAAAGATTGATCTGAAGAAAGAAAGACAGAAGAGGAAAATCCGAAGAAAGAAAGTTCAAGAGAGAGAGAGAGAGAGATATGAAGTAGAGAAGAGACAGAAAGTAGAAAGAGAGAAAGTGGAGGCGAAACCGAAAGGTACAGTGATCTGAAGAAAAAAAGCTCAAGAGCGAGAGATACAGAAAGATAAAGTGGGGAAGAGACAGAAAGTAGAAAGAGAGAAAGAAAAGGGAAATCAGAAGAAAGAAAGGAGGAAAAAAAGGAATAACTGATCGAAAGAAAGAAAAGGAAGACCCGAAAAAGGAAAGAAAGAAACGTGAAGAGAGAAGGAGAGAGAGAGAAAGGTATAAAGAGTGGAAAAAATTAGGAGAAGCAGATGGAAAGAGACAGAGTGAAAGTGAGGAGAGACAGAAAGGTTAAGAGAGAGATTGAAAGAGAGTAAGATGAGAAGAAAGAGAAAGAATGAAAGTACGGATGACGGAGAGGTAGAAGGAGAGAGAGAGAGTGAGATCGAAAAAGAGAGACAGGAAGAAAACGATGAAGAAAGAGATTGGAAATTTCGATAGAAAAAAAATTACTGAGATGATAGGGGCAGAGAGAGAAAGAGAGAAAGAAAGTGAAGAGAGAGTGAAAGAAAGGTAAAAGGAAAGAAAGAGGGAAAGAAGGGAAGAAGATGATGAATGTGATAGAATGAAAGAGATAAGAAATTCTGCAAGAAAGATAGAGAAAAAGAGAAATTATTATGTTGATAGAGAGAGAGAGAGAGAGAGAAGAGGCAAAATGAGAAGGATGGGGAAAGAGAGAAAGTAAAAATATCGTGTGTGCATATGAGGGAGCGGGAGAAGAGAGAGAGTGAAAGAAGAAAGGAAAAGGGATGATAGAAAGAAGGGAAAATTGTTAAGGGGCAGTTCAAGGGGGAATGAAGAGAAAGGGACAAAATAACGATACGGGAAAGGAGAGGAAAGACAGAAGAAGAAAGTGGGGTCAAATGAAGGGGAGCGAGAAAGAATGAAGAGACTGAGGATGTGCATGGGAGGATGAGGATGAGGAAAGGATGAGGGGCGACAGAAAGAGAAGACGATGGACAGGGTCGACGGGACGAATGAAGGAACGGAGTGTGGGTGACGAAAGGGCAAAGTTCGTTCAAATGCGGAAGAACAGTTCCTTCGCCGAAGTGTGGACACGAAAGGGGTCACTCCACACGGGTTCCTTTGGGAAGCCGTGTCCACTTCACGCCAGGTGGCAAGCAGGTTGGTGGTCCAAACCCCACGAAATTCAGTCCCCGAAATGCATTTACTCCACCCGAAATCCTCGTCTGTGTTCAAAAGTTATCCGCCAGGTGGAGCAGTTTACAGATTCCTTCAACGAAATTTGAAAGCACCCTCCCGGTGGGCAAAATGCTTCCTTCTCTCTCTCTCTAAAAAGCCTTCCACAGCTTCTCATGGAGTTCGCATCTGCGGGGACATATTACAACGATGCCAACTTACCATCCTCAAATCAATTTGGATTCAGAAGCGGTCTTTCCATTGTTGATGCCCTGGAGGATGATTGATTAAAAGACAGGACACCGTATAGCAAAGTTACGGGCCAAATCTACAGAGGATGTCCCCCAGGGCTCTGTCCTGGGTCCCCTACTATGGAACATCGTACTCGATGAGTTCCTGAACGTAGACCCGCAGAATGTCCAATGTCCAGCATATGCGGACCACTTCGTCCTCACCCTTGCCACCGATAGTAGATCCCAACTGGAAACCGCAGCAAAGAGAGCACTCGGAACTCGGAAGAGCACTGGGCCTGGCTCAACCACCTGGAAATGTCACCAGTAAAGACAAAGTATACTCGAAATCTCCCACACGGTTCTCCCCTGGCCTATTCTTCTTTTTGTTAACTGGCCACGGATCTATCAGAGGAAAGCCCACCGCACTCGGAATCACCGGAAACCCACAATGCCTCTGTGGTTCCCTCGAAAGTTGGGACCACCTGATGTACGAGTGCGAAATATATGAAGATTTGAAATGCCTCCTCCTGACTAGGATACGTTATCTTCCTAGAAACCAAGAACAGCACATCCTCGAAAGAGAAGAAGACTATGTCGCCTTAACGCGCAAGACTTATTCGCACGACGGAAGACCCCACCATGGACATAGTCACTGTCCCGATCATCATCAAAACCAAGAGAAGACAACCACCTATATTTTGGGAATCAATGCACCAGCAAATAAGACTACACCACCACCAAATCCGAGAAGATTCAGTATAGGACAACCACAGCTGCATTCCTATTTATATCCCTACTGACTTAGACACAGATCACCGGATGACATCACCACTGGACCTCAATGAGAAGAGCGAGAACATTGTGCCAAATGGCCATCACCCTTGTGCTCTCTTGCACGGCAACTTTTGTCCCACTTCCATCCCTTACTTTCGCCTGATGGATGTATTCCATTGTACCTGGGGGATGCCTTCTTGTTCATCACCCATATTTCTACCTGTCCCCCCCTTTTCTTGAGTCTAAAGTCCATCCACTCTAACTCTAACTTCTTCTGTCTTTCTTTCAGAAGTGCAAAAAAGAAAGAAGGAAACAGCTGGTTGATGGCCCCAAACACGTGAGAGAACTTCGAACAGAACTGATTCATTAAAAAGGGGGAGGGGGAGGGGAATTGGGCAAATAATTCCTCTTTGAGGAATGAAAGGGTCTTCGCCAAATATTCTTAAGAAAAATGTCAAAGGAGAAGAAACGTCTTAAAGGACACCCTTCGCCTCCTCATTCGGACTGTCACCCAGAAAAGCGGACGCAGATTTTAAAGCGAGGCACGTCCCGAGGAGTGCAATTCATTGCTCGTCCTCCCCCCGGATGGCGTCCCTCTCTCTCTCTCTCTCTCTCTCTCTCCTCCGGGATGCCATCCTCATCCGCATCTTTTGAAACGCTCACAAAACGCTCCGTGATTGGATGTTTTATTTGCCGATGTGCGTTCAGTCGGGTGAGTGTAGTGTCGGCGGGGTGGGCGACAGAGCAGTTGCGAAATGAATTCGTGACACAACAACGCCGGGGTTGTCAACACCGTCTTAATCAGGGGACGCCAACACGGAAGGTGCTCGACTCATTACTAACAGCGTGTTCCCTCACGATTAACACGGATTTTCGAAATAGCGGGGGAGGGGGGAGGGGAGGGGGAGGGGGGAGGGGGGTTTATACAAAGGGGGCATCGGTGATTCTCAGTGAAGTTATCGAAAAGATCCAATTCGCAAATCTCCGTTTGGAATTCAGTCTGACACACGTGGTGGGACAGAGCATTTTATGGAGAGAGAGAGAGAGAGAGAGAGAGAGAGAGAAGGTGCAGAAAGAGTAAAAACAAATAAAGATAAAATAATATATGCAAAAAAAGACAGAAGACAATATGAATGGAACAAAGAAAGAGACACAAACGAAGAGATCGAGAGAGAGAGAGAGAGAGAGAGAGAGAGAGACAGAGATGGATAGATGCGCAGAGAATTGAAGAAAGAAAGAAAGTAAAAAAAAGATAGATTTGGAAATATGGAAAGAAATTTGTAAAGAAAAAAGGAAAGAGAGACAGAAAAATAGAGAGAAAGACGGAGAGAAAGAAAAAGAAATGAGGTGAAAGAGAGAGAGAGAAAGCGAGAGAAAATGAATAAAATACAGAAAGTGAAAAGAGGAAAGAAAAAGAAGAAAATAGTGAGAAAACGAAAGAACGATAAACAATTGAAGGAAGAAAGACAGATAGAGAGAGATTCGAAGAAAGAAAGAATGAAAGAAAGAAAGAGAGTGAATCGAAGAAAGATGGACGGAGAATTGAAGAAAGATAGAAGGCGAAAAAGATAGAGTTCGAAAGAGAGAAAGATGTTAAAAAGGGGAGAGAAATGATGAGAAAGAAAGAATGAGAGCCAGAATGGAACAGCAAAAAAAGGAAAGAAGGCGAGGGAGAAATTATAAAATGAGAGAAATAAGAAATAGAGAGGAAAAGATATAAGAAAATAATTATAGAAAGATAGACATTTGAAGAAAGATAGAGCGCGAGAAAGATACAATTTGAAAGAGATAAACAAAGTAAAAACATAGATAAATGAAGAACAAGAAAGAAGGAAAGACAGATAGTGAGAAAGAGGGAAGGAAGACGAAAGAAAGAGAGAGAACGAGAATTGAAGAAAGAAAGATATAGAAAAAAAATTGAATGAAGAAAGAAAAAAAGAAAGAGAATTAAACAAAGAAAGAGAATTAAAAAAAAAGAAAGAAAGAAAGAAAGACAGATAATTGAAAAAACAAAGAAGGAAAGAAAGGAAGAGAATGGAAGAAACGTGCAATGAATGCTATGATGATGATAAAATGAAGAGATGGGAGGAGAAAAAGATGAAGAACGTGGAGGAGAATGGAATAATAAGTGACGAGAAAGATTGTGAAAGATCGATAAATAGATAGTGATAATTGAAAGAAAATGAAAATATGAAGATGAGAAGAAACAGTGATGACGAGAAAGAGAAGGAAATAAAGTGAAAATGATTATGAATAATCATAGGATGGTGATGATGATGGTGGTGGTGGAAGGAAAAGAGGGATGAAGATGATGGATGGAAGGGAGGGGGAGAGAGGAAAACACAAAGATGGAGACAGAGAAAGAGGGCCAAAAAACGGGTTGATATTTATGGAGAGAAGGTAGGTGAGGAAAAAAAACTATCGTGATAGATAGAAAGAAGGAGAAATGTGCATTACAAGAAGGAATAGAGAGAATAAAAGAGAATAATAATAGAAAAGGGAGAAAGCTGTGCGGATAATGATAGAAGAGAAGAGAGAGCGGGAAGGACACGGATGATGGCACTGGAAAGGATGATGGTGAAGAGAGTTGGGGAGGGAGGGAGGATGAGGGGAGAGTTGATGGATGGATGGAGAGATGTCCTCAAACTTTGTGCGCCGACACTTGTCCCTTCGTTCGCAGCTCTGACCCAAATGTCTTCACGAAGGAGGTTCTCGAAACGGTGCCGCCCCGGTGCCGCTGCTGCTCATCGAGCGCGGAGGTCCTTCAGTCGTCTCTATTAATAATCTTGTCCAGCGCGTGCCCCTTTCGTCTTTCATTCCCTTCCGCCCCAGTTCGCCCGCATCGTCAGTTTTGTGCTTTCACACGCTAATGAGCTCCGTCCCGAGCATCCCCCATGTCAGGCACTTTTGTTCGGAGGGGGGGAAGGGGGGGTAATTACCGACTTTTTCACTCGTTTCTTCTTCTCTGACCTACTTTTTTGCGCAACTCCGAAGCTTTTAATTAAATAGAAAGAGAAACTCTTTCGCTCTCTAATTTTTCTTCTGAAAACTTCCACCTATTCTCCGCTCAGGTGTCGTCTGCGTAGGTAGCACGTCCCAGCCGTCATAATGGCAGAATATTCCACGGGGGTCAAGATTCCCATAAAAGAGAACCTCTCGCGCCCACTTATCTTTATAATTAGGCCCGTAGAAGCCAATATTCAGGATATGCGCGCTTAGTCAGTTTTGTGGAACTTTTCTTCCCTTTGCTGGGCTTCCCAACACGAGAAAGAAGTTTCAAAGGTCCAAGTATAACGAATAAGGTGGAAGATCAGTCTAGGTGACCAGCTTTTTATTTCTTCAAAAATCCCTAATAAAACCCATTATGAGCTGGCTAATTGTCGTGCTGAAAAATCATTCATTTGTCTCCAAATATTTTCGAATAGAACAGAAAGTTCATGAATTCGAATGGAATTATTCTGGTTGGTGTTGAAATTAAATCGATCAACCAATCAAAAAGTCCTGATTAGCAGACGACCTTTAACACCGGAAGTACTCATCAATCGTCGTTTATTAAGCAACTGTCCTCAAACACCATCTACATCACGGGAAGTCTCTTGGAGACTAAGACGAAGATGTTCATTTATTCAGCAAAGATCGTCACGTGAGAAAAAAAAAAAAACCCGTGACTCTCTACCTTAATTACCAGACATAATCTATCGAGCAAAAGATCCAGGAGCTGTCACACGAAGAAAAACTAACGCGTCAATAAAACCACAACAACCCAATGGATTGCAGAACTTTCACAGACACAAAAAAAAAATCAACCGTCCATCTTGTGCGAGTAGTGATACTGATAGCGTGCAGCTAAATTATCCACAAAATTTCTTTCTAACCCCCTTACCCCCCTGCCCCCCCCCTTTCTCTTCGGGAATGGTGTACATCAAAGACGTCTGTTTTATGATCCCCTGAGAAACTAATGAAGCGCAAACTGCAGATAAGGTGGATGCATCGAGAAGAGTCTGCTTATGTCATTAGCGATCTTTTTGGAGCAGGAAGTGAAAAGAAAGAGCGAATGTGAAAGAGAGAGAGAGAGAGAGAGAGAGAGAGAGAGAGAGAGAGAGAGAGAGAGAGAGAGAGAGAGAGAGATGTTGGCAATCCTGACGAGGCGTTATCGCTACAAACAGACCCAAGTGAAACTTTCTAACAACCTCTTAACTATTGGTGGCATCTTTTATTATCTTATTCAACTCTTCTTTTACTTTCGTTCTATTTCTTCAAATATCTCGTGCACTCTCGCGTCTAATGTTTCGTTTGCTGTTCCGCCATCTTTTCTTTGCGCTGTCGACTTTCTCAACCGTCTTCTGCTTCCCGATTATCATTATAAAAACACTACAATTCTCTGACTGCGTGTTTCTTTTGTAGGTGGCGCTGCGGACGTCTCTTTTTAACTATTTTTGAGACTATTAATACACAATGTACTCTAGAGGGCGCTTTCGTCGCCTGAAGGGGTAAAAATTTTTCTACATTGTTTTTACAGTTTTCAGTTTTTCTTTACTATTGTTTGAAAGAAAATTTTAAACATCTGAACTCTTTTTAAAGACAGCTATTCCGAAAGAGGGCGCTGATTTTTTGGAATGATTCAAATACACTCGTGCGCAAATGTTATGGAAGTTCCACGTTTTCCAGTGTTTTACGCAAAATATATTTCTAAATCAAAAAAAAAAAGTGACATTACCAATGGTCAAGAGCAAGAGTACACGCGTTAGGGTCGACCGGTTCAAGCACACGTAACTGCTAAACGTAATATTGTTGTAATAGCGTTACAGAAGCATCAGTGACTGAGGCCATATTGCTCTTTGTATATTGTCAGTAAATTGCGTGCTGGATGAAAAACCAGCACGCAACCCGAGTTTCCGGGAGAAAAACCCACGCTACCATCGCCTGGGACCGATTAACTCAGCCACGTTATAAGGTATAAGGTATAAGGTATGTTAGTGTCTAACGGCTCCTGGGATTTCTCCCATCTCCGCGGGTGTACATTGTATCGGGGCCAGAGATTTGAAGTGTGTGGGGGTCATGTGCTGTATATTGTGTTGTGCCCTTTGTTCCTCCGGTCTATTAGCCGCCGAGCCCCTAGTGGGACCCGACGTTACCACACCATGCCACGGGGAGGCTGACCGAGCTAGAGTACTCTGGCGGGTCCTGCCACCTACTTTCCTGGGATTTCAGTGGCTAGGACCAGATTTAAGAATGAGATGATCGCTGTTTCTTGAGCAACGGTTGTAATTTTAACAGAGCGTAGGGTTGTTCGCTGATAACTTGTTCTAGGGCCAAATAGGTCGGGCAGTAATTTTGATGTTTTTAGATTTAGACCTGTGGGGGCATGAGTGTGTGTGTATATAAAAATATATATACACACACACCCACACACAAATATATATATATATATATAAACTAAAAAAAAAAAAAAAAAAACGTTGTGCAAGAGAAAAGTAAGGGAGGAAGGCAAAAAGACTGGAGGGTAGGAAACAGAAGAAAGGGGCCAATAGAGAAGATGGCCCCTGATGACAGTGTGGCATGCCCAACGCCTCACCAGAGAGAAGAGTGGGGTGGCGGGTGGACGAAAACCACCTCCCCACAAAAAAAAAATAAATAAATAAAAATAAAAAATAATAATAATAAATAAGAAAAAAAAAAAAATAATTCTGTAAGAGAAAAATAGGGGGGGGAGTAAAGAACGGATGGCAGGAAACAGAAGAAAGCCGGAAAAAAAAAAAAAAAAAAAAAATGAGAGAGAGATATACCCCGCAAGTTCAGGGTAGGTACAGCTAGCACGGCCAGTCAGTTGGAGTCGACAACTTGCTGGAAATCCAGCAGTGCGAGTGCTGCTATGGTGGATGGGTCATGTTCAGTAAGGTCTAGTTCAGGTGCCGTCATTGGGACTCCATTTGGTGAGTCTTTGTCGCATCCAGACTGAAGGCTGGTCCAGTAGTCCATCAGAACGAACAGTGGGGGTGGTCAAAACCGGGAGTCCAAGATTAATGGTCAAGTCCAGGGATCGATGCTAGGCCTCTTCTTGATGAGATGTGTCACGTCTGGTCGAGAAAAGTTTGTCCAGGAATCAATGATGAGGAATTTGTCAAAGTATGTGTGGACCCTGTCTTTGATTGCACTGCTGGTCAAGTCTTGTGCAAGTTGGTCCAAGGCATTAGCATTCATGGCTCAATGATGAATAGCAACAATTGGCAGTCATGGTTGTTATGACCTATTGATTCGGATACTAAGGTGGTGGTAGTGCTTTCTGCCTGGTAAATAAGTCCATTGCAAATTGAGTCAGAGCTCGGTAAGTTTCTTCATTCTGTAGGGTGAGGTGTTCTTGATTTTGGTAGTTGAAGCGTAGTTTTGTTATTAGGATCCTCCTGAAGTCCTCGTAGATTTCACAGCTGTGGGCAAGGTGCTCCCATGTCTGATCCTCTCCACAGTGGCAGCGGGGTGAGTCTGAAATTCTGAAGTCATGTAGTTTTTTCTGGAAGGAGCCATGTCCAGTGAGGAGGTAGGTAGCATAGAGTCCTGGTGAAAACCAGACAGGTGTGAGGGGGTAGAAGGCCCTGACATCAGGGAGGAATCTTTTGGTGACAGCGCCTTTAGTTGATGTCTGCCATCTTTCTTGCCAGGTGTCTGTTAGATGTTCATTAAGTCTCATCTTTTCAGCGTTTCTATTATTTTCTGGGTCAGTGGTGAAACCTGCACAAGTAACTGCTCTTCCTTTGGCTATTTGGTAGAGCAACCCATGACGAACAATCTCCAGGTCCAGTGGAAGAGACCCAGTGAGGACCTGTAGCGCATGGGTGCTGACAGTGCGACAAGCACGCGAGGACAGAAGGAGAAGAGAGCGCTGGATAGTTCCTAGGCGCGATCTGTTTACTACGGTATTGGCCTTCTTGTACCAGACTCCAGAAGCATAGGTGATAACCGGGATGAAAACTGCCTTATAGAAGAGTGACAGCGTTCTCTTCTTTAAGCCCCAGTCCTTCCGGGCAACTCTTGAGACTTGGGCAGCATACTTCCTGATCTTAATCCTGAGTTGGTCTAGATGAGGAGTGAAGGAAAGGTTTTTGTCTAAGATCAAACCTAGATATTTAAGCTCTGTTTTTAGTTTTACTGTAACACCATTGACCTTGATTTGGGGTGGTCTTCTCAAATCAAGGGTGCCTTTTAGTAGGATCGAATTGGTTTTCTCTGGGGAGATCTTTAGGTTGTTATGCTCTGCCCAAGCTTGAAGGGTGGAGATGGCCTGGTTGGCAGTTGCTTCTAGTTGGGTTCTGTTATTGGCAGAAAAGAGCATGACCAGGTCATCTGCATAGGCCTGGGTTTGTACATTGTTGAGTTTGGTGTTCAGGAAATCATCCAGCACCAGATTCCAGAGGAGAGGCCCCAGGACAGATCCTTGAGGGCATCCCCTGAAGACTGGTCTGGAGACACTGCAGTGGGGAGCAGACACGACAACTCGCCGGTCCTGGAGATAGGTCTTGATGCATCTATATAAGTTTTCTGGGACATGCGCTCTTCGGAGTCTGCCCAGGACGCTGGGCCACCAGAGGGAATCGAAGGCACCAGCAAAGTCAAAGGAGATTAGTAGAAAGTATTTGGAGTTGCAGTTGGTAGCAGCTTCAATGATTGTTTCCAGTGCATCAATCGTGGAGCGTCCTTTCCGGAAACCGTACTGCTTAGGTGAGGAGAGACCAGCGTCATTGTAGTGGGCTTCTATTCTATGGGAGATCATCCTTTCGAGAAGTTTGCTGAAGACTGGCAGCAGTGCAATGGGCCGGTAAGATTGTGGCAGATCATGTGGTTTGGTTCCATTCTTCAATATAAGTCTAAGGATTGCAGTCCTCCATTGTGTGGGGAAGAATCCTTGGTGGAGACAGTGGTTTAACAGGTTGAGTATTGTAGTGGGAATAAGTTCAATGGCCTTCTGGACGATTTCTGGATCGAGCATGTCTCTGCCCGGAGCCTTCTTGTTTCTGATTCTAGATGCAGCTAAGTTGAGCTCGGTTGTGGTGAAGGGTTCTTCAATTGCAGTTGTGTGATATGTTTCATTTTCCATGCAGAGCTGTAGCTGTTCCGGTGTGTGTGGGTCAGCAGGCTGCTGAAATGTAGCGTCTAAAATATTATTGATAGTATCTTGCCACGATCTTGTATACAGTCCGTTCGGTAATTTTGTGGTTGATACGACCTCGCCTCTGGGAAGCTTGTTAGTGGTCACTTTGTACACAATCCCCCAGGGATCGGCGTTCCCTTCAGTGCTTACCAGGGCTTCCATGAGCGCCTTTTGCGCTGTTTTATTGTTGTGGTATACTGGTTCCTGGTCACTCGATATTGCTGCAGTAAAGCCTCTGTTTCTTCTGGAGGCCATGTTCTTCTTGCACGTTGATAGCGTTTTCGTCGGTAAATGACTTCGCGTCTAAGAGCCTGGAGTTCAGGTGACCACCAGGGGACAGCACCAGGTGTGAATCTCTTCTTTTTGATAGCCTTGTTTGCAGCATTACTGACGAGCTGTGTAATTGCACATTGATGCTGGTCTGGGCTGAGGCCGCTAGGATTGAAGCGGCTGGCTGCACTGGTCAATTCCTCCTTAAAAAGGTTCCAGTCAGCCTTATTCAGGGCATATCTTCTTTGTTGAGTTCGGTTGGTTGGTTGTGTGACTAGTGAACGGTGTAGTTGGAAGGTTAGTACCCTGTGGTCAGAGGTGGTCCAGTCCTCACGGACTGTCCAGGAAGCAAGGTGCTGAGCAATGGACTCAGCCACGTTGTGAGGAAGGCCCATTAAAATTCCTGACGTCATCGATCTGCAGTGCTGGATTAAGGTGCGCGCTAGCAGAACCCTTAACCAGGGCGCCATTCTTAAAGGGGCGCCAATTATTAATTTTACAAATCATGGAAAAAAATATATCCTTAGTAAGGGAACCCCGAAAAATCTTTCTGCCAGGGGTGCCGAAATAACTTGGTTCAAACTCAGGTCTTTTCCATCCCGGGAAGGATTCTGATTCTACCAACTGTACTACCCACTAGTGCCAAAACACAGTGATGTACTTGTATTCTCTCTTTGTTGTGAACTTCTCTGACCTTATGCCATCTTCCGGGAGCATAAACAGACATTTTTTTTTTATTTACATGCACTGGATGACCAAAAGTATTCGGACACATACAGTAGTTGCAGAACGGTGATTAATTCTAAATCCAAATACAGAGCAGGGCCATTTTTGGCTTTTATGACTTCATCAACCCTCCTGTGCATCAGCAACTTCCAGATGCAATGGGGGACCAGAACTACCCTGTATCCTTCTTGCAAAACGGCTAATTTGGCTCCCACATAATTCTTCTCTGGATTCGTCCCACAATTGCTGAATGGGTGTTGAGATCCAGGCTGTGAGCCCGTCAGTTCAACCTTTTGATGGCCCTTCCACCTTCGTTCATTTTACTAATCCCTCTCAGAGCCTTATAAACCCCAATCGAGTCCCTTTTCAGGTGTCTTTCCTCGTACTGTTGCCCTTTTGCCTATCTCACCACGATGGGAAGTAACAGTTCAATTCATCAGCAACATCAGCTAGTTTAATCTAAGCCTTTCTCACACGCAGTACACAAGAGTCCGATCTGATTCCTTTTTGAGAGTGTCCAGATACTTTTGGTCATATAGTGTACTTTTCTCATCAGTGCGTTTAAAATTATATTAAAGACATTATCTCTAGCTTCAGAGAACTAGAGGGCGCTGTGATGCCCTCAGTTCAAACCAGTATTGAGTAAAAGTGTGTATAAAAATAGCGGTGATACCCCCCCCCCTCCCTTTTGAGAGGTCGACTTTCGGAATCCACCGGAAGCGAGAAATTTTTCCATTTCCGAACGAGTTTGCGGACGGATCGGAGTCGAAAATAACAGCGGCCAACATCCCGCCAGGTGTAAGACGTTAAGACAAGGGGGGGGGGGATGTTTTCGATCGCGTGAAGCAGCGAGATAAGGGAGATTAGCAAAAGGGACGATTTGTTCGGCGTTGTGCGAAGGGGAGATTAGAAAAAAAAAAGCCCGCCAGAGGATTCGCTCTCAAAGTTCTCGCTGTTCCTTGGACCGAGGGGGGGTGGCGTCGTAGGAAGGGGTGGAAGGATTGCCAGATCACCTGTTCCCGCAGTGTTGGGTTGTCGCTTCAACGTCTTGACAGTTCTTCTTCGGCGAGAGCGAGGGTGGCCGCTGACTTGGAACGCTGTACGTTATCTTCCGGAACATTTGTCTGCTGAGATGAAACAAGTGCTTGTTCGGAGGTTCGTGGATGTGGCGTCACGCGGATGCTATTTATAGACACACTCGAAATTTCACTTGGAAATTGCTTTTCCTCCCCCCTCCTCCCATCCTCCTACTCCTCTCTGTCTCCTTTGTTTTCCTTCTCGGTAGGTCTTGTGTAGGCGTTGTTTACTCTGCGACACAAACAAGAGTATCGTGATACGTCCCCCTCCCTCTCCCCCATCTTATTGAAGAATGCCAAGTTCGTTCCAACTCACCCCCCCCCCCAAGTTTCGAAAAAATGGAATCTTCCTAGATTTGAACGTACTACGCATGCTCACTTCCTTATAATCAATCAACTATAAGCTTAGGTTAAAAATTGAATTCTTCTGCACCGGATGTGACCTAATTCTCAGAATGTACACTAGTCAAAACAATTAGTGGATCGCTGTACAATTATTAGCTGTACCTGGACCCATCTGCGTACTTAGATTCTCTTCCAGTCCTGGTGTGGAAGAACCTCGAAACAACCTTCTTTGCACACATGAACAGAGTTTAGATGGTGGAGGAGGATTGCAGTAGTCTTAATGGTCACAGACCCTGATCACACCCAGGAGTAGAGATGAACTCCTGCGACCCATAGTCTGGAGGTGAAGAGTTCGTTGTGATGGACGACAAAGCTCAGTTCCATAAGACACAGTTGGTGTGCAGTAGGTTGGAAGGTGCGGGAATCGTCCATATGGATTGATCTGCCTCACCTGAATCCCATCGAGGATGTCTGGGATGCCCTAAGAAAGAAGGATTATTGCAGCTCGCCCAGGTAGTCCTTGATTTTTATCGATGCATGACAGATGTGAAATATGTCTGGCGGTTGCTGAAGACTGTCCACTAAACGAAAGTCGTTATCCATGAACATGCTCGACAAACACTGCTCGAAACGTAGCCTCAACTATGAACCGCGATCCTCTAATTGTTCTTTTGTAAACCATTGCGTTTACAAACATGATTTGGCAGCTATTCCATAATGGCGGGAGTATTCTCATTGAAAATATTCGTGCTAGATCTGCAGGACACGGAGAATGAGGGACGGAGCCATGCTCTTCTTAAGAGCAGTTCAAACCCATTTGGGCTGCCATGAGCAGGTCTGCACGAATATCAAGGGCAAATTGATCGCGTTCTGTCACTTTAATCGGACGTGGGATCGTTCGTCAAGAAAAAGTGTTCGCAGCTATCCAAACCGACCTTGGGAAATCGGTCTTATACACAATATGTCGACCCCTCGTGGCCTAAGTGTCCTCGGGGCCAACCGAAGCGACCAGACCCTTAAGGCGCATTCGGACACCGATAAAAGGGAACGTGCGGTGGTCGAGATTCCTTTGCATAAGCCGCGGGTATTTTTTTTTGTGGCCGAGTGTACACAAGAGTCCGTTTGACGCAATACGTCTTTTGCAGGGTGTTTGTTGCCTTC
This sequence comes from Mastigoproctus giganteus, assembly GCF_048544385.1. Lineage (NCBI taxonomy): Eukaryota > Metazoa > Arthropoda > Arachnida > Uropygi > Thelyphonidae > Mastigoproctus > Mastigoproctus giganteus. Next base: position 244,845,849 of record NC_143577.1, on the reverse strand, counting down.
GCAGTCAATAGGGTTTTTTTTTTTTTTTTTCTTTTTCGTGTGAGGGGGGGGGGGTGGAGACGTGTCCGTAAATAATTGGTCGCGTGTTGTCCCATTTGGCGCTTTTTAATTTCGGCCCGGGGCCGATAAAAAGTGTTTCTTCGGACGTCCATCCGGCCGGCGTCAATCGGTAATTGCTTCTTAGCGTTATTAATGGGCGCGTGTCTCGGTTTGTTCAACACCCCCTGATTAATGGCGGAAGCGTGTTTGTTGCGATCGGGGCTGCGCGCATCTGAAAGGCCCTTTGTTGGGCCATTGTCGATTTGCGGGGCCTCTTATCTGGCTTTGCCATAACGCCTTTCATTATGACTTGTGGTCCCTTCGCCACCCTCTCGGCTTAATGCGGAGACTTCATTGTGACGCCATCGGAAAAACAACGCTTCGCCGATAGACACGTCGCTGTTCGCGCACTCGCGGCTTGCCCCCTCAACCCCAGCGCCCCTCTCGCGAGCTAAAAATTTAATTACACTGCGGAGAAATGCGCTCTCATCTCACCGGGCTACTTCCAATTGCACACCACCAGAAACCCTTGCATTTCCCACCCACCTCCCCAACTCCCCTCTGTGTGCGTCTTTCCCTCTCTTTCTCTCCATCTCTCTCTCTTCCTCTTTGTTTATCTTTCCTTCTCTCTCTCTCGCTTTTCATTTTTGTTTCTCCTTTTTCTATATCTCTCGCTCTCTCCTTCCATCTTTTTACCTCTCTCTCTCTCTCTCTGTATATCTTTCCATCTCACTCTCTCTCTCTCTCTCTCTCGCTTTTCATCTCTGTTTCTTCTTTTTCTGTCTCTCTTTCTTTTTATATCTTTCTTTCTCCATTCCCCCCATGTCTTTACATCTTTTTCCACCTTACTTCATTACCGAAATCTCTTTCTGTCTATCTTTCTCTCTCTCTTTCCATCCGTTTCTCTTTTTTTCATCTTTTTCTCCTTTTTCCGCATTGCTTTCTCCATTTTCAAACTCGCTCTCTCTCTCTCCCTTTCTCTCTTTTTTCTGTCTATCATTCTCTCTCTACATCCTTTTTTCCTTTTTCATCTCTCTCCTTCCATCCTTCTATCCCTCACTTTTCATCTTTCTCTCTTTCCATCATTCTTTTTCTTTATTCTATCTTTCTCTTCCTCTCTCTATTTGTCATTTCATCTCTCTCTCTTTCTCTCTTGTTCCATATTTGTTTCTCCTTTTTCTATCTCTCTCTCCCTCTTCTCTCATGTCTCTCTTTCCATATCTCTGTTTTCATCTTTCTTCCTTTCTCCATTTTCAGACACACTCTGTTTCTCTCTTTTTCTATATTTCAATTTCCATTTTAAAACTCACTCTTCCCCTATCCTTTTCTCTCACCTTTCTCTCTTTCTCGCGCTGTATATCTTGCCACCTTTCTCTTTCCATATTTATTTCTCATCTTTCTATCTCTGTCTTCTTCTCTGTATATCTCTGTCTTCTTCTCTGTATATCTCTATCTCTCTTCCTCTATCTATTTATCTTTCCATTTTCATCTCATCCTCTCCGTACATCTTTTTATCTCTTTTTTAAATCTTTCTATCTCTTTCTTTCCACCATCTTTCCTTCTCTATTTCCAAACTCTCTCTCTCTCTCTCTCTCTCTCTCTCTCTCTCTCTCTCTCTCTCTCTCTCAATCTATCTTTCTCCACACAAACATCTTTTTTATATCTGCATTTCAGCTCAACATTTCTTGGTCCACGAAGAGGGCCCTTTCAGCAAAAATGGCCCGCAAATCTCTAACCCTTCCAGGATTGATACTGAAATTTAGGGGGCCACTCCAGGGTCAGACCGGTTGCATAAAGCAAGCAGACTGCTGAAGATAATGAGGATACACAAGAAACAACCGAAGAGCCTGGGATGTTTCCCGCACCAAACACATCAGAAAAAGATAAATGAAAGACCAGAAGAGAACTGAATGGACTCCCTCCAGATGGCGTACCAACCGAAACAAAGCACAAGAAGAAAAAGTACGCACACACCGGGGGGGTGGGGGCGAAGCACCAGATGAAAAGGTCACTGAAGACCCGAAAGAAATGTCTGGAATAAGCAGGTATCATCAAGAGTCCATCATCACATTGAACGGTGAGCTGAGGAAGGGACTGATCCAATCCCATGACTTTCTCGCTCTCTATCTATCTGTCTCCATCTGTCCGTATATTTTTCATCCCTCTCTCTTTTCCATCTCTCTTTCTCGCTTCCTTCGTCTCTATTTCTCTCTCTCTGTCTATTTCAGATCTCTCTTTTCATCTTTCTTTCTGTCGTTTCCACATCTCTCCCTGTTTGTCTCTGTTCTTCTTTCCATCTTCCTCTTTCTCTATTTCTATCCATCTATCGCTGTATCTATATATATTTTTTCTATCAATGTTTCTTCTGCCATGAAGAGGGCCACATGAGGGAAAACTGCCCGCACATCTCTACCTCCTCTGAAACTAATACCGAAATTCAGGTGGCACCAACCAGGGTCAGGCCAGATCCACAAAGTGAGCTGACTGTTGGAAACAATGGGGATACAGAAGAAACCATCAAACAGTCTGAGATGCTTCCCACACCAAGTACGTCAGAAAAAGAAAATTCAAAGATCATTGAGGACCAGGACATACCCCTTGCAGAAGACCCACCAACCGAAACAAGACGGTTTTCTCGTAATCAACCCCCAAGGCAGTCCATATCCAAAGTCACAAAACAGAAGTCTGCCTGTAAGCTCAATGTGATAGCAGAGATCGCTGGCTAAGCAATTTACGCTCTCCTGGATACTCCCTCCAGAAGGAAACCCTGCACCTTTTTAACATCTACATGCCACAGCAGGACAGACTTGCTGTTCAAACGACCAACTTCATACAGAACCATCTCTCTGCTATAGAGCAGGAACACATCATCCTTCCTGGTGACTTCAACTGCACCCTTGACCCAGAAATGGACAGAGCGCGATGCACTGAACACCGCACAAGGTTAATCAACAACCTTCTGGCCTTGATAAACAACAATGAACTGGTTGACGCATTTAGACACCAGCACCCAGAAGACAAGTCCTACACCCGGAGATCAACAAATACAGCATCTGGAAGACTACCTTACCAAGTCCGACTGGACATATACCACATACCAAAACACACCATCCCCCTGGTCAGAAGCATCACACATTTGCCATCTTATATCTCAGATCACTTCTTTATCAAATTACAGCTTTCCTTCTCACCCAATCACTTCAAAAGTGAAGGTGCTTAAGGACATTCAACAATAGCTTTCTTCAAGACAGGGAATACATCTCTAAGCTACAAAATCTGAATCCAATCTTGCCCAATCCAAAGACAGATTGGAGCCCATGAACACATGGTGACCTAGATTTAAAAGTAAACTGAAATCATTCTCGCAAACCAACATCCGTTAGGAAAGTCAACAAAAGCGTAATAACCTCTGTCAACTTGAGCAAAGACCGAAAAATCTCCCATCTGATAGTCAGGCCCATCAATCAACACTACAAGCCATACAAACCCACTTAGAACACTCTGCAAAAGGCGCCCTACTCAGATCGAGATACGCCCACATAAATCTATCTGATGTCCAGACCAAATACCTTTTCTCAGTAGAACGCAGACATCACAAAGCAACCAACATCACTGCCATTCAGCTGCAAGACGGAAACATCACTGAAGACCCAGAGGAAATCTTCTCTCAAGTAACAAGATTTTATAGAGAAATTTACAGTTCTCGAGAAACCGCTACGAAGGCAACCGAGGAAACCCTTCCAGGACTTAAAAAATCTTTCATACGGTCCATTGCAGTATGGAGAAACCAATCACCCTACAAGAACTAACAGCAGCATGCAAAGCCCTTTCCAAAAATAAATCACCAGGTCTGGGCGAACTGACTTCTGAATTCTTCCAAACGTTTTGGGATCAACTCGGAGTGCTATTCTTTCGAATGCTTGAAGAAGCCCAGTCCCATGGACTACCAGGTTCGGTCACCACCTCTGTCGCTCGATTGATTCCCAAGAAAGGGGATAGCACCAATTTCCAAAACTGGCGCCCGATTTCCTTAATGAATACGGACTGTAAAATCATTTCCAAAGCCATCGCCAATAGATTAAAATCCACTCTTCTTGATATCATCGATCACCAACAAACATCCTCTGTACCTGGAAGATCGATTCACGACAATCTACATCTGATCCGTGACCTCCTCTTCCTAGCACTGATTAGCCTTGACAAGGAAAAGGCCTTCGACAGCGTTGAATACAGCTACCTTTTTCAATCCATCCATCTATCCATCTGCTATACAAGGAAGCCAAATTCTGCCTGAAACTGAACAACCAGCTCACCTGCCACTTTCCGTATTCCAAAGGGATAAAAGAAGGCTGCCCACTTTCTGGACAACCCTACACAATGCCATAGAACCATTCTTTAATAAAATTGCCACCAGTCTACAATCCCGACGAACGCTGCTACCAGAACCCCACCTAAAGATGACCTACTCAGCATACGCAGATGACGTCACAATTGCAATACGCAACGAGAGCGAATTTGAAGACATTCAAAAGGCTCATGATCTCTACCTTCAAGCATCAGGAGCAAAACTCAACCACTGTAAGATCAGCAGCCTGTGGGCTGGCAACTGGAAAACCAGAACCGATTCCCCCATCCAATGCACATGGTCCAGCGAGGGACAGAAATAACTAGATGTCTACCTCGGCAATACCCTCCTTTTCTCTCAGAAGAACTGGCCCGAACTGCTGAGTCGTTTCAACAAAGTACTCGGGAAATGGAGAATCGTGTGCGCCACATCTTCGCTGAGAGGGAGAGTGCTTGTGGTCAATCAGATGGTGGCAAGCGTTCTCTGGCTCACCTTCAAATTTCTCACTCCACCTGTTGACTTCCTCCACCAAATCCAGGCATCTGTCCAAAGTTTTCTTTGGAACAAAATCAACTGGATGTCCTGTTTCAAACTCAGCCTCAAACTCTAGGTGGTAGATGACTCTCATCAACTGGTGAAATACCACCACTTTGCTTATTGGAGGCTTGAAGTGGTGGAACCCATGTTTAGTCTCTAGAGCTAAGTTCCGGTCAACCCTTCCCTATCTCTTCCATCATGCAGTATGATTGATGACTTTTGAGGTTATGATGAACGTCGTGGAGAGATCCAATATTCCTTACATTTCGAGGGTACAGCTCTAAAACGCTGTTCGCATGTCCCACTCACTTTTTCTTACTATTGAATACACCATGAATTGTCAAACTAATAGAGCAAGCTTATCTGCGAAAAGATCAAAACCTCCCAAGCACTTCCTAATTCATTTCACAAATATACCTGGTCTCAATTCTAATCTCAACGATGTCCATTTCCACTTGCAGTCTGCCAAACCCCATGTACTTTTTCTAACAGAATCTTAATTATCGGTTGATTCAACTACTGCTCATCTCAGATGCCCAAATTATTCGCTGTATGATTCGTTTCGCCTCAAAGGTGGTACTTGTGCACATGTCCGTTCTGATATTCCCTGTCAGAGACTTAGTAATTTGGAATCTCCTCTTTTCGATCTTCTCTGACCTAAAATCTCTCTACCTCATTATGTTAAATTCTTCTGTTGTCTCTACCGTTCTCCCAACTCCACTAATCACTTGGAGCTCTTTGACTTCCTCTCTTTGCAACTTAACTTTCTCCAGTCCAACTTTCCTAACAGTGAGGTAATTTTCCTTGGTGATTTTAACGTTCACAACTCCAGCTGGCTTCCGTTTTCTAGTCACACCAACCCAGCTGGTCGAGATGCTGAGGCTTTTGCAATTACTAATGACCTAGCACAGATTGTTCATTTACCTACAAGAATACCAGACAATCCTAATCATACAGCCAATACGCTTGATCTTTTTCTCACAAACAACCCTTCTAAGTACATGGTCGAAGTGAGAGGTCCTTTAGGCATTTCAGATCACAACTTGGTGATTGTCTCTTCTCCAATGGAGCAATTATCTCATGGCTATTCCCAACCTCGTGTTGTTTGGCATTAAAAATGGGATGACCTGCGAGATTTCTTTTCTTCTTTTCCTTGGTCGGATTACTGTTTCAAAAGTTCTGATGTCAACATTTGCTCAGATCGTGTCAGTGAAATTATTCTTGCAGGAATGGAATCCTTTATTCCACACACCACTTTAAAATCTCGTCCTTTATCTAAACCTTGGTTTTCCAATAAATGTGCTAAGGCTGTCCAAGAGAAGAATGTTGCATATCCTAATTGGCTTCTTGCTAATTCTTCAGTTTCATTTTCTTCCTACACCAAAGCTCGCAACAATTGTAAAGCAGTTATTAATCAGTCCAAACTAGAGTTTGAACAGGCTAAGAGTAGGAAACTTGCTTCTTGCCTTAATGGTAGCCGAGCATTCTGGTCTCTTGCCAAAGCTATTGGCCACAACTTTTGCCCACCTCTGTCCAAACCAGTTGGTTCTGTTGTCACTTCAGCCAAGGATAAAGCTGACCTGTTAGCATCCCATTTTTCTTCTAGCTCATGTATTAATGATCTTGGTAAAACACCTCCCACCATTCGCAACACGCTCCATTCAATGCTTCCTGTGGTCTTTCGTGAAAAGGATATCAGAAGGATTTTGATGAATCTTGATGCTAAGAAAGCTCCAGGTCCTGATAGTATTTCTTCACTTGTTCTCAAAATCTGTGCTCCTGAACTTACTCCTATTCTTTTCCTCCTTTTTTCACTTTCTAATTCCAAAGGTGTTTTTCCTTCTGCTTGGAAATTTGCTCATATCCAGCCAGTTCCTAAAAAGGGTGACAAATCCCTCCCATCCAATTATCGTCCCATTGCAATTACTTCTACTCTTTCTAAAGTAATGGAGAAATCAATTAACCGCCAACTCTTAAACTACCTAGAAACTTTCCGTCTGATCAACTATCGCCAGTATGGATTCTGTCAGTGTCGATCCACTGGTGATATTCTGGCTTATGTTACCCATTTATGGACTAATTCAATGGAAAGGTTCGGTGAAACAGAAGTAGTTGCTCTTGACATCTCAAAGGCTTTTGATCGTGTTTGGCATAAAGGTCTTCTAAACAAGCTTCCATCTTATGGATTGCCAACTGTTTTTAGTAATTGGTTATCCAGTTTTCTCTCTGATCGCTCACTGAGGGTGATGGTAGATGGCTCTCTGCCTTCTAACTCCTCCACTAATGCCGGTGTCCCCCAAGGTTCAGTTCTTTCCCCCACTCTTTTCCTCTTGTATATTAATGACCTTCTTCCATTGACTGGAAATCCTATCCATAGTTTTGCCGATGATAGCACATTGCATTCAACTTTCCATTTTGAGAAACCTTGTCCTGCTCAATCAGCTTCAACTTCTCGAAATTCTGCTACCAATTCCTTAAATGCCGATCTTCAGGTAATTCTCCAGTGGGGCAAAGACAACTTAGTTGATTTCAACCCTTCTAAAACTCAATCTTGTCTTATATCTCGCAAAAAGGATTCTTCTGCTCCTATGCTTATCTTTAGTGACACTCCGATTTCTAGGCAAAATGATATATCTCTTTTGGGGATTACCTGACTTCTAATCTCTCTTGGCACAAGCACATTACAAATATTGCTTCCTCTGCATCTAAAAAACTTTGTTTTCTCTTTCGCTCTCGGCATTACTTTTCTTCCAAACAGCTGTTCACTCTTTATAAATTGCAAATCTGCCCTACCATGGAATATTGTTCACACATCTGGTGTGTGCCCCCAAAACCTCTCTCAGGCTTCTTGATTCCATTCAGAAGAGGGCAGTTAGGTTAATTAATGATTCGTCTCTAACAGAGTCTCTCCACTCGCTTTCTCATAGACGCACTGTTTCTGCTGCATGCCTCTTCTACAGATACTTCCATGGGCACTGTTCTTCTGAATTGGCTTCTATAATTCCCGCTCTCTCTTTCAAAACAGTCCGAACACGTGCCGCTACCAGCCAACATCCATTTGCTGTCCAACTTCAAACCCACAGAACCAACTTTTCATCTTCCTCATTTATTCATTCAACTGCCGTTTTCTGGAACAACCTTCCTTCATACGTATTTCCTGAAAATTACAGTCTACAGAAGTTCAAGTCCAATGTCAACAAATATCTTCTGTCATCTTTTCAACCTCCAACCCAAGCACGGTACTAAGTACATAGGTTCTAATACCTCTCGTGTTTGGGGTTCACATGAAAAAAAAAAAAAAAAAAAAAAAAAGCCAGCCGCTCACTCACGGAGGTCAAGGGTTTGTCTCTCTTGATGAGAAAATCAGAGCATTCCGGATCACCTTTCTTCTTAAGACGCTGCAAACAAAATACCCACATTCCACCACTACGGATAAACTACTAGCATCTGCCACTAGAAGGCTATCTCTTTCAACAATCTTGAGAATGAGTATGGCACCAGCACCACTCAAATTACAGCCCTTCTACAAAGACGCACTGCACCGCTGGAAAAAACTAAACCTTCACCATACTCTTGAGAAAACATCCCTTCCCGGAATACCTTCAGAACCGCTCTTCTGCAATAAAAGAATAATAGACCCTGAAAATGATCATGTTCTCTTCTTCCCTACGTGGAACTTGGCAGGTATAAGAACCATAGACAACCTCCTGACACCAAGCCTTGAATGGAAAGGATCAGAAGACTTGCCCATTAAAACCATAAACGCAAAGCAGCAACAGAGACATCTAAAATCATCGATCACACAAGCTCTTCCAGGGATCACTACAGCTAAAGGGATTGGAGATGTCACCGGATCCTCACCTACACCAACCTTGGTCATCACATCACCAGAAGACACGGTACCTCTGTCCCCTGCACCCTCCAAAAAGTCTATCCATTAATCATGTCTCGCCATACAGGCACGATTTTCCCGTCATCCACCTGCCAAGCTGTCCCTGCACCCCTCTCCACTCACCACAAGCCACCATCCAACTTTCAGTGGAACCTTCTGTACAGGACGAAATGTTCCAAATCAGATGCAGACATTCAGTGGAGACTGTGGCACAACATCCTTTCCACCCCAGTCAAGCTACAAATCTTCGGGTTACGCTCCTCAAACTACTGCCTCTTCTGCGCCACTCCAGGTACCCTGGAACACACATACTTAGCGTGCCCTGTGAACAAGGAACTGGTCAAATACGCTTTGGATGCAGCAAAGATTGCCTGCAACCACGCCCACACTCCGGAGAACTACTGGTACCTGCTCCACTGTGAGCAGACAGCACACATCACTTGCAACTTCTTATTCATTGCTGCCAAGGGAGTCATTTACAACTTCTACTTGAAGCACACGAGAAGCAGTGACGACGTGCCTCCTGTCGAGAGGAGGAACGCAACATCTGAAGAGGAGGAAGTTGGCGAGCAGACTTCTGCTCGAATTCCACTGAAAAAGACCAGAAAGTGTGGATCATCTTAACAGCGAATGGAACATTGGCGATTCATCACCAATGTTCCATTCGCTGTTTAGGAAATGGACAGAGTCCATTTCCTATTGCACTGATAGGAAACGGGTTCCAACCTAGATGGAACCCGTGGTTCAACTAGCCAACGTTCACAGTGACACTCCAAATTCTCCGAAGTAACTTTTTCTCTTCTTCATTCATTCCTTTTTCTTTCTGGAACGACCAAATGGAACGTAGAAATTTACAACAACCCTCCCTTTTCGGGTAGGTCTAGTAGATTCAAGAGAGCCAAAAAGAATCCATTTACAAAATAACAATGTAACGGACGAGATTGCTCAGTTGGATTCATGGGCAGAGTCCACGAAGATTTGCCAAAATGTAAGCGAAGAACTTTATCTCGAGGAGTTATCTCAGGAGAGTTTCTGCAGCTGTACAAAGTAAAGAAACGAAATCTGGCTGCTGTTATAGAACTCATCAGCAGCCGACCTGGGAGAGTCAAGAAGACACGAAGTGGACAGATGTCAATCTGACGAAGGAAGTCCTTACTTAGGGAAGAACTCGAAGATAATTGCAAAGTTCGAGTTCAACAGTGCTCTGTTAATTTCGTTAAGGGGGCGATGACTATAATTGTTTTTACAAAACCCCAAACACGAGAGGTCCTGGAACTTCCAGTACTCAGTACCGTGCATGGGTTGAAGGTTGAGAGGATAAAAGAAGATACTTGTTGACATTAGATTTGAACTTCGGTAGATTGTAATTCTCAGGAAATAAGTATGGACAATACCATAAGATGGACACTTATTAGAAGATCTTTGCACAAAATGAAACGTCTAGATCAACTGCTTCAGTTTCACCACATTTTCCCATTGAATTTGTCCACTGATGGGTAGGATTGTCCGGTATTCTGGCTGGTAAATGAACAATCTGTGCGATGTCATTAGTAATTGCCAAAGCCTCAGCAGTGCCAAGCCTCCTAGAGGTTTGGTCCGGTGGACCATCTGGCGGCCGGCCTGCGAACACTGTTTTTGAACTGTACCCTCGAAATGCGAGTAAGATTGAATGTTGCCACGATGTCCACCCTAACCCCAAAAGACATCAATGCAGAATGGAAGAGATGGGAAGTTAGAATTGCTTTCTCGTGAGTTCTCTCTGAAGAATTCTGGCTCTTTCATGAAGAACAGCATCAAAATCTTTACTGAAGTCGTGGTAAATAATATCAAAGTTGCTTTCTTGAATCCAACTCTTTTATGAGTTCGTCATGGTCAGGCACGACTTTTCTCCCCAAGGACTGCTGTGATCCAATAAAGATACTACTCCTGTGAAGATGGTCATGTATTATATCCTCATACTCTGGTCTGTTAGCGCTTCTCCAGTCCACGGGAGATCTCCTGAAGTCTAATGGTGATCTCCTTAATGGGATGGCGCATTCACCTGCGGGTTCTTTTAATACAACAGGATAAATACCATCCACCCCTCGACCCTTGCCTTCCTGCAGCCTGACTAGCTCTTCGGACAGATTCTTCTCCGGGTCCCTACACCACTTTAAGTGAAGTGAAACAGTTTTATCCTACAAAATTCTCCCCGATACCCACATAGCACACTCGCATGTGCTGCCATCTAGTGTCGGTTTGGCGAAATAAATATTTATGCCCACGAAAACAAATTTCTGGGTTCCATTTTGTGCGCATAATCAGAATTATTAGATGAAGAAGTCGAATTAGTTGGGAAAGAGGGAGGAAGGTCCTTCACTGGTCACGTGGTCAAGAGAATGTGGCGTTTTTAGCGAGAATGCTGGCATTTCTTAAAAGTCTTTGTGACAGTTTGGCGCAGTACACCGATTAATAGGCATCGTAGTAGAGATTTAATATTTGCGCCAGCTGTAGCAGATGGAAGCTGCGGAAAGTCGATAGAACGCTGGAAAGTCACGGTGAACGAGCTCTCGCTACAACACCCTACAGCTGACAACAATTCCGCGTACAAACGCCAGGAATATTTTTCGGAATTTCTTTTATTACTTTCAAATTTTTAAACTGCTTTTTTGCACCCCGTTATTTGCAGATGCGGATGTTAAAAAAGCCCTCTTAAAGAGCAGATCCCCAAAAAGTTATTTTTGTCAGCACGGTTGTAAACGCCAATTTGGTTACAATGCGTACAAAAGTTTACAGGATTAACCGAGATGCACTCTGTATTTGGCTTCGTCGATGAAAATCTAAAACGTTACCATGGTTACGTAGCAGCGAGACACGAATTTCTAACGAAAATCTACTCTTCTCAGTGCCAAACGTGTGACTTCGTTTGGCTACATTAGTGAAATCTGAGCGAGCGCCATCATCGCGCGCGCAGAGCGTGAAATTGTTTGGCTACACTAATAATGAAATCCACGCAGTTTCCATGGTTCCACGTGCAGACTTCTAAAGGGCATTTGGCTACAACAATGACTACTTTAGTGAAATCTACGCAAAAAGCCATCATCGCGCGCGCAGAGCGTGAAATTATTTGGCTACATTTAATAATGAAATCTACACAGTTTCCATGGTTTCATATGCAGACTTCTAAAACGCGTTTGACTACAACAATGGCTACATGAATGAAATTTACATGAACGCCATCAACGCGTGCAGACCATGAAATTATTTGGCTACACTAATAATGAAATCTACGCAGTTTCCATGGTTGCAGACTTGTAAAACGCATTTGGCTCCAACAATGGCCACTTTAGTGAAATCTACGCAAAAGCCATCATCACGCGCTCAGAGCGTGAAATTGTTTGGCTACTTTTGATAATGAAATCTACACAGTTTCCATGGTTTCACGTGCAGACTTCTAAAGCGTGTTACAACAATGCTACATTATTGAAATCTACGCGAAAGACAATCGCGCGCGCAGAGCGTGAAATTGGCTATTTTTAATAATGAAATCTGCGCAGTTTCCATGGTTTCAAGGGCAGACTTCTAATTGCGTATTTGGCTACAACAATTGAGGCTACAATTTGCAGTTTCCATGGTTACGCGCACTAGCTAAAAAAAGAAGAAATCGTGAATTTTGAGAAGAGTGGAATGAAAGAAGTGGTTGGCGACGCGATCCAAGTTTGTAGACAAGTTGATGAGTTGTGTGGTTATCCCGTGTTGACTCACCGTTTGGTGGCGCTGTTATTAGATTAATCAGAAAAGTTCCACCAAAAATCCACATTCTTTGTAATTGAGACATCGGATGACAAAAGTTTGCCAAACTTAAGTTCTGTTAACAAGGAAATAAAGATTCGGTGGTGCAAGAAAAAATCGAGTCAGATTTTTCAGATGTTGAGCACACGTCAATCTCTATAAAAGTCCAACTGGTTTGGACACGCTAAGAAGCGGTGTTGTCTGGAAGTCTTCCACGCAACACGGTTTGTTGACAAGAGGATGTAGTCTCCTTATGGCGTCTGTCAGAAACATTTTAAACGTTAAAGGCCACCTGTAATCCACCCCGTTGGTGCTGTAAACAAACTTAGTTCGCGTGCATCACGCGGGCATTACTCTTCATTTATAGGAAGCTTATCTTCCTCCTACAGGGGTCTCGCGTTCCGAACAAAGCTCCTCATAAATCACGCTGCAAAATTGGATAAATTTCAATTTTTAATGGGAGAAAAAAAGAGAGAGAAAAATGGAAGGTTAAACGGATTGTTGGCAGCACAGCGCGTGAGGAATAGATAGATAGAGAGAGAGAGAGAGAATAAAAACGGAACGAAAGAAAGAGAAATATGTGGATGGATAGACAGATGGTCAGAGAGCAGAGCAGGACAGAACGATGGAAAGCTTAATTATGAAGGACCCAATTTTGGCCGGCAGAAGAAACTTTTCTTGTTGCAGTGACGTCATCGAGCTTTTCTCTTGATGCTCCCTCAAGTCACTGCATCAATGTCACATCCCAGTCAACTTCGTGCGATGCGACTGTGAGCATTCTTTGTGTGGGCTTCTGCCTCGCGCAGACAGAATTCATTTATCACAACACAAAGCAATGGCACCATTTGTCCCCTCGCTCTTCTTGTCCTCCTTTCGACCCCCACTCTCCTTCTACGGGCGATTTGAAGCATAATTTGTACGACTAAGTCAGGTATCGAATCTAGAACCCACCTTAGCGAGATGAGAAAAAAGAATCAGAAAAATTTATGTAGCAGACGATTGTAATGAAAATCTTAATACCCCATTGTTGTATTATAAGTAGCAGACGACATACATTAATAGGAAAAATGGTAAAATTTATGTAGCAGACGACGTTCTATAAATGTGCTTTTTTAACTATAAGGAAAATCTTCTGTATTATAAACAGCAGACGAAATGGTTCCCTGGGAAAAATCATAAAATTTATCTAGCAGACGACATTCCGTAAATGGTTTTTTTAACTGTAATGAAAATCTTAGTGCACCTCCGTATTATAAACAGCAGACATGGGTCAGTGGGTAAAATCGTAAAATTTATCTTGCAGACGACATTCCAAAAACGCGCAGTTGCAGAGGACAAAAAGTTTTCTATTCCTTTGCAAAGATTCCAGCGGTGCCACAAAGGTATTAAAAGTGGTGGCAGACGTTAGAAATAATGTCTTCTCCTGAAACTTCTCCCGACATCTCCTTGAACACAACGTTATTATTTTTCGAGCGAGGAGTAGGAAACAAGGGATGCTTTATTTTGGACCACGTCTACTTCATCACTGTCACAGTGGGCAAAGGAGCAAGAAGAGATTTTTATTTTAAACCACTTGCGTCCAATGCCATCAACTACTGGAGGCCGGGGTAAAAGGTGGTCTGTGAATTATGACACTCGGGACAGCTATTACGCGGGGATGGATCATGTTGAAGATGTACCAAAGAGACAAGAAGAAAAACGTTCCTTCGCCACGAAACTATGACTCGAGTGATTTGTCAGCGCGTATTCAATAAAAGATTCCGGGATGCTGGTTTCCATGGTTGCAAGATGGATGTGAAATGTCAGTTGGTGATTTTGAAGAGGAAACTGGTGGATGGTGGTTGGTTTTCCAATGGAATTTTAATGCTTTCGCATTAAGGGGAGTGCGCCGGGATAGACAGAACACGCCATCTCACGACCCCAGTTGCCCGAATGCTGCAATCAAGTGCACTTGAACGCCCCCTACGTTTTTCATACTTAGAACCTTAGACACCGTTCACGAAGTGCATTAGGGATGTGACAATGTTCGCGAGGCCTACAAGGCCACTGGGATCGTGGTCGTAAAAAACGAGCAGGGCTACAGTGTCGCCGTCTATAATCATTTATATAGATTCCTGGTTTTGTTAGACGTCAGATGTGATGAGGGGAAACTCTTGAAACGCTATCTTCGTATCAAGTGGGCCAACTTGATGTCTGTTTTATTCCGGCCACTTCCTCTTTACGACAGACTTGAGGTGTTTGATGCGAAAACTTCTTGAACGAAAGGTTGTACGTCAATAGCGGACCCGGCGGATCTTTATGACGGCTTAGGGACGTCTACTTGTGATAGGCAGCGCGACTTCTAACCCTCCCCCCTCTTACAACAACCCCCCGTGCGCCACAAAGTCATCGTTTGGCTATCGCACGAGTTCAGCAGTAAACGTTGGGTAGAGAACGGGTCAAAACACCCGCGAGGGTGATCAATCCGCACCTTTAACGATCGTTTTCGGGAGACCAGGAGCTAAAACCAACTATGTTCCATCGATGGGGGGTGGGATGAGGGGACGTTGGTGTCCTTGTCAGCGATGGTTCATAAAAATGACCTTTATGGCCTTCGCCGTGTGACGAAATCCACTTCTGGAAATATTGGCTGCCCAAGCTGCTGTCTTCTGCTTCTTGAATTGTGCGTCTGCCTCCCCCTCCCCCTCCCCCTCCCCCTCAGCGCCCACGTATCTGTCTCCATCCCTCGAGCTCTGTTCTCCACTTGCTTATCCCAAAGACGTATGTGGAGTGTTCACTGATTTTATTACCACTGAAGGTGGTTTAATGAAATCCTAAGGAAGTCACCAGTTGCTTAAGAAATTTTTGGAGTACCCGGCCACACATGCTTAGGCCGGACTGTTTCATTAATTACATTTTTTATTAGCAATTGGAAGAAATATTACGAAACCATTTCTGAAATAAACATTTTCTGTACACTGGGATACATTTTTTCTTTTCCAACCAATCCAAAGGTAACTAAGATTATGAGGCGTTACATGACAGACAGATCATTATAGCGAGGCGATATTCCAATCCCTCACTCAACAAGATAATGCGCATGTCACAATCAAATCTACTCAGTGTATAAGATAACTTCTATCGTGTGATTGCGCTGCCTTTGAACTTCTGCTGAACACCTTTGTACCCCAAATTATTTGGACTTTGAACACGAGGACAGCTAGAAGATGGCGCAGTGTGTGTTATGGTCCATTGAGACCAAATGAAATATTTTGGGGAAAAAGCCAAAAGATACCAGCAAGTAAGCCACCGATACTTGAATATATAAGAAATGTCCGGGGACTGGAAATGTCTTATGTCAACCGCGATCCAGGAACTACAGGTTCCAGGCTCATAACCAGAGCGACTAAGGATGACATTGGGAGAACTTAAACTGTAAAAGCCATGTTCTTCCCAATAAACGAAAATCCCATCAAAATACGCGTTCTCACTTTCTATCTATGGTGATTCATTGACGGTTTCACTTAAACACCCCTTTTAGGAAATTCAAAAGAAATATAGACGTTCTTAGTTCTGCCTTTGGCAATTCCAAAGAGAGCATTAAGATGTGATCGAAACGTTTGAGAAAATACAAGCCTTTTCTTATTGCAGATGCAATTCTTTGAGCAGTGTCACAGACGCTAGTTCCTTGGTAAACACCAGCGCGAGACGGGAGTGGTCTTTCGTTCCAACATCGACAAACTCTCTTCGGCAATATTCTGGGGGGCTGATATCGACTTTCTCTTTGAAAAGTCGATATCAGCTGACATTGTATTCTATAAAATAATCGTCTAAGATTAGGTTTTCTTTCCTTTTGTGGACAATCTTATTCAGTAAGTAAATATTAGCGTTTCGCTCGAGGAGGTACAATGACACCAATGCAGATAGGATGCTTTACAACACGTCGATAAATCAGCAACGACAAATCCAATGTACCCGATGGTGGAACCCCAAAAACCTCAATCGAAGTTCTTTCATAATAAGAAAGATTAGCTGGATGAAAATCCGTACTTTAATGTATTCTTTCATAAGAAAGTCTGGATGAAAAATCAGTTCTTCGATGTGTCCATCGACAGTTAACTCTTCTACATTCTTTGTTCCATCTTCGACCAATCATTGTTGAAGACGAATCCCACTCTTCAGCAGTCTCTTGTACGATCCATTGGAATTCTAACATGCCTCTCTCGTTCCTGGAGATAAAACTTCAATTTTAAGACAGGAAGAAAACCAAAAAAAATACATAATTAATTAGCCTGCTTCATTTGCATAATTAAAGGATTTTGTTAATCTATTTATAATACTCGATTTTATGAGGCGCGTTCAGTTTTCTACCAAAAAAACCAAAAATATTCTTTTTCTCACCGGCCTTGATAATGCGAACATAATAGATCCGCGTTTTAACAGCGTAGATGGCGCTAACATCGTTCACGTTGCTAAGTTACAGAAATAACGAACGAATTCCTATTGTTGACTTCTTTTGGTTGATGCACACCACGATAAATACTCGAGTTTAAGAATTATCCTTCAAAGAGGAGAAAATTTCTCCTTTTGTGAATTCTCCTCTGGCTTTTACCAATCGTGGGGGAGGTTATGAAATTCCAGAATACTCGCGCCGCGTTCCATTAGGTCGCCTGGTGAATCGGACAATGTAAAATATGCCCATCAATCTTTTGGTCGTCAATAAAGCCACTTTACCGCTATTTCCATGACCCCTGTCGGCGGTTTCTTCAGCACCCGACCCTTGTACATTCCCGTACGATTTGATAAACAGTCCCAAGAACGCTGTTACGATCAAAATATTCTCCGTCGACTTTTACGAAAGTTAAATTACCAAACGAAGAGTGGAATGATCATCAGTGGCTTTGGGAAAAAGAAGCGGAGGGCCATTTCTGGCAGCTGTTAAAACCAATTGGACTTTGTGTAATGATTTTCCCAACATATAATGACTTTGGAAACAAGTTATATTGAGAAAACAAAGTGGAGGAACAGATGTGGGAGGGGCTTCGCAATTATAAATTCCGGGGGAGTTAAAAACAAAATAGGAAAACGGGTCTTTGAAAACACTTTATGCCAAACAAATCTCTTCGAAGGAGAAATTTGTATTTGGGCAACCTCAATTAAAATTGGGATTTTAATAAGCGACTCTTTCAGGTGTCAACCTCAGATGGCATCCACAAATAGTCACTGCTCTGAGGATGACACACGCATTAATGTCAGACATTAGTAAGCGACTCCCAATCAAAAGAAATCTTTCAGCGCGTTAAAATTTATTAAATGCGAGATTCGTTTTGGTTGGTTAATGCTGAATAAGTTTGTTATCGAAGGTCATCCAAGGTTATTTAACAACATCAAGGTCGTTGAAGGTCATCCAAGGTTATTTAACAGCATCAAGGTCGTTGAAGGTCACAAAAAGGTTAGTGAGAAGTTAAAGGTCATTGAAGGTCACGCGAAGTTAGTGAATGACTTCAAGGTCATCTAAACGTTGTTGGTTGATGTTGATGGATGACGTTAAGGTTATTTAAGGTCACATGTTTAGGATGTCCTCCCAAAGAGAAAAAAACTATACAATCCTCGCCTAAGACTCACCTAACTTGATCTGGAGATGGTTGGTCTGACGCATGGTTGTAGTTTCGATGTGACTTTTTATTCCATAGTTCCTTTGCTGGCATGTCCTTTTCCAGTTGGAAGAAATGCGTGGAAATATTCGGGTTATCTTGCACTGGGTGGTTGTCTTTGCAGGATGAAATAGAAGTGCAAATATGGGTGAATAGAACTTGTGGCTCTGGCCAGAGGCCAGAAGGCTCGATTATCATTTGGACAAGAATCAAGTGTTTTACTCTTAGCCTGTTCAAAGAGTTTGGATTTGATAATCTAGAGAAACCTTAGCACATTTATTGGAAAAGAAAAAGATAGATGAGGACGAGATTTAGAGGGCAATGTGGAGTAAAGGATTTTGTCCCCAGAAGAATGATTTCACTAACTCCATCTGAGCAAACATTGGGACTGCAAGACCTAAACAAGTAATGCAAGCGAGACAGAGAAGAAGAATAGCAAACCTGCAGATCATCCCATGTTGCACTTTTTAATACCCAACAAGGTCATCTAAGGTCACTTGCTGCGAACATCATTAGTGAGAAGATTCAAGGCCATTTAAGGTCACACTAGGTTAGGGAATAACTACGAGGTCATCTAAATTCACTTGCTGCTAACATCATCCGAAAACCTAAAACATTAATGTTCATGGATGATGTTAAGGTCATTTAAGGTGACGTATGGTTAGAATGTCCTCCCAAAGAGGGAAAACTAATACAACCTAACTAATACTGACCTAGCTCGACCTGTGGTTGGTTGGTCTGACGTATTGTTGTAGTTTCGATGTGATTATGTTTCCAAGGTTTTGCCTTTGCTATCAAGCATTTTTCCACTGGAAGAAATGCATGCAATCTTTCCAGGATATATGGATACAATCTTTCCAGAATGCATACAATCATTCCAGGTTGTCTTTGCAACAGAAGTGCAAATATGAAACAGAAGTGCAAATATGGGTGAATTGAACTTGTGGACAATAGCTCTCGCTTTCTTTGTTTCTTGTGGACAAGAAACAAAGTAGAATCTTTGTTTCTTGTGGACAAGAAACAAAGATTCTACTCCTAGCCTGTTCAAAGAGTTTGGATTTAATACTCTCGACAAGTCTTAGCATATTTATTGAAAACCAAAAGGTAGATAAGGACGAGATTTTAGAGTGCAATGTGGAGTAAAGAATTTCGTCTCCAGAAGAATGATTCCACTAACACCATTTGAGCAAACATCGGAACAGGAAGATCTAAAACAGTAATCCAACCAAGGCAAAGAAGAAGAACAGCAATCCTGTAGATTATCCCATATTGTATTGGTTAATGCCAAACAGCACGAGGTTCCATTTGAGAAGAAGCCATCACCAAGTTGAGATCTAAGGCGGTCAGAGGATCACTCACTTTGACCGTGTACTTTGAAGGGTTGTCGGCGAGGAAAAGCTCAAGAGGTTATGGTTGTTTGGTAGTGTGAGGTCGTTAGTGATGCAAAAGCTCCAGCATCTCGACTAGATGGGTCCTAGTAAGTAAAAAGTACATGACCTCACGATCCCATGACACCACGATCTCATCATGACTTTAGCATACAATCCAGTAATACAAATTTTATTCGTAGAAGCAACCACACAGATCCGATTCTATACTTGATTCGAGAAGGAAATGTGGACACTGATGAGGTAAGCATCCCGGAAGAGCATTAGAAGGAACTATAGTTCGTTTGCTCAGTGTATCTAACGTCTGCTTCCACCGATAGTCCAAATACGACGACCGACAGCGAGAAGAATTCGAGCGAGCTGCATTATGCGTGGTCCATGACCTGCCAACTCCTAGTCAACTTAAATGGATCAAGAACGCGTGATCTATTTAATTAACCCTTCTTCGAGCATTGATTAATAGCGCAGCGACATTCCGCTCCTTATGACACCGTCATAACTCTCGACACATAGAGGGACGTACGATTTGGCAACCTCCAGAAACATCCCTTTAGGTGTCCATCGTCCCCCTCGAATCCACTAATACCATCAATTTGCATAACATTAATGAAGTCAGTGCAAACCCGGGTCAACCGAAGATCCTACAACCACTTTGAAAAGATACAAGAGACTGGGATATTCCATTTTGTTGCGAAGGGTGGTGGTGGTTAGTGGCGGGGGGGGGAAATGGCTTATGAATCCAGAAGTAATTTCACCAATTGGATTCAGCGTCTGTCATTGAACATCGTGACCGAGAGGCACGATTTTCGCGTGGCCAATTTCCATTATCGTCCTGTCCCTGTCGGTAGGTTTAATTACTATCACTAATTAGGGGCTCCTATTAATTGCATCTGGCGTTCCATTGTAGAACACCGGACCGTAGCCTCTCCAGTCATTAGCAGCGAGCCACAGTCTCTTAACACATCGAGCGGAGTACATGTCATCAGCACGAGCTGTGTATCCGCACCGGGGTCGATTACGTCACAGAATAGACAGTTTCCGAACGCGCGCGATATTATAGAGATGTGGTTATTACTCTAATGACCCCCGCGTTATTTTAAAGATCACAGCGTCTGGCTTCGTAATTTGCCTCCGGACGAGTTCGCCCATTGGCCACCCAATAATAACTTCCCCTTATGAAAGGAGAGAACGATAGATGGACCCCCCTCTCTTTCACCGGGGCCCCTTTATACGATGGAGCTCACTGTAATCCAATTATTGTAATTAATAGCTAGTTATGCCATCTTGTAATACGAACTCCTTTACAGCAGTCACCAAAAAAATAGATGCACCCAACTGCCATCATTATCGATGGTGCGTGCTGATGAGGGTAGTTAAGTTGGAGACAATCGTACCTCAAATGTCCCGGCTAATGAAGCGTCTTTAAAATGCCATCCTCCGTTTGGCTTTTATCACCCACCCGTTTAGATTGGTTTCCATGGACAGATCACCTTGTCTTAGCATCCCTCTTGATCTCTACAATTCCAGAGTAGCTGGAGGTGTTGCAAAGGCGATTTGCTATTATCTCAACATATTCTTCAGACATTACAACCAACTCAAATTGCCCAATTAATTAAGGAAGATGGGAGATGACACCGGGAAAATATGCAGCCGTTACCATGGTTACCCGGGCTTTGTGTGTTGGGAATTCCTGGAGGGCCTGCGATGCAGCGGACGCTTAAACAATTGATGGGGGAGGTTTGAACGCTAGCCGTGAGTTGACACGCTTTGGAAGATGGGCTGATGTATCATTGGTTCCAGTGGAAAGTTTTTATTGCAGTTGTAATAAATATTAAATGGAGACTTACCATCGATTGGATGGATTCTTTGCAATCTTCTTCTTCGCTATCCTGGAATGAAAAAAAAAAAAAAATAAACAAAAAATGAATATAGTTTATTAATAATTTACAAATATAATGTTATTAATTAATTATTAATAATTAAATTGTTTGCAGAATTAGAACTTGGAAATCAATAACAGAGTGTCACCATCTTGGAAAAGATGTGGTTCAATAGAAGTTCAATACAAAAGGTTCAGCTGATCATTCCAAGGTGGCCACATCTTGGAAAAGATGGCGACTGTAGAAAATGTCTCTCTGCGTGTGGTCAGATATTGAGAGAGAGATTTTTACCGGGTATTCGAGTTTTTAGTGTAGGTTCCCAAAAAAATATACACTACGTTGCCAAAAGTAAAGGGACACAATGATCCTCTAATGCAAGTGTTCTGGTTACAGAAGACGGATGCTGTTGCAGATGTAGAGAAACGAAGGATGTACATCTTTCTTTCTTTCTTTCCATTCTTCCCCGATGCGTGTTTGTGGTTTAAATGCCTCCCGCTGTAGTCTGTTTACAGGAAACGAATCTTGTAAAGTTGGAGTAGAATTGAATGCTCCAGACGACTATCATGATCATTACCCATATTCGTGATATAATCCCCGGATGTATGACTTCGGTTGGCGCACCATTTAAAGAGAATCGCAGTTGCCTTAACGAACCAGGGCCGGCATATTAAAATGTGTGTCCAATCTGGGGAATGGAGTAACTGCGAACTTAACGACTTGCCTTAATGGCCCATCTTTCTGTGTGTGATTTTGCGACACAACATCGCGGATACAAGGGGGATGCTTTGTTCTTTTCTCCTCCATTCATAGGAGAGCCGTAATGTCCGCACTCATTAGCTAAATCACCGCCTTGTCCATTTAACCCCCGGCCACTATTGTGTGTTACTTGAGATTTTATCCGCTCTACCACACACACACACACACACACACACACACGCACGCGCATGGCCAAGTGAATGAAGTCTTCATAATTATTCTCCCTCGCTGGGTGCAGCATTGGAATGAAGATTGCTCGACAGCAAACGGAGATATCAAATGTGTACAGGTACGGGTCAAATTATTAGGTGGAATAAGAATATTCATTTGGAACACGTGCCCTTTTGA
Source organism: Mastigoproctus giganteus (assembly GCF_048544385.1). Taxonomy (NCBI): domain Eukaryota; kingdom Metazoa; phylum Arthropoda; class Arachnida; order Uropygi; family Thelyphonidae; genus Mastigoproctus; species Mastigoproctus giganteus. The sequence continues at coordinate 244,823,260 of NC_143577.1, read as the reverse complement.
GCTCTCATAAATTAAGGAAATGAAAGCTGCATTTGAAGAGGATTTGCCCTTTGTATGGGACTCTGAAAAATTGGAAAAGGTATTGGAGGTGTGGTAAAGCAGCGTGTACGATGACCCAAGAGAAGGAAGACCAATCAGATTTGGTCTTCCTTCTCTTGGGTCATTCTGGAGATGGTTTTTGGACCGAATTGTGACGATGGATAAATGCTGGGTAGATCACTATGACACAGAAACAAAGATGAGCAAACAATGGAAACATTCACCCTCACCAACCCTAAAAAAAGCAAGGTGACGGGTCAATGTTTGCCAAATATGGTCATGTATTCAGTCTTCTGGGATATTACAGGTATCATCTTTAAAGAGAAGATTACAGAGAAATCTCTAAAGTATAGGAAAGACTGTCCATTATATGAGACTCTGAAAAATTGGACAAGATAGTTCAAGGTGTGCACAATTACCCAAGACAGGGAAGACCAAAATCGGGAGTTGGTCTTCCTTCTCTTGGGTCATTGTGGAGACGTTGATGGTTTTCGGACCAAATTGTGTACATCACTGTGACCCAGAAACAAAGGAGATGAGCAAATAATGGAAACATTCATCTTCACCAACTCCAAACAAAACAAGATCAAGGTTCAATTGTTTGCCAACAAGGTCATGTAGTCAGTCTTCTGGGACACTAAGGTATCATCTTTAAAGGGAGTACTAAAGACATCTCTATAGTATAGGGAGGACTGCACATCATATGAGACTCTTAAAAATTGGAAAAGATAGTTCAAAATGTGCACGGTCATCCAAGAGGAGGAAGACCATCTTAGGATTGGTCTTCCTCCTCTTGTGTCATTGTAGAGATGTTGGTGGTTTTTGGACCGAATTGTGAAGATGGATTAATGCTGGATACAACACTTTGATCCAAAAACAAAACAGATGAACAAACAATGGAAACTTCTTCTTCACCAACTCCAAAAAAAGGCAAGGTCAAGGTTCAATTGTTTGCCAACATGCTCATGTAATCAGTCTTCCGGAATACTAAAGGTATCATGTTTAAAGGGAGGACTAAAGAGACCTCTATAGTATAGGGGGATCTGTCCATCATATGAGACTTTAAGAAATTGTAAAAGATAGTTCAAGGTGTGCCAATGATCCAAGAGAAGGAAACACCTATCTCAGCCACCCACAGATCCTGTCATTGTGGTCCAAGTGGAACAGCTATCCCTTGAAGAAAGATGTGTTATTATAAATTTTGTAGTTAATGAGGAGAACGTTGACCATGGGGTTCTGTTTGCCTCATAATGCACGAGTTCCTGCTCATGTCTAAGGCGGCAACCCAATGAGTTCCGAGATTGTTGAACCTCCTCAAAACTCCAGAGTAAGCAGCGTTTTGTAGAGATGTTGGGCGTTTTTGGACAGAATTGTGATGATGGATAAATGCTAGGCACATCACTATGACTCAGAAACAAAACAGATGAGCAAACAAAGGAAACATTCACCTTCAGCAACCGCAAAAAAGGTAAGGTCATGGTGATGTCTTCTGGGACACTAAAGGTACCATCTTTAAAGGGAGAACTGCAGAAACCTCTTGGGAAAGCTATACAAAAGTGCCAACCTTACGACAATGGACTTTGCAACTAAGTGTGGCTTTTGCAATCTTCAACTTTGCTCTTTTGACCTTCTTCTTTCTTCAAATTAAGAAACCATTAAGGGGCTACAGATTTTAGACTGATGAGCAGGTAATTATTGAAATGGAAGCCTGGCGTTCTGCTCAAAGCGAGGAATTCTCTTCAAGAGACCCGAAAGACATCCACAGATGATAAAATTATGTATAAAAATCTCGCTATCCTAGCCTGAGACTGACTAACTCAGCGAGAGGTGAAAAAAACCATAAAAGTTCCTAGCACCGTTGACTGAATTTCAACCCGGGTATTTTCCACTCGGATGGTGATTATAACCACTCGTGAACATTGAATATTTTACAGATGGCGCCACCAGAAAACAGTGGGACCATTTTTTACAGATAGTAAGAACTATTTTTCTGGGGGGGGGAGGGAACTCAATGGGAATACAGTGAACTTGAGGAGGTGGGTCCAGAAACCCCCAATGCCAGAATGTTCGATTCCAGGCACGTGACGCATATTTGAAAAAGGGGGAACTTTGTTCGAGTCTTCGCAAAAATTTTCTTAAGCTGCTTTTTCCTAAACGAGACTCTTCAAATCTCGCTTCTAATTGTTTGCGATTCCCGCCAGCACGTGCCATCGAGAAACATCCTTCGCCACAAGACAAACGCGCCGACCACGCGCTAATATCTTCTTCCATTATCGGAAGGATCCGCTAAAACGTCCTCTTTGGAAACTCAACTCATTCAAAACTAGTAAAAAAACAAAACAAAACAAAAACTGGAGTCATCTTAGAGCGCGTGCCAGCAGATCATCCCCCCATCCCAACCCGCGCACTCCCCCCCCCAACACAACATCGACTGCCAACAACCAAACATTTCTGTCTGTGGCTTACAAAACGCCAAGTGATGATGACTTTGCAAACGATTTCTTTTTCCCTTAATCTGTCCACGTGGAATTGGACCACCCTGTAAAGCGGGGGCCGCCTAGCCACGAGAAGAGGTATCTAAATGCGCGTCTGTGTGTGTGTGTGTGTGTGTGTGTGTTTGCAGTGCGCGTGACGCTCGTTTCTGGGAAGATGGTAAGTATCGGAGAGGTGCATAAACGCTTTGTCCATTTGTTATCTGCTTTCTGACGATCTCCCACCAATCCGAAGACGAGAGATCCCCCCCTCCCCCAAATACATGTTTCATAGAGGACTACGCAAGACCCGCTCTTCCGAGGAATGTGTAGTTATGCGTTCGAAGAAAACGTTGACGACTCGGAGGAGAATGAGCAAAGAGAGAGAGAGAGAGAGAGAGAGAGAGAGAGAGAGAGAGAGAGAGAGAGAGAGAGAGAGAGAGAGAGAAGCGTGAAAAATAGGTTGGAAATGGAACCGGAAAGAGAGGCGAGATTTTTGTTAGGAGAGGATGGAGAGAGAGAGATGTGAATAAAAGATAAGTTCTCCTGTGATCTATTAGGGCTACTGGTCTGAGAGCAGTGGCATCAGGGAGGGTAGGGGTGCAGTGGGAGGAAGTGGCAAGCGAAAGACTTCTTCTCCATAAACACTGTAAAAAACCGACTGACATTACTTTATGGGAGAAGATTTATATGGGGAGCATAAGTGAAAGTTTCGAGAGCGAAAAGACCCTCCCCACTATTAGGGGGAAATCTGCGGCGATGTGATTTGATAGTAAAAGGAATTCTATTCGAAATAGATCCAGGTGGGTGGGTGGGGAAGGAGGGATTCGGTTTTTTCCAAGATGGAATGCACTTTTTGGAAACACTTCCGATGGTTTGGAGAATTAATTTTTAGACAAAATAAATTTGGTTTCATCTGCATCTTTAAGCTTGATTGGTGGAAAGGCAAAGATGTGGTACGATAGATAACAGTATGTAAAAAAAAAAAAGTTCAAATCAAAGAACCAACAAACAACCAGCCTAAGAAAATCAAACCAAAAGTGGATCTCTTGGACAAATAGAGTTTGAAAATTAAGCGTTTGTTAAATCAAAAAAAAAGTGGATCACTTGAATAAATCAAAATACGTAGAGAGTTTAAAAATTAAGCGGATCAAAATCTATTTCACTTGTTTGTGAAATCAAAAAGTGGATCAGCTGAATAAATAAAAATACAAACGGAGTTTACAAATTAAGCGAATCCAAATCTATTTCGGATGTTTCTGAAATGAAAAAGTGGATTTTTTTTCAATAAATCAAAATGTGTACGTAGTTTAAAAAGTAATCGAATCAAAATCTATTTCGCATGTTTGTGAAATCAAAAAAGTGAAACTCTTGAATAAATAAAAACATATATCCAGTTTAAAAATTGAGCGACTCAAAATCTACTTCGCGTGTTTGTCAAATCAAAAAGTGGATCACTTTAATAAATACATAGGGAGTTTAGAATTTAAGCGAATCAAAATCTATTTCGGATTTTTTGAAATCAAAAAAGTGGAACTCATGATCGATCAAAATACATATCGAATTTAAAAATTGAGCAATTGGAAATCTACGTTGCATGTTTGTCAAATCAAAAAAGTGAATCTCTTCAATAAATCAAAATACCTACGGAGTTTAAAAATTGAGAGATCCACTTTTTTCATTTCATTTCTGAAATTAAAAAAGTTGACCTCTTGAATAAAGAAAAATACACGTGGAGTTGTATTTTGGGGGATCAAAAAAATTGAGGGAATCAAAATCTGCTATGCATATTTATAAAATCAAAAAGTGGATCTCTTGGACAAATAAAAATAAATACAGAGTTTGAAAATTAAGTATGTTTGAAAAATCAAAAAAATAGATCTGTTGAATAAATGAAAGTACATACGGATTTTTAAAAAACCTGAGCGAATCAAAATCTAATTCGCATGCTTGTGAAAGCAAAGAAAATAAAAAATGGATCTCTCTCTTGTATAAATCAAAATAAATGCAGAGTTTTAAAAATTAAGCATATTTGGTAATTCAAAAAATGTGGATCTCCTTAATAAATCAAAATGCATACGAAGTTTAAAGAGTAAGCGAATCAAACTCCATTCTGCATGTTTGTCAAATCAAAAGAGTGGATGTCTCGAATAATTCAAAATAGACATAGAGAGTTTAAAACGTAAATTTGAAACGTGAACGTAAGCGAATCAAAATCTATTTCTCATATTTGCGAAATTAAAAAAAAAGTGGATCTCTTTAATAAATCAAAATACACAATTAGTTTAAAACTGAGTGAATCAAAATCTATTTCGTATGTTTCTCAAATCATAAAAGTGGATCTCTTAAATATATCAAAATAGACTTAGGGAGTTTCAAAATTAAGCGAATCAAAATCTATTTAGCAAGTTTGCAAGAGCAAAGAAAATCATAAAAGTGGATCTCCTGAATAATTCAAAATAGACTTAGGGAGTTTCAAAATTAAGCGAATCAAAATATATTTCTCATGTTTGTCAAATCACAAATGTGGATCTCTTGAATATATCAAAACGCATATGGAGTTTCAAAATTGAGCGAATGAAAATCTATCAAAAATTTCAAGAGTGGATAACTTTCAAACGAATATTTAATAAAGAAACGTGTCTTCCGCAGTAGTCGGAGAAAGTGGCGCCCTTCACGAGTTGTCATTAAAAATCAAAAGCTGTTGGGTGCGAGGGTGGGGTGAGCTGGTGTTGTACGTGCATCGAGGTTGAAGTCCGAAAAGGAAATAAATTATGGGGGCGGCGCAATATTTCAAGTTGTCGGGGGCGATTTTGCCCGATCTAAAAATGACCGAAAAGACAATCCATCGTGTGCCAAAGTTGAGCGGAAAGGTAGAAAGACGGACTGCAACTCGATGCAAGACGAAACGGTTGACGACTGCACCCTCGAGCATTTGTTAGCGGCTAACTGCGCGCGCCAGATAGTGATACACCGGAGAAGTTTTCGCGCTCCATCAACTCGGCACCATTTGTTTTAGACGAAAGGTCACCGCGTTTACATTTCACGGAAATTTCCGTCATTTATTAGCCCGGAGAGGTGGGCAGGTCTAAAATCAGTTATCCAATTGACACAGGGGGGAGGGGGAGAGGGGGAGGAAAGAGATTTTCTTTCGTCGTTGGCTCTTGCGCGCGCAGACGACAGCTGAAGTGAGTTTGCCGCGTGGCTTCACTCGGGACAGTTGTTAGTTGTGCGAAGGGTTTTTTGTGGGCGCGTGACAAGTTCATCTTATGGATGGTTTTGAGCGGTTATTAATGACGCTGTTTATGATTCCGAAAGTTCACTGCGAACTCGCTCGTGTCGAGTTCACCGACGACTAATGGGACACACGAACACAACGACTTTAAGTGAAAATAAATGACCTCCTCCCCACCCCACCCCGCCCCGCCCCTCCACTCTGCTTCTCTTCTCTCTTTCGTCCTCTTTCTCTCTACCTTTCTTTCACTCTCTCATTCTACATCTCATTTTCCCTCATCTGTCTCTCTATCTTTCCCTCGAATTTTCTTTAAATTATTTCGTTCCATTTTTTTCTCTGCTTTGCTCTATCTCTCCATTTCTCTTTCTTTCTTTCTTTCTTTCTTTCTTCAGATCCCCTCCCCCTCTCGCCTGTTTCTCAACGTGCTCATCATTCCACGCACGCCTTACATTTCAGCTGGAATCTGGGGAAAAGTGCAGAGAAGCCAGGTGAGGGCCCTTCTACTGATCCCCGCCTTCTTTGGGTCGGATGAGGAGCGATCCGTTCTTCATCCAGACATCGTCTGACTGCAAGGCTTTCAATAAGACCAGAAGTTCCGCACTTAACGCACTTTGCCTTTCTGCTTCTCTTTCTTTTCGTCTCTCTCTCTCTTTTCTTTTTGTCTCTCTGTTTCACTCATCTCCGTCTGTCTTTCTCTTTCTCTCTCTATTTCACTCCATCTCTCTCTCTTTCTCTTTTTCTGTGTCTCTCTATTTCTCTCTGTTTCGTCTTCTCTGTTCACTTTCCTCCTTTCCTCTCTTCTTTTTCTTTCCATTCTGATTTCTTCCTTTTCTTTCCTTCTCTCTGTCGTCACCTCTCCCCCTTTCCCCCCTCTCTCTTTCTCTCTCTCTTCTATTCACACCATTTCTCTCTCAGTGTTTTCTTTCCTCTCTTTCCATTCATTCTACGTCCTTTTATTTTTTCTCTTTCGTATACCTTCCTTTCTCTATCTTCTCTCTGTCTCTTTCTCTTTTCCTTTTGCGTCTTTCTTTCTTTTTCTGTTTTTTTCTCTTTTTCCCTTTCTTCCTCCTCTCTTTTTTCTTTCCTCTATTCATTCGTTTCTTTTTCTCTCTCTTTCTTATTCTCTTTTCTTCCTTCCCTTTTCTCTCTTCTCTAGTTCTTATACTTTTCTTTTTTCTTCTATATTTCCCTGCTCTCTCATTCTCTATCTGTTTCCCTCTTTCTCTGATTCTATCTCTCTTTCGTTTTCTCTGCTTGTCTATATCATGCTTTCTTTCTCTTTCTTTTTCTCTCTTTGTTGCTTATGTATAAATCTAAAAATGGGTTCCCCCTCCCCTCCCCTCCCCTCAATACTAATCCTCGCATCATGTGCACCCGCCAAACCCTAACTCGACGTTTCTTAAATTTCGAGTTCGTCTGCTGTTTATTGCGATCAGCTGGGAATCATGCCTTCCGGTGAAGGCAATCAAAAATGTACAAATTCCATGTAATAACTGAAGTCACTGCGTTACCGACACGCACTGAACGTGCCAAGTAACCCCCCTTCGCCTCCTCAAATAAATCGGATGATTAATAGCTACTCTCGTCGCCAGGGGGCACTGTATTAGTTTATATCGGTGAGACTCGAGATGCAGATCGCCGCGGTGTAGATGCATCCCTGAACACCAGATGGCGCTGTTCGCAGTCACGTCGACCTCCGTCAAAACATAATTTGAAACTCCTGGGGGCGGGGGCGTATCTGTAACCCCATCACGTCAGGGGGTGAACTGGCACGCGGTTGAAAAATGGCCCGAGTTTGCATCGAAATTGAGTTTGTCGCTTTCGGCCGGAGTTCACCTCTTTCCACGAGCTCCGAATAGGGCCCGCCACGAACAACGGCGGTGCGGGGTCCCCGGGAAACCTTTTCAAAGGAGCGACGCAAACAGAGTGAAGATATCAACTTGCTCGGACAGGAGGAGAGAAAGAAAGAGGTAAAAGCGGATTTATTGCCTCACTTCGAAACTTCCTGCTGACATCGCCTCGAGCACCCCTCCCCGGCCCCTCCCCCCCGTTAAATTCATTATGACGTAAGCAGCCGGTTCGACAATCAACTCTTTCGGCTCGCTTCATTTCCCTGACGTTGCCATGGCGACGGCACGCGGGCCTGTAACGACGTCGAGTTTGGGGAGAAGCGATTCCGAGGGTGTTTCGAAGTTTAAAGCGACGGCAGAGGGGGGGGGGGGAAAGACCGGCGTGAGATTTCTTCGGAGCCCCGCAGGTGCTGGTCGGAAGTAAGTGGCGGCCGCAATGACAGAAGTGTATCGGTCTCGCAGTTGTACCGCAGGGTCGTGTTGCGAGGCTCTTCCATTAGCTGCTCGGGACTCCTCCCCGAAGAGCACGTGGTGACGAGCTCGAAGTTCCCCACCCCACCCCCATGTACAACGAACTTCGGGACCAACAAAGGCATCCCTCTACAGCAGCGAGGTCAACGGTGTGGGAGTAGCGTGCCCTTTGCACCCCATCTGAGGACACAAGCGGAGGTCACCTCCAAAATCTCATTCGTCCTCTGCCGAAGTTGCTGCGCGATGTCAACTGGATGCAACCATTCAAATCCCCCTCTTTCCATCCCCCATTGCTCACTCTCTCCATTTCCTTCTTTCCCTCTCTTTCAATCTTTCTCTCTCTCGCTCTCTCTCTATCTATCTCTTTTAATCTCTCTCTGTCTTTCAATCTTTCTCCTTCTCAGTCTAAATCTCCTTCTTTCCCTCTCTCTCTCAATCTTTTTCTCTCTTTCTCAATCTCCTTTCTCTCTCTCTCTCTCTTTCAATCTCTTTCCTTCTCTCCTTCTTTTCCCCATTTTCCTATCTTTATTTCTTTCCTACTCACACTTTCGCTCTCTCTTCCTTTATCTCTATCTCTCCTTTCTTTCTCACTTTCAGTCCCTCTTTCTTTCTTTCTCTCGCTGTGTTAGTCTTTCTTTCTCTCTCTCGCTTTACTTCCTTTCTTTTTATTTTGTCTTTATCTCTTTCTCTTTTTGTCTCTCCTTTCACTCATTTCTTTGTTTCTTTCTCTTCTTCCTCTTCACTTTATCTCTCTTTATTTCCTTTTTTATCTCTGCCATTTTCTCTTCCTTGTGTCTGTCATTCTTTCCCCTTATTCTGTTTTCCTTTCATCTTATTGTCTGTGTCTCCTCTGTCTTATTCTCTTTGCCTTTCTCTCTTATTCCTTCTACTTGTTTTCTGTCTGCTTTCTCTGTCTTGTTCTCATTTCTTTTGTTTTCTCCCTCTCTTTCTGATTCTCTTTGCCTTTCTCTCTCTCTTTCCTTCGTTAACTCGATTTTTTCCTCTTTCTGTCTTTATGATCTTTCATTATCATGCACGGTGAACAGCAAAGATGTCAAATTGCGATCCAAATGCTCTCGTGGGTAGTACAGTTGGAATAATCACCATCCCTCCCCCACTTGGTTGAAAACACCCGAGTTCGAATCCCGTTCAATGACGCGAAAAACGTTTATGGGTCTTTTACACAACGTCGCTGAGTTAGTCAGTCTCAGAGGTTGTAGCATGGTTTTTCACCCAGAAAACAGCAGACCACACAACACACGCAATTTACTGGTCTATCGTATAAGGCGCAATATGGCCTCAGCTGCTGATGTACCAAAACCATACAACCACCAACCAAACAACCAACGACCCACAAAAAGTACGAATGGCACCACTCTCTTCCATATCCAGAAAAGAAATTTCTGAACCAACAGACGTCCTCCCACAGCCACTTCCACACACACAAATTACACAAAACTCATCGAAAATTCCATTGTGGTATAAAAAAAATCCCTCACAGAAAGAACAAACCTTCCACGTTTCCATCTGCAATACTTGAGACACGGGTCCATCACTTTCACCCGGAGACAAAGGACCAACAGTGAAAAAGTAGCTGCTCCAATTCCAAAGAAAGCCAAGTTGATTCCTTTTGTTGGCATTAGCTTTTGGGAGGCTGATGGAGCATTGATGGATAGTGGATTATCTTCAGAAACGCCAGACAGTCACAAGGGCATATTACTCACACCTTGTGGAGTGTCTGCATGAAAACATCAAAGACAAATTCCGCAAAGTTGTCCTGTTCCACGAGGACAACGCGCCTACGCACAAATCAGTCATTGCCAAGGCTACACTGCATGAGTTGAGCGTGCCTTTGAAATCTTGGACCATCCCCAATATTCACCAGATCGCGTAACGTTGGACTTTCACCTATTTCCTAATTTGAAAAATGCCCGGATGGCAGCGAGGAGTCTGACTCAATCCATCATGGGACGTTACTGTATGAGCTGGAACATGTTGGGATTATTGGAAAGATTCTAAGATGGAACGTAGAGTGGTGCAGGGCAGAAAGCAGAGGGCTGTGATCATTAGAACTTCAGATTGGTGTAACGTCAGGAGTGGGCACTCCAAGAATCAGTTCTTGGGCCACCGATGTTTCTAATTTTCATAAATGACATCCACGAAGGGGGATGCCAAAATTTACAGTTGATGTAAAGTTTTCTTTTGGCCAATGAGCTGTTAATTACTGAAATTATCTTTGAGAGGAGGGCTGACATTTATTTTCTCCCATCTAATCTTTCTCTCTCTTTCCCTGCGCGTCTGATTCTAGTTTCCCCCTTTCTCTCCAACTTTATTTCCATTCCACTCTTCCTTCTCTCTTTCCCGATAGCAAAGAATTCACGAGTCTGAACACATCGAGCGTAACCATGCGCATTAACGGGTTCAGCTGACACCACGATGGAAGATGTCCCAACAAAATCGAAGATGATGGAAGCATCTTTGTCTAAGATGATCTTCGATGGAAAATCATCTTCCATCAAGGTCTTTGCAATGAGCTGCGTTAAATCGAGTTTATAATTACATTACCACCGAATTGCATCATGGGTAATGTCATCTGGAGAAACCCAAAAACGTTGCCGATGATGTTGTTCACGTGCGAGTTGACATAGCAACCACAAATCTTGTAAACTGATGATAAACGGGTACTCTGTGACATCCTATATGCTGCTCCAATACGTGGAACACGGTATTTCAAACTTTGTATCCCAAAATTTGTGAGTTGGGGTGCTTACAGCCTGAAAAACCATGAGGGGGTTATAAGATGGCGACCACAGCGCCATTTGTTGGTGAGAAGATGCGATCTATAAATCCACGCCCAAAGAAAGGCAATTATCCTTAATTAGCGATACTTACTGCATACCATTAAGAAGACAAAGCCTTCCCCCCCTGGCAATCCCTTAGGGATGGCAAACTTGTTTATTTCTCGGAGGAGAAATTTATTTCTTGTTACGCCTCGCTGTCTTTACCAAACTTCTTAAGTATCTCTCGCTTCTCTCCGCTCCGTGCGGTCTCTTCTCCGAACCCTCGCTCGTGCGCATTCCCCTCCCCCTTTTTCCGGTTTTCCTACAGCCGTTGCAATATGCCCACAGTCTTACTATTTCTTCGTTATTGATGTGGGGAAAATCCCGGCTAAGTGTTTTCCAAAGTCAACTTGCCCCCCCCACCCGCTCCTCCCTTCCTCACCCCCCCATCCAACTCGCGACAGTCGGACGCAGTCTGTGCGGGCCCGAATTTGAATAAGGTTCTCTCGCAACCCGACCGAAGCTTGTGGGCGAAACATTAAAGGAAGGAAAGAGAGAAGAGGGAAGGAAAAAAAAAAGAAAGGGGGAAAAAATCCGAACTTTCTTATTGGCTATGCACGCGCGGGCTCAACTTTGCTCGTGTTGTTGAACATGGAAACAATCTTTGAGTCGAGCTATTGAAAAAAGCGTCGCTCGTATTTGTGTGGGTACAAAAAAACCGAGGGGGGAGGGGCGGGGAGAGAGAGAGAGAGAGAGAGAGAGAGAGAGAGAGAGAGAGACTTATTGGCAGAACCGAAGATTTCGAACGAGGGGTTTAGGCAGACTCGTAGCTGGGTAATGGGAAACAGTTCTGCTGGGTGGAATCGAAGGTCCAATAAACGGAAGTCAGAGCCGCGCTGTGTTCTTCGACATGGTAACGAGGCTATTTCCGAAAAGCCTTAATGTGATTGTCATGTGTACAAACTTTATTTGGATCCGAGAGGCTTTTTCTCTTTCTTTTTCTTTTAACTTCGGGACTCTTCTGGTCTTTGGTGCTGTTGTTTGCAGTGGGGGGGACTCCATTTCCCTCCTTTAATTTCCTCAGTCGATACGTTTCGGTATCTTTTCTGATCGCTACATACGTAATCAGAGAGTGGTAATGTTTTGTTCCAATCTATGTGTGACGTGGTAGCATGATGGATGCGCGTTTCTTTCTCACGAACTATTGTTTGAACACCATCTCTGTATCCTTTGCTATTTTTCTTTTGCTATCTTAACAACGAGAGAATTAATACTTCCGCAAGAGGGCGCCATCGTCGATTGATGTATGTCAAGAAGCAAATGATTATCTCAATAAATGCAGGAGAATTTTTTAAATTGTAGATGGTTGTGATTAGAACAAAAGCGCCAAAACGTAATAGAGGAGAATGTAAAATGCGGCAATAAAAACTTCTTTATGGCACCATCTGTCCGAGAAGTAAAGTGAAAAAACCTAACATAGAGGAACGCAATAAGCGAGAAAAATCTAAAATAGAGGAACGCAATAAACGAGAAAAATCTAAAATAGAGGAACGTAATAAGCGAGAAAAATCTAAAATAGAGGAACGCAATAAGGGGGAAAAATCTAAAATAGAGGAACGTAATAAGCGAGAAAAATCTAACATAGAGGAACATAATAAGGGAGAAAAATCTAACATAGAGGAACATAATAAGGGAGAAAATTTTAACAGAGGAATGTAATAATCGAAAAAAAAATTTGAGAGAGGAACGTAATAAGTGAGAAAAATCTAACATACAGGAGTTTAATAAGCGAGAAAATGTAATATAGAGGAACGTAATAAACGAGAAAACGTAATGTGGAGGAACGTAATAAACGAGAAAACGTAATGTGGAGGAACGTAATAAACGAGAAAACGTAATGTGGAGGAACGTAATAAGCGAGAAAATCCAGTGTAGAGGAACGTGATAAACGGCAAATGTGATATAGAGGAACAAAATAAGTGAGAAAAAGCTAACTTACAGAAAGGTAATAAGAAAGGAAAATGCAACATAGAGGAACGTAATAAGTGAGAAAAATCTAACAGAGAGGAACGTCATAAGCAAGAAAAATCTAACATAGAACGTAATAAGCGAGAAAAATCTAACATACAGGAACTTAATAAGTGAGAAATGTATCATGAGGATCGTAATAAACGAAAAAATCTAACTTACAAAAAGGTAATAAGCGACAAAATATAGGAACGTAATAAGCGAAAAAAATGTAACATAGAAGAAGGTAATAAGAGAGAAAATGTAATATAAAGGAAGGTAATAAGCGGGAAAATGTAATATGGAGGAAAGTAATAAACGAAAAAAATCAAACATAGGGGAAAGTAATAAATGAGAACATCTAACATACAGAAACGTAATAAGCGAGAAAATTTTAACAGAGAAGAAGGTAATAAGAGAGAAAATGTAATACAGAGGAACGTAAAAAACGAGAAATCTGACATACAGGAATGTAATAAGCAAGAAAATGTAATAATATAAAGGAAGGTAATAAGCTGGAAAATCTAACATACAGGAACGTAATAACCGAGAAAATATGATATAGGGGAACTATAAAGTATTTAAATGCAAGAGCCTCATGCCACGTGGTAGAATGACTAATGTATAAGTTCGTGCAATGGCATCACTCTCATATGGTGGAGTTACTCTTCATAACTGGGTTGTCCCTATTGCAACACCAGGATACCTACCCACCCATCGATGGGAGGTCAATAAGCCTCGAAACGGTGCCTTCTGGGTGGTAGTGCAATACCACGGCAACCAACTGGTTGGCTGCGAATTAAACTGATGCGATTGCGCTGTACGTTAATATAGAGGAACGCAATAAGGAAGAAAATGTAATATAGAGGAACGTAATAAGCGAGAAAATTTAACGTAGAGGATCGTAATAAGCGTGAATTCCATGGAAATTGACGAGATGATGACGTGTGGACGCCTCACGAACAACACAACCTCATTTAAAACTGTTGTGCGCCGTTCACAATGGCGTCTGTTGTCAGCCATTCGGTGAAAAATCGAACGAAGAATTAAAAGTCGCAATCTGAGCCCGACGCTCCATTGACCATCTCGAGGAGACGCAGCGGAGCATCGATGCACGGCGATGCATCCCTTTTCGGGCCATCCGTGCCCTCTGAGCGCTTAATCTACAACGCGCGTGTTTTTCAGTTTACAACAATATTTTTCTGGCACTTTCGCGTAAATAATTGGTCCCCTATGAACGCTTCCCTATAAAGAGAGACGCTGTCGCTTCTCGGCGCGCAAAATATCCCCTCGGAGACAAAGAAACGCATGTTTAGCGTCTTCGCGAAACCTCCGATCGAGTACCATTTCGTAATTAAGCCTAATTATGGCCTCAAATTAACGCGGCTTGTTCGTTGAAACCGTGCCACGCGCATCCTCTGTTGCCTCACTCGCAGCCCCTATCCGCTATTAATCAGATAAGCATCCCCCCTTCTTTGAATGAGGGGGGCAGAAGATGAAACCTGTCGCTCTGCGATACGCACCTCGGGGCAACACTTTCTGCCCGGCCCTTCCCGAGAGAGTAGTAAAAAGTTTTTTTAACTATTTGCATAAGCGTTTTGTTCAAAAAATGATAGCGTCTGCTTTTGCGTGTGACGTACAGGAAGCGCAGATGCATCACGGGAATGTTTTTCGGTGCTGATATAAAAGTTCGCTGTCACCTCTCTGATTTGTGACCCCCCACTCCCTTTCAGCGGCTAAATTCGCTCCTTAATGAGACAATAGCGACTTCCCGCTGTGGCAAGCGAACGGGGGAGTTGGGGGGGTGGACGCGAGAATGAAGTTTTCTGTTGCGAAAGCATCCTTTTCTTCGACTGTGCCCTAGAGTGGAACACATATTTCTTGAGAAGATAAAAAATTAGTTTGTTAGATGGTGTTGCCACAGGCTCTACCGAAACCTCCCATTTATTGGTGCCAAAAGAAGAGAAAGAACTTTAGTCGTTTACTGGATTCTCACCAGAGGGCGCCGTCTTAGTTTATCTCCTCCCCTCCCCCCACCGAAATGAGTTTTTACAATGAAGAAAACAAACTGCACTGACATCAAAGAAAAATGAACTAATATTTGATACAGAAACGGCCAAAAGATGTGATTAATGTTGCGAAGGGGCGTAATTAGCTTTTTTTTCTTTTGGTTTTTTTCTCAATCGTTCTATCAAAAGACGCACGCTGTACGGTATTGTTGGAATGGAAGGGAAAAAAATGCGACGTATTGGAAATGTACAGAGCGAATTTAAATAGCTTCCCACGTGCATTTAAATTTTTTAAAATCTGCTGTTGATCAGACGACAATTCATAAAATGCAAACGGGGATGTTTATAAATAAATTTCAGTGTAAATGATTGTAGAGCATGGATTGGATCTTATGGCCAAACTTTGTTGATTAACTCTTTAATTTGACTTTAGAGATTATTCAAGGCTTATTGGAGGAAAATTTTTCTCAACTCGGCCTGCACAAATTGGTAAAACCTTTTGCAATTTAGGTTTGTTGATGCCAATTATGAAAGATTCTAATTTTTTAGCAAGTTGATGTACAGGACCTTTGCTAGCAGCGAGAAGATTATTAATCCTCTAATGGTGACCAAATATTGTATTCAGGTATTGGTTCCTCATCCAAAATGAAAAAAGAAGATATAAAATTTCTACACTGCTCGACAAAATTAATAGAAAACGTAGAAAACGTGGTGTGACTCGTGCAGCTTGCCATGAAGAGGGACAATTGGAGGTGAGGGACAATTAGTACCATAGACTAACGAGGAAATGAGACAGCCAGAAACTTCGGACAAGTATAAGGGATATTTCTAGGGGGTTGTAGAAGAATAACCAAAAAGGTCACAATACAAGTCAATTCAAGATGGTCACCTGATACTAGTGCAGCGTATAATCCCCTCCAGCGGCTAAACAGCGTTGAACCATGTTCATGTCCAATGGCCAGCCATCTCAAAGAATCATCTAAACGAAGATGACTTACCATCTTCGTTTAGATGGGCCACGTTGCCCAATATTCATGAAAAACATTTTGTTCTGTTAATTTTGTCGAGCAGTGTATAAAGGGTGCAAAAATTTATTGGAAATTATAAGGAGTTGCTCTTAGGGAGGGCATTGTAGAAGATGCTCTTTAAAGATATTTCCACCTTGGGAAGATGAACTCTTCGACTGATCAATTTACTGAAGAAATCTTATTTGAACTTTGTGAACATATTGGAAAACGGTATTTGATCCAGATACTCTTCTCTTTATTCAAATCCATCGCATTTTTCTTCAGAAGAGGGGAACCCGGATGAAATAATTACCATCCTCTTGTCGCGTTTTCCAGCATCGAAAACCGGAAATAAATGTCACCCTTTGCCATGAAAGCGAATTGATAAATTGGACCGCGTTTAATGAGGCAATCCTTCAATATGTCTTCACATGGCTTTGAATCTAAGCTTCCGGCCATTATAAATGAAAGATAATTATTTCCCATCATTCCCAACTCACCTACATCCTTGTCCCCAATGCACTTTATCCCCCTGTGAATCTCCACTTATTAATTCGGTTACTGTCATCTACCGATTTTATTCACAAAAGGGGGCGGCCTGGGGGAGGGAAACATCATTGCACGTGCTCTCTATTAATTAGATTTTGGATGGTAGACCCCAGTAATTAGGTTTAGGATTCGAAGATGAGTGACACAGACATTTATCCAAGCATTTCTCCACTCTGCCGCCTCCCTTCACACACACGAACGCACAGATTTATGGTCCCCCCCCCTTCCGGGTCTTAACTTCAATTACTCCCCGCTTTGTTAATCTATTGGGGGGTGAGTTAGCCGACTAATAAACACCTCTTTGCATACCATCAAAGAGAAGAGAAAACAAGGCCAGAAATTAGATGGGAAGCGCAAGATTTGACTCAGAAACAGTTTCCTGGACATTTATGATCGATGTCTGCAGCGCCAGCTAGTGGGAGTTTGTTGAATTGAATGCTTTCGTCACCAGGGACATTGATCATTGGATATTTATTGGTCGGTTATTGAATTAGATCCATCGGTTAGTGAACTAGAGCCACGAATACAGCGAAGGGTGGAATGTTGGAGAAGATTGAGGTTCGATCAGTTATAGAATTTCTTTATTTGCAAGGGTTGTTGTGGTAGTTGGGTTTTTAGGAGCATCAGCGATTAAGGCCATATTGGTCGATTTCCTGTTTGCTGGATGGTAGTTAATAAAAACTACCATCGCCTGAGACCTGCTGATTGAGCCACGTTGTGAAAAATGCCCATAAAAATTCATCCGGTCATGGACGGGACTCGAACTCAGGTCTTTTCCACCCGGTGTGGGGAGGCCGACGATTCTGCCAACTGAGCTTCCCACGAGGGCCCAAGGGAAAGAAACAAAAAAGAAATCCACGAGGAGAAGAAAGTTTGAGGATTGGCAATGAGAATCTGAAAAATTGGAAAACAGACAGCTAAAGCAGTGTGCATGATGACCCATCTTATCCACAGAACCGTTGTGGTCTAAGTGTAACAGCTAACCCTTGAAAACAGACACGTGACTTTGTCGAGATCCACGGATCTGTTTGTACCAAACTGCACAAGATCCTGCTCAGGTCTAAATGGCAGTCAGATGGTTTTTTGACCAAATTCTGAAAATGGATCAATGCTGGGATCTAGAAACAAAACAGATGAGCAAATAATGGAAACTTTCATCTTCACCAGTCCTCGAAGAAACAGCCAAGGTTCAATTAGTCACCAAAAAGGTCATGTTCTCAGTCTTTTGGGACTCTAAAGGTTTATCATCCTTACAGATTTCTTTCCAGATGGCAACAGCATCATTGGGGAGTACTACACAAACCTCCTTGGAAAGTTAGGAGACTCCATCGAGTTGAAGAGATGCGGGATGCTGTCAAAAGATGTTTGCCTCCTAGCTGACGATGCTCCTGCTTCCTAGGATGTTGTGTCCTCTCTCACTGGACTTCAGTACGGTGTCTTTGAAAATCTGCAGCACCCACCACACTCTCTTGACCTCTCACCTTCAGACTTCATCCACTTCCCCAAAATGAAGAAACCACCAGGGCGCCACTGAGGAGGAAGTGATTAATGAAGTGGAAGCTTGGTTTTCTGCTCAAAGTGAGGAGTTCTGTTCAAGAGCTTATGTCTACAGATGGACAAAAAAGGAGAGAAGAATGAAAGTGCCAGCCAACTTTCAAATCCTTAACTCAAATATTTCTAGGTGAGGATAAATGTTTATTGACCGCCCCTTCATAAATGAAAAGGGCCATAGTTTGCAAATCAATGAAATTTTTTATGAACTATTTCATGCCCCTTCTGTTCGCACCCTAACTTTTTTTCTACAGTGTAATTCTGAATTTATAGAAGATAAAACAAGCAGCTGAGGAGAGTTTTTCATCCAAAAACTGGGTACAGAATACACGCGATTCAGAACACTATGTCCTAACACCTCATTCCCTTAATTGCCTTAGCGTCCGTCATCGTACCAATTGAGACAGGAAGTTAATAAAAACAAATTACAATCGAGAAAGGGTTCGCATTGTCTATGCAGAATATCTGCAACGACTGGACAAAGCCACTGGTGTGAAGTTTCTATGACGTCATCGGGATTTCCCATATTGACTCAAATCAAAGAAGTCACACGTGCGGACGGACACACAGACTTTCAACAATTAGTGTTAATGAACACAGTTGGAAAACTTACAGTTTAAAAGATGTATGACACATTTAGGGGGAGGAGGGGGGTTGTTCCAACCTTGGAGATATTTGATTCTCCCCTCTCCCTCCAAAAAAAATGTAAACCATGCGACTGGATGCAACCCAAAATCGAATTCTTCTGCCCATCTTGTTTATCTTCCCTCATGTATCGTGCTCGTACTCTCCTCTCCATTCCTTATTCGATAAGAGCAATAAACAAGCGGAGATGCGGAAAATCCCCACCCTTCCCCTTCTGTTGCTATGGTTACCATTAATTCCTCCAGAAAAAAAAAAAAAAAAAAAGGGGAACATAACCATCCGTAGTTGTTCATCTGTGAGGATGTTTTCTGTTTATCCGAACCACTCGGATTCTGCTCCCATTCCAGAGCCCTCCCCCATCTGGGGGAGGCTCCCACCCTCATATCTCCACTTAACAGGCCTTGTCGTGCCAATCCCCAATTTCTTCATATCGTAGGGGAACGCGTGGCTTGTCATTGGGTTAACATTTGCATCAGAAAAATCTAGGTTAACCCTGCCATCGATGGAGGCTCAGCCTACACAGATATCTGTAATACAGATGCCTGTGTCATGTCGGCTTTGATAGCCCTCGCGAGCTTGGAACGCCAGGAACTAGCGGAATGCGGGCGAAGTATGTAGCTCCGGCTAAAGCGACCAAGGCAGAGAGGGAGAGGGAGAGGGGGGGCGGACGAGAGAGGACATATCGCCTTCTCATTATCCGTACTTTCTTTTGGACCTGTCGCCAAGCTAAATGGATCGGAGAAAACGGAGGCAGAGATTATCAGAAGTTTGATTTACGTTTGGCACGGAAGAGGGAGGTGTGATTTAGTTGGCAAACACCCCACGGGATCGGTACATTAATAGGAAGCGTCGACGAATTATGTCTTAGATTTGTCGCCATGAACTTAAAATTCGTCCTTGGATTTTTTTTTTTTTTTTACGCACAAGGAAGGGTTTTTCTCGTTTTGGGATACAAGATTGTAAATACGTGCTCAGTAAATGAAAGGCGATTAGGGTTAATTGTTTACTAAGATGTTTTGTTCTCAAAAACAAGTGTTTTTGCACGTTTATTCGTTTTGATGAACATTGACTCTCTGAGAAAGAACTTTCGACCTACAAGAAGATCGCGACACGTTTCAAATTATTTTTCATTACTTGAGTAATGTTATTCGCTTAACGGCTTTTCGCTTTACGCGGCATATTTACAAATCTGTCTGCGACGTTAAGTGGGAAAATAACTCAGATGACTTGCGGAGGAGTAGAAATCATTAAAAAATTGAAACTACTACATTCCTTTCCATAATATTAAGAAAATTTATAGCAAGTTTCTTAATATTGTCTGTCCTGGGAAAGAACTCGCCATCTACAAGAATACCGCGACATATTTCAATTTTTCGAAAACATTATTCGTTTTACGCGTATATCAAAATTTAACGACGTTAAACGAGGAGATACCATATACTGCAGATAGATGATCCTTCTGAGGGACCTCACGTTCCTTGGATCGCATTTCCTCCCCCAAAGCAAAACGTAATTTATATCGTTTTTTGTTATAATGAATATTGTCTTCCCCCAGAAAGAATTTGAGACCTACAAGAAGATCGCGACACTTTTTAATTTTTTCATTATTTCTAACGTTATTCGCTTAATGTTTTTCGCTTTACGCGATATCTTTTCAGAAATTCATCTAGTCTACAGCGTTAAGTGGAATAACAAACTATATACCATCCAGATAAATAGCCTGCACCTGCAAAGGAGCCTCCATTCTCCTGGACTAAATTCCTTCCCATAATTCCAAGAAACTTTATGTTTCTAATATTGTCCGTTCTGAGAAAGAACTGGCGACCTACAAGAACATCACAACATATTTCAATTTTTGAAGAAAAAAATTTTTAATTATTTCTTATAGGTATCTTTATTCGTTTTACGCGTATATGAAATATTCATCTACAACGTTAAACGAGGAAACACCTTACGGTTCGGATAAAGACCTCGAAAGGGACCTGATGTTCCTGGATTACAAATCCACTTCATTGAAAAAAAAAATTAATATTAATGTAATTTACAGCACTTTTGTTAAAAAGAACACTGTCTTAACTCGCGACCTACAAGAAGATCGCGACACACTTCAAAATCTTTTCTAAAGAAAAAAATAGAAAAATAGACAAATTATCTCTCGTATTTCTGCAAATTCTCGATAGATGGCGAAACAGTCATTTAAACCACCATTTTTTTTTTTTTTTCTAAAAACAACTTTATATTTTTAGCCCACCTTAATATAATTTCCCAAACAGTCCTCTTTGAGAAATGAATACCACAATCTTGAAAATCCTCAAGAGGGGAAAGTATCTCCATAACGAGCCATCACGTAAGATGAATAATTTATAAGAAAACTCACTCGGGGACACAAGCACGAGGAAAGATTTGTTGGCGATGCGCATGCGCGATCAATTAAATAATGGATAGAAAAACTCTCATCTTCCGGTTATTTAATACGAAAACGCGTTTTCCAATCGAGCAACTCCAAAAAGAGCCGATTAAATAAAAAAAATAAAAATAAAAAATAAATAAATTCCCCATCGTCTGCTATAGTAATAGTTTTACTTGTTTCCCAACCCCCCCACAATCCCCTCAAACTATATTTCAAAGATAGTAATTGAAAATAATCATTTTCAGCCAAATTGATAAAATAACTCCCAAAATAGAGACAGTTCCGACTGAAAAAAAAATAACTTTCGGAACTGTTCTTTAATAAGCTCCTAACAACTCTTATCTTCTGACTCAAAGCGTGTTCTCT
The DNA here is from genome assembly GCF_048544385.1 of Mastigoproctus giganteus. NCBI lineage: Eukaryota > Metazoa > Arthropoda > Arachnida > Uropygi > Thelyphonidae > Mastigoproctus > Mastigoproctus giganteus. The sequence goes on along the minus strand of NC_143577.1, from coordinate 244,801,870 downwards.
AAACAAAATCTTGAAAAGAAAGAAAGAAAGAAAGAAAGAAAGAGTGACGGTAGCTAATATTCGGCGTTAGCAATTGGCGAAGAGCGCTTCTACTATCGCTCCCTCCGCTGAGGGCAACGAGATAGTGTAAATATTAGAGCGGTGTTAGCGGGCCATGATGGATTAGCAAACATGTCCTCCCTGACAAAAATCATTTCTTTAATAGGTTCGCATGGACTGCCATTCTCTTCTCTTCCCCCACTCCCCCTTCCCTGGCTCCGGCCCCCGCCTCTATCTTTTCCGAAATTCGCCTCAGTGACGTCACTTGAAATGTACAACCGCGGCTGACTTCGTGGAAACGTGCGATGGGATAATCTTCCTCTTCCGGTGCGCTATTAGCGCCATCTGTGGGCGCTGGTGATTATTATGGCTGTTTTGGAAATTTGAATGTTTCGTGAAAAAGGCACGTTGTGAGGTGAGATTTATTTAAGGGGTGGGAGGAGGGAGGGAGGGCAGGATTTTTGACTTTCTTTAAGGAGCGTTGGAGACAGTGGAGGGAAAGAGCAACCTTTAGAATATGGATTTCGGGGGGGGGAAGGATTTCTTTCCCCGTGCACTCCGGTAGTGAGCAGTTTAGGCAGTAGGAGGGAAAAGTGTGGGTTTCCCCCAGTGGGTCTCAGCTTAAATGGCAATCTCGCTGGCTGCGGAAATAAAGAGACGCACGCGGAAGGAGATGACAAAGTTCGTTCTTGAAAATGATGTCACTTTGGGGAAGGTGGGGGGAGGGTTGAGGGGGGTTGAAGATGTTTAGAGGATGCTCGTCACTTTACAGCTTCTAAATTTATTGCTTTCGATGTCTCTCTCTCGTTTAATTTTCTTCACTCTCTCTTTCTTTCTCTTTCTATCTTTAATTTTCCTATTTGTATCTTTCTTTCTTTCTTTCATTCGTATTGTCTACCTCTCTCTCTCTCTCTCTCTCATACTCTCCATTATCCCTCTCTTTCAATCTTCTTCTTCCTCTCTTTTATTACTTTCATTCTTCCTCCCATCATACCTGTCCCTCTGTACGTTTTTCTTCTTTCTTTTTACTCTTCCATTCTTTCTATCTATTTCTCCCTCTATTGTATCTTTCTTTCTTTCTATCTTGTTTCTTTCATTCGCTCTCTTTGTAACTTTTTCTTTTTCACTCTTTCTTCATTCTCTCTGTCTTTCTCTTTATACCATTTTCTTTCTCTCTCTTTCCTTCTCTCTTTATGCCCTTTCTTTCTTTCTCTTCAATTCTTCCTCTTTGTTTTCTTTCTTTCTCTCCGTTATCTTTCTTTTTTCTTTCATTCTCGCTGTTTTCATTTTTGTCTTTCTTTCTCTCTCTTTTTGTACTTTTTCTTTATTCGCTTCTTTCTTTCATTCTCTTTGTACCATTTTCGTTCTTTCTATCTCTCTTTTCTCTTTCAACCTCCCTATTTCTTACCTTGGTATCTTTATTTCTTAGTGTATGCCTTTCTCTCTTTTGTCTGTCTGTCTCTTTCTCTCTCAGTGTGTTCCTATCTGTCTTTTCCTTTCTTTCTCTTTAAACTTCCCTTTGTATCTTTCGTTCTTTCTTAGTACTCCTTCTTTAGTACTTCTTTCTTTGTTTTATTATTTCTCTTTCTCTCTTTTTCCTTATATATATTTTTTCTCTTTCTTTTCCTCTTTGTCTCGTTTTTCCTTTTCCCTCTCTCTTCTTTCTGGCTCTCTTCTTCCTCTCTTACTTTTCCTTTATGTCTCTCCTTCCTTTTTTCTTGTATCATTCTTCTTCACCCTCTCTCTTCATATTTTTCTCCTTTTCTCTTTCGTTCTTTGTTACTTCCTCTTTATTTTTCTCTCTCTCCATCCCTCCATGAGTCTTTGTCCGTCTCTTTCCCTCTTACTCTCCGTCTGTTTCTCTTTTCCTCCATCTCTCTTTTTGATCTTTCCTCCCCCTCCCGCTCATTCCCCACTTACAAACCCCTTTCGATCCCTCAATACACCCTGCTTTGACTAATACACGCTCTCTCTATCTCCCCATTTTGTGGTAGCTAATATTGTTCCTAATCCGGGCTGGAGGAGGTTTGATCTTCCCTTCACGCAGAAACGCCATTCATTTGCAATGCACGACCGAGACAACTCGTGTAGACGTTTCCAATAATATCGGATCGATGCACGTTGAAGAAAACTTTGTTCGTGGAATAAGCGCGCTTAGAAAACTCAGAATAAATACCCAGACGAGTCCTTTTGGCCGAGGTAACTAAGGCAGTGAGGCGTCGGTACTCGTAAGTTGCGTCTTCTGCGAAATCCCGGTAAGAAAGAGCGAAGATTTTAATTTTTGGAACGAAGGCTACGAATAATAGATTACTCGATTCCCAAGACCGGGGTGGGGTGGGGTTGGGGTGGGGTTCTTTCCCAGCCACGCCCATCGCGAAACACCTTGGAAGAGAACTCGCGGGTCCCTCAGAGTCCATCCGGATGTACGCAGTAATACGTTTTCTTTCGGTGTCAATCAATCGAGTTCAGTTCCTTCGTGTGTGGCTTTCTCTTCTCCTTCGAACTCTCCTTCTCCTTAAGCCTAATGTCAGTACTTACAAGTCGTGTGTAGAGGCTAATCCTGTTTAAACAAGACAATGGGTCCAAACAATCAATCCTCGGAACATCACAGATGTCAGTGGATTAATCGGGTGGCTTTGCGATCTCTCTCTCTCTTCTCCTCTTCCTCTTTTTTTCCTTCTTCTCGCCACTTTCCCCGCGTGGCATTTACTTAATTACTGCAAAGTGCTGTCGACGAAGGAGGAGGGGGGAGGAATGAGGGGAGGGGGGAATTACGATCACGTGACCAGCTGCTCGATGGGATAGTTCGTTTGGCGAGCGACAAAGCGAAATGGACACGAGAAGATGGGCCCCCGTCTTCGTGTTGGTGATCGGAAGCAGGTGATGCCTTGGCAAAGAAAAGAAGGGCACCCGTCGCCGCGGACCACTCTTTGACACGCGTTGCCACGACAACCGACGCTAACACCTTAATTGGCGACGTTTAGAAACTGTCCGAAACTTATTCCGTTCGTTTTTGAATTAATCCGCGAAAATGCGCTTCCAAAAGACATCTTTAAATTAGCGGGGCCCCCGCAGATGGTGGCCCTTGAAAACAGACCTTGAAATTGATGATTCAGAAACCAAATGGTAGTGCTTAACAACTCCTCAATCTTAATAATTAAGATTATTAACTGACTAACAAATTTAAACTATTTTTTCCTCCCAAGAACATACACTGGGTGTTCACTTTATTAGGTACACTGACCAAATAGCGGGTAGGTTTCCCTTTATCCCTCAGAACAGACTGGATTCGCTCAAGTGGACTCAAAGAGGTGTCGAAAGCGGGTTGTGTGGATGCTCTTTGGTTACTGCAGTTGTATTTGATTGGGTGCAGCATTTTTCTATCCTTCTGGGCCCTCGTGGATAGCACAGTTGGTAGGACCATCGTCCTCCTCGCACCGGGTGGAAAAGATCTGAGTTCGAATCCAGTTGATGGGCATGTTATGCGGGATGAAAAATTCTGAATAACTCACTTTGGGAAAACCTTATTCCCTCCTCCTGAAGATCAGCTAATTGCAGCTCTAATCGAAGCGATTTTTAGGAATCATTGCCGAAGGATTTCAACCCACACTCCTCTACGGTGGTAACAATGAAATCAAAAATGGCTCCTCAACAATATGTACTACTGTGTGAACGTTGTCTGCAACAATCCGCTGTCAACAATGAGTATGATGGCAAAACGATACAAACGGATGATTCTTTGGATGAGTGCATGAGGACAGGGACCGGACAGGCCAAGCCAGATCAGTATATAAGAAAATGAGGTACGATATTTTTTATTATAAACATCAGAAAGTATTAATTAAATCAATTTCTAGCACGTAATAACATAGGCAGCTTTGCTTTTGTCCCCATTATAACTATACTAAAGAGAAAAACAATAGGCAGAAAAAATTCTACAATTTTCCTGCCTATTGTTGTGTTTCCAGACGAATTATTTTTGGGTTTGGTGGTGCTTTCTCGTATAAAAATCCGATTTCCACTTGTATGTCTAAGAGGGCGTACATTTGATTTCTTGGAGACGCAAATAAAATAGGTTATCTCCCACAAGGACCGGTTCAGATACCTGCTACAGAAAATCTTTATAGAATAAGATTGGATAAACCAGAAAAAAAAAACAGCTAACCAAGGATTCTGAGAGAAAACGGCGAAGAGAATTGCATAACGAGTTCATAGGAGAGAGGCATTTCATCCAGACTATGTGCAAGATGACATGCAATCTGGATGTTGGTCAGGGATGCTTTTTTGGGATGGTTTAAATGAAGTGGATCCTCACTTGAAATACCAACCGAATGAAAACATTCAGAGATGTAATCGTAGAAGATAGTAGACTTTTCATGCCAATTAAGGAATACTGTTTAAGGCTTAAACCTTAATGGATGTCAGATGAACTGATAAGATTCGTGGCAGAGAAGAAAAATGTGTGGAGATCCAGAAGTCTGCAATGGTAAAAATGCAAAGTAAAGCAGCAAACGCTTCTTTGCTTATATTAGCAGTACAACAAAAAGGTTGAGTCACATTGGTCCACTTGATGTCCATTGTCTAACTGTTGCTGGTTGGTTGTTATAGGGTTTTAGGGGCATGAGAGGGCATAAATTCAAATTGAGGAAGGACGGTTGCAGGATCGATGTTTCCTTCAGCTAGCGGGTTGTTGATTGTTGGAACAAACTTCCATCTGTTTTGGGGAAGTGGGCAGTTTGAATGAACTTCTGGAAGAATTAAACAAGTTATTGGAGGACATGAACAGTTCATGTGGAAAGATTTTTTTTTTATGGCTGATGCTCGCTTTCTTGCTTCCTATACAACTACTAATATTAACACTAATTTGAAGGACTCGTGATTTCGCTACTTCAATTCCAGGATGATAACTACTCGATTCCAATCGCCTGTACTGCTGTAAAGTGGTACGAGGAACACGAGGGAATGGTAGCGTGATTATGGACCCAATTTCCAGAATGGCTAAATAACGATATAATTTTTTTAGGGGTCTGGTTGGATCCTTACTAACGAGAATTCATCAACTGATTTGTGCTAAAGAAGGGAGAACACATTATTGATCGAAAAATTATATGAGAGCAGAACGATGAACACAATTGATAACAATAATATGAAATCCAAGAGAAAGATAAACATGGATAAAGATTTAAAAATTAAAATCATGTGTACAAAAGAGGATTGCATTAAGTTAAGTTACCGGTAAAATAATTAGATGAGAGCATTTTGCATTTGAAGAGAAGAGGCAAACTTGTGGATGGAGTTCATCAGTGATTGGGAGTTGTCAAAGAAGTCTTTGATTTGCTGATTCCGTTTAGTGGACTCAACTTCATAAAGTCCGTGGTGGCAAAGTCAACGCGAAACGGTGTAAGGTCTTGACTTGTCTACAAGGAGCATTGAAGTTTATTTTATTGAGGATATTAGATGCTTCATAAGTTCCAGTTATTACTTTGGCTTGAAGGGTGATGTCAGCAGTAACTCTTCTAGTGCACAGAGGCCTCAGATGAAAGTAATCACACAGCGAATGCACTGAGTGATAGAATAGAGGATTACGGTACGTAAGGTAATGAACAATTTTTTTTTTGGACTGCTTCAATTTTGATAATTAAAGTCTTGGTGTGAGGATTCCAGATGGGTGAAGTGAATTCAAGGATTGGCAGAACAATAGTTTTATAGAGGATTACCGCATATCTGTAGCTTTTGAACTTGTATGTGTTCCGTTTGATGAATCCCAGTGTTTTGAATGCTCCGCTTTTTTTTTTTTTTTTTATGAGAACCCCAAACAAGAGAGGTATTAGAACCTATAGTACTTATTACCGTGCTTGGGTTGGAGGTTGAGAAGACGAAAGAAGATATTTCTTGACATTGGACTTGAACTTCTGTAGACTGTAATTTTCAGGAAATACGTATGAAGGAAGGTTGTTCCAGAAAATGGCAGTGAATGAATAAACGAGGAAGATGAAAAGTTGGTTCTGTGGGTTTGAAGTTGGACAGTAAATGGATGTTGGCTGGTGGCGGCACGTGTTCGGACTGTTTTGAAAGAGACAGCGGGAATTATAGAAGCCAATTCAGAAGAACAGTGCCCATGGAAGTATCTGTAGAAGAGGCATGCAGCAGAAACAGTGCGTCTATGAGAAAGCGAGTGGAGAGACTCTGTTAGAGATGAATCATTAATTCACCTAACTGCCCTCTTCTGAATGGAATCAAGAAGCCTGAGAGAGGTTTTGGGGGCACCACCCCAGATGTGGGAACAATATTCCATGGCAGGGCGGATTTGCGATTTATACAGAGTGAGCAGCTGTTTGGAAGAAAAGTAACGCCGAGAGCGAAAGAGAAAACCAAGTTTTTTAGATGCAGAGGAAGCAATATTTGTAATGTGCTTGTGCCAAGAGAGATTAGAAGTCAGGTAATCCCCAAAAGAGATATATCATTTTGTCTAGAAATCGGAGTGTCACCAAAGATAAGCATAGGAGCAGAAGAATCCTTTTTGCGAGATATAACACAAGACTGAGTTTTAGAAGGGTTGAAATCAATTAAGTTGTCTTTGCCCCACTAGAGAATTACCTGGAGATCGACATTTAAGAATTGGTAGTGGATATTCCAGAAGTTGAAGCTGATTGAGCAGGACAAGGTTTCTCAAAATGGAAAGTGGAATGCAATGTGCTATCATCGGCAAAACTATGGATAGGATTTCCAGTCAATGGAAGAAGGTTATTAATATACAAGAGGAAAAGAGTGGGGGAAAGAACTGAACCTTGGGGGACACCAGCATTACTGGAGAAGTTAGAAGACAGAGAGCCATCTACCATCACCCTCAGTGAGCGATCAGAGAGAAAATTGGATAACCAATCACTAAAAACAGTTGGCAAACCATAAGATGGAAGCTTGTTTAGAAGACCTTTATGCCAAACAAGATCAAAAGCCTTTGAGATGTCTAGAGCAACTACTTCTGTTTCACCGAACCTTTCCATTGAATTAGTCCATAAATGGGTAACATAAGCCAGAATATCACCAGTGGATCGACACTGATGGAATCCATACTGGTTTCTTGGTAGTTTAAGAGTTGGCGGTTAATTGATTTCTCCATTACTTTAGAAAGAGTAGAAGTAATTGCAATGGAACGAGAATTAGATGGGAGGGATTTGTCACCCTTTTTAGGAACTGGCTGGATATGAGCAAATTTCCAAGCAGAAGGAAAAACACCTTTGGAATAAGAAAGTGAAAAAAGGCGGCAAAGAATAGGAGTAAGTTCAGGAGCACAGGTTTTGAGTACAAGTGGAGATATACCATCAGGATCTAGGGCTTTCTCAGCATCAAGATTCATCAAAATCCTTCTGACATCCTTTTCACGAAAGACCACAGGAGGCATTGAATGGAGCGTGTTGGGAATTGTGGGGGGTGTTTTGCCAAGATCATTAATACATGAGTTGGAAGAAAAATGGGATGCTAGCAGGTCAGCTTTATCCTTGGCTGAAGTGACAACAGAACCATCTGGTTTGGACAGAGGTGGGAGCAGAGATGGGCAAAAGTTGCGGCCAATAGCTTTGGCAAGAGACCAGAATGCTCGGCTACCATTAGGGCAAGAAGCAAGTTTTCTACTCTTAGCCTGTTCAAACTCTAGTTTGGACTGATTAATAACTGCTTTACAATTGTTGCGAGCTTTGGTGTAGGCAGAAAATGAAACTTAAGAATTAGAAACAAACCAATTACGATATGCAACATTCTTCTCTTGGACAGCCTTAGCACATTTATTGGAAAACCAAGGTTTAGATAAAGGACGAGATTTTAAAGTGCAGTGTGGGATAAAGGATTCCATTCCTGCAAGAATAATTTCACTGACACGATCTGAGCAAACGTTGACATCAGAAGTTTTGAAACAGTAATCCGACCAAGGAAAAGAAGAAAATAAGTCTCGCAGGTCATCCCATTTTGCATTCTTGTAATGCCAAACAACACGAGGTTGGGAATAGCCATGAGATAAAGGCTCCATTGGAGAAGAGACAATCACCAAATTATGATCTGAAGTGCCTAAAGGAGGTTTCACTTCGACCGTGTACTTAGAAGGGTTGTTTGTGAGAAAAAGATCAAGCGTATTGGCCGTATGATTAGGCCTGCCCGGTATTCTTGTAGGTAAATGAACAATCTGTGCAAGGTCATTAGTAATTGCAAAAGCCTCAGCATCTCGACCTGCTGGGTCGGTGTGACTAGAAAACGGAAGCCAGCTGGAGTTGTGAACGTTAAAATCACCAAGGAAAATTACCTCACTGTTAGGAAAGTTGGACTGGAGAAAGTCAAGTTGCAAAGAGAGGAAGTCAGACCTCCAAGTGATTAGTGGAGTTGGGAGAACGGTAGAGATAACAGATGAATTTGACACAATGAGGAAGAGAGATTTTAAGCCAGAGAAGATCGAAGAGAGGAGATTCCAAATTACCAAGTCTCTGACAGGGAATATCAGAACGGACATATAAACAAGTACCACCTTTGAGGCGAAAGGAATCATACAGCGAATAATTTGGGCATCTGAGATGAGCAGTAGTTGAATCAACCGATAACTGAGATTCTGTCAGAAAAAGTACATGGGGTTTGGCAGACTGCAAGTGGAAATGGACATCGTTGAATTGAAACCACGTATATTTGTGAAATGAATTAGGAAGTCCTTGGGAGGTTTAGATCTTTTCGCAGATATGCTTGCTCTATTAGTTTGACAATTCGTGGCGTATTCAATAGTAAGAAAAAGTGGGTGGGACATGCTGTATGAAGTAATGAAATTTTTGGATATGGCATACATGTGGTAAGAATATACCCAGATCCTTGACAAAACGTGGCCTCGACAATGCTCCCCGCATACACACTACTCGGACTCCCTCCAGTCACTATCTGGCAGAGTAGAGGTAGCAAGATTATACACTAGCTGATCCGGAAGCCTTCTAGAGAGTTACCAATAGGTTCAGTCCGGTGTACTAACTAGCGGCCGGCCTGCGAAAACCGTTTTAGCGCTGTACCCTCGAAATGTAAGGAATATTGGATCTCGCCACGACATTCATCATAACCTCAAAAATCATCAATTATACTGCATGATGGAAGAGATAGGGAAGGGTTGGCCAGAACTTAGCTCTAGAGACTAAACATGGGTTCCACCACTTCAAGCCTCCAATAAGCAAAGTGGTGGTATTTCACCAGTTGATGAGAGTCATCTACCACCTAGTACTGCCTGGTAACATAGAGGGGCGGCGTTCCTCCATGTGGTGTGGGCGCCACACCTCGACCCCTGCTTACGTTGGTTCACACCTGGGTGGTCACCCACCATGTACTTGTGCATGGGGGTTATACCCAGGATTACTAACAGTCCCACCATCGTGAAGGTGCAAGCAGAGGATTTGGCTGTCACAGACCGTCCGGACTTCGCCGAAATTGGGTCCACTTTGACTTGAGTGTCACCCGAATATCAGTTCCATCAGCGTTTTAGACTCCCAGGTAGCAAGTACAGCTTGTCTGGCATATCTGAGAGAATGTCTGTGACAACCTCAAGGACCAAGGATTTTAAGGACATGGGCATCGAATTTAGCACTGCTGGAGAAAGAGAGTCCCCCAGTGGTTAACTTGGTCACACTTTTCGATGATCATGTGGAGATCTGCAGGAGGAGAAAGAGATTCCTTTGCACTTCGAGGGGTTAGCAGACAATCCATTGAGAGATAGCCGCAGAGAGAATTTACTGAGTGCGCATTAAAGCTGTTGAGAATTGGTAAACTCCTTCACTGCTGAGTAGATCTTAAGATCATCTGCATAGAGAGCAACTTGAACATTGGAGGTGGGGGATGAAAGAAGGAAGATCATTTATGAAAACAATGAAAAGCAGAGGACCTAAGCAGCCTTGATTCTGCATACATCAAGAATCTGCAGATAAAGGAACCACTAGGTGGTAGTGCTCACAGTGTGCGTGCTGAAGTGGGATTTACTCAAAGAGGTAACTCCCTTCACCATCAGGGGTGAAGGGAAGGGTTTTTGTTTTCGTAAAGGCGACTATGCTGGTCTGAGACAGTATTTAAATTCTATACAGTGGGACCAACTGATGATGTTACCAACAGCAAACCCAAAATGGGAAGCATTCAAGGAACTAATCTTGGAGGCTACCAGGCTTTACATACCAACTAAGAAATATTGTTCAAGGTTTAGGCCTAAATGGTTGTCAGATGAACTAATGAGACATGTGGCAGAGAAGAAAAATGCATGGGATACATAAATTAACACGTGACACGATGGTATAAATTCAAATTGAGAAAAGACAGATGTAGGATAGACGTGAGGAAATTTGCCTTTAGCCAGCGGGTGGTTGGTTGGTGGAACAGACTTCCATCCCTTGTGGTGGAGGTTGATAGCCTAAATAAGTTTAAGGCTCAGCTGGACAGGTATTTCGAATGAACAGAGGGGTGAAGTGGAAGTTTATTTATTTATTTATTTTTTTTTTTTTTTGGCTGTTGCTGCATAAGCTTGCTTTCTTGCATCATATGCCTCTACTAATGCTAACTTGTCGAGGAAACAATGTATGTCAAAAATATGGATTCCCAGAATCGCACTCAAGCAGATTATCCTCCAACATCTCCAGTTTGCCCTAATTGCAAGGAGGATCATCCTGCATGTTCTAAACTCAAACCAGTGACTCAATTTCGCCTGACAAATCGCTTTCTGAACGGAGTCGAGGTCTACACTCAGTTGCTCAGGTCATCTCTGAAGCAAAATAACAGAGAGCAGGCTTGTAATACTTCAATTTCCATCCCTCTGTTAGTTGCATCAAGTCCAGAAATGAAACGAGGATGGCAGAATTTGAATCCTCTACGCAGAACCAAATTAATACTGCAGAAATGGATTTAGATGACACAACTCAAGAATAACCTAATTAGAAATTTATGTTGAAGAAGATATGGACGTTCTGTGTTCCCTAAAAAAGATAAAATCAAAGTGGATCGCCCTAAGCCTACTGCCTCCAAAGAGCAACCTGATCATCCTCCCCTAAAACTAAATAATGCAGTTCATTTTACGATGGAATTGTCGGGGACTACGTACTAATAGAGGTGAACTCTATGACCTAATCATCTTCATGATCTCCACTTATCCGGAAACTCGCAGAAGCTGGAATTTCTGAAAGCAGACAGGATAAGATACTCCTTGAGTATAGTTTCAGATAGTCACTGCATTAAGAATCAGTCAACAGATGAAGCTGCTGACCATATTACTAAGCAGATAGCAGCAGCTGATAAAGCTATTCCTCAATCATCGATTCGTCTACTCAGGCCCAAAAATTATCCCCCTACTATTAACTTGTACAAACTACAAGAAACGCATCACTAAAGCAAGACAAATAAGAAAGACCAAAGAAGATTCATGGATACAGTTCGCCTCCATCACTAAAAATACCGATATCTGGAGGAAGATTCAACTTCTAAATGGCAAAATCCTTTATCATTCTCTCCTGTATTGATCTGTAATGGACAGGAACTATCTTCCCCCCAAAGACATAGCAAATGCTCTCTCTGAAGCATTTGCTAAAAACTCCATTCCAAACAGAGCACCCAATAGTGCAACTGGCCCTGATGGTACATTTTGTATTATTCTAAGACACTTGGATGGAGTATCATATGAATCTTCATACCATTGGACTACGAGGCAGGCTTCCCTAGTGTATTCAAAGAATTCTCCAGGGCCTTTCAAATTTGTTATCTAAACATTCTTAATGGAATCCATATACAGGAGGACGGCCTTCCTCAGGGATCTACACTGAGTTCTGAGTTCTATTCTTTTTTCAATAAGAATTAACAATAAAGCACGATATCTTCGTCAACGTGAGCTGCTGATCGATACACTCTGCTTCGATTATATCGGGTATTAATCAGATCTCTAAGAAGGATGAAAAATCCCTCACTTCCATTGCAATTACTTCTATTCAATCCAAAGTAATGGAACCATCTTTAACCATCAAAAACTATCTCAACCTTCCACCCGATCTTATAGCCAATATGGATTCCGTCAGTGTCGATGAACTGTTGATATACGGGAACTTAACTGAGAACCTTGGTGTTCTCCAAGGTTGAGTTCTTTCTCCCACGTTTTCTTGCATATTAATGACCTTCTATTGGGGAGTGTACCCACAACTGGAGGATTATCCCCGAAATATCTTAAATTCCTTCCTTAGCCAAAAGGTTATCAATGATCCCTCAATTACGAACTGACTCCATTTCCTCTCACACACTTTCTGCAACGTGCCATTTCTAAAACTACGTCCGAACTGTTCAACAAGTTACTTCAACCCGTCCCTGATGCAAGTACTCTAGGTATTATGGGTAATCTGCAACCTTTTGTTTTTCGCGTTGGAGAGAAGAAAACGAGCGAAGGATGCCGAAAGAGAATGGATGAGAGCTCATTATGAGACTGCATCTGAAAGACTGATCGTTATTAACACACCTGCACTCCTAATATGGAGAAAGAGAGAAGGAAAGAGTGATCGATGGCATATGGGAATTTCAATAACAAATCTATCGACTCTTACCGAGGGAGGCCAGCCAGCATTGGCTCGTGAGAGCACATGTCTTGAGGCAACGGTGTCTCATCTTCTCGCTACAGTCCGCCTGGTCGCCATTGCTTGGGTCAATGGAGCGAACAACACCCCCCTCCCCTTCCCCCTCCCATTTTAGTGGTGATTTATGATCTGTGCATGATAAATACCCCGCAAAATGCATATTCAGCGAGCAGTTCCGCTAATGGACAACTGCAGAGTAACATTGGCGCCATAATCTTGGGCCCAGACGACTTTAGAAAGGGGCATGGCAAGGCTAAGATGTTTAATGGCCGCGCGTTATTAATAGTGTAAATGCAGCGCCATTTTGATTCATGGTGGGCCAATGAAAACCCACTTTGCACTCCTATTCTCTGTTTTTATTCCTTTTCTTTGTGGGCCCCTTCTTTTCTTTTGGATCCGTTTGATAGATCACATGACAGCTTTCCTTCTCTCTGAATATTATGGCTTTCTGACCCTCCCCCCCCCTCTTACTCTCTTTCGCCCTCCCGTGTTGTACGCGCCGGTAACATCGTGTCCTCTTTTTAAACATCGCATCATTCTACTTTTCGAAATGATTCATCTTCGCGGTTGAAACCGTAGCCGACCCTGCAGGAACGCCGAGATAAGAGCAAAAGAATTTTGTAGGAGATAAAACATGGAGCGGTTTATAAAATACAATGTTGAAATATTGTAAAAAACCATCCGTTTAACTCTCCAAAGTCAAAATTTAATTGAAAACGTATTGTGCGGGATCGCTATAAGAGGGAAATCGCTAAATTCCATTGTTCAAAAATTCCTCCCCCCGAGATCTAATAATTTTAATTTAATATACGTACATTCCTCTTAGATTTTCATTAAAAAAATTCTTTCGGATCATCTAAAAACCATCTTAAAAATATTAAAGAAATAATCGATTAAAAGCGTATTATGCGGGAACGTCTTAAAGGAGAAATCAGGAAACTTTTTCCGAGTTATAAATGTTTTAGTTTAGCATAAATACAATCTTAACGCACATTTCATCGACATCTGTTTAAAACTCTCCAAGAAAAGGCTGTACTTCCCGCAACTTACGTTCTTCGCTGTTACGTTTCTCCCTTAAGAACGGTTAACAGAGCTCTAACGTGTATACCATTGCCATCAATTGAGCCAAATATGATCTCTAATGATAATATTAACAACTTCCAACCATCAATTGAGCCAAATACGATCTTCCTTTTTTGATTGATGGATTTTTCTCTCAAGATAATTTTAAAGACTTCCAAAAATCGTTTTAAATCCTTCATTTTTCTTTCTCTCTCAAACAGCACTAAACTCTTAAGCTATTACGAGGCAATTCAGGCCGACTTTTATCTACTCACCAACTCCCTCTTTCACGCAAGAGTTTGGAAGTCGGAGCTGGTCATTGACCTAGATTATTGTGACGACCAAAGTTTAAATGACGATTTCCGTGACGCTATACATTAGGAACGGGAAGGATTTATGCCACCCCCCTGTCCAATGCCCTCATCCTGCAAAAGTCTGCGGACGATGAAAATAAAACAAGAATCCAATATTAATAAAAACATCGAATTTTCAACCTCCATCTTGTTCTTCTGGGTTACTTTAACTTTTGCACTTTAATGTATATTCTACTCGTGCGATTTTTTACAATCAAAATCGCCAAACGGAAGAAAATGTGGCGTTGTCCACCAAATAACTTTCTCCTTTTAAGGTGTTTCTAAAGTGATCACCAGATGGCGCTAGCGATCCGACATCGATAAAAGATCTCCGTTAATATTACAACACCCAATGACGTCACTAGGTGGTGCTGAAGCTTTGATCGGCTTCCTGATTTTTATCAATCTAGGACGTCCGCATTCTTTGAGTTGCATCACGTGTATTCCAGTTAGCACCTATAGGTGGCGCGCTGAAAGATTGCTTCTTCTCGTGTGTCTTTGACAGTGAAGGGGACAAGGCAACATTTCCCTCTTCGAAGATTCAACACAAAGGGACCTTGAGTCCAAAAACACACCCCAAAGTGTGTCAGCTAATGATCTTAAGGAGACGAAAGAGGCTTTGTTGGGAGGGGGGGGATTGGAAAGACACCCATACAGACCGACAGACAGAAGGGCCGGTGTTTGAAGACACCTTATCACTGCTGTCTTGGTGCAGCACACGCTAAGTACTCAACTACTAATCTCTTTCTCTCTCTCCATCTCTTTAAATTTCATAAATGTTCTTGCATTCGAAGAATTCAATATCGAAGATTACTTTTAATATCTGCGCTTCTTTTACAATATCGCTTTTCATTAAGAGCAAACACGTTCCCATAGCAACCGAAATCCTTTGTTTAGCCACAGTGGTTCGAGCTCTGTTTAAATATAATTTCTCCACATTAGCTTTGATCTTAACCATAATTTCATCTTACGTCAGAAGAAGAAGAAGGTGGAATTTCGTGGTGGCTGCAATCAGACTTGCCCGTTCCTTAAACGGATATTTTAAATATCACGTGCGTCCAAACGTAACGGCGATTTATTAAGAAAAACAAAACCTCGCACGCGTCTGCTTTTCCCCCTGCGTGTAATAACAGTGTTCGCTATAACGAGGTTCGTGAAAATAAACAGCAGGACACCGAGTCGCATCGCGATTAATAACTTAAGAAAGCGGTAACGATTAATGCAGTTAACGATTTTAAAAGGGCCCCTCTTATGTTGGGGGTTTAGTTCCTGTACGTAATAAACGTGTTCACTATAATGAGATTTATGAAAACTTGCAGACAAAGGGAGACTGAGTCGCACGCTATTAATAACTTACAACAGAGGTAATGCAGCTAGCGATTTTAAAGGGACAACCTTATCTTAGGGCCCCTGACTTATTAAAGTGTACTGGCTCGGATTTAGTTCCTGTACGTGATAAGAGTGTTCGCTTTAACGAGATACAGTAAAAGTTACAGAAGAAAGTAAACAAGAATAAAACGATTCGCATCGCTATTAATATTTTACGACAGAGGCAATGAGATTAACGATTTTAAAGGGGCCCGTTATCTTAGGGCCCTGACTTAGTAAAGTGTCCTGGCTCGGATTTATTTCCTGTACGTAATGACCGTGTTTGCTATAACGAAATTTATGAAAAGTTATGAATGTAAACAAGATGACGCTAATTAGCATCACTATTGATAACTCACAACAGAGGCAATGCAGTTCCAACGATTTTAAACGGTACCCCTTCTATTAGGGCCCCCGGCTTAGTAAAGTGTACTGGTAGGATTTAGTTCATGTACGTAATACCCGTGTTCGCTATAACAAGGTTGATTAAATGTTACAGAAGAATGTAAACAAGAGGACATCAAGCTGGCTCGGATTTAGTTCCTGTGTGTAATAACCGTGTTCGCTATAACGATATTTATCAAAAGTTACAGAAGTAAGCGAACAAGAGGACACTTGAGTTGCACGCTATTCATAAATTAAAACAGAGGTAATGCAGCTAAATTTTAAAGAAGCATCCTACCGGATCCTTATTTTAGGGGCCCAATTCGGTTCACATACGTAATAATCGTGTTCGCTATAACGAGAGTTATGAAAATTTACATACAGAACAAAGTAAACGAGAGGACTCCGAGTTGCATCGCTAATGATAACTTACAACAGAGGTAATGCAGTTAACGATTTTAAAGGGAACCCGTCTCTGAGGCCCCCGCTCAGTAAAGTGCACTGGTCAGATTTAATTATAATAAGTAATAACAGTGTTTGCTATAACAAAAAATTAAGAAAGTTACAGAACAAAGGAAACAAGAGGACATCGAGTGGCATTGGTATTGATAACTTACTATAAGCATCCTTATCTTAGGGCCCCCGACTTAGTAAATATCCTAGCTTGAATTTAGTTGTTGTATGTAATAACCGTGTTCGCTTTAACGAGACCATATGAAAAGTTAAAAAACAAAGCAAACAAGAGGACACCGATTCGCATCGCTATTAAAACTTACAGCTGAGGTAATGCACTTAACTATTTTAAAGGGGCGTCGTTATCTTAGCGCCCCCTGCTCAGTAAAGTGTACAGACTGGGATTTAGTTCCTGTACGTAATAACGGTGTTCATCATAAAGAGATTTATAAAACTTTAAACAAGAGGACATCGCTATTAATAACTTACTATCAGCATACTTATCTAAGGGCCCCCCCCCCTCTTGAAAATATCCCAGCTCGGATTTACTTCCTGTATGCAATAACCGTGTTCGCTATAACGAGATTTACGAAAAGTTACAGAACAAAGTAAAGAAGGGGACACCGAGTCGTCGCATCGCTATTAATAACTTACGACAGAAGCAATGCAGTTAACGATTTTGAAGGGGGCTCCTTATCTTGTGGGCCCCCTCCCCCTCAGACAGTAAAATCTACTGGCTCGGATTTAGTTAAACTGTAGCGTAAAATAGAACTCCATTTTCGTAAGTAGGGGGGTGGGAAGGGATGCTTAAAGGCAACCGTTGGATATCGATAGTCGGATGGCCGTTTTGGTAATTTAAGAAATACGGCGCGTTCCCTTTCTTAAGACGTCGCTTTCTGTTAGATGACCGTAAGATGTCTATCTAAACGATCCGTATTACGGCTCTCCCCTTTATTTATATTCAACATTACGACCAAACGATCCATGCGTCTCTTATGGCACATCAAAGGGCCCGCGGCTTCTACATATTTCATTTTTTGTGTCCGACACCCTAAGTACGGGCGAAGGAGGAGGGGGCAGTGTTATAGTGTTCCTCCGTACCCGCTGAAGGATGACATGCGATATTGGTCTGTTTGTTGTAGCTTATTGAAGTCGATGGTTGGAGTACTTTGGTACAAAGTCATAAAAAATAAATACCACTCGCCCCCTTTTTTTTAAGTTGGGGGGGGGGGGTTCAGCCATACCCTCAAATTACCCTGAAAGTTACCAAAATACCCTTTTGTTTATTTAAATTTATTGTAATCAATTAGATAAAATTTACTCACCAGGAATTCCTTGAAGAGTTTTAGGATTTTTCAGAAGACCCTTAGCCAAAACTGGCATCTTTAAAAACCCTTAGGGACACCCTTGGAGTTGTCAAATTGTGGCTGGACTCTTTTATATCTGAAAAAAAAAAAAAAAAAAAAAAAAAAAAAAATTCTTAAAGCACTTATAAATCATTCTTTAAGATGGAACAAAATACATCAGAATGCGTGCTATCCGAAATGCGCATGCTCATACATTTAGACAAAATAGCTGATGCATTCTCATCTCCTGTGGTTTTCAAAAAATCCACAGGAGCAAGATTTGTCGTGTCCAGTATCCTTAAACTTTTGCGGTAAATTACCAATGAGGCATGACTGCCTTTTGGATACTCGTTTTTTGTTTATGCACCCAAGCAACTAAGGCTATGAGGCGTCTCTGTCTACTGTGCTCGATTTGATATTTTATGGATGAACAACGCAAGTTTCTGGAGGAGGAGGAACCATGCAAAACTATTTGCTAATAAGGCTTAAAAGGGTGTATACGCTAACATTTTGCTATATATATATCAACTACCCAAAAAAAGAGACACGCAGATGATATCCTGGCTACAACACCAAAGAATTTCCAATCAAAGACCCCTTAATCTTCCGGCAGAACATGGAAGAATCGTGGACCTTACAAAGCGCATGCAATGTCTTCTTCCACCACTCCATATAAAGCTTCAATTGGTGAAGCAATTTGTTAGAGCTTTGGATCCTCAAGGTGACTCTTTGAGGATTCAATGCTTCAAAAAATTACTTGACAGTTTGATTGAAAAATACTTAAAAATGGGACGCCGAATGTCCAACTCAATATACTTGCACTCTCATCTGCGTTTGTCTGGACTAACTCTGGGCGTTGTTAGTGAAGAACATGAGGAAAGATTTGACCAAGGGAGATCAATATTCTTTAATTGGTCGTTACAAAAGATCCATCTATTATTGAAAATCCTAGAGTTGAGGAGTTGGAAATCACCAAGAAAATTGGGGCTCCTTGTCTGGAGCCCCAATTTTCAAAGTTGAACACCTGTGGGATCTTTTGGAACGGGAAGTGAGGCTTAGGAAGTCCAGTCTGTAGCAGACGAAAGAATCCAAAACATTAGTTGACGCCAGGGGGAGTGATGACTCCATGCATCGCTCAGTAGAAGTTTTCTTGTGGGTTGAAAGCAACGTGCTACCAGCTAACCACCGAAGTGGACATTTCGCGTAATCTTCTGCAAGTGGCCCCACCTAGTGTCAGTATTACGAATTTATTTGATACCACAGCAGAAGAAAATTGTTTGTCCCTTGTTATTCGACTTATTAAACAACAGGTGGCCCTTACGCGCGTGCCAGTTGAATTGGATCCTTTCACAATAAACCTAACGACGAATGGGCCCATGTCTGTGTACACGACGTTTACAAAAAATTAATGCCAGAAGGATTTGTTGGCGTCTGCTAAAAGAGGTGCTCAATTAATGGGAGTTATATTTTAGGGTTTCCTCACTGCCTTTTAGGGATAAAATGATGCAGTTCTGCGCACCTTCCTTTTGCTAGGGAGGGTTTTCCCCCTCCTGTGTCCCGCGCGTTCATTGATGTCACATTTCATCGCTGTCCACTGCCTCACGTGACACGAGCGTTCCGACAGGAAAAAGATTTCGTAGAAATGAGTTTTGTCATCTGTGGGATGATAAGCCCGGGATTTGTGTCCTTGGATTACACATTTTGGCTCTTTTTAAAGTCGATTAGGGTAGTTAAGGGGTGGGGGCCAATGAGGTTGAGGCGATAAATGAATATTAAAATAATCATAAAATGGAATTGGAAATAAATAACATCGTTTATGTTCTTTTTATTGGAAGGACTCGAGATAGTTTGGGAGTTGGCGGTTAATGGATGTCTCCATTGCTTTGGAGGAAGGAGAGGAAGTGCAATGGATGTGAGGTATTTCTCTCCCTAGAAGCAAACTTTCGCTTCCTCAATTTCAATTATTAACCCTTCATGTGTGTCGTCTGAGTAAGAAGAAGAAGAATCCCATCGATATTGAGCTTGCTCAATCTATTCAAAGCCTTAAACACCTCAATCCCGCAGTCTCCAAATCCAACAATTTGCACAACTGAAGTCTGTCTCGGTAAACTCATCCTTTCGTTTCTGTTATTGTCATTAATCAGCCCAACAGCACCGAATCCTAGGGGACTTCACCAATCCTTTAATAACCACACTCTGTCTTATTCCACTCAACGTTCCCTTTATCCAGAGCAGTAACTTGCCCATAATGCACACTGCTCAATTTGAACAGCATAGATCACCCCTAACCTTACAATCCTTCATTATAATCCTCCTAAGATCCGTTGGAAAAGAGATGTCTTCGAATCCAGCAAATGACACGAGGAATTGTTATGAGCTTTTCTTACGATATAACTGAGTTAGTCAGGCTCAAGCGAGGAGTGCCTGGGTCTTTTGTTAAGGGAAACTGTTCATCAGACAAATTAGTATTAGCAGGAGGAAATGATTCAAGAAAAATGCAAACAATTTCTCCTCTAAAGTTATTTTCCTTTAATGTTGTATTACAAAATCGTTCACTTCGCTGTCAGAGTTTGATAAACTTCTGGCATCTCCTCAGTCTCTGAAGAAATCCTCATGTGTGAAAGTAGGTGCAAAATACATTCCACCAATTTGGTCCTGGAGAGATTGTGCAAGGGTCATGGGGTACAGTTTTTTCCAGTGTGGTCTGTACTTGTTAACAGGAGAGACTGCTTCTACAGGGATGGGATACACTTAAATAGAAAGGGTGCAAGAATATTTAAATAGAATTCTTAATTTCTATTTAAGAATACTTAAATAGAAAGGGTGCAAGACTGCTAGCTTGGGAGGACACAACGATTAATAGATTAACAGTACCGACTGGCAGAGGCAAAAGTGATTCTTGCACTGCTTCTATTAGAATGGGCAGCAGCCTGGAAAGCAAGGTAATGGAGATTTCCAGGACTGCTGGGGGTCATAGTGGAACAAGTAAATAGATGGGCTGTGTTAGGGTGGCTAGGAGAAGGAACAGGTGCATGTACACCAATGCTAGGAGTGTAGTTAATAAATTTGTTGAGCTTGAAGTGCTAGTCAAGACATCAAAGGCAGATATTTTTTGGGATATCAGAGATGTGTCACACAGATATAGGCAGTGCAGACTTGGAATTTGGGGAGCACAGTGTGTATAAGGAGGGGTTATGCTGTTAGTTAAGAAACACATAAAATCTAAGGAAGTGCATCCAGTTGCTGTAGATGGAAAGTGCAATGTTGTGTCAGTTTGGTGTGACATAAGCACAGGGAAAGGAAAAATGAGAGTAGGAGTGTGCTATAGGCCTAATGACTCTGATGAGTATAATAAGATATTGTACAGGGAAATAGAGTGGGCCAGTAAATCAGAGAGTCTTATAATGGGGGACTTTAATTTCCCAGATATTGACTGGAATTTGGGGGCTGGGTACTCACGCAGTAGCAGGGCTTTTGTGGATTTATTGGATGATTGTTTTCTACATCAGCATGTTCAGGAGGCAACAAGAGGGAGCAATACTCTTGATTTGATTATCAGCAGTGATTCTTCATGCATTAAGAATCTGCAGATAAATGAACCACTTGGTGGCAGTGATCACAGTGTGCTGAAGTGGGAGTTACTGAAAGAGGTAACTACCATTAGGGGTAAAGGGAAGGGTTATTGCTTCCGTAAAGGCGACTACGGTGGACTGAGACAGTATTTAAATTCTATACAGTGGGACCAACTGATGATGTTACCAACAGCAAATTCAAAATGGGAAGCATTCAAAGAACTTATCTTGGAAGCTACTAGGCTTTACATACCAACTAAGAAATATTGTTCAAGGTTTAGGCCAAAATGGATGTCAGATGAACTAATGAGACATGTGGCAGAGAAGAAAAATGCATGGGATACATACAAATTAACACGTGACACAGAAGCCTATGATAGATACAAGTTGATCTGTAACCAAGTTACAAGGGAGGTTGGGCAGGCGAAGGAAGATTACGAGAAATCTTTGGCAAGGGATGCATAGAAAAACAGAAAAGTGGTTTTTAGAAGGAAGGGAATGAATCAGATTGGACCACTTATCATAGATGGGTGGACTATTGATGATCATGCTCAGGTAGTTGATAAACTGAATGAGTATTTTGAATTTCATTTTGCACTTCACACATGAGGAATTATTACAGTTTGAAAATGGCAGAAGGTTATCACATTGTAGCAGTGTGCTTAATGATTTTGTAATAACTGAAAGCAAAGTGGAGGAGAAATTCTTGAAGGTAAACATAAGAAAGGCACCTGGGGTGGATGGGATCTATCCAGTTATATTAAAGGAGGCGGCAAAGCAACTGAGCAAACCCTTAGCCATAATTATGAGAGCATCCTTGGACTCAGGGGAGGTTCCCACGGATTGGAGATGTGCAAATGTAACCCCAATTCACAAAGGAGGTTCGAAGGGTGACACGAGTAATTACAGACCAGTTAGTTTAACTTCTGTTCCGGGTAAAATAATGGAGTCGCTGGTTAAAGATGCATTGCAGGATCATCTAGACAAGACTGCAGCAATAATTCAGACACAGCATGGGTTTGTTAAGGGAAAGTCTTGTCTGACAAATTTGATTGGTTATTATGATGTGGTCACAAAGGAACTGGATGCAAAAAATAATTTTGATATCATATACTTGGATTTCAGGAAAGCTTTTGACACTGTTGCGCATGGAAGACTACTGTACAAATTGGAGCAGAATGGTATTAAGGGTAAGTTGCTACAATGGATAAAAGGATGGTTAAGTGGGAGAAGACAGAGGGTGGTAATCAATGGGTGCTGCTCTTCGTGGACTAATGTTATTAGTGGAGTCCCACAAGGATCGGTGTTAGGTCCACTGTTGTTTTGTATATTTATCAATGATATTGATGAAGGTATATCAAGCTTAATGTCGAAGTTTGCAGATGGCACAAAGGTTGGCAGGGTTGTTAATGACAGTAATGGCAGTGTGCTACTGCAACAGGATCTAGATAATTTGGGCAGATGGGCTAAGAAGTGGCAACTGAAGTTTAACCTTGACAAATGCAAAGTACTGCATATTGGTAGAAGTAACCCCAGAGAAACATACCAACTGTGTGGTACTACACTTAAGGTGGTAGAAAATGAAAAGGACCTTGGAGTAATTGTGCAGTCAGATATGAAGTTTTCTGAGCAATGCAGACTGCCAGGGCAGGTCATGAGGTTTTGTCAATGATATATAGGAATTTTGCTAGCAGGGAAAAGGAGGTGATTGTCCCTCTGAATAAGGCAATGGTCAGGCCACGGCTTGAGTACTGCGTACAGGTCTGGAGGCCTCATTTTAGGAAGGATGTAGATTTACTTGAGCGGGTACAGAGAAGGGCAACAAGATTGGTGAGGGGAATGAAGGGATCTTCTTACCAAGAGAGGCTTAAGTTCTGCAAATTGCATTGGCTGGAGACTAGGCACCAGCGCGGTGATCTGATTGAGGTGTATAAGGCCTTGAATGGATTGAGCACGCTGAATTCTGATGGGATCCTTCCACTTGTTCAGATTACGAACCTAAGGGGGCATAAATTGAAATTAAGAAAGGACAGATGTAGAATAGATGTGCGGAAATTTGCCTTTAGCCAGCGGGTGGTTAATTGCTGGAACAAACTTCCATCTGTCGTTGTGGAAGTTGATAGGTTAAATAAATTTAAGGAGGAACAGGACGGGTATTTAGAGGGAATGGTTCTGTGATTTTTTTATTTATTTTATTATTTTATTATTTTTTTTTTTTTTGGCTGATGCTTAATAAGCTCATACGCTTGCTTTCTTTCATCACATGCCACGATTACTATTACTAATTATTTTGAAGGTTGGCACAGTTGTTGATGACCAGAACCAAGCTAAATTCGCTACCACAAACACCAACTCCTTCATGAAGTATGATCCCTTCCTATGGCTGATATACTAGCTGTCCATCGACTCCCTGATGTAATTGGTTTCAGCAGAATTACAACTACCCTAAAGACGTTCACAGATCGTATCCCAAAATTTCTGAGATATATAAGGGGAACCTCCTCCCCCCACACACTTTCTTGTCATAACCACTGCTTCATCTAATCAAGAATCACCTTAAGCTGTCCAACCAGTTTCTCCATGGGCACATTCTCCCAATAATTTTTCCTTCAGCAACTTTGTTTAAGCTTCGATAAATTTTCTTTGGCTCTATTTTAGATGGGGCCCTTCCTCTCCTCCTTGAAGGCTAACTTTTACATGCTTTGCCGCATGGCAAGCGCTGCGAAACTTGGCTCAACGGGGTTAATTCTTGCGAAGAGGGTCAGCGTCCATCTTCGATTACCTCATTTGATCTACCAGGAATTATCAGATGCGCGCTACTAATTTAATATCGACCAGAGTTTCGAGTTCGCTTAATGCGTCCCCAAAGAGTTCAACCTGTCCTAACTGTTTTCCATTTATATTTCACTCCCCTTCACCATCCCCATTCCTACCCCGCCTCCAGAAACTTTTGGTTGCCGGTCCTAAACGCCAGATGTTTCTCGCAACTTGTTTGTTTCTTCGAAACTAATGGTTCCCCGGTTACCATGGCAACATGCTTTTAAACTTTCACGTGCGAGAGTGTGGATTTCATAGCGGAGCGGATACATAAAAAATAATAAAAATAACAAACCAGCTGCCAATGGCAGTTAATAAATTTTAGAAAGCTTTTCCAAGAGGACAAAAGGGGGCGTCGAGGCTAGTGGGCTTTTTTTGTAGTTTCCGGCTAATGGAGTAGACTGTCCGCTTGGCCGAATTTTTGCGGATATGACGACAGATTTAATGAGTGATGGAAAAGCGCACAAAAAGCAAACAGACAGTGGCAGTCTGCGGATGAATAATTGCCGGGTCCACAACAGGCGAGTCTATTAAATGGTCAAGGCAGTGTACATTTGTCTTTTGAGAAAAACTCCCTCCGCTTGTTTCTCGGAGGCAGTAAAACCAAAAGATCTTATGCAAAGGCGTCTGAAATAAAAGCGTTCTCCACTCGAGCAATGATCCGCATGCGTGTACTCTGGAATTCTAAACGCAGACGAACTAAATTTATTGTCGTATTTATTATAGAGTGGTGGTGGTGGCAGCTGAACCGAATTTTTGTACAGAAAGTTGTAAAACTCCCCCCACCCTCGCTCCCGAACTCGATTCTGCATCAGTTTTATTTCGAATTTTACGCCCTCCAAGAAAATACTGCATTTCCTATAATTTTTATCGCTAAAAAGTCAAGCAGAAGATTATGAAACCCACAATCCCTTGCCACGAGATGCGATCTTTTGGTACTGTTGATAGAACCCATTGTTGTCCGCTCGGTATTTCAGCGCGTGAAATCAGAATTCATTATACTCGATGTCTATTTCAGCGCGCGACTCATCGTGCCCAAGAGATATCGTGAAGCACGAGATCCAAAAGACAATTCTTTTGAACATTTCCAGAATACCAAATGATCGTTGTCTGCCGCGTATTTTTTTTGGCGCATGCGCATTTCTCGTGAACTACCGATTTTTGAAACCTCAAAATACAATATTCTTAAGACAGAAAAAATTTTCAACGAAGATTACAATTGTTAGGCTACAAATATCGTGACGTAAGGGTGACCTCTTCCAACCACACACAAGGAATCAACTTCTCTCATCTCTACCTCCACGTGCTCCTCGACCGTCTTAAGATTACGTGTCGAAGTGTGGCGTGCCCACTCAGTGAAATTAAAAAAAAAAGCTATGCGCTACTTCTGCTATTGTAAATGACCAGACGAAAGAGTGTTCCCCTATGTTTTTGGGCATGTAGTGTATATGTAGAAGAATCTATTTATTATTTGGTGTTTATTTTTATATTTTTAAGTCTCCTTATTTTATTTAACTTTTTTTTTTTCGTCCATCACGTGATCGTGTTCGTTTCGAACGTCGCGTTTCCGACAGAGTCGACCGGCGAGCGAACAGAGGTCAAATTGCCGTGATTGTACATCCCGCCCATCTTCGTACGAAGACGAAAGACCGTCGCAAGAGACAAGCAGCCGAAATTACGTACCAAAATTGGACGAAATAAATCAAAGAGACAGCAAGAGATTGGAATTCGCAGACGAAATCAGTAGACATAAAAACAGGGGGGACAAAAAAAGGCCAAACGAACTTTTCACCCTCGCTACAGAACGCTGCGCCAATTACGGATACGTTTAGGGGGGTAGGCGATTTTAATCAAAAATACCGAACCTTAAAAGTTCCTGCCCTCCCCCTCCCCCACCAATTTACTGCGAAATTTGAAAATCAAAATACGTATTATGAAATGCGCTTTGGTGTATGACGCACTTCCGGTAAATGGCCGAATTTGAACTTCCGGTTTAGAATTGTGTAATTAATGAAGTGAGAAGTTAACAGCCGAATAACTTCTCGGGTAGTTAAGACAATGGAAAGGAGATACGCTAGGATAAGCAATTTAGCCTTTCGCGTGAAATATAGCCTCTCGATAGTAGTGCCCCCTGGAGACGAAACGAATAAAACAATAACCACTGCTAACTTCGTTTATACGCGACTGTTAAATCCTAGTTTCTGGCAAGTAATTAATAGAGCGAAGGGATTTTGAAATATGGCGCGGAAACAGCACCCCCTGGAGGGAAATAAACGCATAAATTACAATAGAGGAAGAAAATCGAAGCGTTTAATAATTTAAGTGGCATTATTGACTCGTAAGGTGTTATTACAGAGCCCTCTAGCGGATAAAATGAGCATTTCTTAGCAGATAGTCCGTTTGATTAAAAGATTAAACGTTTGTAGATTTCAATGTTTGGGTCTCTCAAGGGACCCCGCTTGCATTTGAATAATGTCGATGTAGTGAGGAAGGGGGCTTGGACAGTCCCCTTTGTGATCAGCCGGTCCCCCTTCACGCGATCTTTGCGTAGTTTAATCTCAAAGCCGCGAATAAAATATCACCAAATTTCCTGGTCACTTTTCCATCAATCAATCAATGGATGTATCCAATTAGTGTCGTTGTCATGACAACTGGGAGAAGGAGGAGGAGGAGGGAGAGGGAAAAAAGAAACGAACAACGGATGAGGAAATTTCGAAACTCATTCTTCCGCAGGGCACTTCGAGGTAAAAAATACCTACAGGGTCGAGTTAATCCCGAAACCCAGGGGGCTTGGAAGAAGAATATTCCGGCCCCCAAGACCCGAATAATGGTTGATATTTACACTTGAGGAAAAAAAAAGATTATTTTTTTTTTGCGCCCGTTGTGGTGTTAAGTATTCGCGCGTTTCCAGCGTTCGTTGGTGAGTTTGGTGCGCACGCGCTGCAGCTGTAATGGACCGTTCAGCTGGCTGACCTGAAAACCAAATCACCATTGCAACTACCTTTCTCGTCCCCATTAAGATGCGTTCAATATCGATCTGTTCAGGTATATTGGCCGAACAACGTCTTGAAGAATTGGAAAAGTAAACAAGTTTTCCTCAGTAGAAAAAATCTCTAAAAATTTCCTCCCCCCTTTCCCTGAATATGAGAACTCGCGAAAAACAATTGATTCCTATTGGTCCGATTTTAATGAAATTTGGGATCGTTCGAGAAATCTTTCTGAAGGAAACGAATGTAGAATTTTATAAAAAATCTGTCTATCGAGAGTTTGGTTTGTTAGTACATGCGGACGGACGGACGGACACTCTGAAGATAACAGTTGCCTTCACTATTTACTATGGCGTCTAAAAATTTTAAATTATTTTAAAATAAATTATTCTCTCTTTTTTCGAGGATATCTCAATTTTCTGTTTGAAGCAAAAGGACAAGCAGCTCATAAAAGAGAACATCTTAAAAAAGCACTTTTAAATAAATTTAAAGAATTAAATGACGTCATCGAAGCAAAGTGTACGAAATATCCGCAAATTATACTTCCAAAAATGTCGTTTAAAGGAGAGAAGATGGAAGGGCAGAACGTGATTGAGAGAAGAAAGAAACGAAGAAGAAGAAGAGAGAGAGAATAAATGAGAGAAAGAGAACGAATGACAGAGAGGAACACAGAGGGACGGAGAGAGAGAATGAATAAGAGAAATGAAACGAATTTCAGAGAGAGAGAGAGAGAATGAGTTACCGAAAGAAAACGAATGAGAGAGAAAGAGAGAGAGGAACAGAGAGAATAAATAAGAAAAACAGAAGGAATTTGCGAGAGAAAGAGTGACAAAAAACAAGAGAGAGAGAATAAGTCAGCGAAGAGAATAAATGAGAGAGACAGGTACAAAGACAAGAGAAACACAAGGAATTTGAAAGAGACAGAGAGGATGAATTAACGAAAGAGAACGACGAAGAGAGAGAGAGAGAGAGAGAGAGAGAGAGAGAGAGAGAGAGAAAGAATAGTTAGCGAAAGATAACGAATGAGAGAGCGAGAGGAACAGAGAGAACAGAGTTCTGTTTCTCTGTCTGAAAGACAGAGTGAGGGAGCAAACGATAGAAAGAGAGACAGAGTGAGAGAGACAGAAAGAGAGAGAGAGAGAAGAAATGAATGAGAGAGGGGAGCAGAGAGGGAATGAATAAGAGAAACAACGAAGTTTCAAAGAGACAGAGATAGAGAGAATGAAAAAACGAGACACAAATAGAGAAAATAAATGAGGTAGTAGTAGTAGTGGCACGTGATGCAAGAAAGCAAGTGTATGAGCTTATGCAGCATCAGCCAAAAAAAAAAAAAAAAAAAAAAAAAAAAAATCACGCCATTCCCTCCAAATGCCTGTCCAGTTCCTCCTTAAATTTACTCAACCTATCAACTTCCACAACGACAGATGGAAGTTTGTTCCAGCAATTAACCACCCGCTGGCTAAAGGCAAATTTCCGCACATCTATTCTACATCTGTCCTTTCTTAATTTGAATTTATTCGTAATCTGAACAAGTGGAAGGATCCCATCAGAATTCAGCGTGCTCAACCCATTCAAGGCCTTATAGACCTCAATCAGATCACCGCGCAGGTGCCTAGTCTCCAGCCACTGCAATTTGTAGAACTTAAGCCTCTCTTGGTAAGAGGATCCCTTCATTCCCCTCACCAATCTTGTTGCCCTTCTCTGTACACGCTCAAGCAAATCTACATCCTTCCTAAAATGAGGTCTCCAGACCTGTACGCAGTACTCAAGGCGTAGCCTTATCCTGCAATGCATCTTTAACCAGCGACTCCATTATTTTACCCAGAACAGAAGTTAAACTAACTGGTCTGTAATTACTCGTGTCACCCTTCGAACCTCCTTTGTGAATTGGGGATACATTTGCACATCTCCAGTCCGTGGGGACCTCCCCTGAGTCCAAGGATGCTCTCATAATTATGGCTAAGGGTTTGCTTAGTTGCTTTGCCGCCTCCTTTAATATAACTGGATAGATTCCACCCACCTCAGGTGCCTTTCTTATGTTTAACTTCAACAATTTCTCTTCCACTTTGCTCTCAGTTATTACAAGATCATTAAGCACCCTGCTACAATTTGATAACCTTCTGCCATTTTCAAACCTTAATAACTCCTCACGTGTGAATGTAGATGCAAAATACTCATTCAGTTTGTTTGCTATCTGAGCAGGATCATCAACAGTCGAACCATCGATATGAAATGGACCAATCAGATTCATCCCCTTCCTTTTAGAGTTTATATAAGTAAAGAAATCCTTGCTGTTTTTCTTAGCATCTTTTGCCAAGGATTTCTCGTAATCTGCCTTCACCTGCCGAACCTCCTTTGTGACCTGATTACAGATTAACTTATATCTGCCATAGGCTTCTGAGTCGCTTGATAATTTATATGCATCCCATGCATTTTTCTTCTCTGTTACGAGTCTCATTAGTTCATTTGACAACCATTTAGGCCTAAACCTTGAACAATATTTCTTAATAGGTATGAAACTTTTAGTAGCTTCCAAGATTAGTTCTTTGAATGCTTCCCATTTTGAGTTTGCTGTTGGTAACATCGTCAGTTGATCCCACTGTACAGAATTTCAAAACTGTCGGAGACCACTGTACTCACCTTTACGGAAGCAAAAACCCTTTTCTTTACCCCTGATGGTAGTTACCTCTTTGAGTAACTCCCACTTCAGCACACTGTGATCACTGCCACCTAGTGGTTCATTTATCTGCAGATTCTTAATGCATGAAGAATCACTACTGATAATCAAATCAAGAGTATTACTCCCTCTAGTTGCCTCCCGAACATGCTGATGTAGAAAACAATCATCCAATAAATCCACAAAAGCCTTGCTAGTGTGTGAGTGACCAACCCACAAATTCCAGTCAATATCTGGGAAATTAAAATCTCCCATTTTAAGAATCTCTGATTTACTGGCCCACTCTATTTCCCTGTACAGTTCCTTATTATATTTGCTATAGGCCTAATGACTCATCAGAGTCATTAGGCCTATAGCACACTCCTACTCTCAATTTTGATCTCCCAATGCTTATGTCACAACAAACTGACTCGGCACTGCACTGTCCAGCGATGTCAACTGGCTTCACTTCCTTGGTTTTTATGTGTTTCTTAACTAATAGCATAACCCCTCCCACTTTCTATCCTGTCTATCCTTTCTGTAGACGTTGTACTCCCCAAATTGCAGTTCTGCATCCCTTATATCTGTGTGACACCACGTCTCTGATATCCCAACAATATCTGCCTTCGATGTTTTGAGCAATACCTCAAATTCATCAAATTTATTTACTAAACTCCTAGCATTGGTGTACACGCAAGTATACCTGCACCTGTTTCTATTCTTATTATTAGTTACCCTAACGCATCCCATATACCCACCTGTTTCACGATGACTGCCATGAGTTCCTGAAACCCCCAACACCCCACGCTCGAGGTCGTTACTTATTCTAATAGAATTTGTGCAAGAATCACTTTCACCTCTGCCAACGGCTACTGTTAAACTATTAGTCTTTGTATCCCCCCAAACTAGCAGTTTTCCGACCCACCTAACACTGCCTCGATAGCATCAGCAAATATTCTTGCACCCTTTCTATTTAAGTGTATCCCATCCCTGTAGAAGCAATCTCTCCTGTTAACAAGTACACACCAGGCTGAAAAAAATTCTACCCCTTGAGCCTTGCACAATCCCTCCAGGGCCGAATTGATCGACAAGGCTCTCATCATATACTCCCTCCTATCGTGTCTGGGCAGATTTGGCAGACACTTTCAAATTCAACCCTAATTCTCGGCTTTTGTTCAACAGTGACCTGTACTTGCTAAGTAATTCCGCCGGTCTCCTACTCTTAATATCATTAGTGCCAACGTGTGCAACTATATCACCTTTTGTGTCCTTAAAAGATATCTGCAGATGATATATGCTTTACAACATCATCAACCTTTGCCCCTGGCAGACATACCCTGGTCCTGTTCCATCTATCCTTTTTACACAATATATTCCCCTTCTCCCTGACAATAGAGTCGTCAACAACTACTAGTTCCTGTGGGACCAGCGGATTCTGCTTTGGGGATTGCCACTGTGTTGTCTGTTGCCCAGATGTGAGCTCTGGTGTTGAGGTGGGCAGCTGAGAGCTTGACGGGCCCCTCAAATTAATTTCTTTGAGGGCATCTACCCTACACCTCAATCTCTCATAGACGCCCAGTAGAACGCTGAGTTGACGCCTAATTTCTAGACACTCTCTGCACCTGGCACACACAAAGACATCCTCCTTGGCTGGATCATGTTCTGTTCCAGAGAGTTCGGCAAACACTTCACAAGTTGCACTTTTTTTTAGGCTATGATGCGTTGGAGAATTGCCCCCCCCTCAGTTCTCCCCCGAATCACAGCACTCCTGCCACTTTGTGCCGGATGCTTTGCTGCTCTAGTCTGGGGCATGATATTTTAAATTAATAAGATCAATAAATTTAATTAATTAATTGTCAATACTACGCTAACTAATAGAATCCTAAATGCACTGATGCGTATTACGCTATACAATTATACGTTAGAGCTGCCTAGTTATCACAATTAAAAATGGAAAAGGTGAAAGAGAATGAAGAAGAGAGAGAAGGAATTGGGGAAAGAATGAATAATCGATAGAGAGAAAGAATAAGAGAAAGAGAACGATTGAGTGTGAGAGAGAGAGAAAGAGGAAAACGATGAAAGAGCGAGAGAAAGAAAGTCAGAGAGACAGAATAAATAAATAGGGCGAGAAAGATCGAAAGACTAGGATGGGAAATTTTATAAATGGAGGGAATGATGGAAGGAGCGAAAGCACAGCGACATGCACAGAGAAAAACAAAGAGAGAGAGAGAGAGAGAGAGAGAGAGAGAGAGAGAGAGAGAGAGAGAGAGAGAGAGAGAGAAAGAAAAGAGGGAGTGAGAGGAGGACAGAGGATAAGAAATACTAACGGACAAGACAGGGATCGAAATCAGAGAAAATCAAAGACAGAATCCCTCCTTTGTATGCAAAAATGGTCCTCCTGACATCCCTTAATTCGAGGCACCCTCGGATGCAGATCCCACATCGAAAGGTCACCTCCATCTCGCAGTCGATGTCCCTCCTCATCCCCACTCGCCTTCTGACCCGTCTGAAAGGCACCCGATGGACACACACCGAGCGAACAAAACGCGCAAAAGAGGTCACTGGTCGTTCTTGGCGTTATTTTGGATCAGCCAAGGCAGCTGAGGCAAAGAGGTTTCAGCGTTTCCCGTCTTTAAGCCGGGTGTGTTCCAAGCCCTTCCGAATTCCGCGGAGAGTTGCTGACCGAGAATTCGGCGAGAGATTCCGAAATCTTCTGGAGAGATCGCACCAAACGAAAGCGGAAATAATGTTCGTCAGTTCTCCATCTTGTCATCTCCTCTGAGCCTAGATGACCTTGCCGAGGTATATTTCAAATTTTCAGTTAAAACCGACGTTTCACTTTAAATTACATCAACTGTCTGTTGTCAATGTTAAGAATTACCTGATCTTTGTTACAAACGAAACTGGGTTTCCTTTTGGCTTTCCTGGATCTTAATGCGCAGCACCATCAAAATGATTAATAATTATTATCCCTTAGTTAATCCAGAAAACCTGAAGTTAAGCCTTTTAACAGACCTGCGCATTATTCGGGTTCAGCGAGGTAATTACAGGAATTTATTAATGAGGCAAGATGGAGAAGGGTCCAATTTTAATTGAGGATTATTCTAAGCTGTCTAATAACCTAAAAGAGATCTACGCAATGATTTACCAGATGTGGCCATCACGCGTTCATTGCACATCCTAAAAACAAATGGAACGCCCGAAAAAAGACCACGCAGTCAAGACGAATCCACTACGTACAGTCACTGACCAAAAACTTAGCTACCTTTTTCCCGAATTACAGTCAGTACACATCTTGGCATGGATCCTGCCATGGCAGAATCGATGCCATGATGTAGAGAAGTAAGAAGCCGAACTGCCATCCCAACATATCCAAGACAATATCAACTGGATTCAGATCTGGAACATCAAGCGGCCAGTGTAGATGGAAATCTTGGAATCTTCCTCGATCCATTCAAGCTAATTTTTGCTGGATGTATAGCTGGGTTGTCGTCTTGAAAGAATCCATCGCAATCCAGGTTAAAATGAAGGGTGAAGTTGGTCCAATAAATGAAGAATAAATGGATGATGCAATATTATTGATTCTTCCTTTTGCTGATAACAAACTGTCGATCGCGAAACTCTGCAATCATATCCATGGATGATGCAATATTATTGAAGATTGCAAGATTTGGACATTGGAAACAGTTTGGGCTTTCCCCGTGTGTTTCTTATCAAGATCCTTCAAGGATCCATCGTTTGAAACTTATCTCAATGCAACCAAATTGTACCAAGCTCTTTGGTTATATCCGATCATGAATCAAATGGTATCAGTATTCTGTTTAGCAATAAATATGTCGCGGTGTTTTAGCCACCATTTGAAATTTACCGCAATATGCCTCTCTATGGCCGACCGGGCTAGCCGAGTGGGTAAAGTACCTGCCCGGCAACCCAAAGGTCGCGGGTTCGATTCCCGCCTCGGGCTTGGATCAAAGTACTGCAAAAACCTTGGCAGGTGCAATATGGCCACTGAAGCCGATGCGCCAACAACTACCAAATCAAAAAAAAAAATCAATCAAAAAAAAAACCTCTCTATTTTTTGACACTTAGTGTTTATAACTGAAAAACATCTCAAAGAAAATTGCCGATTATTTGTTAAATTTCTGTATAAGTGACTTATCCAATCTAGACTTAGTTTGTAAAATCTTCAAATTTTAAATTGAATTTGAAAATTTTTTTTTCTCAGATTCAATTTGAGAATTTTTTTTCAAATTTTTAAAGAAACAATTTTAATTTGGAAACTTTTTTTGTTTTCTGACAGATAAAGTTACAAAACTATTTTGAAAATCAAAAAAAAAAAAAGGAAATTATTTGGAAAAAATAGAAATATAGTTTCTAGAAAAATTAGAATTATAGTTCGAAAAAAAATTACCAATATAGTTTGAAAAACATTAGAAACTAATTTGAAAAAAATCGAAGATACTTTGAAAAAAGCTGAAATACAGATTGGAAAAAAAATAGAAAAATGAAAAGAATTAATTACAAATATAACTTGAAACAAAATTGAACAAATTTAAATATAGTTAGAAAAAAATTTGAATGTAGTTTTAAAAAAAAACTGAAATATAGTTTAGAAAAAAATAAAAATATAGTTTGAAAAACATTAGAAAAAAATCGAAATATACTTTGAAAAAAGCTGAAATATAGATTGGAAAAAATTTTAAATATGCTACGAAAAATAATTTCAACCATAATTTGAAAAAAAAATTAGAAATACTGTTTGAAAAAAAATTTATATAGTTTGAAAAAAAAGTCCTGAATCTAGTTTGGAAAAAGTTAGAAATATTCTTCGAAAAAGAATTACAAATATAATTATAAAAAAATTTTTAAAAAATTGAAACACCGTTCGAAAAACATTTAAATATAGTTTGACAACAAAAAACAGAAATCTAGTTTGGAAAAAAATTAAATATACTTTGAAAAAAGAATTATAAATATAATTGGGAAAAATTCGAAATGTAGTTTGAAAAATAATTATTAAAAAAATTAAAATTGATAATTATTTCACATTTAAAATCATCTGAGAGAGTTGCAATTTATTACAAAGTGAGTAAATCAAAAAGAAAAAAAAACTTGACAATTGACTTCTACTTCATCGTATATACAGGGGTTCTCACCACCTCATAAGCATTTCACAATTGTTAAAAAAAAAAACATTTTTAATGGGTTTTTAATAAAATTCCCAGTTCAGCCTTCTCTCCAAACATTTCCAAAATATTAGAATCATAAACTTAATAAAGGAAACTTAAAATTAAAATAAGACCCTCTAAAAAGGGAATTGTGCTTATCTTCCTAAATAAAAAAAAAAAAAAAAAAGAGTTAAGATGGTGTCAAGGAACCTGACAAAAGATAAAATTGTACTCACCAATTATTACACTCACTCATCGTACACTCTTCTGCTGCTTCGTACCAACCATCCATTAACCACACCATCCCCGCTCGGTTCTTCTGTCTCTCAGCTATCTTCACCCCCGAATGTTCTCCATAATCTTGCTTCTTTGGTCGGCAAGTAACGGCAAATATCCGTATGACCCCCACAACACAGGAATCCCCTCGACACAGCTGCTACTGACCAAATCGCTTTCGCTGGCATTCTCGTCTGAGCGGCAGGTAGTTCGAGAGGTGATCACCAGGTGGCGACGCATCAACGTTGCCGGTGTCTCCTCCGGTGTGGGCGTGGCCCCCGAGCGAGGAGCCGACCAATGGCGGGTGCCGCACATTCCATCAATCATTGTGCGTCTCTAGTTTCCGCCCCCCCTCGATTTCTTGGAGAGGCAGCCTCGCTATGGTCCAATAGAAGTAGTGTACAGCTTAGTCTGCTAGAACCCACCACGTGCGGGTTGCCGATACTGTATTTTGGTTCGTAGTGTAGCTAGGTAGTGGGGGCCACTTTATCGTAGGAAAAATGGAAACAGACACCCAGACCAATTGTACTGGTAGCTCCAACGACATCACCCATGACCCAGGGTACGTTTTGGTAGCGAAAATGCTCCGGTCCTACTAACCTCCGCAC
The DNA here is from genome assembly GCF_048544385.1 of Mastigoproctus giganteus. Taxonomy (NCBI): domain Eukaryota; kingdom Metazoa; phylum Arthropoda; class Arachnida; order Uropygi; family Thelyphonidae; genus Mastigoproctus; species Mastigoproctus giganteus. The sequence continues at coordinate 244,766,176 of NC_143577.1, read as the reverse complement.
TTGTATCTGTGTGTGTGCGCGGCTTTAACGAGTAAGTGTGCGTATGTGTGTGCGGGCGACAGTGTGTGCGTTCGTTGTAGGCTTGTTTATGTCTTTTGGTATTTTTTTTTTTATCGTTTGGCAATTTTTTTTTTTTTTTGACGCTTCTCGTCTGCTTCTGATCGCTTCGCTTGTATCTCTCTCTCTCTCTCTCTCTCGCTCTCCCCGAGTGTGTGCCGTTCCCCTTGCGTATCCGCAGCCATACTATCTGCCCGTGCGAACCCTAACGGCCTGTGTGTGTTCAGTTCTGTGTGTGTATACGACGCGTCGAAGAGGATTGGTGCCTAATACGTGTTCCTTTGTTATCTTGCAGGAAAATGTTTATAGGTGGACTGAGCTGGCAGACTGCACCCGGTAAGTGTTTTTCTTCACTCTCTTTCTTTAAATGCGCGCCCTGGTGTTTACTACAAAATGTCTGATTTATTTATTTTATTATTTTTTTTTTTTAATTCTCTCTCTCTGTCTTTTATTCTTTCTCTACCTCTATCTTTAAAATGATACGTATCTAAATAACGAAGGCTTCTGCAGACTGCACAATTTTCACCATTTTCCGATTACCGTTTGACGAATTTTATATTTTTAAACCGCCCCTGTACCTTTAAAATCTGCCCGATCCTTAACCAAACGATAAATTCCATAAATAATAATAAATACAATAATAATATACTCACGCTTATTTACCCTTTCTAAAAAAAGCTAAGGTCGATATTTAATGCGAAAAACCTGGTGTGCATTTTTAAAAATACCGTGTCTGCATTTCTAGGCCTAACATTTGCAAACGATCGTAATTTTTCATTATCGTTTGGCATTTCTACAAAAGTGGTTCCTCATCTTCTGTTACAAATACAACGTAGGAGTTTACGAGACACAATAGGGCTACGTGAACGATGTGACACCATTTTGGTCATCCTTCTTCACATCTGATGAGGCGATAAATTTGAAACGCGTAGGATGGTCGTATGCTGACGATATCTTACCCACGTTTCAACATGGACTCCGTCAGAGCCAGTCGATTCTGCTAAACTTCATTTACATGCGGAATAGATAACGCATCGCAATTAAGAACGCGGAATATCGACACTGCGTTCCTCTCTTTTCGTCGGTGGTGTTGTATCGAAGCCCCCAATTGAAAACGACCTTCTTCTGCCCACCATTTATGTGGGCGGGATGAAAAATAACAAATATAAACACGGGCATTTTAAATACCAAATAAGACCGTGGAATTCATAGCCAACTCAATCAGTGCCACTCTCTATGTGTGATTAACGATTTACAATTTCCATTTATTGAAATTAGACGTTAAAGCGCCACGTAGCGGTCAGGAAACGTACTAGAGTTCCAATGGATACTGTGGTGATACATTGTAGCAAACGTGGGCACATTTAAGTCATTTTAATTAAAACCGTTTCAAATATGAATAATTTTATTTATTAATAATATTAATAGTAGATTAAAGTTTTATTTATAAATTATCGGTTTTGGAAAGCCACTATTTAAAAGAAGTAATTAAATTCCCTTTTTTTTTGAATTTCATATACGAAATTTCTGCTAAGCCTAATTTACTAAAATTCAAATTAAAAATCGTAATTATTAATTTTCAAAGTTGTGGTTTATGTAATATTTGGAGATTAACTATTAGTTTAATTTTATGTAGATTAAATATTAATTTAATTTTATCTATTAGTATTTTTTGACATTTTAAACCATTTTTGTAGTCCTGATTGTATTTGTCTTGGAAAACGTTTTAATGTTGGAAATATCATTGAAATAAGGGGACGGTTAACTAATTTAGTCTGGTTTGAAGGGCCTTTAATGCCCTATATGTTACTATCTATCTCTCCTCTTTATCTACAGCAAAATAAAGAAATTCGGAGTCTCCAGTTTAGATGGAAATGCATTTGTGTTGGAAAAAGTTTGAACCTTGAAATGTTCCTGAAATAAAGGGACAAAAAAGGGGTCAGTTCATTAATTTATTCTGGTTTAAGGGGACTTTAATGTCCTATACATTACAATCTATCTCTCCTCTTTAACTACAGCAAAATAGAGGAACTCGGAGTCCCCAATAAAAGCCAGTTTAGCTGGAATTCCATTTGTCTTGGGAAAAATTTAAATATTGGAAATATTCCTAAAATAAAGGGACAAAAAGGGGGGCGGTTAACTAATTTATTCTGGTTTAAGGAGTCTTTAATGTCCTATATGTTATTATCTATCTCTCCTCTTTAACTACAGCAAAATAAAGAAGTTCGGAGTCTCCAGTTTAGATGGAAATGCATTTGTGTTGGAAAAAGTTTGAACCTTCAAATGGTCCTGAAATAAAGGGACAAAAAGGGGGCAGTTATCTAATTTATTCTGGTTTAAAGGGCCTTTAATGTCCTATACATTACAATCTATCTCTCCTCTTTAACTACAGCAAAATAAAGAAGTTCGGAGTCTCCAGTTTAGCTGGAAATGCATTTCTGTTGGAAAAAGTTTGAACCTTGAAATATTCCTGAAAAAAAGAGACAAAAAGGGGGCAGTTAACTAATTTATTCTGGTTTAAGGGGCCTTTAATGTCTTATATGTTACTATCTATCTCTCCTGTTTAACTACAACAAAATAAAGGAACTCGGAGTCCCCAATAAAAGCCAGTTTAGCTGGAATTCCATTTGTCTTGGGAAACATTTAAATATTGGAAATATCCCTGAAATAAAGGGACAAAAAGGGGGCAGTTAACTAATTTATTCTGGTTTAAGGGGCCTTTAATGTCCTATATGTTACTATCTATCTCTCCTCTTTAACTACAGCAAAATAAAGAAGTTCGGAGTCTCCAGTTTAGCTGGAAATGCCTTTGTGTTGGAAAAAGTTTGGACCTTGAAATATTCCTGAAATAAAGGGACAAAAAGGGGGCAGTTAACTAATTTATTCTGGTTTAAGGGGCCTTTAATGTCCTATATGTTATTATCTATCTCTCTCCTCTTTAACTACAGCAAAATAAAGAAGTTCCGTGTCTCGAGTTTAGCTGGAAATGCATTTGTGTTGGAAAAATTTTGAACCTTCAAATATTCCTGAAATAAAGGGACAAAAAGGGGGCAGTTAAATAATTTATTCTGGTTTAAGGGGACTTTAATGTCCTATATGTTACAATCTATCTCTCCTGTTTAACTACAACAAAATAAAGGAACTCGGAGTCCCCAATAAAAGCCAGTTTAGCTGGAACTCCATTTGTCTTGGGAAAAATTTAAATATTGGAAATATCCCTGAAATAAAGGGACAAAAAGGGGCGGTTAACTAATTTATTCTGGTTTAAGGGGCCTTTAATGTCCTATATGTTACTATCTATCTCTCCTCTTTAACTACAGCAAAATAAAGAAGCTCGGAGTCTCCAGTTTAGCTGGAAATGCCTTCGTGTTGGAAAAAGTTTGAACCTTGAAATATTCCTGAAATAAAGGGACAAAAAGGGGGCAGTTAACTAATTTATTCTGGTTTAAGGGGCCTTTAATGTCCTATATGTTATTATCTATCTCTCTCCTCTTTAACTACAGCAAAATAAAGAAGTTCCGTGTCTCGAGTTTAGCTGGAAATGCATTTGTGTTGGAAAAATTTTGAACCTTCAAATATTCCTGAAATAAAGGGACAAAAAGGGGGCAGTTAAATAATTTATTCTGGTTTAAGGGGACTTTAATGTCCTATATGTTACAATCTATCTCTCCTGTTTAACTACAACAAAATAAAGGAACTCGGAGTCCCCAATAAAAGCCAGTTTAGCTGGAACTCCATTTGTCTTGGGAAAATTTTAAATATTGGAAATATCCCTGAAATAAAGGGACAAAAAGGGGCGGTTAACTAATTTATTCTGGTTTAAGGGGCCTTTAATGTCCTATATGTTACTATCTATCTCTCCTCTTTAACTACAGCAAAATAAAGAAGCTCGGAGTCTCCAGTTTAGCTGGAAATGCCTTCGTGTTGGAAAAAGTTTGGACCTTGAAATATTCCTGAAATAAAGGGACAAAAAGGGGGCAGTTAACTAATTTATTCTAGTTAAAGGAGCCTTTAATGCCCTATATGTTACTATCTATCTCTCCTGTTTAACTACAACAAAATAAAGGAATTCGGAGTCCCCAATAAAAGCCAGTTTAGCTGGAATTGCATTTGTTTTGGAAAAAAGCTTAATCTTGAAAATATCCCTGAAATAAAGGGACAAAAAAAGAAGGGTTAGCTATTTTATTCTCCTTTGAAGGGTCTTTAATGTCCCATATGTATCTCCTCTTTAACTACAACAAATAAAAGAAAATTGGGAGTCCCCTGTAAAAATCAATTTAGCTGGAAATATACTTAATAGCGAATAAAGATCAGGAATTCAACATCAATCGTTCATTGAGTTGATGGACCTCCTGTATGTGCCACGAATAATGGAATGCGTTTTAAATATTCTTCCAGCGACCAGCCATCTTTGAAAAGTATTCATAAGCATTAGGCTTAACTGGAAGTCATTTTTCATCCCCGAAGCACCAAACTTGTAAAAGTTATGGAAATTCAAGTGAAGACCTTTTTGTTTATTCCATTGAGTTTGAAATATTAGAGAGAGACACCTCCCAAATTGACGTCGGTGTGTCCAAATGATTCTAGTGTATTTATAGCAGCATGGAAAGTCACATGACGCAATCATTCGGTTCTTGATGGTGGTTTGAAGATAGGGGAAGGAGTTGGGGTTTTGGATACTAATATCGATATAAGGGACATTAGTATCGATCTCTGATTACCAAAGATTTATGGCTATTCGAGAACATTGAGATGTGTGTTTATCAATCGATTCGGTGGTTCCAGGTGACTTCTTTAGGTGATGGATTAGTCTGTACTGGTGTCAACGTCAGACCGCATGGAAGGTATCGCAAACAGGAACAAAATTGATAGTTCTGAATTTCACAAATATCATCATTACCCATCATCTTAAGCAGGAGGTTTCCAAGGGATCCAGCAAAGCTCGGATAGCAGAGAAACCAATGGTAAACACTTTGGCTTGCAAGTACGATCGAAGATACACAATGCTCCTTCAAACAGAAGAAGATGTTAAGGGGAGAAAAGAAGTGGTAAACTGGAATCACCATTTAGCTGGAGATGGTTGTGATGTAGTAGATGCAAAACCACTCCTTGGTTTGTTTAGAAGAGTCAAAAGATCTCAGAAGTACTGGATGAAAAGCCTTTATCCAAAGAACCCTCTGGAGAGTGGTTTTCAACTTAAAATGTGTTTTCTACAATTGTGCATCCCTCAAAAGATCCATCTAATGACCCCTGGTGACCATTACATACACTAAAATATGTGTTCCTATAGCATAGGTGCAGATGGTTGTCATATCTAAGATGCAAAGACCATGATGGGTTCACTAAAGAAGTTAAAGTTGTAAAACCACTGGAAGAACAAGACCTTAATCCAGAACCCTTTCCATGGCCCCCTGACGAGCATTATATACACTAAAATATACATTCTCCACACAATATGAGGAAATAACAGCAATATACATATTTATAGAAAAATCTAGAAAAGTTTATAGAATACAGAACCCCAGTCATAAACTTCTATAGACCCTTCCATCATGGGACTTCCTCTACGCTCTCTGGTGGACATTATGTGCACTAAATACAATAATCTCTATTATTGAGTGAGATCATAATAAAATTGAAAATACGAAACTCCTGTCTTTTGTGGAACAATTTTAAGACCCCTGTCTTACGTAGAAGAATTTTAAAAGAAAACGAGACCCTTCCACAGCCCTCTGGTGAGCATTATTTGTACTAAATATGCTTCTCTGCATCATTGAAAATGATTGTAATATACGAAGGAAAGAAAAACCGACGTTGGCTTATCTTGAAAAGTTTCCAATTCTTTTATAAACTGGATTAAATAGCTACCATCGAAAGGGACTTTCAATGCCCCCTGGTGGGCATTATGTGTACTAAAATATTCTCCTTACAATACTGGGATTTTATTGAATTTTTAATTTGGATTATTCGATTGGTTGCGCAGTTTTATGTATGCATTTTATAAATTATAATTTCTAAGATTTCAATTGTTTTGTTTTAGTTAATATAAATAGCGCCTCTTTCAGGCTCACGCCCCTAATCACTTCATTTATTTCCAGAAGGACTTAGGGAGTATTTTAGCAAATTTGGAGATATTACGGAGGTCATGGTGATGAAAGACCCTACAACGCGCAGATCACGGTAAGTTGTGACTTTTATTTTACCCTCTCTCTTTCTCTTTCTCTCTTTCTTTCTGTTTGTGGCACCGCCAGCATCTGTCTGCCCTTTTTTTTTCTTTTAAATCCCTCCGATCAGTCAAATTGGTGAGCAGCTGGGTTTCCTACCTTTACAGTTGAGTTAGCTTTGTGTTTGTCCCCCACCCTAGCGTTAGCGTAGTGCCCCGACACTCACACATGCTTGTTTTTGAACGCTGAAGGCAACCGAAGACATTTTTTTCCTCTCTCTCTTCTAATTGGTCAAAAAAAAAAAAAAAGTCTGAGCTACTAAATCGATTAAAAGTAGCTTCGAGTGTCTTAAAAATCCGCCTTTTTCTTGCCAATTAACAAAAAAAAGAAACGAAGAGAATGTTAAGTCCCATAACTATCTTTCATCAGTTATCGATCTGTCATGCCAGGTCTATCATACGATCACATATTTACAATATTTTACTGGTAGGTTTATTAGCTGATTCCAAGCTGTGTTCTTTTTTTTTTTTTTTTTTAATTATCTAGTATTTATTGTGCGTGTCACGTGATGATTATTGTGCTGTTTCCACAATAAATTCAATTTCTAGTGTTTTTTTAAAAAAACAAAACATTTTTCGATCATGGAGAGTTAGGCCTAACACAAACTCCATCATCGAATTTTGCTCGATCTTCTCTGCAGGGAGGGATAGAAAAGCAAGACATTGTGTTTGTTCTGTACACTTCAAGTCTGGCCAGAGCAGGTTCAGCTGGGGGGAGAGGGGGTGGGAGGGAACTGCAAGAGAACGGTAGTGCATGATCGATAGCCCTCACACATTCAACACAGCTACCACCTGGATCATGGAACAGCTTTCCGCGGAGATTACGAAAAGGGACAAATGAATAGAGAGACGGACAAACGAGATGTAACGGTGCCAGTGGCCCTTCCCAAATAACCCCCGTTTGGTTTAAGGGACCTTCATTTGCGCCCCTGCATTATATAAAATTAGTCTCACCATAAACTTAACCTTGGAAAAATTTTAAGAGATAAAATCGATTGAACAGTGCACAGCTCCACCCCCCTCGGGGTTCTCGGGCCCCCTAACTGCTTATTAGAACATCTTTGACCATATTTTATTCATATCAAAAGCAAAAAGCTACTATAAGTAAAAATCTACACGCAAGAATTTGAGTTTGACTCTAGGTAGGTTTTGTTCCGGTAACTCCTGATTTCTTAACAACCAAAAATTAATGGGAGATGTCAAATAATATCTTACGTTAGTAGTGTAGATGGCGTTAGTGAGGTCTTCAAATACCGATGGAGTGATTAAAAGACTGTCAATAATCGATCCCTGTACGTCATCATTTACAACCCCCTCCCCCCAAGTAATACAGTTCCAATGATAATTGGGGTACATCTCGAATTATCGCATATCCTTCCCCTAAAGAAAATAGGCCCCCTAGACATAACGGCTACAGATATTAAATTTTATACCATCCCCATTTCCCCTTTTGGTTTCTTATAGCACCCCCAAATTAATTCTGGATTACCTCTACATAACTGTATCCTAAGGTCCAACAGAGAACTCAAGGGGTGTTGAAATCCCCCTTGAGTTCCCCCTCATCCCCCCATCAGGAAAATTTCTGGTGACACACTTAGATAAAGGGATGTTCCCCTTCGAAGATGATAAGATAGTCGATAGGAAAGAAGCTTCAGAGTGGCTTTCTGGTGAAAATGTCTGACTTCTCTGAATCTCAAGGGTCTGTGGTCCCTGCATTGTAAAGGTCATTGGGTTGACCTTCGATATAGCGCAGGAATATGGCAGCAGAGAAGACTGTGATTTGCAATCCATGATTGTTCATAGCCACTGTGATTTCTATTCTGGACCCTGGTGTATAGCCAATTTTCCAAAGTTTAGTTTAGGAGTCAATTACCATCTCTTTTGAGAAAGATATGACAGGATCAAGTTTTAAAAAAAAACGTAATGAAATTCTGTTATCCTCTTCCTGTATTGAAGATTATTTAATCATTAAAATTTCCTCATCTTCAGGGTGTAAGAATTTAAATCAGAATGAATTCCGAAGGATCCTCTTAAAGTTTGAATTTGGATTCATATAGGTTGTAAGAACGTTTGGAAGAAATGACGTCAGGATTTCAGACTTGCTGGCATTAAAAGTTATGCAAGAGACATTAAGTGGCTGTATGGGAAGAAAGGATTCGCTAGGATTCACAACGTGGTGATTAGAGAAAAGAAAGATTCCAGTAAGCCATCTTTATCTTTAGATGTAGCAGAATTATCAGGAAGCAAATGAGGCCGAGGGATTGATGGACAGAAATCCCAAATCCTGTCACATATACTTTCCTCAATCAAAAAGGTGACTAGCCAATTCCATTTTGAATTTTACCAACCTCTTCTCTTCTGCAGCGTTGGTAGATACTTTATTCCAACGATCTGCGACACTCTGCCTGAAGATAACCCTCGTGGAATCCAACCTTCGGTGACTTGTCTTAGATAATCGGAATGAAAGAATCTTGTGGCTTCCCAAGAACTTATCGTAACTTATAATTCAAAGATTTGGTCCTCCGGTACAAATCAAAAGGATCTTACAAGCAATCCCAATTTGCTCCATTTTATGAAGAGTACGAAAAGCTTACCAGAATATAGAATTCAATTATTTCGTTTAAAACGCTCCCGGTGTTATAAACAAAACAATTGAATCCCTTATAGTTACACAAAGTATATCAGTGATGCTGTAACGAAGTGACCTTAGGACGGCCTTGGACTGATGGTCAATATTTAACTTCCTCAACCCCTTTCCATCTCCTGCTTGGGTTTGTCCTGCTTCCATCTCACATATTTTCGAAACTGCTCACGTGACAAAGCTGGGTTAGCATTACAAGGGTTGAATTTCCACCATAGTTTGAAGGGTGAAAAGTTGCCCAACCTTTTTTGGAATAGGGGAACACATTTCAGATTTTTATTCACCCTCGTACAGATGAGACAAATAATTTTAACAATTAATTAACCATCACTGAAGTTTTTTTTTCTAATTCATCTATAATTTTATATATTTTCGCATAATTAAAAAATAATTTCTTTAATTAGAATATAATTTTGATTTTATTGCCAAAAGGGAAATATCAATAGGGTAAGGGTAAACAGAAATATAATTGTGCAAAAATAGGGTAACAATAAAAGAAATGAGACGTAGGGTAACAATAAAAGGAGGAGGTATCAGTAGACAGAATACAATTATGTAACAATAGGGTAACAATGGAAGCACATGTGACTTAACAATTGGGTAATAGCAGGCAAAATACAATTATGTAAAAAGAGGGTAACAATGGAGAGAAATGTAACGTAACAATAGGATAACAGTAGACAAAATATAATTATACAAAACAGGGTAACAATAGAAAGAAATGTGACCTAACAATTGGATAACAGTAGATGGAACATAATCATGCAAATATAGGGTAACGATAGAAAGAAACGTGATGTAACAATAGGATAACAGTAGACAAAATATAATTATTTAAAAATAGGGTAACAATGGAAGGAAATGTGACTCAACAATTATGTAAAAATAATATAATAATAGAATAATACAATTATGTAAAAATAGGGTAACAATGGAGAGAAATGTCACATAACAATAGGATAACAGTAGACGGAACATAATAATGAAAAATAGGATAACGGTAGAAAGATGGGTGACGTAACATAATCATGAAAAATTAGGGTAACAATGGAAGGAAATGTGACTTAACAATTGTATAATAATGGACAAAATATAATTATGTAAAAACAGGGTAACAATGGAAAGAAATGTGACGTAGCAATAGGATAAGAGTACACGGAATATAATTATGTAAATATAGGGCAACAATAGAAAGAAATATCTGACGTAAAATAGGGTGACCATAGCCAGAATATAATTATGCAAAAATATGGTAACAATGGAAAGAAATTTGATGTAACAATAGGATAACAGTAGACAGATCATAATTATCTAATACAAGGTAAAAATAGGCAGTAATATCGTGACGCAAAATAGGGTGTACTGTTTCCCTATTGTTAAAATTATTTAACAATGGGGAAACAGTAAACAGAAATAGTAGGGTAAGAGTAGATGTAATATGATTATGTAAATATAATCTAATAATAGAAAGAAATGTAACATAACAGTAGACAAAATATAATTATGAAATAATAGGGTAATATTAGAAATAAATGTGACGTAACAGAAGATAAATATGATTATGTAATAACACGGAAACTATATAACTACAGGGTAACAATAGATAGAAGTACTGTGACTTAAAAATAGGGTGATCATAAAGAGAACACGATTTTTTAATAATAGGGAAAGAGAAATTGCGAATATGCTATATAGGGGATTAAAAGGGAATAAATAAATATTGCGAAATTTCAACAGAACAAACAATAATAGGGTAACAGCAGGCACAATACAGTCGCATAAAATTAGGGTAGCAATAGAAAGAAACATAAAGTAATAATAGGGTGCTCTCTTGGATAGCACAGTCGGTACAATCGCCGTCTTCTCCACACCGGGTAGAAAACATCTGAGTTCGAATTCCATCAACGACGCGAATTCGAAGTAGGGTCTTTTTCACAACGTGGCTGAGTTAGTTGGTTTCGGGCAAGGGTATGAAGGATTTTTCTTCCTGAAAGTAGGGACTTTCATCCAGCAAACACCCTGCGACAACAAAAATAGGGTAACAACATAAAGAAACGTGGAGATGGAGTCCATCTGGAGGGTGATGAGAAGAAATCTCCTCCACCCTTACACACTCCTAGTTCCGATGAAAAATACTTTCGTATTCTCCAAAGGCCTTTTACTTCCAGTCCGGCCTTGGTGGACTGTCACCGCTAAGAACGCCCCAAAAGAAATGGTGCCCATTGGACAAGAACAGACCCAAATATGATGACGTCACAATGCATCGAGATAACAACAGACACAGATGTCAATAATTAACGGTACACGAGTAACGATATTGAAAGAGGCACGTGACGAAATGAAAGAGACACGATTGTCTTTTCGTTTGGTCTTCGGATCGGACAGATTGACGAGATCCGAGTGCCCGTACCCGGCACGTCGTTTGGTAATAATTCCGAACTCGACGCTGCCCTGGAAAAATTTTCTTTCACAACAGGAAGTTTTGTTGGCGTGCCGTGAAGAGAGTTTCCTCAAAGTGAAATCCCCGAAGCGTAACCACAACGGGTACACCCCACCGGCGCGTCGACGGAATATCTCGTGGACCGAATGCGAGCGGGGGGTTGGAAAATGGCAGTCGACTGCGATTGGTTTAAGATGTGGCGGAACACACCTAGTGACAGGTGACGGGGGAAGGCAGTCCCATCACCATGCCAACAGCGTTCATTGTAACCATAAATAGAAAGCCTTCGCGCGAGGACAAACCCAACACCCTCGCCGTGTGGCCATATGGGGGTAGTTGGGACGGAATAAATCAAGGTTAACCTCGTCCCCAGTCGGACCAAGCGAACATCGATTAACCTCGTCCCCAGTGACTCCATAACAGGTATTTACCATCGGCATATCGAGGTTCATAAAGAGCGGATAATTTAATTGGGCCGGCTCACGGCAGATTCCGCAGTTCAACCCCATTAGGTCTAGCGGTGAAGTTGAGTTTAATGGCTTCATATTTGCACCAAATTGCTCTTTCTAAATATAGCCCTCATCGCCCGCTCCTATTTATAAACAAGACCGATGTCTAAAGGTTGTTTCATTTGCACAACAAGCTACCTCACATCCGCAATCCTACACACGCACACACACAACAAACCGCGCGTTTTTTAACTCGCCCTCTGGAGATCGTAAAAGGAACCATCAAAGTGTGGATACGAAAACGAGCCACCCATCACGAGCCTCTTTCTGCTTTTATTTTTCTTAATTCTTCGTGTATTGACATTTTTGTGACAGGGGGGGCGCTCTGCTGTAAGGGTGCGTTTTAAGTTTATTTAGTCGGTACAGTCCAATAAATGTCTATAAATTGTTTCTCATATTAACTAGTGATTGAAAACTAGCTCCAGAAAACTATGGTTTTTCATCCCACAAAACGGATAAACTGGTCATAGAATAGACGCAGTTTTCAGGCGCTGTATGGTGATCAGACGAACTGATAGAAGGATCGAGGAAACATTCAAGCATTCGGAACAGCTGGTTCCAATTGTAATGAAGCTGAGCGTGTCTATTAGGGTGTGCCCTTTTAAGGAAATCCCTAAGGTTGCAGAGGATGGTGAACACATACCGGTAGTATACAACGTGCGCGCCCATGTGACTAATGTAGTCTATAACGGATATGACGTCACCCAACTTCCGGTTTTTTTAGCTCGAAATCCAATAGAAAAATCTACAAACTTTTTTTGTCAGGTTGTTTACTTTCAGGGGGGTTGGTGAAGAGCGGGTGCATAGAAAGGGGGTCATTTCGGCAAGTTTATTTTGTGACGTTAAATCCTGGTTTCCATCGCGCACCCCCGACTTAATAATTAGTTATAATTGATTACGTTTAATTGTTAGTAGTGAAAGCTAATTAGGAGAAATTAATTATAAGGCTACTGCCGGACACGTAATTAACTTTTAATTCATTGAAACTAATTAATCCGATGGGTCATAGCGCGGATGACTACGAACTTCCCCTCGTAGAGGTCAGAGGGATGTCTGTGACCGTAGCATTCGGGAGCCATTTGGTTTTTCCCTCAAAAACTGCTTCGCTTATTTTGACTCGGGCGTTCGAGAACCGGCGCCGCTCTCGAAATATTTCTGTTCTCACCAAGCTGCTCCCGAAGCGAACTAATTATTGAAAAAAAGAAAAAGGGGGAGTTGGAAGAGAAGAAAAAGAAAAAAATCAGCCTGTTCATTACGGATAAAAACACTCACTTTGTAAGCCGGTGGTAACAAACAATGACAACCGCGGTGTGATGTTGCTTAGCAACCGCAGTTTCATTGTTGCGTCTTTGAAAGAGCGTGAAAAAAATGGGAAAAAATCGTGTCGATTGTTGGTTGTTTTAATGCGCAGACGAAGGATGTGACTGATTTGTATTTTGTAATGTGCATCACGTGACAGGGAAATGTTTGCCATCCCACCAATAAAAAAAGCGTAAAAACTGTTTTATTCGAAATCGGAGATTGCTCGCCCCCCACCCCCCCTCTCCTTCACTTGCATCTGACGAACCCAAAGATGGTTTGAAACTTGAAGTTTGTTGCAGCTTAAAAAAGGAGAAGGAATCGCTTTTATTGTCCGATACTTATTAGGAACGCCAAGAAGAATCCGTGCCTATTACGTCATCACTCTTATCTACGTCTGCTACATCCATTCAATACCTATTATAAATCCCTTATACCTATTATAATCCATATTGCTCTTTACCTATTATAAATCATTACACCTTATACCTATTATAAATCCTTTTCGCCTTCTATGTATTATACATCCTTGTACCTTTTATAATTCCTTTCTCCATGTACCTATTATAAATCATTTCGACTTTAAACCTATTATAAATCATTTTCTTCTTGTACTTATTATAAGTCCTTTTTTTCTTGTACCTATTATAAATTCTTTCCTTATTGCATCTATTATAAATCCTTTTTACCTGTGCCTATTATAAATCCTTCCGCCTTCTATCTATTATAAATCCTTGTACCTATTATAAGCACTTCTCGCCTGTTATAAATCCATCTCGTCTTCGATCTATTATAAATCCTTTTCACCTTCACTTTATACCTGTTATAAATCCATGTACCTATTATAAATCTTTCTCGCCTTCTGTCTGTTATAAATCCTTGTACCTATTATAAGCCCTTTTCGTCTTCTATCTGTTATAAATCCTTCTGGCCTTCTATCTATTATAAATCCTTCTCGCCTTCATCTATTATAAAACTTTTCGCTTTATGCCTATTAGAAATCATTTCACTATAAACGTCCTTGTATATATTTTAAATCCTTGTACCTATTATCAATTCTTCTCGCCTTTTACCTATTATAAAGCCTTCTCGCCTTCTATCTATTATAAATCCTTTTCAACTTTTGCTTATTATAAATCCTACTCGCCATCTATCTGTCATAAATCGTTGTACCTATTATAAATCCTTCTCGCCTTCTATTTATTATATATCCTTCTCCCCTTCTATCTATTATAAATCCTTGTGCCTATTATAAATCCTTCTTGCCTTATATCTATTATAAATCCTTTTCACCTTCACTTTATACCTTTTAGAAATCCATGTACCTATTATAAATCTTTCTCGCCTTCTATGTGTTATAAATCCCTGTGCCTATTATAAATCCTTCTCGCCTTCTATCTATTATAAATCCCTTTCACTTTCACTGTATACCTGTTATAAATCCATGTACCTATTATAAATCTTTCTCGCCTTCTGTCTGTTATAAATTCTTGTACCTATTATAAGCCCTTTTCGTCTTCTATCTGTTATAAATCCCTGTGCCTATTATAAATCCTTCTCGCCTTCTATCTATTATAAACCTTTTCGCTTTATGCCTATTAGAAATCATTTCACTATAAACGTCCTTGTACCTATTATCAATTCTTCTCGGCTTTTACCTATTATAAACCTTTCTCGCTTTCTATCTATTATAAACCTTTTCGCATTATGTCCATTATAAATCATTTCACTTTATACCTATTATAAATTCTTCTCTCCTTCTATCTGTTATAAATCCTTGTACCTATTATAAATCCTTCTCACCTTCTATCTATTATAAATCCTTCTGCATTCTATCTATTATAAATCCTTGTGCCTATTATAAATCATTTTCACCTTGTGCCTATTATAAATCCTTTTCACCTTGTGCCTATTATAAATCCTTTTCACCTTGTGCCTATTATAAATCCTTTCTTCTTGTAGTTATTATAAATAATTGTAACCTTATATTATACCTATTGTAAATCCTTTTCACTTTATACCTATTATAAATCCTTTTCACTTTATACCTATTGTAAATCATTTTCTTCTTGCACCTATTACAAATCTTTGTTTGCCCTTTCTCGATGTATACCTATTTTGACACGTGCAATTGTTTCTATCTAACGTCATCAGGATAAGCACTTCGTAATGTGTACCTTTTATGCCTCTGTACCTATTACACGTATTGTCTGGACAGTTTGGCTAATTAATCTCGCGTGTTAGTGCCTGTGACAGTAGGTTTTACATGTGTTGCACGTGTGGTCAATTACTTACTCTTGTTATCTGTACCTGTAAAAGGTATAGGTATTACCTCTACTGTTCCGCTGACTAATGTCACGTATTAATACCTGTAATAAAAGGTATTACTGCGCATTATGACTCCATAAAGCATTTAGAAGTTGGAAAGAATGTCGATGTTTTTGGCTCCCCAGTCCATGAGCTAAAGAGGTTGTTGGGCAATCCTAGAGAACCATTGGGTCTCGATTACCGTGGTTGGTGAGGTTATGGAGTGTGTGGTTAAAGACGAACTACTGGACCATCTCAACGTACGAATCGCGTGGTGAGGGAGAAGATCTATCAGTGGACCTGGGGGTGGTTTATAGATTAGGGGAAGAAGAACTGAAGGATGCTCTTGAGGATTTATAGACAGACATGCCGTGGACAACGTCGTCCATAACACGATAGGGCGACCATAATACTGTGTCCCGGACTAGAGGCCGCATCTGAATCGAGGTTTATTCGCTTCGCTGGGGAAGGCACTTTATTGTAGGTACCAGGTATAGGTTACGTGTACCTGTAAGGTCCGCGCTTGGACAATAATGAACCCATTGTCGCAGGACCGGCGAATGGCTGGAAGGTAACCTTCGATGCACGAGAGGAAATATGCCCGACTTCGTAATACTAAACGCGCTCCAAAATGCAGGGGATTTTGCTCACGCACGAGCTAATCCACAGTGAGAGGGATGCGAGCAGACTTGCCCGCGTTCGAGAGGTGAGCTGTACGTGCGAATAAAATGCACCCCATGACAACTGACGCTACTGGTCCTCTTCCCTCCCGTTTCCCTCCTGCCTTTCCAGCGTCGTTCCACTGCGAGACGTCCTTGACCTCCGCTCTATGTTTTCCCGTGAAACGGGGGCGAGGACACCCCGTCTTTGTTGGCGGTTCGCTGGTGAGGTACACGCCGGGCTCGCAGGCACCTCCGCTAGGCCTAATGGACACCGCCAGAAGCCGTGGTGCATTTTGGGTGACCCCTTCGCTAATATTTGGTAACGAACTCAGCATCGGGCCATTAAAAAATGTTTTCGTGGAAGTGCGCGGTCCTGTGCGTCTGCTTCGCACTGCAGACGAGACCGGAATACGTCAAGAGCGCGAGCGTCCAGGGATCGTCTCGCCAGTAGCTGCTCTATTAGGCCTACCCGGGTGACTCTTAAATAGCGACTCTATTATGTACGAGAGACTCCCTTTTGGCGTTTCTTTTAAACACTTCGGTTTCGAAACAGCGACCTTACATAATCAGCAGCCCCCTTTATAAACATCCCCGTATTCAGGGCGGTTCCAGTACTGATCACCTGACGTTTTTACAGTTTTTTGGTTAAATACTAACCGCGGAATTTATATACAATTGTCTCGATGAAGATGTAGCATTTTTGAAACAACATGTACAGGGCGAGCAAAAAAAAACTTCCCTCCACAAATTTAAATTACGTAAACCGGTCTGTATTAATATTAATCTGTATAAATTACATAAACTGGTCTGTATCCTACTTTAAAATATTTACAATGGCAGATCACTTGTGACCATGGAATCAGCAAATGAATTCAACACTTTTAAAAAGGGGAATTACCATAGATTTCCGGATTAGAATCTTGTCTTTGCGTCAATGCCTATTGGTCCATTAATCAATCTGTGGAGGAAGGAAGAAACTACTGTCGATGTTTCTTCTTTAAAATTTTATTGTGATAGGTATCTTAAGATGGTTTGCTGCCTTTACCTCAGCAACTCAATGAGTTATTTCTCATGCGGTTGGCAGCCTTGATCCCAGCAAGCACTGCGACAGTACAGCATTAAAATGGCGACAGTGGAGGAGAAATCAATGTGCGTGTTGTGGCTGAGGGACACCAAATCTCAAGTGACTGTGGTGCAGAGAGATTACAACGTGAATTCCGGAAAGATCCACCTACAGAACGATCAATGAGGGGGTAGTTGAAACAGTTTCAAGAAATCTGCTGTGTGCTGCACCAGAAAGGAGCAGGTAGGCATAGTGCATCTGCAGATAAAGTTTTGGAAATTCAGAAAGTGTTTACCGAAAGTCCTACAAAGTATATCCGCCAGGCAAGCCTGCTGTTACAAATATCGCGAGCAATTTATACGGTCCCTCGTGGAAGGATTATTGTATAAACTGGAAGAACTTAGAGCTAGTGGTAAGATCCTATGTTAGATCACAGGCTGAATAAAAGATAAGAGACAGACAGTTGTCATAAATGGTCAGTCTTCAGGGTGTATCGTCTCTAGGAGTTGCAACTTGCAAAATTGAAGCCTTTCCATCCCTCACCAATCTCGTTTCCCTTCTCAGCACCCATTCAAACAGATCCATCCTTCCTAAAATGAGCCTTCCAGCTATTCAGTTAGGACACATAAAATCTAAGGAAGCGCATCCAGTTGGCATTGGTGGACAGTGCAATGTTGAATCAGTTTGGTGTGAAACAGACTTTTGTAAACAGTAAAAAGAAAGGGTTGAATCACATTGGTCCACTCGATGATGGTCGTTTAACTGTTGATGATCCTGTTCAGGTCGCTGACAAACTGTATAGGTCTTTGTTGAATTTTTCTGAACTCTGAACATTTCTTCAGCCTTTCATCTAAATTTACGCATGAAGACTTTTTTTAAAATGGGGATTGCAGAATTATTTAACGTGGGGTGGCACCTGGAACTTCATTTGAACCCGCCATTGATCTCTGATAGATTAGACAGTAAAAAGGAACTGGATGCAAAGAATAATTTTGACATCGTGGATTTGGATTTCACGCGCAAGACTGGTGTACATTTTGGAGTATTGTGACGATGGTTGAATGGCAGAGACTAGGATGGCTACTGATGTCCGCTGCTCCTTATGGCCTAATTGCAATTAGTAGATCCCTCAGGGTCCAGGCTTATCAAGTTGAATATCAAAGTTTGTTGGTGGTACAACGATTGGCACGGTGGTTAATGTCAGGAGTCAATATGTCGCTGTATATTAAAGCTGAGTGTGCTAATTGCAAGATTTCGGTAGATTAATCCCAGAATACCATTCCTGTTGGTTGGTGCCACACTCAATGTACTGGAGGTTTTTTATTGACCATTAATTCTATTCAGGAACTTTGCTAGTAAAGATAAGGAGTAATAATTCCATTGTACATTGGGCTGAATATTGAGCACTGTCTGTAGGCCTCATTTTAGGAAGGATGTAGAGTTGCTAGAATGAGTACAGAGAAGGTCAAAGAGATTGGTGAGGGAGAACAAACGGTTGGTCACACCAAGAAATGTTTCAGTTCTGCAAATTTCAGCGTCTGGAGATTAGGCACCTGCGAGAGATCTACTAGAGATGTTAAGGCCTTGAATGGATTGAGTAAGTGCATTTTAATGGCCTTCTTCCACTTGCTGAGATTACACACATGAGGGCAAATTCAAATTGAGGAAGGATGGTTGAAGAATAGATTCGGGAAGTTTGCCTTCAGCCAGAGAATAATTGGTACTAATACTAAAAGATATACAGTTGAAATTCTAGAAGAATCTGTTGAGTCTGAATTAATTGAGACAATGAAGTAAGGCAATACATGACACCCAGCAGTTATCGGGACCCTCAAGAAGTTCTTTGCATCTGTCAACTGCTACCGATTTACGTGTGTCCAGCTGAGTTCACCACAGGAAGAAACATTCCATTCTAATTTCATTTCAACTGATTTTGATGGATTATTTTTGGACCTAATAATGAATTGTGTCCATTTAGCTGGATCAACAATATTCGTTCTACTTACGCTCCCACGAAGTAACCTCCAATTCTGGTTTAAACTTGGCCACATTCACAGCCTCTGCCACTTGGAAGCCATTTCAGTGTTTGACAACGCACAGCCAATTAGTGAACTTCATAAGATCCAGTATTTTGCTATTCCATCAAAATTTAGATCTGCGCCTCCCATAGTTCGTCCCTCAATCAGATCTCTCCTATACACTCCCGTCTAAAAGTTTGGGAAAACTTTTTTTATGAATTTTCAAAGTTTTTATTAAAATATTTTCTATTATTTATCAAAACACAAACAATATATAAGAAATTTCTAGAATATTCTATAAAGGTGTAGAAGACTCCTGAATGTGGTAAAATGTTGTAGATGATTGTAGAATATTGTTGAAAGTGGGAGTATTCTTTAAATATTACAGAAAGGACTGAAGACCATTATTAAAACCGAAAGTTAAATCGAAAGAAACGGTTGGCTAGGGTTAAGAGCCATCGACATTGCACAATTGAAGAGTGGACGGATGAATCCAAATTTGAAATTTTTGGATACAGCAGTAGAGTTTATGTGCGAAGATCAACTGAAGGAAAAATGGTGCCACGTTGTTGGGCGGCTACATTCCAGCACGGTGGTGGTTCCTTCAGGATATGGAGTTGCGCCTGTTTTGCTGGAGTGGGTGACATCGTCCGAATTGAAGGAATTTTAAGAAAATATTCTTGAACATAATGCTATATCCTCTGGACTTCAGCCTTGTGGAAGAAATTTTATATTTCCACAAGACCCGAAGCACAGCTCTCAGCTATGTACAGATTTGGCATTCGTAGCGGCATATGCAAGAAAGCAAGCTTATGCAGCATCAGCCAAAAGGGAGGGGGAGGTAAAACACCTCTCTGCTCACCCCAAAAGATTGTTCAGTTCTTCCTTGAATTCTTTCAAACTATCAACTTCCACAACGACAGATGGAAATCTGTTCCACCAATCAACCACCCGCTGGCTAAAGGAAAATTTCTGTACATCTATCCTACATCTGTCTTTCCTCAATTTGAATTTATGCCCTCTCAGGTGATTATTCTGGGCAAGAGGAAGAATCCCATCAGCATTGAGCATGCTCAAACCATTCAAGCCTTTATACACCTCTATCAGATCACTTCGCAGGTGCCTACTTCCCAGGCGCTGCAATTTTCAGAATTTAAGCCTTTCTTCATAAGAGCAGCCCTTTCTTCCCCTCGCTAATCCCGTTGCCCTTCTCTATCGAACAGCTCTACATCCTTCCTAAAATGACGCCTCCACACCTGTATACAGTACTGAAGGTGTGGCCTGACCATTGCCTTATACAAGGGGATAATCACCTCCTTGTCTCTGCTAGCAAAATTCCTGTATATCATTGACAAGACTCCATGACCTTCCCTGGCAGCTCGTCTGCACTGCTCAGAAAACTTCATATCTGCCTGCACAACCACCCCCAGGTTCCTTTCATTCTCTACTACTGTCAGTGTACTACCACAGAATTGATACGTTGCTCTGGGGTTGCTGTTTCCCATGTGTAGTACTTTACATTTGTCAATGTTAAACTTCATTTGCCACCTCTCAGCCCATCTGCTCAACCTTTCCAGATCCTGTTGCAGCAGCATAGTGTCAGTAGTGTCCTTGACAACCCTGCCAACCTTTGTATCATCTGCAAACTTGGACATTAAGCTTGATATACCATCATCAATATCATTTATAAATACAGAAAACAACAATGGACCCAACACTGAGCCCTGAGCGACTCCACTAATAACATTAGTCCACGATGAGCAGTGTCCATTGATTACCACTCTCTGTCTTCTCCCCCTCAACTACCCCTTTATTCATAGCAGCAATTTGCCTCCAATGCCACACTGCTCCAATTTGTGCAGCAGTATTCCATGTGCAACAGTATCAAAAGCCTTTCTAAGATCCAAGTATATAATATCAAAGTTATTCCCTGCATCCAGTTCTTTTGTGACTACATCATAGTATCCAATCAAATTGGTCATACAAGACAGATCTCCCTTTAACAAACCCATGCTGTGTCCGAGCTATAACTGAATTCTTGTCTAGATGATCCTGCAGTGCTTCTTTAACCAGTGCCTCCATTAATTTTCCAGGAACGGAAGTTAAACTCACAGGTCTATAATTACTTGTGTCAGCCTTTGAGCCTCTTTTGTGAATTGGGGTCACATTTGCACCCCTGCAGTCCATGGTGACCCTGAGTTCTAGGATGCTCTCATAATTATGGCTAAGGGTTTGCATACTTCCTTTACTGCCTCCTTTAATATAACTGGATAGATCCCATCCACCCCAGATGTCTTTCTTGTATTTATCTTCAACAATTTCTCCTCCACTTTACTCTCAGTTATTACAAGATTCTCTAGCTTACTGCCAGAGTGGAATACACCTCTGGCATTCCCCTCGCTGAATAACTCCTCATGTGTGAATGTCGATGCAAAATATTCATTTAGTTTGTTAGCTACCTGAGCAGGGTCATCAACAGTTGACCCATCGATATCAAGTGGACCAATCTGATTCATCCCCTTCCTTCTAGAGTTTACATAAGTAAAGAACTCTTTGCTGTTTTTCTTTGCATCCCTTGCCAAGGATTTCTCGTAATCTGCCTTCGCCTGCCTAACCTCCTTTGTAACTTGGTTGCATATCAACTTGTATCTATCATAGGCTTCTGTGTCACGTGTTAATTTATATGTATCCCATGCATTTTCCTTCTCTGCCATTGTCTCATTAGTTCATCTGACATCCATTTTGGCCTGAACCTTGAACAATATTTCTTAGTTGGTATGCAAAGCCTAGTGAACCCCAAGATTAATTCGTTGAATGCATCCCATTTATCGTGTCTCGGTCCTACTCTCCTGGGACATGATGCCATCCAGAGAGAGGTATCGGGAATTCTATTATGGGGTGTGTACCTACTCGGGCTTGCTATGTGAAACAGTTATTCGAAACGGTGTGTGTGAATTGCGTGTGGTTGGTTGTTGTAGGGTTTTATGCGCATCAGCAACTCAAGTCATGTTGCACCTTGGTATCATGTGTGTAAATTACGTGTGCTCTGAGGTCGATTTCAAGTTTGCTGGATTAAAAGACCGAATTTTTGGGAGGAAAACCATTCTACCGTCGCATGAGACCGAACAACTGAGCCACGTTGTGAAAAAGGCCCATAAAAATTACTTTCGTTTCGAAGGGGATTCGAACTCGGGTGTTTTCCACTCGGTGTGGGGAGGACAGCGATTCTTCTAAACTATCTACCCTCGAGGTCCATTGGTATGTGACCGCTGCTGATTTTTGTACTTATTTCAATTTGTGAATTAGCCATGACAATATATGGTTTAATATATAAATATCCTCCACGAGATTTTTATCACTGCCTTACAGTAGCGCCTTGACTAAGATTATTCCAATAGACCTTCGAGGTTCCTCATGAATCTTGTGAAGATGGGCAGACTTCAATGACTTGACGGTTTACGTGATCCGATAAAATCTCTATTCGGTTTAAGTCAAGTATTGGGGTGACCACACCATAATATGCAATACCCCTCCTGTTGTTCAGTTGCTAGAAAGTCCCTGAAGAGTTTAGAACTGTCTTCGGGTCATTTTCTTGTTGTAATATAAAATTTGTTCCACAAAGTCCAAGTCCAGAGATACTGCATTGTGTTCAAGAAAGATTTTATAGACTTGTTTTCTTCAAATTCCTTCAATTCTGACAATGTCGCCCACTCCAGAAAAGCAGAAGCAACCCCAAATCGTGATGGAATCACCACTGCTCTTCACTGTAGACGCCAAAACACGTGTCCCCATTTTTTCTTCAGTTGATTGTCTCACAAACTCTACGCTTGGATCCAAAATTGTCTTTGACCTAATCAAAGACATACCCAAGTTTTGATCTAATATTAGTCTTTTGAATTTGATCAACCGAATCTTGTCAAATATTTGCATATACTGTACATCCAAATATTATAAGAGACGGTTACTGAAAGAGGACTACATTTTATGATGGAATGATCAAACCATTAGAACATATCGTTTTGAAGTATGACCCCCATCTGCTTCTGTAGAAGCCATTATGCGTTGTTGTCATTGGATCAAAAAGGTCCCCGAGGTCCTCTTGAAAAATGTCCCTCCATTCTTCAGATCTGTTCCTGTGCATTGGCCTGTTTGAAGTGTGGCCATGCAACAAATCGCTTTGTAATTTTCACAATTAATGTCGCCACCAAGAAAGCCATCCATTAAGAAAACCATCAATCTTGTCTTTCAGTTCTGCGTGGATGTGTCTGCTTGAGGAACCAACGTTTTATTAAATTTTTTGACCACTGAACCTGATGTGGAGTGGAGAAAGAAAGACTATTTTTTTTTTGTTTTTTTGAGAACCAAGAATCCTGGGCGCCAAGCTACAACTCAATTTTGGTAGATCAGAGGACTTTAGAGAAATCACCTTGCAGACCCGGATCCTTCTGAGTTTCCAGATGCCCCCAGAATCTTGAATCCCCCACAGACGTCCCTGAGAATGACTAACTCAGCCACGTTGTCATACCACCTCCAGATTCTTCGGTTGTAAATCTTTAGACAATTCCATTAACCCATTTAGAGGGAAGGAAATATTTTCAGGCGCCTACTGTACTTTTGTACTAAAAAGAGAGAAAGAAAACGGGAGCTAGAAGGAAACAAACGGAATGCATCAGTAGCCTTTCCTCTCCACCCTCTCCCTCTAAAATTACACCCACTTCTCCACCGTAGTTTCAAATATAGCAACCTCCACGTTCTCACAGACTCCCCTGGAAGGTTCCTTCTGGATCGCATTCTTT
The DNA here is from genome assembly GCF_048544385.1 of Mastigoproctus giganteus. NCBI lineage: Eukaryota > Metazoa > Arthropoda > Arachnida > Uropygi > Thelyphonidae > Mastigoproctus > Mastigoproctus giganteus. The sequence continues at coordinate 244,742,161 of NC_143577.1, read as the reverse complement.
TACAATCGGTCTTCGCTTCCCATCATCAACAACGATGGCAGACTCCATTTTGAACGCTCTGTGGCCATGACGTCACAAAAACGTCACTTTATCATAATAAAAGTTCCGTTTTATGGGGCAATCCATCAAGATTCATTTCTCGGTTTCTTATGCCGAAATATTGAACCACCGGGGAGGGACAAAATGGGGGAAAAGGGAAAAAAAGGGGGGTTGGGGATTAAGTTATCGAATTTCCTTTCTAGCGCCCAACTGTAGTTGACGTTCTAACTTTGGCGACAGACAGAGATGCTTGAAGTTTGTAGGCGTTTCTGGACACAAGCCAGGCTCACTCCACCTGCCGTATTCTCTCTCTCTCTCTCTCTCTCTGTCCTCTTCCGTCTTTCCCCCCTCTGTTTGGAGTTTTAACAAACTTCACCTGCTTTCTCGGTTGGAATAAGCCCGCAATATTCGGTCCCCAGCATTCCCCTTATAGTTATACATCGCGATGCTTAGTGGACAAGAATAACCCTCCATTGACACCTAGGACGCATCCGGCCCTCCTTGAGACGCGAATATTGCACTTGTCATGCCTGTGTGTCCCCTGTAATGACAAACACAGTGTTTTGGTGCATGCCAGGGTTAGTTAATTTTAACTTGGCTTTCTGCTATAACTCGATTTGCGTCACAAAGCAGCCGAGCTCATTAAACTACCGGCAGACGACAGATGTGTGTGCATAGATGGCGTGCGAATCTATATCCGCTTCGGTTGTTCTGTTATTGCATTAAAATGCAATACTCTAATTAAGTACTCCGATACGATGGCCTATTGTAGCATGTGTATCATCACTTAATAGTGGTAGGGTAGTTCGTACTATCATCTACACTCAGCTACCAAAAGTATGCGAACAATAGGCAGTTTCGTTCAACGTCTGGATGTTACTAAACTTTTTTCAAGGAAGTGTACGTACATGCCTTCAATCATCTACACAAATTTTATCTCTTTTTTTTGGATGCGAGATCTGGATGCAATAATCCAAGTGTGGTTCCTCGCTAGCCTCTGTCCTATGCTTCTCTTCTTTTGCTCAATTAAATCTTTCAGTCCGTCTTGGCATCTTTCTTTTGCAGTTCTTCTCAACTGGAACCCAATGTGTTTGTGGCCTGCACGATAAATCCCTTAAACAGTCCCCACAATGCTAATGTTTCAAAAAAGGACGTAGTAATAAATCCTGTTAATAGACGTTGGGAAGTACCAAAATCCATCAAAGTCCTTCTTCGGGAAATCAACTCCCTGATCTTTCCCTTTTTACCACCGAAATTTTCTTGGATATTAACCATTTGAATATTTTAATCACTACCTACTATCGGTTCCTCAACTATCATATTTGTGATACTGCTCGGATCCTTGAGAACTAGTTCAAGGACAGCCCTCGTGGGTAACACAGTGGGTAGAATCACCGTCCTCCACACACCGGTTGGAAAAGACCTGAGTTCGAGTCCCGTCGAAGATGTTAGGAATTTTATGGGCCTTTTTTTACAACGTGGCTAAGTTAGTCGGTCTCAGGCGAGGGTAGCGTGGTTTTCCCTCCCTGAAACTTGAGTTTTTCATCCAGCAAACGGAAAATCGACCACAGAACAGACAGCATATTCGGAGCAATATGGCATTAGTCGTTGATGCTTCTAAAACTCAACTACAACAACAACAAAACAGGTGAAGGATATTTGAACCCTTTATGCCCTCTCTAACTTGTTGACTCAAGAAACTACTCCAGTTGTGTACACCGAATGGCCACGATTTCTGCTCTACAAGGGAAGAAGTTAAAATGGTCCATTAGCATTACTCTCCCCCAATTGACAGTTTCTTCAACCCCTTAGGGCTCGTCTCTGTCTTCATCAAAGACCCTTATACCTCTCCTGTTCGTGTGAATATCATCGTTATAAAATAATTCCTTTCTGGGGCAGGCCGAGCTGAGAAAAAATTCTGTTATAGGCCTTAAACCTTCATGTGGACATTCATCATACGCGGCGTCCATCATTACCTATTTCTTCGTTTACAGAAGGTCGCGTTATCCCCCCTAATTTCGTATTTGCCCTTGCTAAGTCTTTCCACCAGGTGTATAGCTGTGGCTTCGAAATAATGCCACCAGAAGGAGCTACAGTGCGCGTTGATGGGAGCGTGCTTTCCAGAGGGAAAATATTGGCTTCGGGACGAACGCTGGTATGTAGAAGAAAAGATGTATGTTTTTGTCGGCCTTAAAGGGATGTCGAAAAGCGGGGGCCGGATGATAGAAGCAGGTTGCTGGGAGTACGCCAGATACCTTAAAGACGGCACTGTTCTATAAAGTGAATGAAGAGGCGGTTGGTTTAATAGCGTCTAGAGCACGAGGGGATAAAGTGCACTCTGAGACAGATGTCCTGGAATGCTCGCACTTATTTTAGGTCTGGCTGAAGCAGAATTTGCGAGTGCGGTCCGGGCTTTCATAAAGGTCAGTGGGATGCAGTTTGCCTGCGTGAATACAAAACAACGCTACGAAACCAGAAGCGCATTCCGGCTGCTAACTTTACTCAAGGAAATTGCAACTCTCTTTCTCTCTCTTGCTCTTCTTGTCTTTCTATTAATCTTTCCTTATTTCATACCTTCTTAGTCTCTCTCTCTCTCTCTCTGTTTTTTTTATCATTCATTTTTCTCTTTTCTTCCTGATTCTATCAGTCCCTCAATCTCCTCTCTCTCTCTCTGTCTATTGCATTCTTTCTTTATCTCTCTCTCATTTTCTCCCTGTCTATCTATGTCTGTTTCTCTTTCTTTCACTTTAATTCGTTTACTCCTCCTCCCTTTCGATTCCTTTCTCTTTTCATTCTTTCTGTCTCTCTGTATATATCTTTTTCTAACCGCCTACTTTTCTCTGTTCTATTCCACCTTCTCTTCTCTCTCTTTCTCTTACTTTCCTTTTTTAAATCGTTTTCTCCCTCTTTCTTTGTTTATTCTTGTCCGTCTTTTCCCATTTCACCCTTTGCCTCTCATAGATAGGGCAGTCATCATAATCACCGTCCTCCTCACAAGGGGGTGAAAGAGAGCCGAGTTCGAGTCCCATCAATGACGCGAGGAACTTTTATGGGCCTTTTGCACAAAGTAAGTCGATCTCAGGCGAGGGTAGCGTGGTTTTTTCCCCTCCTGGAAACTCGGTTTTTCATCCAGCAAACAGCGAATCGACCACACAATACACGCAATTGATAGATAGTATATGAGGCAATATGGTCCATGTTGAAGATGGGCCATATTGACAGATACAACAACCCATTCCCTCTTTCCTTTTTTATTGTTGTTCTCTCTATCTTTCTCTTTCTCTGTTTCTCTCTATATTTTTTCTGTAGGTCTACTGAAAGGAAGCCATGACACCTAAGATAAGAAAACACAAATTCCCTCCTCATCACAACTCTCCGGCTAAAAGACAACTTCCTACAGTGTAGTCCAAACCTCTCCTCTTATAATTTGATTTTTATGGCCCCTAATTCTTGAATTCTTTGTAACAGCAAAAATTCCACCTTCCTTCATTTTACTAACCCCTCTAAGAGTCTTATAAACCTCAACCAGCTCCCCTCGAAGGTTCCTGGTTGCCAAACTCTGTAGCCCACATAATCGGAGTCTTTCCTCATATGGTGATCCTTCGGCCATCTCACCATTCGAGTTGCCCATCTTTGGACCCTTTCAAGAAGCTCAATGTCTTTTTTCAGACGAGGTCTCCATACTTGAACACAGTATTCCAAGTGTGGTCTTACAATTTCCTTATACAGTGGGACTATGACCTCCCTGCCTCTACAGGATAAAGTTCAATAAATCATTGATATAACAGCATGGACTTTCCTGGCTGCCTGTTTACTCTGCTCAAAAAACTTCATATCTGCCCGTATTGTAACTCCCAGATCCCTTTCCACCTCCACTGTTTTTAATCCAACCCCACCAAGTGTATAATTTAATTGGGGAATTCTATTCCCCAAGTGTAAGACCTTGCATTTAGCTGCATTAATACACAGCTGCCACTTCTCTGACCATCTTTGAAGTCTGCTGAAGTCATCCTGAAGGAGCGCAGCTTGACAATGGTGATTAACGACTCTGCCAATCTTTACATCATCTGCAAATTTTATTACCACGCCTTTTATCCCTTCTTCGATGTCGTTTATGAAAATGAGAAACAACAGTGGTCCAAGAACCGATCCTTGAGGTACCCATTCCTGACGTGACACCAATCTGAGGACTATCCATTAATCACGTCCCTCTGCCTTCTGCTCTGCTGCCATGGGGGGGATGTCTTTGTGTGTGCGCGATGTAAGGAGTGTAAGGAAATCAGGCGACAACTCAGCGTTGTTATGGGCCTATATGAGAGTTTGAAGGTCAGGGTGGATGCCCTCGAAGGATGTAAATTGAGGGGCCCATCAACCTCTCAGCTCCCACATCAACGCCAGAGCTTGCACTTGGTCATCACGCAACACAGCGGCAACCCCCAAGGCAGATTGCGCTGGTCCCAAAGGAACTAGTAGTTGTTGGTGACTCTATTGTCAGAGAAACCGGAAACATGCTTTGTAAAAAGGATAGGTGGAACAGGACCAGGGTATGTCTGCCAGGGGCAAAGGTTGATGACGTTGTAGAGCGAATATCATCTTTTAAGGGCACAAAAGGTGATATAGTTGTACACGTTGGCACTAATGATATTAAGAGTAGGAGACCGGCAGAATTACTCAACAAGTACAGGTCACTGTTGAAAAAAAGCCGTGAAATAGGGTTGAACTTGAAAGTGTCTGCAATTCTGCCCAGACACGATAGGAGGGAGTATATGATGAGGGCCTTGTCGATCAATTCGGCCCTGGGAAGATTGTGCAAGGCTCAAGGGGTAGAATTTTTTTCAGCCTGGTGTGTACTTGTTAACAGGAGAGTATGCTTCTACAGGGATGGGATACACTTAAATAGAAAGGGTGCAAGAATATTTGCTGATGCTATCGAGGCAGTGTTAGGTGGGTCGGAAAACTGCTAGCTTGGGGGGATACAAGGACTAATAGATTAACAGTAGCCGCATTCAGAGGTGAAGGTGATCCTTGCACAACTTCTATTAGAATAAGTAGCGACCTGGAGCGAGGGGTGTTGGGGGTTTCAGGGACGGATGGCAGTCATCCTGAAATAGGTGGGTATATGGGATGTGTTAGGGTAACTAGGAATAGGAATAGGAGCATGTATGCTTCCATGTACACCAATGCTAGGAGTTTAGTAAATAAATTTGATGAATTTGAGGTATTGCTCAAAACATCAAAGGCAGATATTGTTGGGATATCAGAGACGTGGTGTCACACAGATATAAGGGATGCAGAACTGGAATTTGGGGAGTACAACGTCTACAGAAAGGATAGACAGGATAGAAAGTGGGAGGGGTTATGCTATTAGTTAAGAAACACATAAAAACCAAGGAAGTGAAGCCAGTCGACATCGCTGGACAGTGCAGTGTCGAGTCAGTTTGGTGTGACATAAGCATTGGGAGATCAAAATTGAGAGTAGGAGTGTGCTATAGGCCTAATGACTCTGATGAGTATAATAAGGAACTGTACAGGGAAATAGAGTGGGCCAGTAAATCAGACAGTCTTATAATGGGAGATTTTAATTTCCCAGATATTGACTGGAATTTGGGGGTTGGTCACTCACACACTAGCAAGGCTTTTTTGGATTTATTGGATGATTGTTTTCTACATCAACATGTTCGGGAGGCAACTAGAGGGAGTAATACTCTTGATTTGATTATCAGCAGTGATTCTTCATGCATTAAGAATAATCTGCAGATAAATGAACCACTAGGTGGCAGTGATCACAGTGTGCTGAAGTGGGATTTACTCAAAGAGGTAACTACCATTAGGGGTAAAGGGAAGGGTTATTGCTTCCGTAAAGGCGACTACAATGGACTGAGACAGTATTTAAATTCTATACAGTGGGATCAACTGATGATGTTACCAACAGCAAATTCAAAATGGGAAGCATTCAAAGAACTTATCTTGGAATGCTACTAGGTTTTATATACCGCTAAGAAATATTGTTCAAGGTTTAGGCCAAAATGGATGTCAGATGAACTAATGAGGCATATGGCAGAGAAGAAAAATGCATGGGATACTTGCAAATTAATACATGACACAGAAGCCTATGGCAGATATAAGCTAGTCTGTAATCAGGTCACAAAGGAGGTTCGGCAGGCGAAGGCAGATTACCAGAAATCCTTGGCAAAAGATACTAAGGAAAACAACAAGCATTTCTTTACTTATATAAACTCTAAAAGGAAGGGGATGAATCAGATTGGTCCACTTGACATCGATGGTTCGACTGTTGATGATCCTGCTCAGATAGCAAACAAACTAAATGAGTATTTTGCATCTACATTCACACGTGAGGAGTTATTAAGGTTTGAAAATGGAAGAAGGTTATCAAATTGTAGCAGGGTGCTTAATGATTTTGTAATAACTGAGAGCAAAGTGGAGGAGAAATTGTTGAAGTTAAACATAAGAAAAGCACCTGGGGTGGATGGGATCTATCCAGTTATATTAAAGGAGGCGGCAAAGCAACTAAGCAAACCCTTAGCCATAATTATGAGAGCATCCTTGGATTCAGGGGAGGTTCCCACGGACTGGAGATGTGCAAATGTATCCCCAATTCACAAAGGAGGTTCGAAGGCTGACACAAGTAATTATAGACCAGTTAGTTTAACTTCTGTTCCGGGTAAAATAATGGAGTCACTGGTTAAAGATGCATTGCAGGATCATCTAGACAAGACTGCAGCAATAATTCACAGCATGGGTTTGTTGAGGGAAAGTCTTGTCTGACAAATTTGATTGGTTATTATGATGTGGTTACAAAGGAACTGGATGCAAAAAATAATTTTGATATCATATACTTGGATTTCAGGAAAGCTTTTGACACTGTTGCTCATGGAAGACTATTGTACAAATTGGAGCAGAATGGTATTAAGGGTAAGTTGCACAATGGATAAAAGGATGGTTAAGTGGGAGAAGACAGAGGGTGGTAATCAATCGGTGCTGCTCTTCGTGGACTAATGTTATTAGTGGAGTCCCACAGGGTTCGGTGTTGGGTCCACTGTTGTTTTGTATATTTATCAATGATATTGATGAAGGTATATCAGGCTTAATATCGAAGTTTGCAGATGACACAAAGGTTGGCAGGGTTGTTAATGACAGTAATGGCAGTGGCTACTGCAACAGGATCTAGATAATTTGGGCAGATGGGCTAAGAAGTGGCAACTGAAGTTTAACCTTGACAAATGCAAAGTACTGCATATGGGTAGAAGTAACCCCAGAGAAACGTACCAACTGTGTGGTACTACGCTTAAGGTGGTAGAAAATGAAAAAGACCTGGGAGTAATTGTGCAGTCAGATATGAAGTTTTCTGAGCAATGCAGACAGGCTGCCATGGGGGCAGGTCATGGGGTTTTGTCAATGATATATAGGAATTTTGCTAGCAGGGAGAAGGAGGTGATTGTCCCTCTGTATAAGGCAATGGTCAGGCTACGCCTTGAGTACTGCGTACAGGTCTGGAGGGCTCATTTTAGGAAGGATGTAGATTTACTTGAGCGTGTACAGAGAAGGGCAACAAGATTGGTGAGGGGAATGAAGGGATCCTCTTATCAAGAGAGGCTTAAGTTCTGCAAATTGCAGTGGCTGGAGACTAGGCACCTGCGCGGTGATCTGATTGAGGTGTATAAGGCCTTGAATGGGTTGAGCACGCTGAATTCTGATGGGATTCTTCCACTTGTTCAGATTACGAACCTAAGGGGGCATAAATTAAAATTAAGAAAAGACAGATGTAGAATAGATGTGCGGAAATTTGCCTTTAGCCAGCGGGTGGTTAATTGCTGGAACAAACTTCCATCTGTCGTTGTGGAAGTTGATAGGCTGAATAAATTTAAGGAGGAACTGGACAGGCATTTGGAGGGAATGGTGTGATTTTTTTTTTTTTTTTTTTTTTGGCTGATGTTGCATAAGCTCATACACTTGCTTTCTTGCGTCACATGCCACTACTACTACTACTATTACTAAGTGCCTGCTAAGTTAGTTAAGCGTGATTTATTCTTAAAAAAGCATTCGTGTGTCTTTCAGAATGGCATGTCTTTCTAAATGTCCCTGGATTGCACTCTTAATCATTGCCTCTAAGATTTTTCCTACCACCTTAATCAGACTAACCGGTCTATAGTTACCAACTTCACTCTTAGAACTGTATTTTGTATTGTCGATACGGTGACACTTCTCCAATCCAAAGGAATCTCCCCCGAGTCCAGAGATTCCCTCGTAATTAACCACGATGATTAAACACACTCCCTCGCGCTCTCCCTCAAAACGACAGGGTATATGCCATCAACTCCAGGAGTCTCACTTGCCTTTAGACTCCAAAGATTTTCTAATAGTCATCTGTAATTTCCAAATCACCAATTTGATATGGGTCAGCCTCATCACTCAACGAATCTTCAGCAAAAAAGGGCCGGCCTTTCGTCATTAAACACTACTGAATGGTATAGATGCGTTCTTGGTATTCCATGATTCTAATGTATTCGCCCTCCCTCTGCAGTATAATAAATAAGAAAATTTGCACCTATTATCTTTTGCTGTTGTGTAGAAAATTTATTGAATACAATTGTGGTTCTTGTGTACTCTTCGCGTTAGCCATATGGTTCAAGATAGTCAAGGGTTTTGCTGCACCAGCCAAACAACATTCCCTCCTCGTGTAGGTATCAACCCACAATTTCCCCAAGCTGTCAGCCTCAATCACCCACCAAGGCATCTTATTCTAATAACTAACAACTCGCTTGCTAAAAGAAAGCATCTGCAAACCAGTTTTAACACTGACAGCAAAATGAGCATTGCTTTTACCACAAGTTGCTTTGATATTGCACTACTAAAAAGGCTAACTCCCATCTATGGTGGCGATAAAGCCATAAGATGGCGTTACTGCAGACCGCATTATTAAAACGGATTAGTCTTTACCAATCTCACTATAAATCAGAAAGAAGGTGGATGCCTTGGATGCTCTAGGAAAATGCCTTTCCCTTAATAATCTCTCCCTCTCTTTTCTCTTTTATCTTTTCACACCTTCTGTCATTTTCTTTAATCTTTTCTGTGTTTTTTTTTTTTTGTTGACCTACAGAGGTCGTTAACGTTTGTTGTTGTCAACAGTGTCTATTAGAAACGGGTGTAGGAGAAGATGAAGAGGAAGGGAAGTTACTTTTAGCGTCAGTCATCAAGGAAGAAGAAGGGGAAATATTACATTTCGGGCCAAGCCTGCAATAGAATAAGGGAACTTTCCCAGTCCACACAACTGCGTTTCCTTTCCAACGAACGCTCGCGTTTTTGCTCAGCAGAGTTGAGGGAGGATTCTTGGCTTCAGTTCAGGTCATAATGAGTTTCCTCTCTTGCAGGCAGACAGCATAATGTCTGCACACTGCTTTTTTTTTTTAATTTCAATAACGAAATGAATCGAATTCAGGTGCGTTTAGTCACCCTTTATGAAACTGAACTCAAGAAAAATATTTAAACAAAATAATAAACACAAAAGCTTTAATTCCCTTTCGGTAGGAACTTATTTTATAAATACAGACTTTTATTAAATCCAAAGGCGCACCCTAACTTTTGATAACGTAGTGTACATAAATAATTCAATATCCATTATTAATTTTGGCATTAATTGGCAAATATTTCACTGAATACAATAAGTATCAACTCAGCTGCCAGATGTCACTACAGTCTGGTCTGCTTGTATTAAATAAAACTGCATTTAAAAAAAAACAATAATTATAAAATCTGTGATTGTTAAGGTGGAAGCTGTGAATATCAACTCAGTTGGCAGATGTCACTACGATCGACTATATATATATAATTAATTATATATTCTTTCGGGGATGTTTACAAAATAAAATTGGGATTTAAAAAATCTTTTGCTTTTAAAATAAACTTTTTGATTGTTTTTTCAAAGAATTAAATATCGGCCTAATAATATTATCTTTTATATATATTTGCGCGTGCCTTTGATGCAGAATTATTTGTTTGTTAGCGCGGTAATTTTCAGATCCAATGGGCCTGGGAGATGAAGACTTTTCTCAAAGATCAGGGCGACCTGTGTCTGTGTGTATGTGTGTGTGTGTGTGCACGGGAGGGATGTTTACAAAGAGAGCCCTAATGACGTACATTAGTTCATTAATTGCTTTCGATCTCGGGATAATTGGATGCTAATTACACACACAATGTCTCTAAGTACCTTCTTTGCAGGGAGGTGCGATCAAGATCGCCGACGAATTTAAATCGAGGTATTTATGTGTTGCGCGTGCATATTTTTCTGACTGCGACCGAAGCCTTTTGCAAAGCAGCTGTGATGTATGGGAGACAACAGGAAGCCATGGTTGCACATACAAATTTCTAATTCCTTTTGTACTTCCACTTCGACTTTTCGTTAATGGGTGATGGAACCAAAGTACTGCTGGGGGAATTGACCGAAATAAAATTCACCGCCTCACTCTCCTCCCTTCCATCTACTCCCTTCCCCCCATCGACAGTGGAATTAAATTCCATTAGAGTTACCAAAATTTACCATAACTCCTCTACAGATTGAAGGCCATCGTAGATTTACGACCACTTGCCGATGCTTTTAATTTGGAGATTTTACGACTGCTCTTTTGAACTCCTTTCAGGAGATCTGCTTGGGAAATTTACTAAAGTGCTGTTTCCGTACAACTCCATTGACAGCAGTCTTAAATAAAACTTCCAGATGCTCTAACAGCCATCGTCAAATCGAAGTAAAGGACATGGGTGATGCCAAACTTCTGAATGACCCCAGCGAAAAGAAATCTTCAGCTCAAAAATTCTCTGGAACATTATCCTCGCCTCCTAGGACCAGATACGATAATTTAATAAAATATTAGAGATTTGGACACACCAAAGACGACTCGTAAAACCCAATCGTTGCTTTCAAATCCAGTATAACTGGGTTCGAGCTTGAATGATAGTAAGTGAATCTTAGAGTAAGTATAAATATGAATTAACCTATGATCAAGTTACTCGGGGGAGTGAGAAATTCTAAGGCAGATTATGAGCTATTTGGTTAAAAAGGGAAGTCTAAAAAATTCTGTGCGTATTTCAACACAGTGTTGTGCTGGATTGGAATGGCAGGATTATTGACGATCGTGTTCAGGATGCTGAAAAAATAAGGCATCGGGGGTGATGGAATGTATCCATTTATACTGAAAGAGGTAAGCAAACCCTCTTGGCAACATTTATGAGGGCATCTCTGGATTCAGAGGAGGTCCCTATGGACTGAAGATGTGCAAATGGATCTACAGTTCACAAAGTGGAATCGTTGGGTGACATGAGTAATTGCAGACCTGTTAACTTAACTTCTGTTCCAGGAAAAATAATGGAGTCAGTGGTCAAGGAAGTAATGACTTCCACGGTCAAGGAAATGTTTGGACAGGAACACTATTATACTGCAGTCAGAGAATGGATTTATTAAGGGACAATCTTGTCTGAACAATCTGATTGGATACTATGATGCAATGGCAAAGGAACTGGAACAAAGTAAGCTAATGCAACATAAGCTAAAGAAATTAGGCAGATGGTAATGGTAATATTATTCAGCATGTAGCGCAAGGAAGCCATAGACTTTTGCTGCACTGGCTAAACAAAACAAGTAGATAAGAAATTACAAATTATGTGCTTACCTCCTCACATTGGTCCAGTTGACCTTCGAATTTATTCAAAGCCTCAATTGCCTACGGAGGAAACTTCTTCCAGTAATAAACGACTCGCTGGCTAAAAGAAAACTTCCTACAATCTGATCTAAACCTTCCCCCCCCCCCCTGTAACTTGAATCTTTGGCCACTAGTTCTGGAATTCATTATAACAGTTAAAATTCCACCTTCATTCATTTTACTAATCCCTCTCAGAGCCTCATGAACCTCAATAAGCTCATCTCTGAGGTGCATAGTTGCCAAGCTCTGTGGCCTAAGAACAGATCCTTGGATGACGCCATTTCAACCTTTACACCAATGAAGAATATCCATTAATCACAACGCTCTACCTTCTACCCAGTAATCCATCTTAGAATCTTTCCAGTAATCCCAACGTGTTCCAGCTTATATAATAAACTCTCTTGAGGGACTGAGCCAAGTGCCTTGTTAACATCCAAATAAACTGAAACTATGTCGAAATTGTTTTCAACATCCAGCTCATTAGTAACTGTCAAAATTAAGCAGAGAAGAAAAATGCAATGGATGCATATAAATTATCAGGCGACACAGGAGCCTATGGTAGACATAAATAAGTCTGTAATCAAGTCACAAAGGAGGTTAGGCAAGCGAAGGCAGATTACGAGAAATCTTTGGCAAAGGATGGTAAGAAAAACAGCAAAGGCTTCTTCACTTATGTAAACTCTAAAAGGAAGGGGATGAATCAGATTGGTCCGCTGGATATCGATGGATATAAATGATACTGATGAAGGTATATCAGGTTTAGTGTCTTTTTTGCAGACGATACAAAGATTGGCAGGGTTGTTAATGACTGTGAAGACACTGCAACAGAATCTAGAAAAGTTGGGCAGATGGGCTGAGAGGTGGCAACTGAAGTTTAACATTGAGAAATGCAAAGTACTGTATATGGGCAGTAGTAACTCCAGAGAAATGTACCGACCATGTGGTACTAGACTCAGGGTAGGGGAGAGTGAAAAAAGACCTGGGGGGTAATTATGCAGTCAGATATGAAGTTTTCACACCTGTGCTGACAGACTGCAGGAATAAGGAGGTGATTGTTCCTTTGTTTAAAGCGATGGTTAGGCCACACCTTGGGTACTGTGTACAGGTCTGGAGGCCTCATTTTAGGAAGGATATAGAGTTGCTAGAATGAGTACAGAGAAGAGCAACGAGATTGGGGGAGGGCAACAAAAGGGTGCTCTTATCAAGGAAGGCTTAAGTTCTGCAAATTGCAACGCCTAGAGAGTAGGCACCTGTGAGGTGATCTGACTGGGGTGTTTAAAGCCATGAATGGTTTGAGTAATCTCAATGCTGATGGCATCCTTCCTTTTGCTCAGATTACGAACCTGAGGAGGCGTAGATTTAAATTGAGAAACGTCAGCTGCAGAATCGTGTGAAAGTTTGCCTTTTGTCTGCGAGTGGCTGATTCCTGGAACACGCTTGCATTGGTCGTTGTGGAAGTTGATAGCCTAAATAAATTGAAGGAAGAACTTGAAAAACCTTTGTAGAGAATGGATAGGTGGATGGGAAGTGGTTATTTTTTTTTATTTTATTATTTTTGGTTTATGCGGTATAAGCTTGTTTTCTTGAATCACGTGCCTCTGCTGATGCTAATGCTAATAGCTTACTAAATTAGCAATTACGATTTGCTATTATTTCATCAAGTTAAACTTACACTTAAACATGATTTTCCCCTTAACAGAACCATGCTCTGGTTATTCAGAATGCCATCTAAATGTTGCTGGATTGCACTGCTAATCATTGCTTATAAGATTTTCCCTCCCACTGAAGTCAGCCTAACTGGCTGTAGTCACCAACTTCACTCTTAGAACTGATTTTAAGTATTGGTAATACCTTGGCACTTCTCCAATCCAAAGATTCCCTCATGATTAACTTCAGTGGATCAATACACTCCCTCGCGCTCTCCCTTAAAACTGTCTGCGCGCGTAGCACAGTGGTATCGTCACCGTCCTCCCCACACCGGGTGGAAAAGGCCTGGGTTCGAATCCCGTCTATGACGCGAGGAACTTTAATGGGCTTTTTTCACTCCGTGGCTGAGTTAGTCGGTCTCAGGCGTAGATAGCAAGGTTTTTCTCCCCAGTAACTGGGTTTTTTCGTCCAGCAAAACAGGCAAATCGACCATGGAACATACGCAATTTACAGACACAAATACAGGTTTATGTATTTAATTACGGGCAACCCTAAAATAATAATTTGATTTGATCTCCCTTAAAACTACAGGGTATGTGTCATTAACTACGGGGCTTTAATCGTCGTTTTATGGCTCAGCCTCACTCCCACAACCTCTTCTGAGCATGAAGAGTCTTTTCTCAATAAAGACAAATGCAAAGTTCCTGTTCAGTTCATCTGCAGAATCAGCTGGGTGGTCTAAAACTCTTCCATGCCCAGTGTACAAGGATCCGATCTGATTCGTATTTTTCTTCCTTATATTGACATAGTAGTAGTGGCATGTGATGCAAGAAAGCAAGTGCATGAGCTTATGCAGCATCAGACAAAAAAACACACCATTCCCTCCAAATGCCTGTCCAGTTCCTCCTTAAATTTATTCAACCTATCAACTTCCACAACGACAGATGGAAGTTTGTTCCAGCAATTAACCACCCGCTGGCTAAAGGCAAATTTCCGCACATCTATTCTACATCTGTCCTTTCTTAATTTGAATTTATGCCCCCTTAGGTTCGTAATCTGAACAAGTGGAAGGATCCCATCAGAATTCAGCGTGCTCAACCCATTCAAGGCCTTGTATACCTCAATCAGATCACCGCGCAGGTGCCTAGTCTCCAGCCACTGCAATTTGCAGAACTTAAGCCTCTCTTGGTAAGAGGATCCCTTCATTCCCCTCACCAATCGTGTTGCCCTTCTCTGTACACGCTCAAGTAAATCTACATCCTTCCTAAAATGAGGTCTCCAGACCTGTACGCAGTAATCAAGGGATGGCCTGATCTTGCAATGCATCTTTAACCAGTGATTCCATTATTTTCCTCGGAACAGAAGTTAAACTAACTGGTCTGTAATTACTGGTGTCACCCTTCGATCCCCCTTTGTGAATTTGTTAACCTTCTGCCATTTTCAAACCTTAATAATTTCTCACGTGTGAATGTAGATGCAAAATACTCATTCAGTTTGTTTGCTATCTGAGCAGGATCATCAACAGTCGAACCATCGATGTCAAGTGGACCAATCAGATTCATCCCCTTCCTTTTACAGTTTATATAAGTAAAGAATTTAAAAACTGTCTGAGACCCCTGTACTCGCCTTTACGGAAGTAAAAACCCTTCCCTTTACCCCTGATGGTAGTTACCTCTTTGAGTACATCCCACATCAGTACACTGTGATCACTGCCACCTAGTGGTTCCTTTATATGCAGATTCTTAATAAATCTATATCAACTGGATACACTTCTTTTGATTTTATGTTTTTCTTAATTAACAGCATAACACCTCCTCCATGCATGAAAAATTCCTTGTCTCGACTTTTTGCTTTCTCATTTGGAGCCTGGGCCTCCCGGTCCTTATTTGTTGCGCTGTTACAGATCAACTTGTCCCTGTTGTAGAGTTCAATACTTTTCATCTCTCTCTGACTGTCCCATGCTATCTTTTTCTGCTCTATTTCATTGACCAGGTCTGCACTCATCCATTTCTGCATCCTCCTCATCCTCCTCCTGCATTATTTTCTTAAGGTTCATGTGATTTTTGCTTTAAAAGCATTCCATAATTGAAATGTATTCGCCATTCTTCGTCAATCCGCCCAATTATCCCCTTAATCTGCCAAAGTTCCCTCTTCTGAAGATAAAACCCCTGCGTTTATCTTTAACTTAAGCACCATCTTTCTCTCTCTTCCAACTGACAACTGCGTGATGACTACCAATGGTATTTTAAGCCCTGTGATGTCATCTAATTCTTGAGTAATGATGAGGTCAGCAACATTTCCACCCCTAGTATTGTTCCAAATTCTCCACTTATTCCATCTAGTACTAGAGTCATCCATAATAAGACTTTCACGCTTGCTTGGCTATCCATCTGCACGTGAAGACTTTCGTCATATCCTTCATAATCTTCTGAATTACTTCCACTCTCATTGTTCCTTTGCTTCCAGCTGACACTCCACACAGATCCTGCTCAGTTAGATGGACTGAGAAACGGCTGTTGAAGTTTGATGTTGACAAAAGGTACTTCATATGGGATTCAAGACATCTACCGCCAAGCCAACCTATAGGATCTGGTAAGTTCCACCTCCTGCTACCTTAACTCAAAAAGGGAAAAATTGTTTGGACTCCTCCTCCAACAAGAAAATGGAAAAATTATACATAAACTCTTTAATTCTAACTACACCTGAGTAGTAACAGACTTCGAAAAAGGTCTTATGGTAGGTGCACGTTTAGGAGGAGCTACGATTCAAGAAACGGAAGACATAATTGGTTTCTCAAAAGCATCCATCTCAAGGGTTTTTAATGAATGAAAGAAAGCAGATCTTCAACATCACAACCCCACACCTGGTGGGAAGGACTTGAGTTTGAGTCCCGTCGATGACGTGAAGAATTTTTATGGGTCTTTTTATTAAACGTGGCTGAATTAGTCGGTGTCAGGCGTGGGCAGTGTGGTTTTTACTCCCGGAAACTCTGGTTTTTCGTTTCGTCCAGCAAACAGAAAATCGACCAATATGATCTTAGTCGATGATGATGATCTTAAAACCTTTCCACAACAATAGCAGCCTTTTGCTGATAGGCTCTTATGGAGGCTCTTTGGCACCATACCAGTGGTTGACACGGTAATTGGGATGGTCGTTACTTGTTCCATATTGCACTTATCTTTCACTTCCTGTCTTAGGTCTGAGTACTTCCTGATCTTTTCCTCTTATGTTTTCTGGAGTTTGCTGGTGTTAGTGTTGAGCACCTCCATGTTGATCAGGTAGGTTGCCATTTCAATGCTTGTCGATGAAGGCTCTGTCTGGTCTGTTGTGCGGGATGGTCTTGTCTCTAGTACGGCCTGAGGTCTCTAGTGCTGAGACCCTGCTAGGACAACTCCTGGGGATTTGTCTGTGATATACAGGAATTTGCGTACTTTGCCATGGAAATGATTATCCCTTTGTACAAGGCTATGGTTAGGTCACATCTTGAGTACAGTATTGGTCTGGAGGCCTCACTTTAGGAAGGATGTAGGTGTGCTGGAGTGAATACAGATGAGGGCAACGAGATTGGTGAAGGGAACGGGAGGGTGCTCTAACCAGGAAAGGCTTTAGTTTTGCAAATGCAGCGTCTGGAATTTAGACAGCTGTGAGGAAATGTGATTGAGGTGTTTAAGACATTACTCAATGCATTCTTTGAATGGATTGAGTAATGTCTTTTCCTTGAGGTCTTTGTGTAATTCACTGAATCCGTAATACAAGAAGGCTGGATGGAACGAATGATTCTTACAAAGAAATATATCACAATTCCGTCAAAAGAGTACACCGTTCTCTCTTTCAGTATTTTGCAAACCTAGAGACCTTTGTTTTTCTTATCAGGTTGTATCATCTGCAGGTGGTTGTCCGCATTGCATCTTTCGGTTGTGTCCTCCGTGCTACGTTGATTCCTCAGCTGGCTAAGATGTAAAGACAACTTTCAAATGAATTCGTGAATGGTAAGGACATTTTTATTAGAACTGGACAGAAACACTTTGCCCAGTTCTAATAAAAATGTTGTAATACAATGGCCGATGAAGGTCATTTGAAAAGCAATGCGCTCTAAACCATTTGGGGTCCTAAGGCCCCGTGGGATTTTAGGACCCCTACTATTGCGAAATTGTGCATTTGGGTGTATATTAGCATTAGCATTATTAGAGGCATATGATGCAAGAAAGCAAGTTTATTCAGCATCAGCCAGAAAAAAAAAAAAAAAAAAACTTCCACTTCACCCCTCCATTTGTTACAAATGGCTGTCCACCTCACATTTAAATTTATTTAAGCTATCAACTTCCACGACAACGGATGGAAGTCTGTTCCACCAACCAACCACCCGCTGGCTAAACGCAAATTTCCGCAAATCTACCCTACATCTGTCTTTCCTCAATATGAATTTATGCCCTCTCAGGTGATTATTCTGAGCAAGATGAAGAATCCCATTGGCATTGAGCATGCTCAAACCATTCAAAGCCTTATACACCTCTATCAGATCAACTCTGCCTAGTCTCCAGACACTGTAATTTGCAAAACTTAAGCCTTTCTTCGTAAGAGCACCCCTTTGTTCCATTCACTAATCTTGTTGGCCTTCTCTGTACCCGTTCCAGCAGCTCTACATCCTTCTTGAAATGAGGCCTCCAGACCTGTATACAGTACTCTAGGTGTGGCCTGACCATTGCCTTATACAAGGGAATAATCACCTCCTTATCCCTACTGGAAAAATTCCTGTATATCATTGACAAGACACCATGAGCTACTCTTGCAGCTCGTCTGCACTGCACAGAGAACTTCATATCTGCCTGCACAACCACCCCCAAGTCCCTTTCATTCTCTACCACTGTCAGTGTAGTACCACAGAGTTGATACGTTGCTCTGGGGTTGCTGTTTCCCATGTGTAGTACTTTACATTTGTCAATGTTAAACTTCATTTGCCACCTCTCAGCCCATCTGCTCAACCTTTCCAGATCCTGTTGCAGCAGCATAGTGTCAGTAGTGTCCTTGACAACCCAGCCAACCTTTGTATCGTCTGCAAACTTGGACATTAAGCTTGATATACCATCATCAATATCATTCATAAACACCGAAAACAACAATGGACACAACACTGAGCCCTGAGGGACTCCACTAATAACATTAGTCCACGGTGAGCAGTGTCCATTGATTACCACTCTCTGTCTTCTCCCCCTCAACCACCCCTTTATCCATAGCAGCAATTTGTCTCCAATGCCACACTGCTCCAGTTTGTTCACCAGTCTTCCATGTGCAACAGTATCAAAAGCCTTTCTAAGATCCAAATATATGATATCAATAATTGATATGATATATCAAATGTATCTGAATTATTATTGCAGTCTTCTCTTGATGATCTTACAGTGCTTCTTTAACCAGTGCTTCCATTAATTTTCCTGGAACAGAAGTTAAACTCACAGGTCTATAATTACTTGTGTCAGCCTTTGATCCTCCTTTGTGAATTGGGGTCACATTTGCACATTTCCAGTCTATGGGTACCTCCCCTGAGTCCAAGGAAGCTCTCATAATTGTGGCTAAGGGTTTGCTTACTTCCTTTGCTGCCTCCTTTAATATAACTGGATAGATCCCATCCACCCCGGGTGCCTTTCTTGTGTTTATCTTCAACAATTTCTCCTCCACTTTACACCCAGTTATTTCAAGATTCTGTAACTTACTGCTAGAGTTGAATACACCTCTGGCATTCCCCTCGCTGAATAACTCCTCATGTGTGAATGTCGATGCAAAATATTCATTTAGTTTGTTAGCTACCCGAGCAGGGTCATCAACAGTTGACCCATCGATCTCAAGTGGACCAATCTGATTCATCCCCTTCCTTCTAGAGTTTACATAAGTAAAGAACTCTTTGCTGTTTTTCTTCGCATCCCTTGCCAAGGATCTCTCGTAATCTGCCTTCGCCTGCCTAACCTCCTTTTTAACTTGGTTACAGATCAACTTGTATCTATCATAGGCTTCTGTGTCACGTGTTAATTTGTAAGTATCCCATGCATTTTTCTTCTCTGCCATATGCCTCATTAGTTCATCTGACATCCATTTTGGCCTAAACCTTGAACAATATTTCTTAGTTGGTATGTAAAGCCTAGTAGCTTCCAAGATAAATTCTTTGAATGCTTCCCATTTTGAATTTGCTGTTGGTAACATCATCAGTTGGTCCCACTGTATAGAATTTAATATTTCAAGTGTATCGGGTACACTTTGGCGTGTGGTGTTTGGGCATGAGCGAAACAGTTTTATGCGGGTGCTCGTTGGTCCCACTGATGAAAAGCCCCTCGTGTTCCTACACGGCTGTTGTTGTGGTCTCTCTGACAAAAGAGGATCGTATCTGCGGTGGTTCTTCGGTACCATCACGTGATCCTCAGTTGCAAACATCGATTTCAAAATGATGCAATTTGAAAAAAAGGGTCCTCTGGGTGATGGATAACGTCACCCAGACGGCCGTTTCATTGAATGTCGTATTGGGAATGCCTTTGCAAGGCCCCACCGACGCACCCACCAATGAAGGGCCGAATATCCCTCAAAGGGCTGTCTGGGTGTTGGTATCCACTGACAACAACCAACAGTAGTCTTCTCTAATGGGGAAGCGTTTCTTATTCGAAACACGACCGAAGAGGCAACTCGTTGTGAAGCCATTCGCAATGCCTCTCTCTCTCTCTCTCTCTCTTTGTCTTTCTATTTCTCTCTGTTTCTCTTTGTACCTATCTATTTCTGTCTATCTTTCTTTCCATTGTCTATTTCTCCCTCTCTCTATTCGATTATTTCCCACTCTATTCTTCTCTCTCCTTCTCTGTTCTTTTTCCTGTCGTTTTCTCTCTCTCTCTGCGCTTATTTCTCACTCTCTGTCAGTCTATTTCTCTCTCTCTCTCTCTCTGTGCTCCCATTTCTCATTCTATCTGTCTATTGCTCTTTCTCTCTTTCTTTCATTCTATTTCTTTCTATTCGTCTACTTCTCTCTTCTCCCTGTGCACCTAGTTCTTATTCTCTCTCTCTTTCTGTCTGTTTCTCTCTCTGTCTCTCTCTGTTCTTCTCTCCCTATATCTTAATCTCTCTCTGCTTATTTCCCGCTTTCTCTCTCTCTCTCTCTCTGTCTGTACAGATCTCTCTCTGTTTGTCTGTCTATTTGTTTTCTTCTCTCCCTCTTTCTCTGACATTACATATAAATAGAAAAAGACAAACGCATACTTTGTAATACTCGTCATGTCCTTGGTTGCCTTGGTGTTTCTGCCAAACAATCCAGTCCGCGTCTCACTTATGAAAGCTTTTATTCAAATGATTGATCTTTTTTATGATAACGTTTATCTTTTAACGTTTATTGGCGAATATCTACCATTACTAACTGCCCCCATCGTTCTTTCCATGTTATTTTAAATCAGAAAGAACGAAAGACACCTGAACTCGATGCTCTGAAATGAAACTTGGTCCTCCCCTCACCTCCCTTCCCCCATCGGCACAAATGTAACAGTTTTCAGAAGAACACGTTCTTTTTGGTAAGAAAGTTGAGTCTCAAGGACACTTGTCCTTGAGGCGCTCACATTTTCAAAAAGGATAATTGCACGCGCACATTGCAGGCAGTGACACGGTAAGTGGACACGAACCCCTTTCCTCGCTACGTTTCCCTATTTTTCTATATTTACTACTTCTCTATAATAAAAATAGCCTGTAATTACCTTAAAACTACACATGTACACTCTTATCAAAAATATTAGGACACAAACTAAAGAAAACAGATTTATTTCTATTAAAAACTCATAAGTAGTATAATCGGTGATAAATACGTCTTACAAATTAACCAATATACACTCTTATCAAAAATATTAGGATACTAACTAAAAGAAAAGAAAAGTACAGAAAAAAAAATATACAGAAATTCATAAGTAGTATAAGCGGTGATAAATACGTCTTACAAATTACACAGTATACAACCTTATCAAAAATATTAGGATACTAAATAAGAAGAAACAAAAAAAAAAAAACAACAGAAAACAAGCGTATCCATTCTACAGGCTTATAAGTCATATAATGGGGGATAAATACGTCCCCTAAGCCAAACAAAACCCCCAAAAATATCCGTAGTCTCCCACAAAACATTCAAATAAAGCTTATAAGGAAATTATTCGACTTAAACAAGATGGTCAATGAACTTAAGGTACTGCAGATGTGATTTAGCCAAAATCTAACCTATATTTGCTTAACAGCGGCGTTCTTTTTTACTGGTAATTCGTGATAGGGTATCCCCTACTCTCGTGCACGCGACAGTTAAGTGAATAACATTGCGGTTGAGCTAATGCACCTCTCCCTGCGTTAACTTCATTAGCATAGAATGGAAGAGAAGTCGCCGGGAGCTTTGTTAACATCGAAATGGACATTCATTTTCATTTACCACAAGGATTGAACGAAGGAGAAATAAATGCAAACTGCCAACAACCCTACTCCAACATCCCGTATTCAATACCACTTAAAAATCGACCTTCTGTCTCTCTCTCTCTCTCTCTCTCTCTCTCTCTCTCTCTCTCTCTCTCTCTCTCTCCGGAAGCTGTCTTTTGCAGAGGTTGCATCCATAAGCGAGTACTCCGTCCAAGTGTAACTTGTGCCTCCTTTTCCCTCCCCTATTTTACAACCCCCTTTCTCTTAACCCCCCATTAGTGTAGTTATTATTATACATATATATATATTTAAAAAAAAAAGCTAGCTCAGGGATAGTCAATAATCCGATATTAACTAGTTTGTTATCTTTAAGCCGAGCTACGCTCTTACTGAGCATGCGCGCTGTCTTTGGTCGATGTCAGAAATGGGTCGGGCGCAAATACTCCGTGAAGAAGGTAGCTGTTTGTCGCCTGGTGTTTCGCTAAAGAGAAATCGCGTGCATTTTTTATTATTTTTATTCTGGATGATTTTTTTTTTTCCACCCTTGGATCGGCCATTATTTTGGTAGGGAGCGTATAAAAAGCGGGTTGATGAGGGTGGTAAGACGTAACGAAATGTGTACGGACTCCTTCCAAACGACCCCTATTAATATCTTTATAAATATGAAATTGTCGTGCGCATAAAACGAACATATATTGTAAATAGCGCCGTCCGGCGAGCGAGATCGCCGGACGGCGCTATTAAGATAAAACTCCGATTTCGAAACGCTTTAATGCAGTTCAACCTCCCCCTAAGCATGACCGTGGAGTTGTGTGCGCGTTTTTCTTATTAGGAGCATACACGAGAATAATCAGCGAACTCATTGAATCATGGCAGACCCATTGATCATGCACAGCCAAAGTTGGGCATAATATTAACTATCGGGCGTCCATCTAACCTCAAATAAGTGTTTTGGCATTCTGCCAACAGAACCCACCATTAGCAGGGGCATGTTAAGTCTTACAAATAATACCGGCTTGGACAAAACTTCAAGAAAGGCCAATCAATAGTGTCTCTTAGACAACACACGCCGGTTTGTACCTTATCTGCGTTTGTTTTTTTTTTTTTTTTCTGCAGACGCCGATTATGATGAGGTACGTTCAACCGGGTGTAGGCTATCTGTAGGTGACGTCACCACCCGTGGGTGTGGGGAGAAAATTAGGGGCTGGAAATGTTTAACCAACTACAATTACCTACCTACGACTATCGCTGATGGGCATTTACAAAAGAACCTTCAGTCGAGTTTCTTTTCTTTTTTTTTTGTGGATTTTGTACGATATAAGACACCCCCTGTTTAGGGAAGGGTTGTTAGATTTAAAAGAAGTTGGCTTTAAAATTTCGTTTCTCTCATGATAAATTATATCACTTAATGTTTGCTGGTTAAATTATACTGGAACTTTTTTTTCTCACACCGTGTATTTATTGAAGTTTTAAAATTAGAATTTTGTAAATTGTAATTTTGAAATTTGAATGAATACACATTGCTGCTATATACCAGTCGCTTGTTTAATAATTTGTCACTGAAACTTAAATAAATACACAGTGTCAGAAAAAAAAGTTCCCACGTTAGTGTCCCTTGTTTAAAAATTTAATAAAAATTTACGTCACTAAGCTCCTGTTCTAATGGAAAAAATAATTAATGTCTCCACTATGGAGGAGGTACAAACACTGAACATTGTTGGAGTCTGTTGACAGGTGCTCAAGCATTCATCCTACATCCCGGATCTTTCTACGCGTATCTTTGGTCCTTTGAAGATGCCTCTCAAATGTAGCCAAAGTGTTTAGCAAATAGCCAACTGAGGTATACGAAAGACAGCGAAGATGGGGGGCACGTCCCCCCCTCCCCCCTTTAGACAACAGCCAGGATTCTTCCGAGAGATTGTCAAACGTTCATTAATCGTGTTTGCTGTGGATAATGCGTTTAAGCACTTAACACAAGTTAACAGCGCGCCAGGAATGTTGAACCAAAAGGGCTTTCAGACCGGATTATTGACAACCGAAGTCTTATTTGAACAGATATGAACGCAACATTAACGCCGAGTTTGATAATAACGAAATGAAAAAGAGAGAGAGAGAAAGAAAAAAAAAAAAAAAAAAAAGAGAGAACAGCCTGGTTGGAGAGTTGCTGCAGTCAACTCTCGAACCCAGGGCACTTTGAGCAATACGGGCAAAAGAGGTTGACAAACTGGTTCTTTTATTTTTGCAGCAGCCAGAGAGAATTGCTCGTGCTGCTCTAATGAAACTCATGCGCTGAAGAAGTGGCTTTTTCATTCCTCTCTCATTCCTTCTATCACTCTTTCCTTTCTTTCATTTTTTTTTTTTTTATCGCCGCGACACTGAAAAAAAAGACAAGCAAAGTTTTTCCTTTTGCTTTTCCCATCCTTCTCTCTGAATATTAAAGGTTGTGTGTGTGTGTGTGGCCAAAACTGTTTCTTCCCACTTATAAACAACATCGTAGTTTCTTCTACATTTCGGGCCCGTTTCCATGACAACCGCAGCACGTGTATCAATTATGTAGTCCCAAATGCGACACCGAGACTTTCTGTTTGTTTAACTTGCAAAATGCACGATAATTGCATTCTTTTTAGTTTGTCGCGAGTTAAATCTCTTTCTTTCTTTCTCTCTTTTTCTGTCTCTCTCTCTCTCTCTGTCTGTCTGTCTGACTCTCGGCCACGCTCGGTGTTTGACTCTTTCCAGAAAGTGTTAAGAAATTTGTGGATGCGAGCGCATTAATGTCATCTCTGAAGAAGGGGACAATTTTTATTACCAGCAGTGTACACACGTAAGCAACCACAATCACGTGAATAGCACGTCACCAATATCACGTGAAAATGATGAGCACGAGACACGTGTTCTGTAGTGAAAGTGACAGTGGCACGAGACGCTTTGAAACTACCACGCATGCGCGGATATGGAAAAAAAAAAATTGGTTTGTCTCATAGCAACAGAAACGTGATTTGATTTATTCGGGAATGTCTATTTTTGTAGCAATAAAACAAATCAGAAAAATCAGTGAATAAAATAAATGAATAAATCAGTCAATAACATAAATCAACAAATAAAATAAATCGATCAATCAATCAACAAATGAAAAAGATCAATCAATAGATCAACAAATGAAATAAATCAATCAACAGACCAAAAAATGAAATAAATAAATCATTAAATCAACAAATGAAGTTAATCAACGAATAAAAACTGAATCAATAAATCAGCAAACGAAATAAATCAATGAATAAATCAATAGAAGAAATAAATCGATCAATAGACCAACAAATAAAATAAATCAGTCAGCGGACTGACAAAAAATTAATAAATCAATATACCAATATAGAAATAAATCAAATGAACTGTACCAACATTGCATTAATGAAAGGTTCTTTAAAGTGTTCAGGTATCTGCTCACTTTTGGAGATGTTAACAAAAAAAAAATGTTGATCTAAAATCGATCAATAAATCAACGAATGAAATTAATCGATCAATATATCGACAAATGAAATAAATGAATCAATAGATCCACAAATAAACAATGAATCTGTAAATTAACGTACGAAATTAATCGACCAATAGACCAACAAATAAAATAAATTGATAAATATACCGACAAATGAAATAAATCAATCAATAAAGCAATCAGTATATCAACAAAAAAATAAATCAATTAACAAATCAAGATATGTAAAGAAATCGACCAATCGACCAACAAATGAAATAAATAAATCAATAAAATGAAATCAATAAAAGGTTCTTTGATATATGCAGGTGACCACTTACTTTTGGAAGGGTAGTGTATAAACAAATTCATTGGAGATTTTTTAATGTTTTTTTGTATCATTTTAAAAAAAAAAGTGGGAATTCGTATCTATTATTACTATTGTATAATACACGCGTTTAGTGACTGTCTCTTCTCATGTGACTCAAGTTTTTCTTTTTTTTTCTTTTCTTATAGAGGCTTCGGTTTCGTCACCTTTGCTGACCCCTCTAGTGTAGATAAAGTTTTATCAAACGGTCCCCACGAATTAGATGGTAAAAAGGTAAGTTCACAGTTCTCATCGAGTTTACTTAATTTTTTTAATTATAATTGAATGAAAGAAAGAAAATTAAATTAAAAGTACCACAGTGGACAAATTATTGGAAACATCACCTAACGCATCTAACCACTCTGCGGAAGAATTGCGTTATTTTAAGCCATGCTTTTTAAACGGGTGAGATTAAAATGTGGCGAAGTGACCTGAGGACGGCCTAATAGTCTCGTGTCATGTTTTGCTTCCTCGAATAGTCCCCATTGGACTTCAGCCAACACCCTAATTAAATTAACCCCACTGATCCTCTGGCTACATCGTCACGCCTGTAGGACAGTCGGTAACCTCATGTGCCAGGTCCAAAGATACTATTGTCGCTGGGGGTTATCGTTATTATTAGGAACCAGGGCGGCTAAGGACATGAGGCGGCAGTGTATTGTGCCTGTAAGTGCTTGCAGATAATTAAACAAATATTTGTTTATTTAATTTTTTTTTCTATCTGAGGATCAGCGCTTAAATGAGTATAACGTATTATCTATTTCGCTTGAAGAAGGAAGGGAAATATTTACCGAAACGTTTTACCTGCTTACTTAATTGTATGGGGGGGGGGGGGACTGCTCCTAACTTTTGTTACGAAGTGTGCACCATCAGAAGGAGCTAATATTATTGGGCCCGACACCGAATTTAATTATCACTGCGCCTGTAAGAAACAAGATTTTTAATTTGGCTGTAACTCGACTTTGTGATTGTCAGATTTAAATTTTCTTTTTTTTTCTTTTTTTTTAATCGCGTGTCTGTTCGAGACCGAAAATTAAAAACAGAAAACTCAAAACGTTTTCCCCTTCCTAAAAAGTAAATTAAGAGATTCTTAATTGCCAATCAAACGCTGATCATTGGGATCCCGAGTAATTAACCGGCGTCGATTGCCCGCAAGATGAGAAACCCAAAATAAAAACGCCGGCTATACTTAGAAGCACAAATCGTGCATATTGATTTTTTCCCACTTCACCTTCGAGGTCAGCAACGCGCCAAACACGGCTACGTAGTAATCGCCGGCCCCAAAAAATTTTAATTCGTCGCGTACAATCGCCGGCGAGTTTCGAAAAGCCTCGTGGCAAATGCGCCTTCGCAAACGCTTCGAATGCATATTCTGCGAACAGGGGGCGCTGCGATGCGCCCATTAGGAATTCACGCGGCAGGCGAGATGGAAACAATATGAGAAAATCTATCGGGATCCATTTTGGGCATGAGGGTGGCGTATGACCTCCAGGAACGGCAGACGGCGAGAGGTGTTACTTGGCAATCCTTCCACTCGCTCTTAGACAAGGCTAGGAGAACGCGACCTGGTGTAGCATTTTGGTAATGACGGGGTTTATTGATTGTCCCCCTACACTCCCTCTCTCCCTCTCTCTTTCTCTTTCCCTCTCTCTCTTGTTGGCACAGCGATAATCTCTCAGGAAGAGAACTACAGACACTCTGCTATGTTGCTTTGTAACTCGACCAACCCTGCAACTGGAAGCTATTTTTGTTGCCACACTGACGTAATACAAGGAGGAAGTGGCAAAAAAAGGGGGATATTTTTATGGGGGTGAGCCGGCAAACACACGTCAGAGTTTCGCATTCGTCGAAGAATCCCCAGGACTACAGAAGCCCTTCTGTGTGTGCGTTTTTTATTAGATCTCTTAACCTTTCGACTTGTCTTCGCTCTTTACCCACTTACCCATTTCGTGAGTCGGGCCAACAGAGGCAACCTGAACTTTTGCAACGCTCTCTGAGGTACCACGGTGAGGCACTTTTGAAATAAATCTATTTTTATTATTTATATTTTATAAAATGTGAGGAGTATTCTTTTAAATGATGTTTCTTGTGGTAGATGAACTGGAGGAAATTCTCGATAGAGGATTTGTGGTACCCATTTTATGGCATTGACCACAATGTCCCGAAATGGGTAGTGTCCAAAGAGATTTTGGTGGTTAAAGGTAAAGGTGAGGGCTTCGGCTTCAAACGAGGGGACTATTGTGGATTGGGGTATTACCTTGGTTTCTGTTAACTGGACAGTCATCAACACCCTACTGGATACGGTTCATTGTAAGAAATATTCAACGGATTTATCCTCGAACTCTAATTTATGTGATAATTGCAAAATAAGATAGTAAAATGGACAAAGAGATCTTTGGGAAGTGGTATAACGATCTTGGAGAAGAATTTATTAAAAAGCTACTGACGTTGAGGGAAAGTAAGGCTCCAGGAGTGGACGATATATATCCTGTTATACTAAGAAAGGATGTGACGGGGTCATCCGTTGGAGATGTTAATGAGATCATTATCAGACCCTGGAACGTCCTCCTAGAATAGAGAAACGGTAACGCCTCACCAGTCCACAGAGAAGGTTAAAAGAAAGTGTTGGGC
The DNA here is from genome assembly GCF_048544385.1 of Mastigoproctus giganteus. Lineage (NCBI taxonomy): Eukaryota > Metazoa > Arthropoda > Arachnida > Uropygi > Thelyphonidae > Mastigoproctus > Mastigoproctus giganteus. The sequence goes on along the minus strand of NC_143577.1, from coordinate 244,713,879 downwards.
AACTAAAGACCACTGAGTTCGACTTCAGTGGTAAGGAAGATCGTTGGGTCTCTGATTAACGATACAATACAGGATCATATTGATAAGAATGGTATCCTTAATGAACTACAGTCTGACCAGTCTAGTTAAGTATTATGAAGTCATTAAACAGTTTATTGTTAAGAGTAGTAGGATCCTGGAATACATGCAAATTCCAAGTATCCAATAGAAATCTATCTACCACCTTATAGGTCCCCCACATGATGAAAATTATTTAGATGATTCTTTGAGATGGCTGGCCGTTGGACGACTTGAAGCTGGGCAGTCGCAGGTGGCACGTTGGATTAATGGGTCACACAGTTTCAGGAGACAGGGACGTTACAAGAAGAGTCCAAGGTCGCCTGAAGGCTACATGAACCAGAGCAGACCACTATCTGGCTCTAACAGCAAGACAGAACCCCACGATGTCCTGTTATCAACTGTCTCTCGATATTGCTGCAGGCACAGGTGAAAACATTTCCAACTGGACTGTGTTAAGAAGGCTCAATTGAAGCGAACTCTACGCAAGTAAGCCATCGGTTTGTATTCCATTAACTGCAAACCACTGCAGAACTTGTCGAAACTGGTGCCATGAACATGTGACTTGGAGCCCTGAGAAATGAGGAACACTTCACCTTTAGCCTTTAAACAAATTCCATACGTTATTTCATCTAGCTACGAGGAACGCGGTACCATCCCTCCAGCATCAGAGAAAGGAACACGGTGGAGGCGGTGTTCTAGTGTGGGGCGGAATGATGATCAACGGCTGCACCCCTTTTCATGTTTTTGATAGGGGTACCGAGAACAGATCCTCGAAATCTGTGCGACTTTTTAGGGGTACGGTTGTCTCAGATTTTCTTTTCATGCACGACAACGCCACTGCACATAGAGCTTAAGTGATGGAGGAATATCTTGAAACTGAAGATATCCAAAGGCTACCATGGCCAGGGCCAGCACGATCATGAGACTTAAATCCGATCGAACATGTGTGGGACGCCCTTGGCGCCGCATTGCACGCCGACAACCAACTCCTCGGTCAGTTGGTGAGTTGAGGTCTGTGCTGGTGGAAGAATGGGATTTGTTGCCACAGACACCTTTATAGCGCCAACCTTATATTATAGACAACCTTATATTCGCCAATCTCATATATTTATGGCATACTTGCTGACGAAACATGGCTTTCCACAGATATTGGTGACCAGGAGATTGTAGATGGACAATGCTGCATAATCCATAGAAAAGACAGAGGATCTCGCGGAGTCGTGGAAGCCATTATACATCCCAACCATATACTCAGTGAAATTGCATCTAATTTCATAAATATTGAATCACTATACTGACTTCTCCACCTTGGCAACTTAAAACTTTTATTAGTATTAATTTATTTTTCTCCTCCCTTGACTAACAGTGACCTTCAGTACTTAGAAAACTCACTCGCTGGAATCTACCCTCCGGCTTATTCAATCTGCTGACATAGCAATGATTTGGGTGATTTTAAATGTCATCTGGGTAATTCTTCTCCATGATTCCGAGCCTCTACTCAGATAGAGGCTCGCAAAGACCATCCTATATTCCACTCGGGTCATTCGCCAATTACTTTGGACATCACTGTGACTTCTCATAACTTGAAATGCATCTCCCGTTCTCCACGGTTCAATCTCAGAATGGCTGACTGGTCTCTGCTCAACCTATCTCTCAGCAATGTGGACAGGCAGCTCGTTGATGCTGTTGATGACATCGATGTGCTCACCAATAACCTGGTCAACTGTGTCCACTCAGTTATATTCAACATTGCTTCTTAATCCCATCTGACTGCATGCTCTACCTATCCTCAGAGTTATCGAACCATTCTGGAATTTCATGAAGGACAATAATTAAACCAGTATCAAATTTCAGTTTCATAACTCGGACAGAAGTCTCTTATCTGACGAATTTTGAATTGCTCAAGAGCTTGCCAAACATTTTCCCAGAATTCAAACCGATGATACATTGAGACTGCCTCATTTCCTCACTTGACACTAGTTAAAGATGATATCCTCATCAACCTCTTTATCACGGATGATGATTTAACGTCACACTTAAACCCATGAAATACGACCACACTAGAGGTCCCGATGACATACGCCTCACCAATCGAACCAGACTTTGAGGCCATCATACTTTGTATCTTTAACTTGTTTCTCAGGCAGGGCGAAGCACTTTAAGCAGGTCAACATTCTTCCAATTTTCAAAAAGGGTGGTAAATGTGCTGTATCTGATTACAGACCCATATCTTTGCAAAACAGCCTGGCTAAACTCTTCGACACAGCAGTACACAAACATCTCTTTGAATTCTTCAGGCCTTTCATTGATCAGAATCAACATGGTTTCTTCAGTGGTCACAATTTTGTATCCTTTCTGGCAATACACTTCTGAAGCTCTTCAAGTTATTGCTGTTTACCCAGATATATCTAAAGCATTTGATAAAGTCCCTCATGAGCGACTTCTTGAAAAACGTATGCTATACGGGGACCTTTTCTCTCATGGCTATGGAGGTATATTACGCTTCGTTACTTGAGCGTAATCATCAATAAAATGAACTCGGACCATACAAGTGGAGTACCTCATGTCCCCTTCTCCTAGGTCCTCTGCTTTTCATTGTTTTCATAAATGATCTTCCTTCTTTCATCCCCACCTCCAATGTTCAAGTTGCTCTCTATGCAGATGATCTTAACATCTACTGAGCAGTGAAGGAGACAACAGATTCTCAACAGCTTCGATGTACTCTCAATAAATTCTCTCTGTGGCTATCTCTGAATGGATTGTCTGCTAATCCCTCGAAGTACAAAGTAATCTCTTTCTCCTCCTGCAGATCTCCACATGATCATCGAAAAGTGTGACCAAGTTAACGACTTGGGGACTCTCTTCTCCAGTAGTGCTAAATTCGATGCCCATGTCCTTAAAATCACCAGCAAAGCATTCAAAACACTGGGATTCATCAAACGGAACACTTACAAGTTTAAAAACTACAGATATGCTGTCATCCTTTATAAAACTATAGTTCTCCCACTCCTTGAATTCACTTCACCCATCTGGAATCCTCACACCAAGACTTTAATTAACAAAATAGAAGCAGTCCAGAAACAGAAGAGTAGAAAACTTGCTTCTTGCCCTAATCGTGTTCAAGCATTCTGGTCTCTTGCCAAAGCTATTGGCCGCAACTTTTGCCCATCTCTACTCCCACCTCTGTCCAAACCAGATGGTTCTGTTGTCACTTCAGCCAAGGATAAAGCTGACCTGCTAGCATCCCATTTTTCTTCCAGCTCATGTATTAATGATCTTTGGTAAAACACCTCCCAACATGCTCCATTCAATGCTTCCTGTGGTCTTATGTCAGAAGGATTTTGGCGAATCTTGATGCTAAGAAAGCTCCAAGTCCTGATGGTAATTCTCCACTTGTTCTCAAAATCTGTGCTCCTGAACTTACTCCTATTCTTTGCCGCCTTTTTTCACTTTCTTATTCCAAAGGTGTTTTTCCTTCTGCTTGGAAATTTGCTCATATCCAGCCAGTTCCCTTCAACCAAAAGTGCTATAAGGGTGGACAGTTTATTTTTTACGCTTCTTACATTCTGCAGAAAAATGCTAAGATGTTAGAACAGGTGTTAGAAGGATGTTCGCAAGTATTAGGAGGAAGGATAAATGATGGACTATGATGCGAACCCGGACTGATATTCTCTAGCTACGCAGACAGTCCAACAGATTAAGAGTTAGACGTTAACTTCTTATTGGAGTTGTTGACAGAACCTAGAACAGTTCCATCAAATGGCATGACGAGTAGACCATTCGGCCAGATATCAGGATTTAGATACTTTAGAAGGTCACAATCCTTGAGCTCAATTCTGAAGGATGCGTAAGTCGGATGTTTGGTTTTTATCTTGAATGCACTACCCGGAATTTCCAACTCCAATAGAAGCTGATCCATCTGCTGGGAGGTAGTATTGGGATCTGGTTTGCTAACAAAAATATTATTACTTCTAAACATCGGAAGATTTCTATTTCTAATTTTAATACAAGACTGCGTAATTTTTGGTCCTATTATGCTACATTTGTTTCTTCTGGGGGGAACCTTGAAACTTGAGGAGTTTGAAGGCAAGCTATTATGGGTAGGCACTTCAGGATTAAGGTCAGATGGATAATTTTGACAGTGGACGTACATACTGCCAGGTTTCTGTTGATTTCTAATTGTGGTGGTATCAGTTGCATGCTTGTGTCAACAATACGTTGCGAGGATACACGATTCTGACCTCGGAGAGAATGAGAGATAGAACTAGATTTCATAGACGGCGCTGCTGTTGTTTCTGGAACAAATTCTTCACCATCTGGACTGAGGACTGAATATTTTTCCTACATCTAGGGCGGTGCTCCCAAAATCTAGAATTCTGGATTCTAGAAGCCCTCTCAGGCTTTTAGCATTTACTGTCCATTTACTGTCCAACTTCAAACCCACAGAACCAACTTTTCATCTTCCTTGTTTATTCATTCAACTGCCGTTTTCTGGAACAACCCTCCTTCATACGTATTTCCTGAAAATTACAGTCTTCAGAAGTTCAAGTCCAATGTCAACAAATACCTTCTTTCGTCTTCTCAATCTGCAACCCATGCATGGTACTAAGTACTATAGGTTCTAATACCTCTCGTGTTTGGAGTTTTCATAAAAAAAAACCTCTGACACAACCTGTCCTGCGACTATTTTTCAACCATTCGATATTGTCCCCCTCATGTAGCCTGAGCAAGACAAAGAGTCCCGTCAACATTGAGTTTCCTAAATCCATTCAAAGCCTTGAATTTTGCAAGATTACTTCGCTCACCAACGATCAAATTGGTCACAGAAGACTTCCCCTTAACAAACCCATGCTGTGTTCGAGCTATAACTGAAGTCCTGTCTAGATGATCCTGCAATGCATCTTTCACCAATGACTCCATTATTTTCCTCGGAACAGAAGTTATGGATTCTCTCTTAATTATGGCGAAGGATTTGCCTTCCTTCTTTGCTCTCCCCTTCTGTATACTTGGAAAGATCCCATCTACCACAGTCGCCACTGTTATGTTAAGCTTGAACAATCTCTCGTCCACTTTCCTCTCAGTTATCAGAGAATAATTTAGCTCTCTGTTAGATTTTGATCAACTTCTGTCATTTCCTTCCTTAAAATACTGCTCAAGCATGAATACAGACGCAAAATACCCATTCAGATCGTCACAACCTAAACGAGGTCATCAAGGTAAAACCATCGATATCAAGTGACCAATATGATTGAATCCTCCCCTTCTATTGTTAATATAAACTTAGAAATCTTTGCCAGAGACTTCTTATGGTCTGCCATCGCTAGCCTAACCTTCTTTCTGTGGCTTCATTTCATGCTAGCTTATATCTACCATAGTCTTCTGTGTCACCCGCTAATTTATATCAATCCTCGCACTTTCCTTCTTTGCCACGTGTCTCAATAGTTCATCTGACAACCATCTAGGTCTAAGCATCGAAGAATATGTCTTGGTTGGTACGAAAACCCTCTTTGATTCTTTTTTTGAACGCCTCCCATTTAGAATTTGCTGATGGCAACTCATCAGTTGGTCCCACCGTATACAATTTAAAAACTGCAAATGGCCTTCCCTTTACCCTTGACTGCAGTTATGGCTTTAAGTGAACGAAGCCACATCAGCAGCCTTGAGGGTCTTCTACCTGCAGATGCTGGAAGAATCTGTCATCCAACTAATCCACGAGAGTCTTTTGCTACTGTGTGAGTGATCAATTTGAAAGTTCCAGTCAACATCTCTTAAAATTTCGAGAGTTATACGCTCACTGACCAATAAATTAGAAAGCTTTATAGCTGTCTGAGGGACGCCACTCAAGGACCCACGCGATCTCTGTCTGACCTTCAGAATGCTATCCATTTTGGCCCGTAGCTGAAAATTTTGGTACTGTTCTGCGTGATTGCTGAGCAGTGCCATCGGAATAAAAATTCCTATTTGGTGGCCTAGGCTGAGAGTATGGCGAAGTTTAGTTTCTGAAAAAAAAAAAAAAAATGACAGTTAATTTTAATTGTCCGAGTACAGGAACGACACTTATGTGGGGCTAAGATCTTTTTCTTTGATAATGCGCCATTCTACTTTAATTTTAATGCGGTTGCCTGGTAACCGACATACCTTTTTGGGGTATATTTCTAATCCTCATTGCCTACCTCGGTTAGTCCGTGTTTGAATTCCATCCCCGGTTTAAATAAACGTTGTCATTCTTCCCCCCTCCCTCGCCCACCACTACCACTCGCTCTGTTTTGTCTTGCGCGCAGAAAGAAGGGCCGGCAGCGGCGAAGAAAGAAAAGAGAGACAGAAAGAAGAAATGTGCGCACAGCTTGCACGTTTTCCAATGGGGTTGGCAAAATAATTTTTCAGCTTCGTCCGACGATAAAAGTTATTTAGCTCGCGCTTAACCATCGCATCGCGAGGTTTGTTAAATACATTTCCCAGAATTCCTCGCTGTTTCCTGCCTACAGCGCCTGTCGACTAACAAAGCCAATAGATAGAATGAGTTATATTCTTTCTTTCTTGGGGGGGAGCAGCAGAGGCTGTTGGTGAATCCTCGCTTGTTTCACAGGAAGCAGAGATGTTCGTTTCCTGTCTGAGCAATGCGTATAGAAAGCGAGAGGGGGTTTACATAAAGCCAGAAACACGGGGGCCCTTTTTTTTTTTTTTCATCCCGAAGTAACTCAACAAAGTTATTTTTGTCGCCAAGATTGTGTTCCACCCTCACCAACAAACTTTGTTTCGACAAAAAGTTCCCATAATGCAATTCTTTCGAGGGTTTTTTAAAAAAAATCCCATAATGCAATTCTTTTTATTTGTGATATTTATAAACCCTTTCATGTTTACTAAACTATATTTAGGTGTATTTCTATGCGATGTTCTAATGATTATTTTATTCTTTCTTTTTCTCTCTCTCTCGTACCTGCCTTCCCATTTTAAATCTAGATCGACCCCAAAGTTGCCTTCCCAAAGCGAGCTCATCCTAAGGTAAGTGATAACCTGTTTGTCTACTATCCTACACCTTTTCTATGCCTACGCACCCCTCCCCCCCTCACCCTGTTAGAGCGTAAGGCGACTTTACAACTTTCCTTATAAGTTCACAATCATATCTTGGCTTGGCTAAAGAGGAGTGTTTCTTATCTCAAGAAAAAACTTCAATATTTTAAACGCAGTTTCGAAACTGTTAAGGAATCCTGAATTTGATTCTAAGTGGAAAATTATCCATCTGTTGGGGGATAATGTCTCTGCTCGTGGACCCTCATCTGGATCTCTCCAATGAAATCTTAAATATTCCCTCTAAGACGAGGCCGAGGATGAACCAATTTCACCAAGGATTTGTGTGGATTATCCTTCGTGGAGATTAGTCCGGGTTTAACAAAAGAAATTGTGTTTCACTTAAGCAGATACGTGCGTGCCTGATTCCCTATAAGTGGATGTGATTAAGTCAAGAACATATTTCTTATTCTTAAAGGATGCGTTAGCCTTGACACTATAAAGGCTTGGCAATAAGTACAGAATTGAGCTGACCTTGTTCGAGCAGTTAGCCTCTGTTAGCGAGTCTTTGAAAATATACGTAAGAACTACAATGTGTGACTAATGCGGATAACCTGACAAACGAGGAAAGTGGCCCACGTGACAAAGGAATATGTTCTCGGGTTATTTATTTTAATAATCCGTCATATTGAAGCAGGCTTTACTTTTTGACTATTTCTTCCACGTCACAGCAATATATTAACCAAAAATGTCTCGAAATCCACTCGTTTAAGGATTCTGAAAGGGGGCCCCGCATAAGTAATGCTTAACGAACTCTCTTAGGCCACCAGTTTTTACTTTAGATCAAGGCCATCAAATATTTTCCCCAAATATCTCTCAAACTCAATTTTTTAAAGATTTCTAAAAGGGGGCCCCGCATAAATAGCACTTAGTGAACACACTTAAGCTGTTTAAAATATTTTTTCACATTAAGAGCTTTAAAGATTCGCTTTACTTTTCTTTTTTGAATATTTACGTTACCTCAGAGTGATGTCATCAAAATAATTTGCAGAAAATGTCTCAAAATCAATTCTATTAAGGATTTTTAAAGGGGCCCCGCCTTGATAACACTTAATTAACCCTCTTAAGACGCTCATTTTTACATTAGATTTACGTTATCAAAAATTTTTCTAAAACATCTCTCAGATTTTTTTTGAGGATTTCTAAAAGGGGGTTGGGCCCGCATAAACAGCACTTAAAGAACTTAAGATGTTTGAAATATTTTTTGACATTAAGCACTTTAAAGGTATGCTTTGCTTTTTTTTTTTTTTTTTGAATATTTCTACGTCGAAGTGACGTAATCTAATTTACAGAATTTTTTTTGCGATATCAAAGGGGCCCCCACATAAATAACACTTAATGAACACGTTTAACCAGTTTATTTGAATAATCTAGACACGTTAGACACGTGATAGATATCTTTACTTTTTTGACCATTTATTCGACGTCACAGAAAATTTTCTCCAAAAATGTCTCAAACTCAATTTTATTAAGGATATTTAAAGGGGCCCCGCATAGATAACACTCTTAAGCATCTCATTTTTGAGGATATGCTTCGCTTTTTTTTTTTACTATATATGTTATCAAAATAATTTCCAGAAAATGTCTGAAAATTTTTTTCAAAGGTTCCAAAAGGGACCCCGCATAAATAACACTTAATGAGCACTCCTAAGTTGTTCATTTAAATAATTCGTCGCATTAAAACGTAAAAAGGATGCTTGGCTTGTTTGAAATCACTGCATAAACAGAAAAATAATATTTTTGCATTTTCAGAATTCTGGTTGTTTTTTTTTTTCTTTCTCCTTTCCCCTTCTTTCTTTTTCTTCGTCTTCTGCACTCCCTCGTGCGTTCCAATGTCACATCGTTCCCTTCGTAGCATATTTAGATTTACGAGTTCGATCTCACCATGCCAGTCTTAACGTTTGGCTAACTTTGCCTCTTCACTGTACACACGAAAAGCCGTCGGCGCATGCGCACGTGCAGGGCACACAAACAAAATCGATTCAACATTACAGTCTTTCCAAAACGACACGTCCCTTTTCTGTTAGCGATAGAAGGTACGTTCTACGCTTTGCGGCCGTCAGCCACTACGTAGCTGCGCTGTTGTAGCTGAGGGATTTAAATATGGCAAAAGGGCGGAAGAAAAGAGAGAACGCCGGGGGGGAGGGGGGGAAAGAGGGCGAAATTCAGAAGTTTCCCGAATAGATTTATTTGCCTGGTAATATTTTGTGGTCAAGCAGACGATTGTTTTGGCATATCGGAGAGCTTCTACGGCTTCATTTTATACGGCGTAATAAAAAGGGCCGGCGTAGAGATTGAATAAAAGTCCAACAGATCTCCATATTACCAAAAATAACTACAGAAACTTATTTGAAATCAGATTATGTCTTTTATTGAAACAATTTAGTGAAAGATCAGCGTTCGTCCCTTGATAAATAGGATAAATAGAAATTTAAAATTTTATATTTAAACACCAGTTCACATTTTTTAAAAATATATTTTTCTATTTTTAAACTGAAAAATTCGATACCAAGAGTAGACTTCCTTTTTGTGACGTCACTGTTACGTAATTGATGACGCTTTAACACTTATTTAAAAAAAAAAAAATGCGTGTATATTTCTAGTCTCTCACTCAGTATTAAACACGTGCTGCCAACAATGCTTCTCGAGACGAAGTGCGCAGGTGCAACCATTGTGACGTTTTCAGCTGCAAACAAAACGAAACAATTGAAATTTTGATGAAATAGACAATCTGTATTAAAGGCGCGCCTTTATTATAATAATCTTTCTGCGACTGCGTCGAAATGCCTAATGTTATATGCATTGCTGTTACGTCACAGTTACGTAATTGATGATATTTTAAAATTTATTAAAAACGCGTGCATGTATATTTCTTGTCTATTACTGTCTGTTACTCAGTATTAACCAAGCGCTGCCAACAATGTTTCTCGAGACAAAGTGCGCATGTGCAACCATTGTGATGTTTTCAGCTGCAAACAAAACGAAACAATTGAAATTTTGAAATAGACAATTGAAATAGACAATCTGCATTAAACGCGCGCCTTTATTATAATCTATTTCTGCGACTGCGTGGAATTGCCTAATTTTATATTCATTGCTGTTACGTCACTATTACGTGATTGATAATGTTTTAACACATTAAAATGCTTGCGTGTATATTTCTTGTCTATTACTCAGTATTAGCCACGTGCTGCCAACAATGCTTCTAGAAACTAAGTGCGCATGTGCAACCATTGTGACGTTTTCAGCTGCAAACAAAATGAAACAATTGAAATTTTGATGGAATAGACAATCTGCATTAAACACGCGCCTGTATTATAATGATATATTTCTGCGACTGCGTGAAAATGCTTAATTATAATATCCATTTATTGTGACGTCACTGTTACGTAATTTGACGTTTTAACACTTTTAAAAAATGGATATTTCTTGTCTATTACTAAGTATTAACCACGTGCTGCCAACAATGCTTCTCGAGACTAAGCGCGAGAGTGCAACCACTGTGACGTTTTCAGTGCAAACGAAACGAAACAATTGAAATTTTGATGAAATAAACAACCTGCATTAAACACACGCTTTTATTATAATGATCTATTTCTGCGACTGCGTGGTAATGCCTAATTATAATATTCATTGCTTTTCTAGTCATTTTAAGCGGTTTATTTAAATAGGGGTTTTTTAATTAATTAAAAACGGGTTCTCCTTTATAGAAACAAAAAAATTGCTGAGAGAATAAAAAAAAAAAAAATAAAAGGGTGTTGGTAGAGAGGGAGGGGAGGATTGCAAAAACTGAGAGCAGTGTCGTCATTACGTACGGCAAACGAGAAAGACAAATTATCCTGTCCAAGTGAATCAGGCCCACCCTTTTTGGCCAGATAAGTGTCTGTCCCCCTCGTTATGTTTTCAGGTAACGTCCTTGAGTGTCTTAAGCGGAAGATCCGCTTCGCTTTTCAGGATGACCTGGGAAATACCATCGCTTTTTCCGAGCAAGTTACGGCCGATATTAATACCGTGCCGCTGTTGCCGAGTCAAGTGCTTTAAGTGTTCCCTAAGATGTATTTTTTTTTTTATTTACAATTTCCCTCTCGGCCCTCTTCATTACCCTACATCTGGAGGTCGTGTGGGTTCTGTGTGACGTAAAACCTTAACACTCTTGGCGAATGAATAAAAAAAAGTGCCCTCAGCCAAGGGTGTCTGCCGTAGCTGGTTCCCATGACATTGTCGAACCTACCACCACCCCTGCGAATGGTGTATCGTGCCTAAGGGGATAACACGACCTTAACTCCAGCCCAAATGACTGCTTATTAAAGTTGTAAGTGTGTCAGACGTATAACTGCTACAGATCCCGTACACAAATCCCTCGACCCAACGTGTTCCCTCGTCCCAGCGGAGGGAAGACCTTGAAATTATGTCGGGAAAAAGATGGATGCCGACTGAGGGACTTGTAATTGGGTTTTCGGTACGGGCGGGAAAAAGTTAGCCTCGTTTTCTTCGGTCATTAACTGCTTGGGATTAAAATGGGGGTGATTATGGGATTTAAATAGGGTTGCGGGCATAATTACAACACACACTAACTTCTTAATTAATTTAAAATGGAAATTGGATTATTCGAGTACAACTTAATGAGTATAAGAACAAAGATGGCTCTGAAGAAGATCTTGGCGAGTATTCTTGCCACGTTTTTGAATTTTTGTGATTGTAAATACAGGGAGGGAATGTTTGTCATTTTGGGACGCGCGCTCCCCTTTGCCTCCTCCTCCGTGGGTTAAATTCTCCATTTGCCGCGTTCACTCTTTTGTACCAATCATTGTTAAGCAACTGCGGGTCAAAGGTTGTGTTTACGATGTAGTAAACGCTATCGCGAGGGTTGTTTACGAAATGTCATAATAGTGGTACGGATGCAGTGCAAATAGGCACGCCGAAATCACGGTGTCGATAATAGGCGAAAGCCGGGGTTCCTTTCTGTCGGTAGCGCCGCCATGATTTCGAAAAGGGGGTTGGGGGCAGTCGCTTTATCTTATCAGCCAGTTCGTCTTATATCGGAGCAAAGGAAGTGCTCTCGCCTGGGGAGAAGCGAGATCAAAGGGAACGTGCGACCGAGGATCCCAAGTAATAACTAGATTAGCAGACTACACTTCTATTTCGTACCAACGCAGGGAGTTCTGGGGGGAAGGGGGGTAAAGGTGAACCAGAAAGGTGATAAACAACTCACGAGGGTATAAAGTTTGCATAACATAAAAAAAAAAAGGAAAAGCGTTTTATGTATTTAAATTTAATGTTAGGGAGGATTAGCAAAATCGACAGGAATTAAATGGTATTGGCGCATGCTCAGAAAGACCCTGAAATTTTACCCTCAATTAATTTCCAGTGCTCATGCGTTAATATTACTTTTCATTGGTCATCCATCATTGGACGTAAGTACTAGCACCGAAAAAAGTATGCGATCCTCTGTGAATCTTGGACCGAAAAAAAAAACCCCTTTTACTGAGCCAGGGACGTGTGGGCTGCAAATGGACGCTTTTATAGCTAAGACAATTTATTTAGCAGGTTTCGCACCCTCCTCTTATCTTTCACTCCCCCCTCTCTACCCGCCGCGTCCGAATGGGAAACTTTTAATGGCTCGCCCGCGCGCGCACGCACGCACACACACACACAACACGGGTGCAGCAGAACGGTTGCTATGGCAACCTATCCATCTGTCGTAAAGTTTAGCGTGCGGATTACAAAAAAGTGTGTGGAGGGTAGGGGGGGGAGGGGAGAGGAAACAAGGAATAATCGCTCGGCAATAGGGAAAAGAGAAGTTTTAAGGGGTAATTTCCAGGCAGGAGGCAATAAAGATTTTCAAAATTACTTTAACAGTTCTCGAAGTTGATGTTCCTCTTTTCCTCTTCACCACCCCTGACCCAGATAAAAATCGTCGATTGCTACTTCGTGGTTGGTAGAGAGACTTCGCCACGTGTTTCCATAAAAATCGAGCGTTTTATCACCTTCCTTCATTCCTCCAGATTATTCTCTGTGGAATCATTCGTAGCGCCACCATGCGGCAATCATTATCATTATTATGTTTTTTTTTCGGGAGTTATCATTCGCGGGTTTTATCAGTCCCTTTAATCCGTCTCTCTTTGTCCACTCCGATATGCTGCGTGCTCACGATTGGAAGCCCGTGTGGACACGTGTGTAGCAGATGCACGGGTCCCTACAGATTGCATCGGGGTGGGGAGGGGGACACAGACGTACAGCACCGGTTCCTCTTCCGCTCGCCCAATTGCTCCCTCCCGTTTCACCCCTAATCTTCCCGTTCCCTCGTGCGTGTGTTTTGTACTCGCTCGAGATGATAACCTACCAGGTTTTCAGCTAATCTGGCTACTGCGGGCGAATGTCGAGCTAGTTAGCCCGAACTGGTCTTCGTGGGGGGAGGGCAGGGGAGGGGGTGCGTGTCTCCTGAAAAGAGTTTATTTATCGTACACAAAATCAACGTCAACTTCCAACCGTTTTGTATTATAAAGAAAGAAAACCCCCTTCTTATCCCCTCACCCAGATATTAGGAATCGAAATTTTCAGATAAATATTTTCTTTGGGGGGTAGCCGGATTTTTCTGGGGGGGTGACAGTACATTAAACTTTTGTAGGAGGAAGGAAAGATGCTTGTTAGGGAAACCACCCTTTAAATTTTTATAGGGAAAGGGAAGGGTGCTTTTATGGGGACGGAATTGCCCAAAATTTTACAGGGGGGTTGTTTAATTTTTTATAGGGTAAGGGGGAATTACCCTAAATTTTGGTAGGGAGAAACGAGGATAGGAACAGTACAATTTTTCAAAGGGAAGAAATGCTTGAGGGGGCCCTCCTCCACATTTTTCCAGAGAAGAAGAGGTGTATATTTGGGGGGGGGCTGTCCCTCCCTTTTTCTAAGGGAATGTTTGTAGGAAATTTACCCTAAGGTGGAAGGAACCCTTCAAATTTTACCAAAGAGAAAGAAAGGTATTTATAGGAGGAGGGCTTTGAAGAACTACTGTGACATTTTCTAGGGGGACTAAAGTAGGGTGAACTTGCCCTTGAAAAGTTGAGGGAAGTATAAATATTCGTAGGGGATGACTGCTCAAATTGCGTACATTCTAAACAGAAGGAAAGGCATTTGTTGGGGGGGGGGGGTCAGTACGTTTTTCTTTAGTTCAAATATGACCAAGGAGAAAGAAATACATTTATAGGATGTTTTTCTTAAAGACATTACTGTGAAATTTTTCTAAGGGGATAGAAGGTGTTGGGTGGGAGGGGGACAACCCTTCAAAAGCTTTTAAGGGGGAAGCAAAAATATCCATAGGAGAGACTGCTCAAATTGCTTCGTACTTTTTCTAATGGACAGACAGTGGCTGTTCAAGTGTCTCCTACTCCTGCAGACGTCTCTGCCAGCCCACAGGAGAAATTTGGCGACTCCTATGATCCCACTTTTATTTATTTAATTATTATTTTTTTTTTTTTTCCAATGTCTTTCTGCATCTGACAATGAGAATATTCTCGGGGCAGAGCTACCTTGGTCATAAATAGATCGGTCTCCAAAGAGATTCTAGGAAATTCCCTCCCCCTCCCCCCTCCCCGGGTTTTCTTGACGTCAAGTGACTCTTCTCTTTGGAGACGGGTAGGGGGAGAAGGTGAAAGGTCCCGATGAGTCTCAGTGGCGCGAATTAAGGAGCAAAGCATTGTCATATGCGGTAATTAGGCCTAGCATCGTCATCAGGGAGGGGAAGGAGGGTTGCACTCGCGACGCTCCACGTCCAAAATTGCTTATTGACGTCATGCGCAGCTGTTAAACGGTCCATGCGCAGCTCCCCGCAAAAACTCGCGCTTCCACACCGGTGACGTCACCGAGAGCGAGGTGGGAGGAGCGGTTTTGTATCTTTTTGACAAGTTACTAACAGCAGCTACGGTGGCCGGGCGCAGTTCGACAACGGGCGAGGGTTGTCCGAGGAGAAAACGTGTGAGGTGCTCTCAGAGGTGCGGCCATTAAAAAGGTAATCACCAATTTGCGAAGGAGCTCCTTTTTTTTGTTATTTGAAGCCAATCCGCTGGATCCGGCCCTTTTTTTTTATGTGTTTGTTAACAGGAAGTGCTGATCCGTGGGGTTCTGTGGGAGCTGTTTCCTCTATTGACCTCTCGCTGAACCCGGTTAAGGGCTATCGTGGCGTCCTGCTTGGGGTTATTGAGGTCTTTCTTTCTTTCTTTCCCCTTCTGTCTGTTTGAACCCATCAGCTTTGTTAGAAATGATTCGAAGCTGCATCAAACCGGTTTCGACAAATTGGCTTAAAACGCATTCGGTCTAAACTTAATAAAATAACACCACGTGTCTCTGAAATCTACCCTCCCACCCCCCCCAATTTCTTTCGATCTTTATTTTCTCTTAACCATCCCATCATCAGTTCCACCTCTTAACTTCTTTACCCCATCCTTAAGAAATGCAAACTTCTGCGCTTTATCCATCGCATTTTCTCTTAATTAGATTTTTCCAAATGTACTCTTAATTCGGATTCGAACAGTGTCCATTTTTGTTTTTCTCTTGACTCACCTGTGCTGTGCTTTTGAAATTTCAAATATGTACTCTGGGATTACTGTAGTCTTTGTTCATTTTCCTCATAACGTTTCTCTTATCTTTTTGTCTTTCTTCTTGTCTTACGATTTCTGTTTTCTTAGGAATATTTTAATTCCTCGCGCATATACACTTCCAGAATACGCGTGATCTTAATTTTCTGCAATATTCTTCTCTTGACTCCTTTGAAATTTTCTCTTAACTTAAAATGTCTCTTACTTTTCGCCGTTCATGCCCACAGGGTTTGTTTATGTGGCAAATTCCTCATGACGTCACGAATATTTTCTCTTAAAGGCCGATCTTCAATATTTTCTTCCAAATTAATCGTTAGAAGTCCTAGATTTCTTGATGACAATTAGTGTTCAAGCCGGGGTTACCACAATCAAAGCCAACCAACAGACTTTTGAGATTGAACTTCCCGATCACAAGTTCGTTTGGCGGATTGCATAACTCGTGGCCATTTTTTTCCTCTTAACCTGGATTCGCACGAGCCCCTGTGCGAGATGTTTGAACTTGGGCACGTCTGTTTACTGTTTGCGTCCATTTCCGTTTCTTTTCAACCGTTTTCCCCGGTCAAACGACTCCTCCCCTCTTCCACGTGACCCCGCGCGCTGTGACGTCACACCATCTGCTCGCGTTTAAACCACGAGGTTATTTAAAGAGTTGCGCACTAATTAATTAAATCATTGCAACAGTTCGGGGGATTCATAATAACTTCAACCAGGAGAGAACAGAAACAAAGATTGCGAAATCGGTTGCCTTTTGCGCCTGCTTCCTGGTTTCGGCTGGTCGTAGGAGGGGCATAAAAATAGTGAGTCACCAACGCTGATATTTTCTTCTTCCTCATTTCTTTGCAGACCCCTCCTTTTACATCCTGCATCGAAAAGCAGTGTCCCAAGTCACGTGACAGCGCCCTGATAGAAAGTGACCCGTATTTTCCTCCCCTCTACCTTAGCAATGTTTTGGAGGAGGGGGAAGGGGAATCAAGCGTCCAGTTTACATTCACCGTGGTGACCACTTCGTGCTAGAATCACGTGCGTGCGCGCTGACCAATAGAAACGGAATATTTCTGCTCACGGCTCAATAAGCCGTGTGGGAAAACTCCGCCTGGGGTCGCTTTTTTTTTTTTTTTTTCTGATTACGAAACACGAGGGAGTTTCCCCCAAATATCCTTTTAGTAATGAGATGTCGGTGGGAGGGGGAGTTACAACGAGGAGGGGTGAGTTTCTTTAAATCAAGGTACACACCGGCGTAGTGGAAAACACCCTGTGGTTTTGAGGATAACCGAACAAAAGTCCTCAGCGAATACATTGAAAATAACTGGCTTCGCTTCCCCCTCCCCCCTCCCCCTTATCTGCACACACCCACCCATCATCACCTTATCTGAGCCCGCTAACAGGAAGAGTAATATTTGAATAGGGCCGTGGCGTGTTCCACCATCTCCACCCATGACATTGTGCGCAAGAAATGAGGGCTTATTTACCATCTTTTGTGCGCATTTAAATAACAGATGGATGTGTACTTTATGCACGAGCGGATGTCCCCTCCCCTTTTAAAGATTCTGGCGTATATCGACCGCTAGATGGCGCTGTAGCGCGACCTTAAGAGTTTTGGGGGGGGGAGTATTTATTTCGGAATAGATTTCGTTATAATCTTTCATCAGAATCGCCAGTCGAGTCAGCGTATTTGTTATCTAAGAGTTCCCGCATGTTTTTTGAAGACACAGAACTCTTTTCAATGCTATTTTCGTCTCCGGGGATGCAAAAGAAACTAGGGGGACGTTGAGAAAGTATGTCAAAGAATATTTAGTTCATAAATGGTTGCCAAACGTTATTTTTAGCAGCAGTGATCAAGAATGTCTGTTTTGAAGATGAAATATTGAAGCGTAGTTCGCGGAGTACTGGCATTAATGCGCATAAAAAAGATCCTTTTAAGCAACTTATCCACATTTCTGCAGTCCTTGATGATCCTCGAGTCCCAAAGACAACCATCCTCACTGGCGATCCCCAACTTTTGGAAGGGTAGCGTACAGCCAGCACGAAATGGAAAGTTAAGACTCCCACTGAGTGGCAATTATTGAAACAGAACTGGAAATGTCCTTGGATTCGATCCCCAGCTTCAATGCAATCAATATCATTGTAGTTAAGTCCTTGTTTTGGTGGTAGAAGATCCCAATAAGGTATTGGAAACATCGATGTCCGGTCCTTCGCTTGCTGCTTCTGGAAAAGCAGATGAACAATCTCAATATATATTACAGTTGCATGCGCGTGAAGACTCTCCCGCTTTTTCGTTAAGGGTACAATTAAAAAATCCCCCTCCCGCTGCCATTCAACATTTTAACTGGTGATTAGTTTCAGTTGGTGTGGCTGTAGACAGTCATGCGCGAGCATCTATAATTACCCTGGACCGGATGTAGAATGCTGTGATTGACACATAATAGGCCGCGGATTACCCCAACATCACCCCCGATAGCGTCTCTCCTCCTACAAACAACATCCGCACTTCCCTTCAACGTCCATCAAAGAACACGAAACCGTACA
The DNA here is from genome assembly GCF_048544385.1 of Mastigoproctus giganteus. NCBI lineage: Eukaryota > Metazoa > Arthropoda > Arachnida > Uropygi > Thelyphonidae > Mastigoproctus > Mastigoproctus giganteus. The sequence continues at coordinate 244,695,634 of NC_143577.1, read as the reverse complement.
TTTAGAAAACTTAGCTCAAAGGTCAAGACCATTGTACGGTTGACGTAGAGGGTCGGCCTACCCGGCCCTTGACGACTTAATCCACATATTTGAAAGGAAAGAGAACAATTTGAAAGTTACAAATTCATTTATCGTTGGATTTTTAAATTTTATTTAGAACAGATCGTGGATTCATCTAGAAGAGTTGATCAACATTCCATCAGTCACGATATAAGCCTCTTTCCTTCAATTCTGACTATGTCACCCACCCCAGAAAAGAGAAGCAATCCTAGGTTATGATGGAACCACCATCGTTCTTGACAATGGCTCCAAACAATATGGCACCATTTTTATTTCAGTTGATCCTCTCACATAAACTCTACGCTTGGATCCAAAAATTTCGAATTTGGATTCATCCACCCACAGTACGTTTTTTCCACTCTTCGGTTGTCCAAGGTTGATGGCTCTTAGCACAAGCTAAGGTTTTAATAAGGGTTTGTCCATTAAAGTGCCAATCTCTATGAATCTTCGGATGGTAGTTTGTACTCCTGTAAAGGACACATCCAGTTCTTTGCCAAAAGATCATGGACTAACTTTCTTTTTACAGAACTGAGCACTTCTGTTTTCAACGCTTAGTTCCTTATTTCTTGACTGGTTTATCATGTGACCCATACAGCATACACCGAACTCTTTCTGAATGATGGGCCTTCGATTTTACAAGTTAAAGCTCCCCACTCTTCAATTTATAAATCGTAAATCACCTTGGAATCATCTACAATATCGAAAGAACACTCCCGCTTTCTAGAATCTTCTACAATGTTCCACCATATTTAGGAATCTTCTAAAATGCAGCTTATTAGCTTATGAATAGACTGGTTTGGTGCATTTTAACACATTTTGGGGACTTATGATTGAAAGCTTTAACAGAGGATGAATTCCTTATGAAATACATTCGCTGCCAAAAAATTAGAAGCCTTTATTCAATATCCAGTAAGGTGGTCATCTTCTGCCAAAGCCTGTACATTGTGGTATAAATTCCACCTTGTCTGTAGAAGACTAGATCTAGATTTGACCAATCTGCCATCAGGATATTTTGCCAGCTGCTGTAGAAAACTGCAAAGCCAGTGACCTTTCCAATTATCTCAAACATTCTCAATTCGATTCAGATCTTTAGAAATAGGAGTCCGAAGGAGATTTTTGGGAATGTTCCTGGAACCATTTGATACAATTTTTGTACAGTGGTGTTGTCGTCTTGAAAGAATCCATGCGTGCAGTATTTATGTGATACCAACAGTAAGGTGTAAGGTGTATTTAGTGTCAGACGGCACCAGGGGTTTCCCCCATCTCCGCGTAGTTTTCATTGTGGGTGTACCAGTTCACTGGAAATGCCAGAGATTTAAAAGTGTATGGATATTGTATATGTGTAGTGCCGTGTACCGTTGTTCATCTGGTCGTTTAGCCGCTGGACCCCTGCTGAGGCCCAACGTTGCCCCACCTTTGCCCCGTGGAGGCAGACCAGGAACCCAGTAGACTTAAGTTACTCTGGCAGGTCCTGCCACCTAATTTCCTGAGATTTCAGTGGCTAGGACCTAAAAAAAAAATAAATAAATAAATAAATAAATAAATAAAATAAAATAAAATAATAAAAAAAAAAAAATAAAAAATAAATAAATAAATAAAATAAAATAAAAATAAAAAATAAAATAAATAAAGAAATAAAATAATAATAAAAGGATAAATAAATAAAATGATAAGAAAAAAAAAATGTATTTATATTGCATGCATATATGCATGTATACAAGCACATATATGCACACACAACGTGCATACATGTGCCAACGTTAATCGTGGGGTTGACGTCACTTGAGTTGGGTGCATATATGTGTGCATACAAGTACATATATACACACATGCACATATGTACACACAACGTGCATACACATACCAACGTCAATCGTGGGGTTGACGTCGCTTGAGTTGGGCCAGAACGTGGGTGAAGATATTTTGGATGTATTTAAAGTTAGGTGTGTGGGACTTGGCTAGCGTGAAGATAGAGAGGGGGGAAGGCTGAAGACTGGGGGGAGAAAGACAGAAATATGGAGCCAATAGGGAAGACAGCCCCAAGTTCCAGTGTGGCATGCCCATGCCCCACCAGAGTGGAAATGAGGAGGGGGCGACGAGAGAATCGTCTCCCCGGGGAGTAGGGTTTAAAGGTGAAGGGGGCTAGGGTGCCCTCTTCAGGCTGCCGTGAGGCTTTGGGAGCTAAGCTGCAGTTTGTTGTTTGTTGTCTCTATTCTTGTCCACTTGATTCAGATTGGGACACTCATGAGGCAATCCCTGTCCCCCTTTTTTTTTTTTTTTTTTTTTTCTCCTCCGTTGATTCTCTTTTCTTCTTCTTTTTTTCCTTCTTTTCTTTATTCCTTTCTTTTCCATTCATTTTCTTTTCTTCCACAGTTTTCTTTTCCAGGAATTGTCAACAGTGGCGCTCCCAGGATTTTCTGTTGGTGTTGGCAACAGAAAATCATTTACCACCCTCCCACTGATTTTGATATCATCAGACCCCTTCGCCAATGTCTTGATCGATGCAGATACCCACTTTATCAACTGGATTATCAGTGACTTACCCGCAACATTAAGAAAGGGTCCGATCTGATTTACTGTTTTCTTACATAGATATAAAACTCCTTGTCCCCTTTCTTTGTTCTCTTAGCCAGCGGTTTCTTTTACTCAGCATTTGCCAGTGGATCGGACATCTGAGGGGAGCTCTGATTGAGGTGTGTAAGGTACTGAAGGAATTGAGTAAAACGAAGGAGTTATTTATTTTGGCCGATTCAGAAGTTGTCTCTTTGCACCATTTGATCTTAGTAATGACAAACGCTAAGTGCAAATTATTCCCACATCCAGGACTGATTCTTTGGAGATTCATCAAGATTTTTCCACTGATATTCTAAAATGATTGCAGTCATTAAAGACAAAGAAACGAACTGTGTATTTTCTACCTTTTTCTGTCTCTCCCCTCTGCTCCTCCTCCTCCTCCTCCACCCTTTCGCTTTCTTTCCTTCCCGTTTTCTTCACAGTTATTGCTGTCTCACTCCATCTTCCGTTATCTCTTCTGTGTCTCGTAATCAGTGCCAGTAATTATCCGAGAGCTACAGCTCCGCTCTTCTTTGCCTTCTATTAAAACCTTCCCTGTTAATTACCCTCCTGTAAAAGTGTCCCTAATGAGACACTTAAAACCCAACCTCTTCATCACCAAGTGCAATACCATGAAAACTGTCGATGCGACTAACTGGCTCAACAACTCCTCCTGGCCGATTACTTAAATTGATGGAGAATCTTTAAAAAAAAAATTGATGAAATCATCACTTGCTCTTCCGCATCCTTTTTCCTGTCTCTAATCATCCGTTTGCATTTTCATAATGATAAAAAGAGAAAGTTTGGCTAGGGATGTGTGAGGTGGGTTACTATCCAGGTAAGGTCGAGACCATGGTAACCGTGGTGGGGGTTCCCTACTTTTCATCCCCTTTTATTGCTTCCATCCTCTTGTCTCCATCTGCGTTGTACTTCTGTCACCCGCATCAGTAACAGATGGCCCAAAAGGTTTGCCCCCCAACCCCCTCGGTGTATTATCTTCCAAGATCATTTAACTCTCGATCCTCCACGCTTAAGCAGATGAACTTGGAGGGATCACTAAATATTCCATCGTCTGGCTTCCAATTTATTTCAGGCTCTCATCAGCGCCCTCTGTGGGAGCTCAATCAAGCATAATGATGTTGGAGATTTCCTCTTCTACACCCCAATATCGGCTATTATATGAATTGATTTTTTTTTTCATGCACTTCTGCCATCAGGTGGCGCTTTGTACGCCCTAGAGGAGATCCAAAGTAGTGTTTTTCTGAAAAACAAATATCTTAGCTTTAGGTCCGTTACATTTATTGGTAACCAATGGTAACCAGCAGGGGTTGCGCAAAAACAAAGATAACCTTATCTTTAATGGGAATGTCGGAGTATTTCTGCACACAAGGGCAGTGTCTGTACGTGAAGTAGACGCTGGCGTCTCAAAAAGACGCTGGAAAATCCTTTTGTCTTATTAAAAGCTTTTCTTAAATTATTTGATTAAAATAAGATGAAATAAATTTAAAAGATTTTAATTAAATTTAATGTATACGAGAAATGAAATAAATTTTTTTTCTTCTAAATCCAGACCGTCCATTATTTTGGATACTCGATGTATTTTCGTCTTTGGCCACATAAAAAATGTCTCCTGGTTGAACTTTACATTCTAATTTGCAGCGTTCATTATGCTGGCTCTGTTTAAGCTAAAAAAAAGTAAATAGACAAATGAAGCCCCACAAGGTTCCTCCTTCGGACCGCGCATCCTAAAATTGGACAAGAATTGATAAATTGTACACGGAGTAAATAAATAAATATCGATATAAATAATAAATATGTATGTATTTTAAATTAAATTAATATTAATTTCACCCGATAGGGGGTTGTTAAATGAATCTTTCGCTGATAAATAGGAACCGCTAACGAGGACTCCTCCGAGCATTTATCTTTTTACTGCGATCGAAATAGAGTGAAGAGTGAAGTCCCCTCTTAATTAAGCTAATGCATTAATAACGCCACAGAAATTGGACATTTGTGTAACGCACCGGGTGTGTGTCACAAAGCGATCGCTGTTTCATATTTGCGACACGACCAGATGACAAACTGCATTGTTGCTCGTCCACCGTAACTGACGAGTTATTATTGTGTTCGGCGTGACGTACGATAACTGGGTATGCGTTGTTCCCTTTTCGTCGCTACCACTCTGCCCACCACCGGATCACTGTCTGCCCCCCCCCCCAACCACAAGTTTCGAGATCGCAGAAGTTGCATTTGGACAGCAAGTCGACGAACACGCCGAAGTACACACGATTGGTCACGTGACGCTTGTTCGTGTGCGTCTGCCATCGACAACACGTGACAGTACAACAAAGTGCCACCTTATTTAAGGAAGCAAACCCATTACGAAGTAATGTTAATGGTGCGGGGCCCCCATGGTTCGATTCTACACTGGATTCTGGTTAGACGGGTGCTATTCGCAGATGCCGAACTTCGGAGATCTTTTTTGTGGGTGTGTGGGTGTCGAAGCCCCCTCCCTGACTCCACTACGGAGTGCGCAGGCGCCCAGATCGTCCATTATTCTGGACACTCGATGTATTTTCTCTACATAAAAATGTCACCTGGTCGAATTTTACATTCCGATTTCCATCCGTGGCGGTCGTAACTGGAGCTCGGGACCTTCGTCGGTTGCAGACGAAGTTTAATTGGGGTGGGGTCAGGTGGGGGGGAGTTGTCTTTCGCGCTTTACGATCTTTTTCTCTTTCACAAAGTGTCGAGGGAAACGTCAGAGCTGTTTTAGCAGTCATGGAATTCTGTCCGTTCCTATGGCAACGGCGGACCCTTCTGTTGGTTACACCCGCTTGCCCGTACGGAAACACGAGGACAAAAGGTCATCTCTCGGTTTGTACCTTTTGTTCGGCGCACGGATCGCAGTTCCGCAGTAATTTGAGTCTCGTGCTAAAGCCCACGGGCTGTGCTGGGATTTGCGAAGGGGCTCTCTTCTTGATGAGCTCCGCCACCCATGTCTTCTGCAACCGGGTGTGTGTCCTGCGCTCGCTCGAGATGTCGATCTCAATTCAGGATCGTTTGTTTTTTCTTATTCGGGGGAGGGGGGTGGAGATGACTAATTCGCATACAGTCGGGCCTTTAATGAAGATAAATGTCCCGGTAATCGGTTCCCTTCTTTACTCCACCCCCCCCCCACACACGGACAAAATAGCTTACCTGGACTGCAATAGACAACTGCCGGAAAAGCGTCTTACTGCGCATGCGCGTGGAATTTTTCCGCCAACCAAAAACCCACGTTTTTATTGAGCGTCACTGTAAACCACATTTTCACGCAGTTCCCCCCTCACTCCACCCAACCCCACATTGTTGTCATGTTTCAATCAGACGATCTCGCAACAATATGACTCGTGACATTTGCAGCGCTCGAGCACGTGACCAAACTGACTAATTTGCCGGCGCGAGTGGAAATAAACTGAACGCGGTTTTCCGCGTTTGGAAAAGAAACACCGGGGGGAGAGGGGGGTAGGGAAACCCATCCCCCTTTTTTTTTCCCTCCGTCGCTCCTCCGCTTTAATTGGGGTTGTCTCCTCCGCCGATGCAGCTGGCAAACGATGGAGCAAAGTCCGGAATGTCCACTAGCCGACTTCCGCCCGCTGTTTCGGAAGGACACTCGGCGCGAGACACTCCGCACACAAACGACTGTCGACCGGTGTGACGGCAGAGGGACAGTTATTAGGTTCTTCGTCAGTCGCCGAGAGCGTTTCTTCAGATTCGGTGTTTGTCCGGGGTCGCCCGTTTAGAGCACGGGCTTAGGGAAGTGCCCGCCACTTCGCTCTGCTCTGTCAACCGCACCTCAGCCGATCGCGTGCCTTGCCTCGCACACGTCTGCGTCGGTTAACGGCTCTATTTAGCCGACTTTCTTTCTCGTTGAAGTTGGTTATTTACATACGTGGTTTACCGTATTTGCCCGATTATAAGATCTTTAAAAGACAAGCAGAAAAATGGGGAAATACAGGGGGGACTATAGACGCTATGGCAGTCCTCCTTCAATAACCAACAGGAAAACATTCCTTCCTCCCCTTTACCTCTTCTTTCTGTCCTTCTCAGTGACCTTGTACACGCGTGGACAAAAAAATTTCCATCTTTAAACCGAAATGGAATCATTTCGTTTTTGATCTGAAGTCTTTCATCCACCCCCAAATAATATTTAAAGAAATTGATAACAGACAGATTGGATATTACGTGGACAGCTTAATCGGTTGATATTAGGGGCTGGAAGGTCCCTAATATAAAACCAAACCAGCAACTCTTGCCTACGATGGCGCATCTACAAGAATCTTGGTTGATCATTCCATTGTAATGCCCCGCTCCTTCGTGTCAGGGTTCGTAACGGAAGTGCATTGATGGGAATTCCTCACGGAGGAGATGTTTGTCGGGGGGGGGATCGATTCGGTTACACAGTCAGTGGAAAAGACGACATCTGGCCTTGGAAAGATAAAGGCGAAAGCGAAAATCCAATTTCTAATGTTGTGGCGTCTTGGGGTACTTACATCAGCCCCTGGAGTAGGCTACGAAGTTAAGTTTGTGTCTGTCGAGTGGAGGGCCCTCCCCTAAGTCGAATGTGTCAATTGAAGTGACTTTCCCCCATTTGTTTAGAAGCCCCTGAAGAGTAGACATTGTCAGAAATACTTCACCACAATCTTGTACAGAGAGATTCTTCTCCTGTTTTGCGGATTCATCATAAATAGCAAACGATCTCATTGGGCAACGCTTCAATCGGGCTTAAATCACACTCCCCCCCCCACCCCCAAGGTCACAGTGGGTTCGTGTGGAGTGACAGACTCCAATGGGTCCTAAAATCTTACCTAGGATTCAAGGATCTTAAAAAATTTTTACCTAAAAGGTGTGTTCATTCCCACCCCACCCCACTACACCATCAACCACCCCATGATAGTAGTCTCCTTTCCCTGGTGTCAAAGCGACAAAAACGTATTCCACGTTCCCTCCAGACTGTTCCACGTCCAAAGTCAATTTCAAGATTGGCTTTTTCAATATTAGCAAATGTATGTAACTTAACATTTTGGACACCAGTGTATTTTTGATCCAGGTGAGCGTTCTGTTAAGTGCTCAGAGTTCATACCGCTGTCTACAAAAGCATGCGTGTTGCAAAGCAGGTTCTAGAGTTCCAGTTCTGTTGGAACCCTAGAAACTGCTACATCCTGTTTTCGATTTAATACGTTTCGGGTTCCAATTGCTCCAGACCGTCATCAGTGTCACAGGAATGTAGCGGTAGGTAGTACACATATCTCTTAGGAGGTGATCGATCTACTCTGGTATTTGCTTTATATCTGGTATTATAATTGGTGTCCCAATACTTTTGGCAACATAGTGTATATGTATTTCCAAAAGTATCCTGAGATTTGAGAAAAATGAACCATACCCCCATCAATATGGCTGGTATGGTTCTTTTTTTTACGTATACACTACGTCACCATAAGTATTGGGACAAATAAGGACCCAAAAATCAACGATACCGGCCATCAGTATGGTGCATGAGGAATTTGGGCTACATACACTGCGTTACCAAAAGTATTCGAACAACTTAGAATCCAAAAAATGCAAAACCGTGATGTAGCAACGCCAAACATGGAAAGAAAAAGAAAGGAGATATACAACCGAATTATTCGATGGTGAGGGGGGGGGATGTGTTAATGGTAAGAAAACTCGAGAGACGCCAGAAGAATACACAAAACCTTACAAACAATAACAGCTGCCGCTCGCAGGTCAATAAGCGAACAGACCAAACGATAGGGATGCGCGCAACGACACACGTTTGTAAGGAAGATACAGAGATGAGACTGAGGAAGTGTATTGGTCGCCGCGCGCGCGGCACGAGATGCTTCCCAGTACCGCATCGCACCAGTTCGTATTGATCAGACGCCGGATGGTGTCTACATTAAGGTAGAGGGCGCATGAAAATTGAAGCCAATCTCGGACTGATTAGAGGTATTTGCTAAGAGAGCATCCCCGTGTTCCGATAAACAGAACAAATCTTTCATCCCGACATGAAAGACGGCTCCTTACTTGGAAACCATTAATTAAAACCTACTCCCGTGTCATCCCCCTGCCCTTTCTCAATATCTCCGATTTATTGCGCCCCTTTTATTCGAAGAATTTCTATTAGCTTTTAGCCAACACGAGCGTGACAACAGATGAATGCATTTCTGCTCGTGAAATCTCCATTAAAGGCATTTACCGCCAAAATATGAAAATGTTTGTCCAAAAGAATGCTGCGGGTCACTTGGTTAAATAGCAGACGAAAACGCGGCTGTTTATCTAATTCGAAATCGTCTCGCCCGAAACGGATTGCAGTTTTCTGTCAATTTCTGGCTCGTGACGCGTGATTATATTACGGCGATCAACATCACTACAGATAGGACGCAGACGAAAATTTCCAACATTGTGACGTGCTTGCGCTATGTGTAGTCATTGTTGATCGAAGTAATATAATCACCTATCACTAACCGAAATTTGCAAACCAATCCGTTAGTGCAATGACGTCACAATGTAACTAGTTCGAAAATTTCGTCTGACTCTTAATGGATTAGTTTGCAAACTTGTCTGTTTCTGGCTGGTGACAAGTGATTATATTACCTCGATCAACAATGGCTACATATAGTGCAGTGACGTCACAGTGTAACTAGTTCGAAAATTTCGTCTGCGTTCTATCTGTAGACATTGTTGAACGAGTAAGGTAACATAAACACGTGCCACCAGTCAGAAACTAACAGAAATTTGCAAACGAATCACTTAATGCAGTGACGTCACAATGTAACTAGTTCGAAAATTTCGCCTGCGTCCTAACAGTTCGTTCCAAAATTTCTGTCAGTTTCTGACTGGTGAAACGTGATTATATTGCCTCGATCAAGAATCACTACAGCTAGCGCAGTGACGTCACAATGTAACTAGTTCGAAAATTTCGTCTGTCCTCTGTAGTGATTGTTGATCGAGGTAATGTAATCACGTGTCACCAGCCAGAAACTAACAGAAATTTGCAAACGAATCCGTAAGCACAGTGACGTCACAATGTAACTAGTTTGAAAATTCCGTTTGCTCCCTAACGGATTCGTTTGCAAATTGCTGTCAGTTTCTGTTTAGTGACATGTGATTATATTACTTGGATCAACAATGACTACAGATAGCGCAGTGACGTCACAGTGTAACTAGTTCGAAAATTTCGTCTACTGTATCTGTAGTCATTGTTGATCGAGGTAATATAAACACGTGCCACCAGTCAGAAACTAACAGAAATTTGCAAACGAATCCCTTAGCGCAGTGACGTCACAATGTAACTAGTTCGAAATTTCGTTTGCAAATTTCTGTCAGTTTCTGGTTGGTAACACGTGATTATATTACCTCGATCAACAATAACTACACATAGGACGCAGACGAAATTTTCGAACTACTGTAGTTACATTGTGACGCCACTGCACAAACGGATTCGCTTGCAAATTTCTGTTAGTTTCTGGCTGGTGACATGTGATTATATTACCTCGATCAACAATGACTACACATAGGACGCAGACGAAATTTTCGAACTAAATAAATAAATAAATTTTCTGTTTATACTCCGGGACGACCAAACGGTCAGAGGAGTTCACAAGATAGATTGAATACAAGAAACAGCACCATATTCAGCAGTCACGGGCTTGAACCCCGGTCACTCAAGGCACGTGTACTTATGCACCCGCGCGCCTGACCACTAGTAACTAGTTACATCACTGCTGAATTCTGTTGTAAATTTCTGTCAGTTTCTGATGGTGAGACATCATTATATTACTTCCATCAACAATGACTACAGATAGCACAATGACGTCATAACGTAACTAGTTCGAAAATTTCGTCTGCCTCCTAACGTATTCGATTGTAAATTTCTGGCTGGTGGCACGTGATTATATTATCTCGTTCAACAATGACTACAGATAGGGTACAGACGAAATTTTCGAACTAGTTACATTGTGACATCACTGCCCTACTGTACTTATTGTTGATCGAGGTAATATATTCATGTGTCAAAAGCCAGAAATTAACAGAAATTTGCAAGCTAATTCGTTAGCACACTGACGTCACAATGTAACTAGTTCGAAAATTTCGTCTGCGCCCTAAAGAATTAGTTCTTAATTTTCTGCAAGTTTCTGGCTTGTGACACGCGATTATATTACTGTACCTTGATCAACATCACTACAGAATAGGACGCAGACGAAATTTTCGAACTAGTTACATTGTGACGTCACTCTGCTAACGAATTCATTGGAAATTTATGCAAGTTTCTGGCTGGTGACACGTGATTATATTACCTCGATTAACAATGACTACAGATAGCGCAGTGACGTCATTGGAATGAAATGTAACTAGTTGGAGAATTTCTCAATCCTCCAGAGGAGGAGGAGGATTAGGAAAAAGTAGGTTGCGGTATCGGGTTTTGTCGAATGTCGGTAGGCGTTTGAACTGCGATGTCCAAATATTTCAAGGCCTCTTGTCAAAGTGGAGGAAACACGAAGGATTCTGGTGTATTTGGCAAGGTTCTCCATTGCCACCTAATAGGCCCCTGCTTTTTGGAATCGGTCCAGGTTTGCTAAACAAGTCTAATAGACTGAGGTCCCCTTTTCTCTTGTCCATTTGTAAGTTTTTCGTGACAGATGGCCAAGAGTTAGACAGCCCTCTCCAAAGTTCCGGATCTTTCTAAGTCTGAGAGCTTAATTCGCATGTTTAATTTGTGAGGCCCCATAAATCGATAGCCGCCCCTTGATGTGGCGTGCCACCGCAGTCTTCCACAGCGCACGTACCATTGCTGATAATATGCAAATGATCATCTCCAGTCCTCCAATGAATCGATTGAGATCTGACCTATCGCTCCAAAATATCTTATCAATAACCAGGAATTGCAATAGATTACCTGATTCTGTAGTATTTTGTTCATCAATTGGTGCAGCCAGAAACTCAAGGTAGAATAATCTTATCAGCGCCCTCTATTCTGAACTTCAAATTGATTACTCGACATTTTTTTTATTTTTTTTAAATAACTGCGTTTTCCCTCATATTGAATAATCTGAAATGACGTGGCACATTGTTGAAAGGCAGTGAATACACTGAGTTGTCAAAAGTTAAGGTGCACCATTTAATAGTCACTGATGCTCGTAAATTTGTACGATGTTCCAAAAATTACCGAGTTAAAAAATAAGCAGTGAATACACTAGTTGACAAAAGTTAAGGTGCACCATTTAATAGTCATTGATGTTCGTAAATATACGAGATGTTCCGAAAATTACCTATACCATTTAAGACCATGATAAAAATATATATATCGTTTTTTGTGGGGGGGGGACATTATTTGACTCCCTTTATAGATGTCCCTAGTCGCAAAAATTCCACCAGAACATCTCTGGCAAATCGAAATGTACGATTCGAATCTTAAAACTACAATAAATATCGTATTTATCGTAAAACCAATTTGTAGCACAACTTTTGGTACACCCTGTACATAAATGGGCATTTATACGCTCGAAAACGTTACGGTTTCTATTTTTTATCGCTATAAAGAACGCATTTCGAGAGCGGGGAACAATCGTTAACTGAACTGCTCGCCCATCTCACCTACGTTCATCGTACGCGAGATGAAACACCAGGCGGAGACAACCGATCAGCAGCAGACCAGTACAAAAATTACATTTACGTTGATTTATGTTGCATTAAAAGGGTTTAGCTTTCATTAGATCTCTACACTATCTCTGCAGCCTCTTCCAGGAGAAAAGAAAAAAAAAAAAAAAAAACGAAGAAAGCATCCCGGCGTCTCCCATGGCAACAGAAGAACAGCGTCGGGCAACCTGACCAAATGTTTATAAAGATAAGTGGACATCCGTATCTCTGTTCGGAGATGTGCAGGGGAGGTTTGTCATCCCAAACTGGGAAGCCATCTTCGGGGTTGATGATAAATCCTGCTCCTACCAACTCCTCTACTGTTGTGTTTCCTAGCGATGCTCATTTGTCACCGGCGCAGATAAAGCGAACGCGGCCACCGTAGCTGCACATGTGACAGTGTATCGCGTCCGTACTCTGCCGGGGTTTCGAGTGCGCCTTTTCGTGACCTCGTTCGCCATCTACGTAAAAGACGAGATAGTCCTACTGCGTTGTTATCAACTGGCGTGCGCGTGGAATTGTGGGAAGAAGAGTAGGGTTTAGGGGCGTCAGTTGCCGGTCTCCTCCTCCTCCTCGGAGATTTTCAGATAGTTCGGGAGCTGCTGAAGAAGGTTCAGGGCGACACTAAATTCCGCTCTTCCCCCTTCAGCGTCCCTACCCCTTTGTCCCTTTCTGTTCGCGAAGGCTCTTCCTTCAGTTGGCTGCTGGATGAAAAACCCTGATTCTGTTTTGCCCACATTATTTCGATCTAAATTTTCTTCTTCGTTCTCTCTCCCTCGACTTATTTCGGGGATCGTGTAATAAAAAGAAGAGATAAGTTGTTCCCAAGATGCCTTTCAAATAGAACCTGCGTCGTCTGCTGCCGTCAGAGGTCGTGTCAAGCCTGACACCGGTGACATGACAGGTAGAATACAAACGACAGCCGTGTCAAAGGTGAGCGCGACACTGCGGTTTTGGCAGCCAATGACGAGCTCTACTCATCGTTATAAAGATAAAGGGGGTGTACCCCCTCCCCCTCCCCCTTCTTGACAAATTGTATTCGGCAATCTTCACCTCGCGCGAACTCTTGACTCGCCGGCAACGAATACGAGGGGCATAAATATAACATAAACAAGTCGTACGCGTGTTTCCAGTGGTTGCTAAGCAACCAAATGAACTGAAATCGTAGAACAGGTGAGGTAGTCAGCTGCATCCTCTTGTCTAGTTTTACAGGAAGTACACCTCGAAGGGAGGGGAGGGGGTGGAGGAAATGCTTCTCCAGAATATTTAGATAGACTCTATACAGCCAGGGGTGCTGAAAACTTAATCGATTATTGTTAACAAGGAAACTGGTATTTAGTGGCGTCGTGTAGGCTCGATCCTGCGCATTGCGCACTTCTCTACCCTCACGCTGTCCCACCAATTACAATAAAATTTTAATCGAGTTTCATAATCAGGTGAACAATTTATAGAAACTCTGTATGTGTTTTGAGGATTATACAGTGACTGGCCAAAAAATTAGGAACCTTTATTTAGTGTCTAGAAAGGTTACCTTTTATTCTGTCGCACAATTCGTGCAGTCTGCTTTTTGGAGTACCGACATTTCTTCCTTGGGGGGGAGGGAATTTTCTCTCTCTCTCTCTCTCTCTCTCTCTCTCTCTCTCTCTCTCTCTCTCTCTCTGGGTTGAGGTAATCCTAACTGGTTCTGCCACACAAAATCCATGTCACAAAGCCGAATAAACCCAGACTTTAAGATGACGGGGGATAGAGTAGTCGCATGCCCTTGTAAACTTTCGTAGAGTCGATTGGCCAAGCCATCAGTGCGTGCAGGTTGTACGGAAACCCCCTTCCCTCCCCCAAAAAAGGACAGTGAAACCTGCGCCTTATTTATTTATGTCCCCAATAGTCCCAACGCCAGTATGGTTACACATGTAGCTTAGCTCTGATCTTTCAGTACGCCCTGGTGGTCGAAGGATCACGCTGTTTGGTTACGACTTTGATCGGGGGTTCCTGCCCAGAGACCCCCCCCTCTACGAAACAGAGAGACAAAGCTTGGATAGATCTGGAATTTTCAAAACATCAAAGTGGATGCTTGAAGGATACAGCGAATCAAGCTGAGTGTACTTCTTTCCTTAGCGTGCTGGGAGAGAGATCTGAAAGTCGCTTGCTCGAGCCTGCTCGACGCCACCAAATACGGCTTTGTAATCGTGAAGTTTTAGACTCCCTTGACCTTTATAGTTTGCTCCTGCTCTCTTATACATCGTTAAAACACCCAGCTCTCTGTCCACTTCCTCTCACACAGATTCCCACTTAGCTCTCTCCACTTAAAAAAACTATAGCATCCTTCCAAAAGTATACGGAACACCATTTCTGCGAAATCCAATTTTTGCAGTATTAAATTTTCTTTGTATATTTTATTCTAGTGTATTTTAAGGGCCGGATCACCGCTGACCAGTATAATTACTTCCTCCTGTGTAGCCAGGAGGCCCAAAGACACAACGCTTATCATCTCTTGCCAAACAAACGGTTCCACTGAGAGTTAAGCAAATACTGATGTCACGAGACAACGATCCCTTCCCCCCCAACCGCCTTCCCAGCCTCCTTTGCGAGACCGAATGTGGTTTCCTTGACACTGCTTTTATCTTTAGTTTTTTTTTTGTTTTTTTTTCGTAACCAAGGAGACCGAATTATGTGGAGGTTTACTGCCTCGTGCGTTTTACAGAGATTAGGAGAGCAATTATCGAGTTTATCAGTACAAGGAAGCACAAATGGAATCTTTTAGTACCCCGGTGAGGGGTGGGGGGTTCCAAAGGCAGCAGATTATTCACAATGAATAAATGGGACCGCTAATCTCCCACTCCAGTATCGGACTTTGCTTTCCTGAAAGTTGTTCAAATGTATTTCACGTTAACTTTTTTTCTTTTTAATTAAAATGGTGGAAAACTAGGGCCGGCTTTGTTAAGAACTAACAGGGTTTACAACTTAACAGAGCCCGCTTTAGATGGTTGGGAGTCTGTCTCAATAATTGTGATTATCAGATTTTCGGAGTTCCCGGATTTACACAATAATCACGGCCCAGTTAAAAATAGTGCACCTATTGGGTCTCCCTCCTTTAGGGGCCCCGAATTCTATAGGTTAATTGCTAAATCTGTCAGTAAGAACAGTTCCACTCGGACAGGGGTTAACCATAATGTCGCATCCTTTTGAGGTATCCAGAATATAAACGGATAATCCCATGGAATTATGGGATGCTCTCATATTTTTGGCCATGTTTATATTAATGAAGGTAATCACGTAATTTTTGTTCTCAGTGCGCATTATTGAAAGTAGTCTAATACTTTTTATTGCGTAGTATACATTACTGAAGGTTCTCTCATACTTTTTATTGCGTAGTATACATTATGGAAGGTATTCTCAGACTTTTTTTTTTTTTTTAATGGAAACCTCAAACAAAAGTATTAGAAGCTAAGTTACTCTGTACCGTGATCGGTTGAAGGTTGAGAAGACAGAAGATATGTGTCGACATTAGACTTGCCTTTCTGTGGACTGTAATTTTCAAGAAATAGAGGTTGAAGGAATAAATGAGGAAGAAGAAAAGTTGGTTCTGTAAGTTGGACAGTAAAGGGATGCTGACTGATTGGGGCACGTGTTCGGATTTCTTTGGAACAATTCAGTGGAACAGTGCCCATGGAAGTATCTGTAGAAAAGGCATGCAGAAGAGATGAGTCATTAATTAACCTAATTGCCCTCTTTTGAATGGAATCTAGAAGCCTGAGAGAGGTTTTGGGGTCACCGCCCAAGATGTGGAGAAGAAGAATCCTTTTTGGGAGGAAAAGACAGGACTGAGTTTTAGAAGGATTGAAATCAACTAAGTTGTCTTTGCCCTACTGGAGATCGACATTTAAGGAATTGGTAGCGGATATTCGAGAAACTGAAGTTGAAGGTCAATGGAAGAAGGTCATTAATGTACAAGAGGAAAAGAACTGAACCTGGGAGGACACCGGCATTAGTGGAGAAGTTAGAAGACAGAGAGCCATCTACCATCACCCTCAGTGAGCGATCAAACAGAAAACTGGATAACCAATTACAAAAAAAACAGTTGGAAAGCCATAAGAAGGAAACTTTCTTAGAAGACCTTTATGCCAAACACCACCAAAAGCCTTTGAAATGTCAAGAACCAGTGTTGGAGTTACACCAAACTTTTCCATTGAATCTGTCCACAGATGGGTAACATAAGCCAGATATCACTAGTGGATCTAACCTCACAGAATCCATATTGACGATCATTGATCAAAAGGAAGGTCTCAAGATAGTTTAGGAGTTGCCAGTTAACGGACTTTTCCATCCATTACTTTGGAAAGAGTAGAAGTGAAATGGGATGATAATTGGATGGGTCTTTTTATAAATAGGCTGGATATGAGCAAATTTCCAAGCAGAAGGGAAAGCTCCGGTGGAATAAGAAAATGAAAAATGGCAACACAGAACAGGAGTAAACTCAGGAGTACAGGTTTGGAGGACAAGTGAAGAAACACCATCAGGACCCGGCACTTTCTTTGTATCAAGACTGTTAAAAATTCTTCAGACATCCTTTTCACGGAAGACCACAGGAGACACTGGTAGGAGGTGGTTTACCAAAATCTTCAATACACGAGTTGGAAGAAAAGTAGGATGCTAGCGAGTCAGTATTAGTTTCAACTGAGGTGGCAATCCAGTTACCTTTTGGATTTCTTCAAACTGTCAGCCTCAACTACAAGTAGAGGCAACTTGTTCCAGTAATTAACACTCGGTAGATGTAATTTGAATCCATGACCCCTAGTTCTGGAATTCTTTATAGCAGAGCCTTATAAACCTCAATCAGGTCACCTCTGAGGTGCCTGGTTGCCAAGCTCTAGCCCACGGAGTCTCTCTGCGTACGGTCCTTTGAAGAAGTTCAATGTCTTTTTTCAGATGAGGACTCCATACTTGGGTACAGTGTTCCAAATGCGTTTTACATTTTGTCTTTGCAGGAAAATCATCCTTAGGATACCATGGGCTTTCCAGACCTCCTGTTTACACTGCTCAAAAAACTTCACATCTACCTGTAATCTTATATTTCCCAGATCCCTTTCTTCTACTGTTTTTAACTCAACCTCCACGTGCAAGACCTTAAATCCTGTTGTATTAAATCATAGCTGCCATTTTTCTGACAATCCTTGAAGTTATTGAAGTCTTCCTAAAAGACTGCTGCTCAGCGCTGGTCATTGAAGACTCCACATCTTTAAAGTCTTCTGCAAATTTTGATATCACGCCCTCTATCGCTTCGTCGATGTCCTTTTTGAAAATCGGAAACAACAGTGGTCCAAGGACCGGTCTGTTGAGGACCCTGCTTCTGATGTAACAGCAAACTGAAGGATACGTATTAATTGTGACCTTCTGCCCCGCATCCACCTTGCAGACCTCTTAGAATCTTTCTAGTAATCCCAACGTGTTCCAGTTTATACATTGACCTCCCAGTAGGAACCAAATCAAATGCCTTGCTAAAATCCAAATAAACTATGTCGAAATTGTTATCAACAACTAGCTCCAGGAGCAACTGTGTCCAAATAGGGACATATCCAGCCAATGAGGATGTCTTTGTGTGTGCTAGATGTCCAGAGTGTTAAAAGGAATTAGGCGCGAACTGAGAGTTATTATGCGCGTTTATGAGAGTTTGAAGAGTGTGGTATATGCCCTCGAAGGAATTAAAATGGGGGCTCATCAAGCTCTCAGCTACCCAACTCAACCCCACAGCTCACTGTTGTGCATCAGGTAACACAGCAACAACAACCAAGTTAGAATTCGCTGGTCCCATATGAGCTGGTTGTTGTCAATGACTCTGTTGTCAGGAAGATGAGGAATATACTAATCAAGAATCACAGGTGGAACAGGACCAGTGTATGTCTGCCAAGGTCAAAATTTGACGATGTAATAGGGAAGATATCATCTTTTAAGGTGGGAGTATATGATGAGAGCCTTCTCAATCAAGTCACAAAGGAGGTTAGGCAAGCAAAGACAGATTACAAGAAATCTTTGGCAAAGAAAAGCAGCAAAGACTTCTATTCTAATATTAACAATAGAAGGAAGGAGTTGAATTACATTTGGGCAACTTGACGACTGTGGGTTAACTGTTGATGACCTTGTTCAGGTTTAGAACAAATGTTGAATAAATAAACATTTTGCATCTACATTCACACACGAGGAATTCTCTAAATGGAAGCAACTCCAATGAGGAGCTAAATGACTTTGCGTTAACTGAAAGGAAAGTAGAGGACCAATGGTGGAGGATGGACATAACATTTTTTTTTATTTTTAATTTTTGCTTTTTTATTGACTTAAATTGGCGTATTAAGTAGAGTTGATTTATATTCTTAGTAACAATACTTTAATTTGGACTTCGACAGACATTTTGTAGGTTATTACTTACTATCGGTGAGGATGTCCAATCCAGGGGTTGGACAAGTTTTGTAGCTCTCGCGAAGGCGAAGTTTTTAATTATATTTATCCGTTTTATTGATTTAGTTGTTAGATTAAACTATTTTCTATAAGTAGCTTATGGACCTAGTCAAGCTCTGTGGTTTATTTTGAATTTCCATAGCCCCATTTGGAAAGTAATACCTCGTGTCCGTAGATTAACCGTTCGTAAATTGGAGCCAAACAGGTGCATAACAGCACGAAAGGTGCCCTTAAAAGAGAGGGACATTAAGCTTCTCTCTTACTGTAATGATATTAAGAGTAGAAGACCAGCAGAATTACTTAACAAGTCACTTGAAAAAAAGCCGTGAATTAGGGTTGAATTTGAAAGTGTCTGCCAAATCTGCCCAGACATGATAGGAGGGAGTATATGATGAGAGCCTTGTCGATCAATTCGGCCCTGGAAACATTGTGCAAGGCTCAAGGGGTAGGATTTTTCTCAGCCTGTTCTGTACTTGTTAAATAGAAAGGGTGCAAAAATGTTTGCTGATGCTATCGCGGCAGTGTTAGGTGGGTCGGAAAACTGCTGGTTGGGGGGGATACAAAGACCAATAGATTGACAATAGCCACTGGCAGAGGTGAAAGTGATTCTTGCATTGCTTCTATTGGAATGAGCAGCAGCCTGGAAAATAAGATGCACGATATTTCAGAGACCGCTGAGAATCATTGGGGTACAAGTAAACACATCGGTTGTGTTAGGGTAGCTAAGAAAAAGAACAGGTGCATGTATACTTGCGTGTACACCAAAGTTTGGTAAATGAATTTGAGGTGTTTGTCAAAACATCAAAGGCGGATATTGTTGAAATATCAGAGAAGTGGTGTCACACAGATATAAGGGATGCAAAACTGGAATTTGTGGAGTACAATGTCTACAGAAAGGATAGACAGGGTAGGAAGGGAGGAGGGGTTATGCTATTACATAAGAAACATAAAATAAAATCTAAGAAAGTGCATCCAATTGATGTTGATGGACAATGCAGTGATGAATCTGTTTGGTGTGACATAAGCATAGGGAAATCAAAATTGAGAGTAGGAGTGTGCTATAGGCCTAATGACTCTGATGAGTATAATAATATATTGTACAGGGAAATAGAGTGGGCCAGCAAATCAGAATCTCCTATAATGGGGATTTTAATTTCCCAGATATTGACTGGAATTTGTGGGTTGGTCACTCACACACTAGCAAGGCTTTTGTGGATTTCTTGGATGATTGTTTTCTACGTCAGCATGTTCGGGAGGCAACTAGAGGGAGCAATACTCTTGATCTCATTATCAGCAGTGATTCTTCATGCATTAAGAATCTGCAGATAAATGAACCACTAGGTGGCAGTGATCACAGTGTGCTGAAGTGGGAGTTACTGAAAGAGGTAACTACCATTAGGGGTAAAGGGAAGGGTTTTTGTTTTCGTAAAGGCGACTATGATGGTCTGAGACAGTATTTAAATTCTATACAGTGGGACCAAGTGATGATGTTACCAACAGCAAATTCAAAATGGGAAGAATTCAAAGAACTTATCTTGGAAGCTACTAGGCTTTATATACCAACTAAGAAATATTGTTCAAGGTTTAGGCCAAAATGGATGTCAGATGAACTAATGAGACATGTGGCAGAGAAGAAAAATGCATGGGATACATATAAATTAACACGTGACACAGAAGCCTATGATAGATATAAGTTGATCTATAACCAAGTTACAAAGGAGGTTAGGCAGGCGAGGGCAGATTACGAGAAATCTTTGGCAAGGGATGCAAAGAAAAACAGCAAAGAGTTCTTTACTTATGTAAACTCTAGAAGGAAGGGGATGAATCAGATTGGTCACTTGATATTGATGGGTCAACTGTTGATGATCCTGCTCAGGTAGCTAACAAACTAAATGAATATTTTGCATCGACATTCACACATGAGGAGTTATTCAGCGAGGGGAATGCCAGAGGTGTATTCAACTCTAGCAGTAAGCTACAGAATCTTGAAATAACTGGGAGTAAAGTGGAGGAGAAACTGTTGATGATAAAAATAAGAAAGGCACCTAGAGTGGATGGAATCTATACAGTTATATTAAAGGAGGAGGCGGCAAAGGAAGTAAGCAAACCCTCAGCCATAATTATGAGAGCTTCCTTGGACTCAGGGGAGGTACCCATAGACTGGAAATGTGCAAATGTGTCCCCAATTCACAAAGGAGGATCAAAGGCTGACACAAGTAATTATAGACCTGTGAGCTTAACTTCTGTTCCAGGAAAATTAATGGAGGCACTGGTTAAAGAAGCACTGCAGGATCATTTAGACAAGACTTCAGTCTTGTCTAAATGCTCGGGCACAGCATGGCTTTGTTAAGGGGAAGTCTTGCCTGACCAATTCGATTGGATACTATGATGCAGTCACAAAAGAACTGGATGCAGGGAATAACTTTGATATTATATATTTGGATCTTAGAAAGGCTTTTGATACTGTTGCACATGGAAGACTGCTGCACAAATTGGAGCAGTGTGACATTGGAGGCAAATTGCTGCTATGGATAAAGGGGTGGTTGAGGGGGAGAAGACAGATTGTGGTAATCAATGGACACTGCTCACTGTGGACTAATGTTATTAGTGGAGTCCCTCAGGGTTCAGTGTTGGGTCCATTATTCTTTTTTGTATTTATAAATGACGTTGAGGATGGTATATCAAGCTTAATGTCCAAGTTTGCAGACGATACAAAGGTTGGCAGGGTTGTCAAGGACACTACTGACACTATGCTGCTGCAACAGGATCTGGAAAGGTTGAGCAGATGGGCTGAGAGGTGGCAAATGAAGTTTAACATTGACAAATGTAAAGTACTACACATGGGAAACAGCAACCCCAGAGTAACGTATCAACTCTGTGGTACTACACTGACAGTGGTAGAGAATGAAAGGGACCTGGGGGTGGTTGTGCAGGCAGATATGAAGTTTTCTTAGCAGTCTAGACAGGCAGCCAGAGTAGGTCATCATGGGGTCTTGTCAATGATATACAGGAATTTTTCTAGCAGAGATAAGGAGGTGATTTATTCCTTTGTATAAGGTAGTGCTTTTCAAATGGGGTGCCGCGGCACCTTAGGGTGCCGCAACAATACTTCAGTGGTGCCATGTAATTTGGGTTTAAGTTACTTAAATTTTTTTTTAATTAAATGTATATTTAATTATAAAAAGGTGTACAGTATCTTTTTAATTTTGTGGTAATCTGTAATCCATGTTTACTTAGTACCTCCATATATTTTTTAATATTATATACATATATATACACAGAGAGAGAATCGGATCTAACAGGTAGAAAATTGAGTACGGGTGTCCGAAAATAAAATAAATGAATTAGGGGTGTCGTTATTAAAAAAAGATTGAAAACCACTGTTATAAGGCAATGGTCAGGCCACACCTAGAGTACTGTATACAGGTCTGGAGGCCTCATTTCAAGAAGGATGTAGAGCTGCTGGAACGAGTACAGAGAAGGGCAACAAGATTAGTGAATGGAACAAAGGGGTGCTCTTACGAAGAAAGTCTTAAGTTTTGCGAATTACAGTGTCTGGAGACTAGGCACCGGCGAGGTGATCTGATAGAGGTGTACAAAGCCTTGAATGGTTTGACCATGCTCAATGCGGATGGGATTCTTCCTCTTGCTCAGAATAATCATCTGAGAGGGCATAAATTCAAATTGAGGAAAGACAGATGTAGGATAGACGTGTGGAAATTTGCCTTTAGCCAGTGGGTGGTTGGTTGGTGGAACAAACTTCCATCTTTCATTGGGGAAGTTGATAGCTTAAATAGATTCAAGGCAGAACTTGACAAACATTTGGAGCGAGTGGATGAGTGAAATGAGAACGGGATATGTTTCTTTGTTTTTTTTTTTTTTTTGGCTGATGCTATGTAAGCTTGCTTTCTTGCATCACGTGCCTTTGCTAATGGTAACAGTGAACGGCCACATCGCGTACCTTTGTTATCAATGAAGAACAAGAGGGCACGCCTCCTGTGGGCACAGGAACACCAGCACTGGACTATCGAGGATTGGAAAACAGTTGCTTGGTCTGACGAGTCGGAGTTCCTGATACATCATGTTGATGGAAGGCTCAGAATTTGGCGAAAACAACATGAATCCATGGACCCCTCATGTCTGACGACTATTGTGCAAGATTGTGGGGGCAATGTTATGGTGCGGGGAATTTTTTCTTCGCACACGTTGGGTCCATTCATACACATAGAGTCACGTCTGAATGTCACATTGTACTTAGACATCATTGCTGACCACGTGCACCCGTTCAGTTTATCCTCAGTCAGATAGTTACTTCCAGCAGGATAATGCGCCAGTGCACGAAATCTGTATCACTATGGAATGGTTCCAGGAACATGACAATGACTTTTCTTTGCTGCAGTGGCCCGCTCAGTTCCTCGGATACTCAATCCTATTGAACATCTTTGGAATGAGCTGGAAAGGGCTGTTCGCTGCAGGCCTACATCTCTTTCGAATCTAAAGGAACTGCGTGACACACTCATGTCTTCATGGTACTCCATTACTGCAAAACGTTTTCAGCATCTTGTTCAATCCATGCCTAGACGAATTCAGGCTGTTTTGAAGGCTAAAGGAGACAAAGTAGTGCATATGGGTAGAAGTAACCCCAGAGTAACATTGCGACTGGGTGTTCCACTACACTCAGGGCAGTGGAAAAGGAAAAAGACTTGGGGGTAATTGTGCAGTCAGACATGAAATTCTCTGACAGTGCACACATGCAACCAGGACAGCTCATGGCGTTTTGTGAATGATATACAGGAACTTTCCTAGTAGGGATAAGGAGGTGATTATCCCCTTGTATCAGGCAATGGTCAGGCCACACCTTGAGTACAGTGTACAAGTCGGAAGGTTCTGCTATAGGAAGGATGTAGATTTGCTGGAACGAGTTAGAGATGGGCAACCAGATTGATGAAGGGAACAAAAGGGTGCTCTTACCTAGAAGGGCTTCAGTTCTGCAAACTGCAGCGTCTGGAGACCAGGCACCCGCGGGGAGATCTGAATGAGGTGTTTAAAGCCTCGACTGGATTGAATAAGCTGAATGTTAATGGTATTTTCCCACTTGCTTGAGACTTGAGGCAATGTCACGTTGAGCAAGGATCGTTGCAGGATAGATGTGTGGAAGTTTACGTTCAGAAAGTGGGTGGTTGATTGTTGGAACAGACTTCCATCTGTTGTGGAAGTGGATGGGTTGAATGAATTCAAGGCAAGGTTGACAAATTCTTGGATTGATGAACTGTTTTTTTTTTGCTGATGCTATATAATCTTGCATCATTTGCCATTACTACTAATAATAAAATAAAATTCTTTAATAAGTCAAATCGTATACATTTTTGATTCCATGCACAGATAACCTGAGGAATCTTACAAAACATTAACTGTACAAGTGACCAAGAACCCTCTCTCGATATCATTCGATTACACAGTCAATCATTGCTTCTAAGATTTTTCCTACCACTGAAGTGAGACTAACCGGACTCTAGTTACCAAACTCTGGCACGTCTTACATTCAAGTAAATGTCTTCCGGGTCCAAAGCTGCTCTCATGATTAACCTCAGTGGTCCATGAAATTCCCTTGATGCTGAGCAAAGGCTCAGCATGAAGGGAATTTCGTGAGTGAAGACCTTTTCTATTTTTCTCTAGATGTTCAGTGATGTTCATTATTGAACATTGTCTCATACTTCTGGTCAAGCAGCATTTATTAAAGGTGTTTTAATATTTTTGGTTGCTTAGTATACATTACTAAGAATGTTCTCATACTTTTGGCTACTTAATATACATTACTGAGAATACTCTTATACTTTTGGTTGTGTACTGTACATTACTGAAAGTGCTCTTAGTATACATTATTGAACATTATCTCACACGTCTGGTCAAGTTCCATTTATTAAAAGTGCTCTTATACTTTTCGTTTCCTAGCATACTTTACTGAGAATGTTCTTATACTTTTGGTTGTGAGTTATACTTTATTTAAAGTGTTCTTATACGTTTGCTTTCCAATAATGTTCGTTATTGAACGTTATCTCATACTTCTGGTCAAGTAGCATTTATTAAAGGTGTCCTAATACTTTTGGTTGCGAAGTATACATTATTGAACGTTGTCTAATACGTCTAGTCAAGTATTATTTTTTAATGGTGTACTAATACTTTTGGTTGCTTAGTATACATAATTGAGAATGCTCTTATGCTTTTGGTTGTGTACTGTACATTGCTGAAAGTGTTCTTATATGCCTGTTGTTGTTTAGTATACATTATCAAGCATTGTCTCTTGCTTGTGCTTAAGTATTATTTATTAAAGGTGCTCTCATACTTTTCGTTGCTTAGTGTACATTACTGAGAATGCTCTTATACTTTCCGTTGTGTACTGTACATTAGCGAATGTTTTCAAAATTTTCCAGTTGATCGAAATGTCGGATAAATGACACATACGGGAACTCCTCTCGAGCAGTTTGTAAACACACTTCTGCCGACCAACCGCATCCATCTTTTAAAAACCGTGACGGGGGGAGGGGGGTGAGGAGGAGGAGGGCTCATCCTCGGCAGCAAAGACATTTAAAAATAAGCGCACACTCCCGTATTTCGAAAAAGGGGAGGAAGTGCAGTGGGGGAGGGTCTAGTTTACATACGAGGCGAAGGTGCTTTTAACAAATACACTTCCCTTCTGCCAAGCGACAAAAAACGTCTCCGATGCTCCGATAGGGGCAGCGTCTTGCGGAGCGTCTGACGGACAGATTGCGTTAAAGCAATTTCGTGTTTTCTTGCCGGGTTAAGTTATAGTAAGTTTGTCTATTTCAGCCATCCATCAACAGAACGGGGGGAATGGGGAGGGGGGTTCAAGACGTTGCATCTTTCGCTGGATTATCTTCACCACATCCGTTACTATGGCAACGGTGTTTTCCATACAAAGGAATCGGTCATTTACTGATGTCCCGCTAACGACACCAGTGGAAGCCAAAAGACAGACGCAACATGTAAATTTCATCTTAATCCCCCTCCCCCCGAGATATATTAACTCCCCCTTGGTATAATTGCGCCAATGTCTGTTTTTCTTGGTATCTGCTCCACTGTCCCTTCAAAGACACCCCCTCAATGGTCCCCACCACCCCCCACCGTATTCCCTACAAACAGACCCATCATGTGGTGACCACATGTTTGGTGAGGGATGCTTCTACAATGATCCTGGTTGGTTTACATTCGACTCTGCTGGCTAAATAAACAGGAAGCGCTCACTACGCATGCGCCAGTTTTAGATTTAGGGTCTTGGGTGTAACCTTATCGAAGTTGAGAACGCGTATGAGTTTTGACCTTCTAGCGACTATGACTCCCTCTAGCTGTAATTGGTTGTAGCTCGAAAGGTCTGGTCGTTGGAGATGTTTTGAGGGTGGTAAGCGACTAACTCTTTGGAGGGTGGTTATAAACGGGATAATGAAATTTTTATTTTCATTGAGGGTAATAAACTGCTCCCTCCCCCTCCCCCAAAAGGAAGGTAAGGTAGACGCTGGAATCTGATAAGGTGTGCATCGCTTACTAGATAAACAAACCTCTACAGGGTTTCTTATCTGTTGAACAGTTAAGAAGTGACCTACATCCGAAACGCTTTAGCTGGAGATAAAGAGTTGGGACATTGCACATTTTTGTGGGACTTTGTCCCCCATCCACCCGAATGGTTTGTTGCCTTGTCAGGAAAAATGAACGGACAGTTTCGAATAACTTTATCCACAGCGATTCAAGACAAACAGTAATCCAGAGAGAAGTTCCATTAGAGAAGAGACCATCCAGTTGTGGTATGAGGGGTGCCTAGACGACCAATGGAGAAAGCGTTCTTCGAAGAGTTGGTGGTGAGGAAAAGGTCGAGTTGTGGTTCGAATTGTCTGGTAGGTGAATCTCGGCCAACTGGATCCTGTAAATGGAATGAAGTTGGAAAATTTTTCAGAGGACATCATTGAGATGATTGGAACTCAGGGCAAATATATTGGCCAAAAGACTGCGAATGTTTTTGGGAGGTTTGGATTTTTTCACAAGTTTGTTCTTGTAGTTTGGGTGTTCAAGGTGCATTCAATAACACTCCCAACAGAAAACGATGGAGGGGTTTGCAGTTGTAAATGTTGCTTGGGGTGTTTATAGAGAGTGGGAAGAAAATTACTTTAAATATTCATACAATGTATTTGCAGAACATTATCCATCTAAAAATAACCGCATATTGCTCATGACGATTATGTGAGGGGTATTTCAAAAGTTTGGGGCCTGAGTATAAAGCTGTTCTTACTCTTAGTTACCCTTAAACAGTTCATGTATTTATTTATTCCACTATGACTCCCAGAAGTCCTTGAAATTCCCAGCATCTTGCTTATCAGGCTGCTGCTCATTCCAATGCCTCGAGAGTATCAGCAAATATTCTTGCACCCTCTCTATTTAAGTGCATACCATCTATATAAAAGCAGTTTCTCTTGTTAAGAAGCGCAGACCATGCTGGGAAAAATTCAACCCTATGGGGTTGAGTTTGCACTCCCAGGCTGAATAGATTGAGAAGACTTTCAACATGTGCTCCCTCCTATGATGTTTGCACAGAATTACAGGCACTTTCAAATGAATTCTATCTTCCAAGTGTTCCACAACATTGCCCTGTACTTGATAAGTAAATCCTCAGGTCTCCAATCTTTTATATGAATTTCACACTTCTCTGACAACTGAGTTACCAACAATAACTGGCTCTTGTGGGACTAGCGCGTTCAGTCTTGGGGATTGCCACTGTTTTGCCTGATGCATAAATAAGGGCTGTGGCGTTGAGTTTGGAAGCTGAGAGCTTGATGGGTCCTTCAGTTTAGTTCCTTCAAGAGCATCCACCCTGTTATTTAAGCTCTTATAAACACCCATCAAAACACGGAGTTGGTGCCTAATTTCCTCATACCTTTCGACTGAACATAAAGACATCCCTCCTTGGCTGTATAATTTCCGGTTTCAGTTATCCCACGAACATTATCCAAGTAGCACATTTTGTAAGGCCGTGATTCGTAGAATAACTTGAGTCTTCAGTTCTTCCCCATTGCTTTGCTCTGGTCTGGGGCGTGATTTCCCTCACTGCAAAAATGTCTGAAATCCAATCAGTGATTCTTCTCATTTACATTGTATGCACCTAATTAGGAACATTTTTTTTTTTTTTCGAATATTTTACGTCAGGATCACGTGTAACCGTTAATAATTAAGAAAATTTTCATCCACCTATAGTAGCTTTGCACCTTCACGGTATTAATTAAGATGACCCTTTCGTCGTAATTGGAAACGTCGCAAATCCCAAAATGAAATTTTTAACTGACCCTGCCGAGTGTAGTTTAAGAATGTTGTTGTCTAACACAGGGGCGCGTTCCATTCTGTTCTTCATCAGCAGTCTTCAAAGAAGCAGAGTATAGCAACAGACCTCCTGTTAGGCCTAATCTCTATCCCCCGTTGCTATTCGCTGTCTCTCAAGAGGATCCTAATCGGCACCACGTCCCCGTCAATGTGTTTGCCGGCGATGTACCAGGTAAATGGAGACAGCGTTGTCATGACAACGAACGTGATACAACCGACCCCATCCTTTCTTCTCTGCCTTTCCTTACTTCCATTACTTAAGTCTTCTGGGTGAATCACCGCCGTAATCTCAACCAGCCGTTCAAGCTGGTGCAACGTGAGGTGAACCCCCCCCTCCCCCACCTCCCCTTTGGTGTGCTGTCCGATAGGCGTAAACCAATCCGCCCTTGAGGTCGTGTCGGAAGCTGGGATTGAGAGCGAAGGTCCGGAGTTATCACAGCTCAAGATGACATAGTCGGAGGAGGAGAATTTTTCGAGGAGCCAATAAAACGCCAAAACAGAAGCAGCTGCTCTCCCAGGAGACGTTAGAGGGCGTTAAAATCGAAAAAGCATAAATGAACGTTTCGAATTTGCCAACAAAAGCCTTCTTCAGATGCAAAAAAAGCGCAGAGTTTGAAATAATAATCGTTAGAAGGCGCTGCAATTATTATTGTCATAAGCGAAGGGTTAAATACAAATCACGTGACATTCTAGCCAACCTGTGTTGTTATTAGGGGGGGGGATGAAAATTGGTATGAAACAAAATAGAGGGTGCTAAAATCATTAATATATAAACCGACGTTTCAAATTTGGCCCAGGTCTCGTTTGTTTGGCCACCAGAAACATGCTTATAATTCGGTGCATTTTATTTTGTTACATACTATACATATATCTTTAAAATTAGCGATCCATAAATTACATTTGTACAGCATTAGTCTTCATCAGATTAAAAAGAAATATACAACAAAAGTAAACAATGGTTAGATGGCGCTCTAGTCGACTCGTGAGGGGCGTGTTATGTACAGAACACGTGACATTTTTACCTTTTTTTTTTTTTTTTTTTTCTCGATGTCAGGGTTATTATCTGTTTCCTAAATAAAAATTTCAAGAGAATTCTGCGAAAAAAAAAAAATTAATAAGAAACTCAAGGAAGGGTACAAAGATAAAGATATGAAAGACAAGGGGGATCGAAATGGGGGGAGAGGGAAAGACAAAAGAGATTGCAGACGACCAAGCGAGAAAGAGATAAAGCTGTCTTTGGTAACTGATGTCAAATGTCATAGTACACAGATAGGGGAGGATGACGAATTCGTCGCTGGACTGTGGCTTAGGAAGTGACACTGGTACGGTGTTAGTGGAATCCGATGTTGGCTGTCTCGCAGAGCATCCCCCCACCCCCTCTGCTCCCTCCCCACTGGGAGATGAATGGAGAGAGCGAAGCAAAAAAAAAGACATTGCAGCTAATGGCGCAGCTAACGTTTATCGTGAAGCGCAGAGCGAGTTATGTAAATATCTCCTTCATTAGCACATCAATCGGGGACACTTTAAAGTGACCAAAGGAGGAGTAGGGGGTCGTATGAGCCACATGCAGCCTTTCCCCAGTATTAAACTATAATTCGATCCCCCTTAAACCGAGAGAGTGGCGGCTACTAATAGAGAAATGGAAAATTCAGATAAATGTACAGTAGGTACCAAAATAAAGTATCACGCTAGGTATCCAAATAATTACTTTTTTTACATAATTAACCTCCTTATCCGAGATTAATTACTCGATGAAAAATTAATAAATAATAGTGTCCTAAAACATTTTGTTGACGTTGATTTTTCTGTTTCTTTTATAATTTGGGGGCGCTCAGTACGTTTCTGTTATTAGTTTTAGTATACAATGGAGATATTTGGGAGAAACGATGCCTCTTTTTGATACAGGAGCTTTCGCTCTCATTTGTTTGTCCACCAGAACCACGCTTACAATTCGGTGCATTTTATTTTGATACATACTGTACATATATTTTTAAAATTAATGATACATAAATACATTTGTGCAGAATAACAGATAGAAGTATTTATAAGGTAATGCGGCTCATTTTAAGGGGGTTTAAGTAACTATCACGTGATTGTTTTCTACGTTTAAAAAAAGAAGTCATGGAAACCAATCAACCGAAAGACGTAACATTTTACTTCATTTCCAAAAGACACAATTTAGTTTTCGAATACCATGGCAACCATCCTTCTTGGTAATCTCGTGCTCCTATCCCTTATAACATTGTCGATCTCGTGCATTTTTTCCCCAAGATAAAAACCTCCTCGCGTGCGAAATTATCTAAAAGAAAATTTCCCCTCGTTTAGAATGAAATGCGCAGTGCGCATGCGTACAAATCATAACGGAAAATTGCCTAACTAATAACGGATGTTAAAAAAAGAAGATTAGCGTGACAGTGGAATTGAAAAACACAAAACACAACTTATATTTATTAACGTAATGATTATTTCTTTTAATAAAGGGGGGATGGAAGGAGGGGGGAGGGTTAGCTAATCAAGATTTTGATTTTTTGAAATACAAGTCGTGAATGGTTGATTTTACTTTTCTTTTCTCATCGATTCGAAGTAAATGCCACCATTACTTTTGGGCGTGTTATTAGAAGTTGTCAAAGGAACGCGATAGAAAAATGGGCCCCCCCCCCGCTCTACCACATTACCTTAAAAGCTATTTCTGCAATGGATAGCAGACGATACTGTTATATGGTTACCTGTCAAGATTTTTAAATGAGAGTAATGAGACCTATAGTGGTTACCCTGGAAACAAGCATCCAGTCACGTGGGAAAAGCTCTGGTATTACGCATTACTCGAAGAGAATCAATACCCTGAAAACCAAGACGTCTGGAAACCCTATTCTACCTCCCCCCCACACAAGAAAAAAGACACTAAGATATTCGCCATGTCCACCTGTCGGTGGTTTCATATTTCATCATTAGTATGCGGTGAAACACTCCCGCCAGGTGGCGCTGCAGTCTAGGGCTTCGTTGTGAAACCCAAACTGGTTATATGCTTGGCAGAAAAACAAAATTAGGCCTTGAAGTGTGTTTAGAGAGAAAGAGAATGCGACTGGATGATGCCTTTAACGTATGGCAAGCGTAGAATGCCCTTCTATCAATATGAATAGTTATAATTTCTGTTGTCAGGTGGCGCTATACTGCCGGGTAAGATTCGACCGGTAGATGCTTTTCTATTATGGCAAACGTCATTTTCGAACACTACTTAGCCACTAGAGGGCCTGAATGTTGCTTGTCCTACTATCATAAATTAGTTGAATTCCACCATGGTGCACTATGATGATACCAGAAATTGAGTAATTTCTGGTATCATCACCCAGAGACACCAGCTCAAGTGTCACATTCTTTTAAATGTTTACTTTTGAGGAGTCAAGTCCAGAAGATTTGTGTCCACACACTGGATGATGGAATCATCAAGGCATTGAGCTGTTGGTGCAATATTTGGAGTGTTAAAGGTTGTATGTGTTCTGGAGAAAAGCTGATGGGCAAACTCTTGAAGGATTTGGAATGACTGCTGAATTATCCAAAAAGCAGTTTTCTGTACCAGAGATAAGAGGGTCCAGATATGGATGCAAAAGATCTTTTAGATCTTTGCAGATGGAATTCTGAAGGAATGAGAAGGATCTTATTTTGCAACTGAGATCTTTAAAAGTTAGATGCAGGTCTAGAGACAAAACTCCAGCCAGGACTTGAAGTGCCATTGTAATGACCATCCGGCAGACTGGAACAATAGCAAGTAACATGAATTTCTGCATTGTATGGAGATTGGATTGTAATTTGATGTTTTTGACCTTATGGAATCATTCCGCTGCACTGCACAGGGCCATAGGTATAAACTCAGTACTGTAATAAATATGTAGAGTTGCCGAGCCAAATGTCCAGAGCAGTGTTCCCAATAAGGAGTTCTAAGATAGATCCTTGAGGACACCCTTGAGTAACTACTCTGGACACAGGCTGATGCTTCGAGATCACAAGAACCTGTAACTAAGTAAGGATTAGATGATAAAGCTGGAGTGAAGAGCCTGCACATCTAAGTCTAATCCCACCAGAGAGAAACAAATGTGCCCTAAAGATAAAAGATAGCTAACTTACTTGTAGTTTAATGTCTCGAGGGGTTCTGGAATCCTCACAAGAACTCCCAGGCCTAAATCCACTCTGTCTTGGTGAAGCCAAACTATTTCTTTCAAACAGATTTGTTATTGCTATAAGAAGTCCCAATAACTTTCCGAGATTGGCCAGTGGAGATACCGGTCGGTAAGAAGAGACAACATTAGGTGGAAGTTGAGTATTGAAGTTGAAAACAATTGCATGATGGTCGCTGTTTGTCCAATCCGTTATACAATGAATTGGACAAACAGCGAACAGATCAATCTGTAATTTTCTTGAGAAATATTATTAGTGGGTAAGGTCAATATTAGAGTCAGCAATAACAGTCCTGAAAATAAGTTATTGGGCTTATTTAAGATTCTAAGACTGCGCAGCAAGGAAGTCTTCCAGAAGACAACCACAAGAGCTAGTACAGTTGCTACACCAGAAATGGGATTTTGAATTTGCGTCAGCAGAAATAATGGTGTTAGATGGACCTAATGTGTCATAACTGTCTTGTAGAAAAGAATGGTGCCTTAATGCATACGACTATATTGGGGTTTGAAGAATAGGGTCCATGCCCTCGAAGGATAAAAAGACAGAAACCCATCAAGCATTCGGCTACCCGGTCCAAACCTTGAGGTCTCGGTCCACCATTGGATAACACAAAGACATCTTCGCAGCAGAGATCCTTTTTGGTCCCACAGGAAATTACAGTTGATGACCCTATTGTCAGCGAGACGGGGAATATATTATGCAAAAAAGGATAGGTGGAACAGGACTAGGGTGTCTGCCAGGGGAAAAAGTTGATGTTGTAGATCTTTTAAGGGCACAAAGGGTCTTGTACACGATATTGTTGTACAAATTGGAGTGGTGTGGCATTAAGGGCAAGTTGCTGCAATGAATAAAGGGATGGTAATCAATGGACACTGCCCTTCGTGGACAAATGTTTAAAGACGTCGATCTGCTGAAACCGGTGCCCAGAAATGCGTGTGAATGGTGAGAGGCCCAAAAGGTGCTCTTACCAAGAAATGCTTCAGTTGGGCAAATTACAGCGTCTGGAGACTGCGAGGTGATTTGATTGAGGCGTTGGAGGCTTTGAATGGATTGAGCAATGCTGATGGAATCCTTCTTGTTTCTCGGATTACACCCGAGGCTGCATGAATTCGAATTGAGGACAGTTAATTATTGGAGTAACTTCCATCTGTTTTGGAGGTGGGTGGTTGCGATAGATTCAAGTGAGAACATCAATCTGCCACCAGGGGGCGGAATGGTCACTTCCTCGAGCGTTAGGCAAAATTTGAAATTAATGAATATAACGAAGAGAGCGCTTATTCTCCTTAAATGGGTACGAAGTAGTTATGATATCCTTCCCCAGGTGGCGCTCTGACTGTTTATAAAACTCGACACGCGACGTGGTGCACGTAAATTGCTTCTTCGCGTTTTATTTGAAACGCGGTTGTCGTGCCACCAGATGGCTCTGCTGTCAGCGGAAGTCAGCTGCAAAGTTAAACGTCGTTGTTAAAGACGCAATAAACGTTTAAAAGGAAGACGTTCCCCGAAGCGAATCGGTTTTAAAGAAGCGGATTTGAAATCGCCCGAACAAAAACAATTTTTTTTTTTTTTTTTATTAAATTTGTTGGCGTTTTGGAAGGAGCATTTTTGTAGGAGGGAGCTCATCAGTCAGTCTTACGGGAAATGTATAACCTTTCAGAGGATTCCTCAATCTTTATAATCGATCATGTATTTAAAACTACACGGGCGCAAATGCCCATAAAGTTTGCTCTTTTTATATACATCCCCCCCATCCTTTAGAAGAAGAAGAAGAAAAACAGGGAGGGGAGGGGAGGGAGGGGGGGAGGATGATATATAGAGTTAGTCAGATCGGAGGAAAAAACTCGAGTCGGCCGAAAGTGTAATAGATGGAGATAACGGGAAAAATGGATCGAACAATCCGGCGTTGTCATGGAAACGACGAAGGCAGTAGCGATGTTTTGTACGGAGCGATGTCTATAGCGGAGTCGCTCTACGAAAACTCCTTTGACGAACAGGTCATTACAATAGAGCAGATTACGGGTTATCAGAAAAGGTCAGCGATGTTTCGGATGTTTTTCGGTGTCTCCGCTCCGACACTTCCCCCGCCTCCACCCCCCCCCCCCCGCGCCTTCCACCGTTTCTTTTGGCCGTCGATTTCGTGGCGTAATTACTGGCGGGGGGACGAGCAATAAGGCCCTCTTTTCGTACTCGCCGCCATTTTAAATATCGCTTCGTTTTTCAAGGAGGCTCCTTCGGCGACATTCTCTCTCATTCATCCTTTCTTTTCCATTCTCTTTTTTATTTTCTCTCTCTCTCTTTCATATTCATCCTCTCTTTTTCATTCTCCCTCTCTCAGTATTTGATATCGTTTACTTCTCTTTCTATTGTCCTCCACCACCACCTTTCATTTCTCTCTCTCTTTCATCATTCTGGTTTTTTTCATTCTCTTTCTATCTATTATTTTGTCTACCTCTCTTTCTTTCCGTTTCTTTGTCCTATATAATTTCTGCTTCTCTCTCTCTCTCTCTCTCTGTGTTCTCCTACTCTTTCGCTCGTTCACCTATGCTGTCTTATTCTCCTTCTCCTACGCACTCTGTATCTCACACTCTAATACCATCTCTCTCTCTCTCTCTGTTCTCCTACGCACTCTATTTCTCACACCAATAGGGCCTGCCTGGTACTCCTGTGCACTCTGTATCCTATACTGTCACCCTCTCCTACCGCTGCTCTTTTTCTTTCTCATTTTCCTGCACTCTTTGTAAACTCTTTTCTCCCTCCTGCTCTCTTTTTCCTACAATATTCCCTACACTTGTCTTTCTCTCCTATACTTGGGAGCGCTGTTTCTCATACCACCATTTCTCTTCTGTCTTTCTTCTGCACTCCCTCTCTTTCTCATGTTATCTTTCTCCTACTCTCTCTCTCATTCTACTCACTTTCTACTACGCCCTCTTTATTTCTCATACTCCCCTTCCCATGCTCTCTTTCTCTCCTCAACACACCCTCTTCTCTAACTCTCTCTCTCTCTCTTCTCCTACTGTTTTGCTTCTACACTTTGCTCTTTCTCCTACATTGCTCTCCTATCCATAGTATTTCTCATGCTTTCTTTCTCCTATGCACTCTGTATTTCTCGTACTCTTTTTCTCCATTTTTCATACGAATACTATCTCTCTTTCCTGCACTATTTCTTATATCTAAATTTTCTCTCCTACATTCTCTTTCTAATGCTATCTCTCTCTTACCCTCCCTCTCATTCTGCTCTCCTACTCGCTTTCTCCTATGCCTCTTTATTTTCCATACCGTTCTTCCCGCACTCACTCCTCTCTCTTTCCAACGCACCCTCTTAATCTCTCTTTCCGTTCTCCTATTGCGTCTTTCTTCCGTTCTCTCTCGCTCTTTTCACCTACTCTGTCTTTCCTATGCACTCTGCATTTCTCATACTGTCTTTCTCCTACGCGCTATTAATTTCTCATACTCTTGCTATCTCTTTATTTCTCACAATCGTACTATCTTTTTCTCTTAGGCACTCTTTTTTTTCACATTCGTACTATTTCCCATACTAATATTCTCTCTCTCTCTCTCTCTCTCTCTCTGTATCTTACCTCTTTTACA
The DNA here is from genome assembly GCF_048544385.1 of Mastigoproctus giganteus. Classification (NCBI taxonomy): domain Eukaryota; kingdom Metazoa; phylum Arthropoda; class Arachnida; order Uropygi; family Thelyphonidae; genus Mastigoproctus; species Mastigoproctus giganteus. The sequence continues at coordinate 244,659,748 of NC_143577.1, read as the reverse complement.
TGCAACAACATCTGCCTTTGTCATTACTAATGCAACCACGAATACTTTTGACAGGGCTCTGTACAGCGTGGACGTTTCCAGAATTAATGCCATTTAACCTGGCGCTTAAAGTGGAATCAAACTATTCAGATTGCTCAACTGCAGGGGATTACGCGCGAAACAATCCCTCAGCATCTTCCTCTCTCTGCCAGGTATTAACCGGAGAACATCTATCACGTAGTTTACAAAGGGGGGACGACACCTGAGAGGGGGAAAGGAAATGCATAGCAGCGACCCTCCAATCGACTGGGGGGATGATCTCTGGTGCCGCGGTATTGCGTACAATAATCAGCAGATGGCAGTCCGGGGATTATCTCGAAGCTCTCTTAATGATTTAAATGGATTTGTGGAATAATTGACTCTGGACAAGATGGCGCTTGCTGTCAGCGCCTCGAACCTCCTCCACGAATAAAAACGGAACTAATTCCGCTGCGAAAACGGCTGTTAAAATCCAAAAACGGCCTCGCTCAAAACGAACAAAATTCGGCCAAATCGTATCGCTTCGCAATCGACCAATTGCGTGAAGTGGACACCTCGCGCTGCATTGTTGCAAAATGACATCTGCCGACTAGAAATGGACATCCGATCACGCATTGTTGAAATGTTTGACGTTAAGCTCGCGTTGTGCACGAACAGACATCTCGTGATTCATTGTTGAAAGGTGACGAGGGGGGGGAGCGAAGGGGATACGCCGCTGATATTGACATTTTACGCGGTTTGTGCTCGTGACGCCACGTGACGCGCGGTTTGAAGCAGAAACTGACATTTTAATGAACAATGGCGGGAAAAACTTTTATTAGCGCGGGAAATTAAAAAAAAAATCCGCGAATTCCAAACGCGTAATGGTGCCTTTTGGGACCGCGCAGAAGACAACATGGGGATTGTTGACTGGGTGAACTTCGAAGGGTGCCGTGCCGCATAAGCGTAACCTCCCGCTCTCTTCGTCCCGTATACCTGCGGCTACGGCGACACAGGTTTGTCGCGAAGTGGGGGGAAGGGGGGAAGGAGGGGAAGATAAGAGAGAGAACGGGGGTGGGTGGGAAAAGCGAGGAACGCAGCCTGGATTTCCTTTCACCGTTTACGGTCCGCTGCTCCGGAATGGTCGAAGCAACGTTCGCTGCCGAAATTCCGTGTCGGAGAGCGGAAACAGAAGCGGCGGAGACGGCGCGCGATGCAAACAAACCCCACGGAAAGCACGTAATTTCGAAACTCAGCATTATCTGTGGGCGGGTGAGTGATCAACCCCCGTAGCTGTGGCGCTCGACGAGGGACTAGTCGGCGTCTCCGACGTCCAACCCGGCAACAAACAAACGCATTCGCAACGCGGGAAGCCATTTCGGAAGGGTTTTTGTTGCCTAAATGTGACGCCCGGGGAAGGCGGACCACCAATGTAATACAGCACGTGTTTGCGACGCAAAATATTTCGGTGAAATTGAATTTAAAGAAAAAAATAAAAATAGTTTGGCAAATTGCCAAAAAACATTCGCACTTCGCGGTGTGTACAGATATCCCGGGAAATGAGAAAACATTACATCCGGGAACGGTAAACATTTGAAAGAATTTAACTCATTAAAGCCACAGGGGGGGAGGAAGCACCTACATTACCCTGCCAAATGATGTAGCTACTTGGCTACAATTCTCACTGGACCAAACGACCACCGAACGCTAGTTTCAAATACTAACACTGGGTGGCGCACTATGGAAGACCCAGAAAAATGAAACAAGAAAACAGTTCTTAGCAATTTGGATTTAATCATCAACTTAAAAAATCTACTGTCAACAATGGACCCTGTTTGCTAATCTTACAACCTTTGCAACAATCAGCTCAATTTGTTTCGCCAACAATGTCTTGATTTTAACGCTTCGGATTACATTTCAACAATATTCCATTCTAAACAATCAGTTCCACGAATATTTGATCTTCCAACAATCTTTGTAACAATCGCTTCTGCTTGCAGCATCAACAATGTTTCGTCCTTATCTGTTCTTAATGTTGATAAAAATATCACTTTCCTAACAATCAGTTCCATTTGTTTTGCCAACAATGTACTCGTTTGTTTGTTTGTTTGTATTTCAAACAATGCATGTTTCGTTCATCGCCAACAATGCATTGTTCTATATAATCAGTGTTCAATTGTTTCACCAACAATTCACTCGTTCTTAACAATCGTTTGGTTCTGCCACCAATGTTTCGTTTTGAACGCTAACAGTTCCAATAATTAATTCTTAACAATTACTACCAGTACTTGCTCTCTTCTAACAAATTTTCATCCGATGTATTCGTTTTTCTTCTAACAATGCAAGTTTCGTTGTTAATCAGTATCATTTGTTTTGGCAACGATGTATTTATTTTTTTTTTTTGCCATCAATATTTCGTTTTCAATAATCAGTACTGAAAACGATAATGCACACATTGTTTTATCAACAATGTGTACATTTTTCTTGACAATCGTTTGGTTTTACCAACATGTTTGTTTCCCTTGCTTCTTCCATTTCATTTCTTTTGTCAAAAGTGTATTCGTTTTTTTGACAACAGTGTATTCATTTATTTTTTTCCAACAATGTAAACAGTAAACGTTGTTTTTGCCAACAACGGTACTCGTATTCTTTCGTTCTCAATAATCAAAATCCGTTTGTTCCATCAACAATTGCGCCTTATTCTTAACGATCGTTTGGTTTTGCCAACAATGTTGCGTTCTTAACGCTTTTGCTCACACTTCCAACAATATTTAATTCTCAACAATCGCTGGCAGTACTGACACTGTTCTAACAAAGTTTCATTTCCAACAATCCGTTCTATTTGCATATTTAACAACGCTTCATTGTTAAAAATCAGATCTAGCTTCGGCCAAACAAAGTTATTCTCTCTCAACAATCACCACGGCTTGCAATTCCAACACTTTCACTGTTAGCAATCTCTTTGCCCTTCCAACAATGCTTTATTTTTAACCGTAAACTGGTGAGATGCCAATTATGAGACATCAAAGTTGAGCCATCGTCTGCAGAACTCACTTGTCGTCTGCTTTCAGCTATAACTCAGAAGAGAAAATTCTACGTAGATTTTGACCACCGTACGCTGGTACCGTTAACAGAAATTGACATATCTGATTGTTAATGATCACTTCAGACTACAATTCCAACAATGTTTTCATTCCAAACAGTTGCGGCTGCCCATCCGTTAACAATCACCTCTTCGACAATGCTTTGCTCCTAACAATAGTTTCTACTTGAAATTCCAACAGCGCTTCATTCTTAAAGCAATAACTTCTGCTTGCTCTCTAAACAATGAATCTTTCACAACAATCGTCTGCTCTTACTCTTTCCAACTTCTGCTCTCTCTGGGTGTTTTTTGCGGCTGGAATCGCCAGAGATATCATCCTTCTGCTGCACCCAGGAGACACAGGCCATCCACTTTCCGTAATAGGCATAAAATTAGTATAATAATGAGCAATTGTTTTCCGAGCGTAATGTAGTGTGCTCTTGTCGGGAACATTAAGTGAAATCCGAGCGGTATGTCGTATCCTCTTGCAGACGAACAATTGGCCATCGCCGAAGAAGCACTTAAATCAGACAGCATCCAAATGCCGAAGTAAAACCATCCATTTTATTACTAACTCCCGCCAAGTGACTTCAGCCCCAACTTCTGCGTCCAATAGGGGCACGCACAGTCAGCCCGAACTTTTTTTTACGACACCAGTCCCGTTTTTCCGTAGCGTCTCTTTTACGACATGGCAAGAAATTGATTATTCATTCAATACTAAAGAGAGAGAGAGAGAGAGAGAGAGAGAGAGATGGGGGGAGGGAACAGCAGCGCCACCAACCCTAAATTGCGAACAACTTAAAGAGGGGGCAACTATTCCAAGAAAAAAAAAAAAAAGTAGCGGCCGTAATTTATTGCCGCTTATATTGATAAATCCAGGGGACCTGGTACGACGCACTCGTGCCGACATTTCGTGCGGGTTCGTAGCGGCGACAAATCTATTCGATAAATCCGGGACTCGACAATCCGATAGTTTCAATGGAAAATATGGCCCGCGCTTAATCGTCGGCAATAGATTTTATTTAGGGTTTTACGACCCACGGCCTCTTTCACCATTTTGATCTACCGGGGCAGGAGCGAGATATAAAGGATGAGGTTATGTCGGCATGACGATCGTCAGCGCGACATTCGGATCGCTTCGGATGTGTCACGGGCATCAGGAGAGGACCGCAATGAAAGTCGGTCAACCGTCCTCCTGTGCACATTACTATTAGGCGAACAACCTCCTTTTTATATTTTTGCGGGACACCCAATTATCGAAATGATCCGCCAGGGGGCGTTAGTCGCATGTCCGGGTCAAAGTTTATGTCGTAGACGGCAGTATACTGTATTGGAGTGGTCGCCAATTGCATTCCCCTTTTCTTTTTTGCAAAGCCTGTACTTGTAGTTTGTTGATTGTATTCCCTTTTCTTTTTTGCAGAGCCTGTACTTCTAGTTTGTCGATTGTATTCCCTTTTCTTTTTTGCAGAGCCTGTACTTCTAGTTTGTCGATTGTATTCCCTTTTCTTTTTTGCAGAGCCTGTACTTCTAGTTTGTCGATTGTATTCCCTTTTCTTTTTTCGTACGGCCTGTACTTGTTTTGTCGCTAACAATGAAAATTTTTCCTTTTGGTAGAAAAAGACGCACGTAAATTTCTCAAAGGAAATTTTCAACAATGATAATCAGGCGTGAGCTCTGAATGGGAAAATGCAACAATGATAGTCATGCGCGCGTTCAACAATGATAATCAAGCGCGAGCTCTCATTGAGAAAATGCAACAATCAAGAGCGAGTTCATATCTTTTGGAGTTCTCAATGGGAAAATACAACAAAGATAATCGAGCGCGAGTTCAACAATAATAATAAGCGCGAGCTCTCAATGGAAAAATGCCACAATGATAATCAAGCGCGAGTTCATATCTTTTGGAGCTCTCAATGGGAAAATGCAACACTGATAATCAAGCGCGAGTTCTCAATGGAAAAATGCAACAATGATAATCAAGCGCGAGTTCATATCTTTTGGAGCTCTCAATGGGAAAATGCAACAATGATAATCAAGCGCGAGTTCTCAATGGAAAAATGCAACAATGATAATCAAGCGCGAGTTCATATCTTTTGGAGCTCTCAATAGGAAAATGCAACAATGATAATCAAGCGCGAGTTCTCAATGGAAAAATGCAACAATAATAATCAAGCGCGAGTTCATATCTTTTGGAGTCCTCATGGGAAAATGCAACAATGATAGACACCTCCGTAGCCAGGTGGAAAGGAGCAGTAGTGCGTAGCACACACTTCTTGATTAGACAGGGGTTCGAGACCGTCACCACCAAATACGGAGGATGCGAAAAGGTCAGGGAATGACCACCGCATATCCCGGAGCAATATGGCCTTAGTTGCTAATGCTCCTAAAAACCAAATAACAAACAAACAGCAACAATGATAATCAAGCGCGAGTTCATATCTTTTGGAGTCCTCATGGGAAAATGCAACAATGATAATCAAGCGCGGGTTCATATATTTTGGAGTTCTCAATGCGAAAATGCAACAAAGATAATCAAGCGCGAGTTCAACAATGATAATAAACGCGAGCTCTCAATGGGAAAATGCAACAATTAAGCGCGAGTTCATATCTTTTGGAGTCCTCAAAGGAAAAATTCAACAATGATAATTAGGCGCGAGCTCTGAATGGGAAGATGCAACAATGATAATCAAGCGCGAGTTCAACAATGATAATAAGCACGAACTCTTAATGGTAAAATGCAACACTCAAGCGCGAGCTTATACCTTTTGGAGTTAAAATCGCCCATTGAACGCGAGAATGTCAGCTCGTGCCATGCAGCAATTTGTCCATTTCAGCGCATGGGCATATGCGCTGAATGCAGGGGGAAGGAGGATAAAAAAAAAAATCCTTCATACAGAGTCAGAAGATAAAAGCTACCGGCTGCAAATTAGCCTAAGAATTTTTATTAAGGGCAAGAAGTTCTCGCTAAAGACGCCCTGGCCGATACCACTTGCGTCAAAATTTCGTTCGTAAGCACAAACAATTAAAGGATTAGGGTGTCTTAGAGAAATCGGAAAGTACTTAGGCTTATCGCGAAGTTTTTGTGCTTTGTAAAAGACTCCTTTTAATTACCTAAGTGATTTGGTAATTAAAAGTATATCCTGCAGCCCAAAAAAATAGTTCAGCGTACAAAAAAAAAAAAAAAAAAAAACAGAAGAAACCGCTAGAATTTAGAAATCAGAAACAGACGACAAATTTATAAACTACTTTAAACAAGATTACGCAATAATCCTGTTTTTCGAAATTTCTCGGTAGAGTGCGCAACACTAAAGAGAATCAGCCAACTTAATCATTATTGTTTGAGATATTAATCCGAATAAAAACCACCCACCCTGTTAATCACAAAGTTATTGTATTTTGCAAACTTCCGCTTTTCAATCTCCACTTCCGTTTGCAGGGAAAAATAAATACGTAATATTCGAAATGTCTACGTGACTTCCGGTTTTCTGTTTGAATAAGGTGACTTCCGGTTTAAGTTGATAAATTAGCTTTATCTGAGGCCAAAGTTTAATTTACCTCACTTGGGGTGTAAATTTAAAAATTTTTCCGTAATTCGTTTTACTTCCGATTTTGATATATACTTCCGGCTTTTACTTCCGATATCAAAATTTTGTTTCCGCTTTCATTAATCGATATTATTTACTGCAAAAATGCTTAAATATTACTACTTCCGGTTTAATTAATCCTTCGATCGATATTATATAGTTAAATAGTATTACTTCCGGTTTGAAGTGTGATCCGGAAATAAATATCTATTTTGGCTATAATTGTCTTTCCAATAGGAAATATTTTGATACTTGCTGGGAATATAATGTGGCTCACAAAGATGAGTCTTCAACATGCGTTCCAGTTGTAGAATCACTTCCGGTTGAATCCTTTGAATGCTGCGTATCGGAAATGAAATATCGGTGCCGGATTGTCTTTTGGTAAAGTACGAAAACCAGCTACATCGAAACGCTTCTCAATGTCTGTTGGAAACCAATTTTTCGCAAACTACTCCATAGTGGATTTTTATGGGGAAGTCATTTTTGTGTGGTGTGTGTGCGCGCCCACCTTCTGCGCTGTATTTTACGATCAGCTATTGCTATATTTAGAAACTAACTATCCCCATAATATTTATCGTCTGGGGTAACCTCACTCTAATATCTACGCCTCCTACCGGTGTAATATTTACTTATGCATTGAGATGTCTGACAGTGACTTCTGAACACGCGAAATGTTCCCAAAAGCCATCGTACAGTCGAACGCTGCTTTATTTTTTTTCACCCCTTCCATCCCCCGTCGTCTTTAAAATTTAACAGATGAAGTTATGTCGGGTATTTGTTCCGCAGAAGCCAAGTCTGACTTCTCTACAAAAATAAACGACTTAAAATAAATAAAAACGACTTGAAACGTAGCGTAGTCGAAATACATCAAGTGCTCCCCTTCCGCCGTCTTTCCCCCCTCCCCAGTAATGCTTCGCTATTTCATCTCGACTCGAAGTTATTCGACTCTGTGCAGAAAACAATTTCTTTCAGCATCTGCTGACGTTCAAAAGTGTCCAAATGGGGGTGTAATCTCCCCCCCGTTTCCGCTTCTTACACCCCCGTGTACTCTGTTTAAAATGTCTCGTCATGTAGCGCCACTTACCGAGTGGCGCACACGGGCAACCAGATTTCGATTTACGGGTTGAGGTCAAAGGTCAACTCTATAAACATCTTTCTCCGGGCTTGTATTGGTTGAAAGGGGAGATCGGAGTGGAGAGAAGATGGGCGGATTGATGGTGGGGGAAGGGGGGGGTGGAGAACGTAGAAAAAGGCAGATTTCTGTTTCGTTTCTTTCCCTTTTCTAACAATGTCGTGTTGTCACTGTCAGACGATACGCAATGCATGCCGGGAAGATGACATAATGTTCGCTTTTCCCCCCCTTCCCCACACACACCTCTCCGTCGTTCCGGCAGCTTTTGCGAGATGATCTTTAACCTCCGTAGCGTCCCTATGACACTTTATCCGTATTCGATCCTCCCGCATTTTAGATTTGGGGTAGTGGATAACTAGTGGAGATTTTGCGCGCGCGTTTACACCAGCCCCGGTGACAGTGATGGCAGCATTAAAAGAGAAACGCTATTGGGAATGGCAGCCGAGATTGAGGAGTGATAGGAGAAGGAGTTATGATATAATTTAGAGGATTCTCGCAGGAGTGAAAGTGGTGCGTTATCATCTGATTTTTCAGTGATGGCGAACACTGCGGTTTATCCATCTTCCGACTGGGGAGAAATATTGGGTCGTATTTTTCGTCCCTGATCACATTTTGAAACGGAGAAGTTGGGGTTTTTACAAGCCACCATGGTGGAGCAAATGTAAAAGGAGCAAAATTTCCCTTCAAATGGTCAATTTTTGTCATAAATCAGCCTTGGAACACAGTTTATTACGTTTGAACCTATCTTTAGGAAAAGAATCACTTTTTTTCGCTTATGGACCGCCCATTGAAAAGCAAATGGGTCCCCGAAGGCCTCTGCTATTGCCTTTGCGATGTCTGTACCCATCTCGAAAGATATCTCTGTAATGCCAGTTGCATCACAGTCTTCCCTCCCCCCAAGCTCATCATAAACCCTGAAGCAATGGAACTGCAGAATATGTCTCGACACCAAACACCTCTGTGGAAACTATCAAGCACGTGACTACCACAAAAGATCACTATTAATACACTAGCTGCCAAAATATAAGAGCACATAGATATTCATAGGTCTCAACTTTCTGCAACGATACAAGGGTGAACTCCTATCATCATGTATCTCTTTAGGGCAGTGGTGGTTCTTCTTATGGGTTTGTCGTACCACGTGACACACGTCACAGTCCCTTCTATTTGTCTACGACGGAAGACGTGCGTAAAAAAAAACTGCTGCATTCTCTAATAATTGGTGTTGCCCTCGTCTCGGGGAAAGACATTGGACGTGATTAGCGTTACCGTGGCAACGGACTGATTCATTGCACTAGTAGGTAATAAAGTATTCAAATGTTTGCATTCCACAGACATTAATCGTAAATTGTTGACAACCACCTCCACCTGTGTATTAATGCTACATGTGCTGCCGCCTAGTGGTACCTTTTCCATTCGAACTGGATGCGATATTGGCAAATGATAATAAGATGCTTTTATCTTATAATAAGCTCTGTTAAGATGGCGGGGCCCTTAAAATGAGGGTCTCTCTACCTGCTACACCAATGGTTCTGTTTAGTAACCTATCCTGTACGTCAAATAAAATACCCAAATTTCATAAACGAATATTAAAAAAAATAAAAATTAATTGGTGGCACATTATTTTTACCACGACTGTACACACGCCAACAATAATTGCGTAGAAGTAGAAATTTCGGTGGACGGTCATTAAGAAAGTAACGGCGAGGGAGAAAGAAACAGTGGAGCACCAAAATGCACCCAAGGGGTGTGGGTTTATCATCCGCGTTTTTCATTTCCAGAAAGGGGGAGGAAGTGCATGTATACATTACGAGGGTCCTCCCCTTCGTTTCAACAAGCAATATGAAAAGACTTGTAGTCAGGTTGTCAACTAACGCTCTCTCTCTCTCTCTCTCTCTCTCTCTCTCCCCTCACTGGGTTTTCTCCCCGAACTACACACACCGACTGGTTCGTATTTCCGGTCTTCTGTTACTGGGCGTCCCCCCCCTTGATTTTTTTGTCGACTAACAATCTCCTATTGTTGCTACAATCACCCGTTACGAGGTTATTTCAATTTCCGCCAAAACGAGGGACCGTATAAATATTGAATTAAGCATAAACGTAGCAGCAGTAGCAGCCATTGGTGCGCATGCGTATTTCATTTCGACTTGATTGTTCTCTTCAGCAAAGTCTTGTAAACATTTAAATTGAAATCTATCCGTTTCTAAGCTCTTAAAACGTATGTTAGCGAACAAATGATCACTGAAGAGGTTATAAGTGGCGAAACTGCAGATCCATTTTCGTATTCGAATCGTCCGTTTTTAAACACCTAAAAATCGCGAATCGGAGGGGGTGTGTTTACAAACGTAAACATTTTAGAGGTCACAAAAGGGCATTAGGTACAGTGCTGGGTGTCGCCCGGGTTATTATCCCTCCCCGCGTGCCCTTTAAGAACGAGGGATAAGACCTCCAATTGCCCGTAACCGAGAGTCGCCAGATCAGCGGATCATAACCGCCAAAAAAGGTCACGTGATTGATTCCCGCTCGGGAAAAAAAAAAAGAAGGCAAAATTTATTAGCCTGCAAAGTATGCGGACCCTCTGACTTTACAGGAGGGGGCCCCCTGGAAATGCGCGCGCTACCGTGTCTTGAAAATTTTTCGGGCGTACAAAGAATTTTGATAGAAATTCAGACGCTAGCGAAGGGTCGGCCCCGTAGATGGAGTACCGCGTGTGTGCGCGCGCGCGTGTATATGTCACGATCACGTGACAGCTCCTAGAAGTGTTTTTTTTTTTTTGGCACTTAACGAACCATTTCCGCCAATCCTCCAGTCAGCCTTAGAACCGTTGCAAATTGTAAGATTAGAAGGAAATAAAAGAAAGAGAGAAAGAAAAAAAAATAATAAATACAAAAAGGCCATCGATACAAGTCGCCACTGTCACCCTCTTGCGACCAAGGTCATTTACTCAATGCGTGTACCTTAGTTCCTGGGCGGAGCTCATATTTCGCAAAATCACAAAGCGCCCTCTACAGCATAAAAAGAAAAAGTCTTAACACATGCAAGAACACGAAAGAAGATATTAGAAACAAATCCCATTACTCACGCTCGCTCTCCAGGAACAATAGATTAATCCAATCCGAATACGAAAATATATCTGCAGTTTCGGACACTTATATCCTCTTCAGTGAGAAGAGAAATCCTTAAAAGGTTAAAATCCCTCTTTTGAACCAAAAAAATAATAAAAAAAATATATATGTATGTAATTGTTTTCGATATTGATTTGTTTGTTGTTAAAATAAAGCGTAATTCATCGCGGGGCCCTTCACCCACCTTCGTTCAACCGTATCTGTGTACCTCCACATCAAAATCATTGACCTAAATTGAATGGCGTTCCTTCCTATGACATAAACATTATTTACTTTATGGAAAAACGCAGAAAAAAAAAAAGCGACCGTTTGATTGTTTATTCACCCCCAATGCCCTTCTACCCCCTGTGGAATCTTCTAAAGTTAATAAAATATAGTTTGAACATCGAGGCCAAAAGAATTTTTCCATTTCCATAACAATGCGAGTGGAAATCAACACGAACGCGCACACCGAGCACAACAATGGAAGCACGTGATCAGAACCATTGTTGGCCACTTATTCCGACCATTTAAACACCTATAAATTCAACAGTACAAAACATTGACTTCTGTTAGGCTACAGATCACTGTTCAATAGCGATTTTTTTCATTCTTTCTTTCTTTCTTTCGCTCTTGCGTGCTTCTAATCTGTAAGCCGGGCAGACTGCCTGCAAACGCCAATTGTCATCGGAGCAGTTGACCTCGAATTCAGACAATGCAACCGGTCAGACCCGTGTCCACGATGCGATACAAAAACCCGCACAAAGGGATTTCCTGTGTTTTGTCGAGTTGGTGGTGGTGATGTGGTGGAGGAAGGGGGGAAAATATGGCTCCTTATTAGTAATGCGATTTGGGTGATTTTAAATACGAAACTAGAGCTCGAAAGAGCAATAATTGTGGCTCAGCCTAATTGTGAACACAGTCGACGCGGTTGAAATAGTTTGGATTGGCAACCCCTCCCCCTCCCCTCAACCAAAATGCTTCATTCACCATCATTTAGTCCGTGTCTTTAAACCGATAATCCTATACTCATCCAAAGCGCCACCTAACGATATACAGACAAATTAAAAGGTAACATAAATGTGGTTATGATTGAATATGAAAATAAATATAAATTATTTATACACGCGGTTTAAAGGCGCTTACAATATAGAGGGAATACACGAATCATCACCGAATTTAGCAGTCCCGCGAGTTCGAACCATGGTCACTGAAAGCGCTTCACGATTCCAATTTTCACCATTACATTGAAATTGAAGGAAAAAATACGAAACAAATTTGAAAATTAGAAAAAAATATTTTTGAAAAACATGAAAAATTTAGAAAATTCAAAAATTGGAAAAATCAAAATAGTTGAAAAATTTTAGAAAAACGGAAAGGTTCGAAACAATTTAGAAAAACCAAGACTTGAAAATAAAAGATTCGAAAAATTTTAGAAAAACCGAAATTTTTGAAACTTTTTTAAAGTAGGAAATTTATAGAATTTAAAATCGATCATTTTCAAATATTATTTTAGAAGTAATGAATGAGATTTTTATTAAAAAATAATAATAATTAAAAATATAATTTAATAAAATTATAATAAAATATATATTTTATAATTTTAAAAGAAACAAATTATCTAATGAAAAAATTGAAAACAGGACTGCAAAAAATAATGAAACGTTCAGAAAAAATCGAATACAAAAAGTTTGACATTTAAAAATTTGGAAACTAACATTTTTAAGAAAAATTGAAAAAAAAACTACAATTTAAGAAAAATTGAAAACCAACAATTTTTAAGAAAAATTGAAATAAAACCAAGCTAGAATTTTTTTTAAAAATTAAAAGTAAGCTAAAATTTAAAAGTAATAAAAAAATTTAGAAATAATTTTAGAAAATTTACAACAATAGCATTTTTTAAATATGGGTATGAAAAAAGTTATAAAAAATTTCTAAATATGATTCCAGAAAAATTGATAAAATATTGAATACAAAAAATTTTAATAACAAAAGAAACAGAAATGTGAAAAAATATTTCCTTTAGTAAAAAAATCTGTAAATTTCTAAAAAGCAAAAGAATCGAAATAATATTTTTAATTCGAAACAAAAACTTATAGAATTTCATAAATAGCAAAAAAGTGTAGAACAATTAGGAAAAAAGGAACAAGTAGAAAAAAATAAAAAAAATTAAATATTAAGTAGAGAAATAAATATTTTAAAACTTAAAGAACAGTTCTTAAAAATTAAAAAAGAAAATTTTTTTTAAAAATTAAAACGTTTTAATATTCAAATAATAAATTTCAGAAAGTACAAAAATAGCACAATTGGAAACAAAAAGAAAGTTAAAAATCGCATAAATTAAAAAAAAAAATTGGGAAAATCGAAAAAAAGTTGGAAAACAGGGACTGTTTTAATCGAGAATTTTTTGTGTAAAATTTCTAAAAAAAAGCGAAAACATTTTTTTTAAATATTTTTATTTTTAAGTATGAACAAAAGAAAAAAATTACCAACTGCGAAAACGAAAAGAGGAAAAATAAAATAAATGCAAAATTAAATTGAATTTTTTAAAATTTACAGAAAATTAGAAAAATTTCACAAATTCAATCACAGGTAGGGTAAGGCAGGTGGGGCATGCGTCCCGAATGCCAAATTTGGAGAGCGCCGTTTTCATGGTTAAAAAATGGAAAAATTCGAATTTTTCATTTATCAAGGGCGCCATTTTTTTATTAGCCCTGGGCACCATAAACCCTAGTTATGTTTCTATTTAAAAATGTCATATTTTTAGAAAATCTCACAAAAACTGCCGGAATTTTAAAAAATATATATTACTGTATTTTCTTTTTCACACCCACATGACTTTCACATTTCCTCCGATAGGTGGCTCCCTATCACCTTCTTTCGATTGTCAATGGGAGGGGAACTTCCATTTACTAACGAATTGTTTTTAATAGGCCACTTGGTCATTAGATATGCGCGTTACAGTTTCTATATATATCTTGACGACCGGGGGGAAGAAACTGGGGCTTCTTCCGCTTCTTAAAATAAACAGCGACATCTGGTTTACGCTAAAGAGAGAGAGAAAAGCTGAAAACTGTCAAAGGTAAGCCAAGCGGCAAAGGAGCAAGAACAGATTCATTCATTAGCATGTTGTGTTTGCCACCGTTTACAGAGCTCGGTACAAATAAGACACGCCGGCCGGCCCCAACGTACGTGCACCCGCGGCGGGATAATCATAATAAACACCAAATGATAATTGGTTTCTCATTCCAATTAAGGATCAAGTGATGGACAGAAGAGTGCAAGTGAGGGCGCCTAAAAACATCGACTTAATGGGCCACATTGGCGAAGTTAAACGCGGGTCACAGTTAATAATTTTTGCCAGTGGCCCTTAACTGGTGTCTGAGCGCCGTTTCCCGCCAAAATAATTCCGCCATTCGCTCCATCATAAGTATTAAATCTCGCGCAGTTACGCGGAGATTTAATATTTCTATAATTTAAATAAATCCCGCGCTAATTGCAATATTCAAGAAAACGCGTTCGCAATTAAGATTAATAAGGGGCCCATTGAAACGCGGGCTTTCTTCTCCGGTGTCGAAGGTCACGCGGTTGTCTTCTGATCTCAGTTAAATAAATTATCTAAAATAGGCTTCTGTTCAAATCATAACCATAAATTTATAAAAATACACTAAGCGCCGCCTGGTGATAAAATTAGGAAATACATTTTGTGTACTGTCCATATTTTGTTTCCATAATGTTTATCCATTTTATTAAAATGAAATTATCGACCATAGTCTTGAAATATTAATGCTGCCAGTGCCACCTGTCGGCAGTATTTTTGCCGGATTAAAATACATTTTTCAAATTTTCCCAAAATGGCCCCGTTGTAAATCGCGAAAAAAAAAAAAAAAAAAAACCATGATTATTGTACCACCTCGTTTGCGATGCCTGACGCCAGGTGTAGTTCCCGGCGTGGGTAGATTTAAAGGCCTGCTAACCTCTAGCCAAACAGTTAATGGGAGGAAATATTTCCCGTCACGTCTGCAAACGTGTTGTGTATGTTTGTGTGTATGCACGCACGCACACACAAACTGGCATACCGAATGCGGGCCATTACTGTAACACAAGTGTCATGCGCATGTTTGCGGTATCTTCATTGTTCGGTGTAATGCCGAGTGTAGCTTACATTTTGCCCTCGGGCTTTCCACGAGGTCTTTAAGCGTCATCCATATTCATGCATCGCGGATGGGTTGCACAAATGTCTTCTTCCGAGGCAGACGAAAAAAAACGCAACAATAAAAATAAGAGCAGAAGAAAAAAGTGGGGACCGGCAAATGACTCTCTCGACATGTCTTTGTGTGCAAATGTATCCTCCGACCGTAGCATTAGAGGTTTCACCGGTTGACCTTGGTTGCAGAAGACACAAAACTATCGTAGATGTGGTCGACGGAAAAGCAAACACCGTAGCGTCCTCACGCGCAACGCATTCCTCCTTTCGGAAAGAAAACCCAAACAAAGTGAAGGAGGCGCACTTCAGAAAATACTGTCGTAATCAGTTGAAAAACCGACTAGGCGCACGCGCACAAAATGGACACGTGTTTTGACGTTTGATTATCAGCATTCCTCCTCCTTCCCTCCCCAACCCCAACTTCTGCCAAAAGAAAAAAAAAATAAATTTATCTAAATATTTCTACACTAATTAAAGAAATAAGCGCATTGTTGCCACAGTCCCGATTGAACTTGATCACGTGATGTATCGCGATTCATTGTTAAGCCGGCGATCGCGTTGCCAATAATTGACTGTGGCTGTCACTTTGCCAACAGACGAACACAGCATCCATTGTTTGATAGTGAGATTTCTTTGCTATCGCCAAACGAAAAAAAAAAAAAGGATTGTTACACGGCGCCACTTGCCATTACCATAGCAACCAGAATGCGGAAAAATAAATGTTTTCCCATTTCCCGGAAAATTCTTCCGTATGATTGTTATCTTCAGTATAATCCGCATATTATCGTATGCGTCTCTTTATCCGCGTTATCTCTCTCTCTCTCTTTCTCTCCATCTATCTATTATTTATACGATTTATCTTTTTCATTCAGTCTTTTACAATTATTACGTTTACAGTTAACAATCGAACACAATGTCTGCAGTTTCGGTACGATGCATCGTCTGACGCATCTGACAGGGAAAGAGTATGACGTAACAATGTGGTTAGTGTGATGTAACAATAAACAATGGTTGACCACCAAGAAAGGAAGCTCTGTCTGCTGCCATTGACTTACGGTTATGTTTGTTAGGTAAGGATATTGTTAAATGATACGTATTCGTGTACGTCATGCTTACGTCATCTGCTCTTGTCCTCAATGATGGACTGTTATGATTGATTGGTAAATCGATTTTAATCGATTATTAACCAATCACAAAGTAAGATTTATGTGATTTTAATCTATTATTATTTATTATCTTAGAAAAATATTAAAAATTCAATCTAGAAAATTTTAAAAAATATATAAAATATTGGGAAAAAATCGTAAAAATTTTAAAAAATTGCGAAAAAAAATTACAATATTTTCCAGATTTTATTTTTTCGTTTCCGATTTTTTTTTTCTGAAAATTTTCTCCCCAATATTCGTTCGTTTATCTTAATATGGGTTACTCAGATAACGTGGACTGTATACACTGCATGGCCAAAAGTTATGTGAGCATAATTTTAAAAATCGATTTATAAAACATCTCTGTAAATAATAAATTAATTAACTTTGGATTCTTTTGGTTCATTTTATCGCACGACACTGACCCCCGTAATCACGTGATCATTAGCATTCGAAGGAAAAGCGAGTGATTTCAACTGTCAATGTTTGGTGTTCCCTGAATTTTGTTGTGGCAGTGCGCATGACAAGAATTTTTTTATCCTGACCGCCGATTCCGTTATTTGTTCAGGGCATCCACGAAGAAAAGAAGAGAGTGTGCCGTAAATCTTCAACCTTTGCCGATGACCCTCGCCGGGGTTATGTAAAACAACGGGTCTGCATCGAGCTGACACTAAAAGAGAGGGAGGAGTCTGAGTAGCGCGCTCTGCACAAAGAACTTTTTTTTTGCGCGTTCGCCGGGGTATTGAACTTCTGACTAGCACCTGACCTAGCGGCAGATAGCGGACGGACGGCGGTCGAAGTGGGGTGGAGAACGAGAGCGACTGAGCGAGGCGAGCCCTCGAACTCCGCCTGGAGCATTCTTAGGAGAAGTCTCTCCCGCCGTGAAATGTATTTAACAAGCTCGAAACTTGCCAAATTTCGATAAAAAAGCGGACTTGGCTTCTCTCGTCCTTAAAACCGTAACGAGGAAAGACGCCCTCTGGCGACGCAGATTTCTGATGACACCGGAGTTTTTTTCTTTCGAGTGTGGCTGCGATATTTGATGCTGATGCGGATAAATACCAAATAAAGGTGCGCAACACCCTCCTCTGAATCGTTTTAGCGCTACCGAGTCCAACCCGGTTTTCGGGGCAGTTTGTGTATAAAAATGCGCCACGTGATTAAATTCGCATCTTCTGTTAACATTTTAATGGGCTCTTTAAGGGCACGATCCAAATTTGCTGGAAAAAGTGCTCCTACGAGATCTACTAATGAAATCTGGAACGCTTCGTGCGCCTTCCTCCTTCAGGAGTAAATAAATTTCTACAAAATTTGCTAGTGATAAGCGCCTACAAAGAAAGAAATGCTGATCTCCCGCCAAATCTATTAATCCTCTCTCCTACAAATATTGTTGATAGGGTTCTTAAAAGATGCTCTCCTACGAAATCCATTAACCTGTTCTCCTAGGATATGTGTCCGTGTTATTCGCCTACAGAATCTGTTGTTCAGAGGTTCTTAAATGACGTGCGCTCCTAAAAAATCCACTAACTTTTCGCGAAATCTAATAACTCCTATGTATTAATCCAGTTCTACGATATTTGGTATATACGGTTCTCCTAAGAAATCTATTAATCGTGTTAGGATATCTATAAAATGCTATTCCCTACGAAATCTGTTAATCCTGCTTCCGTACGATGTGTATTTTAGGCTGTTCTCCTATAAAATGTATTGTTCTTAAATGATGAGCTTCTACAAACTATGGAACAGGATCAATGTATTGATCCTGTTCTCCTACGGAATGTATTGTGGATAGGGTTCTTAATGATG
The DNA here is from genome assembly GCF_048544385.1 of Mastigoproctus giganteus. Lineage (NCBI taxonomy): Eukaryota > Metazoa > Arthropoda > Arachnida > Uropygi > Thelyphonidae > Mastigoproctus > Mastigoproctus giganteus. The sequence goes on along the minus strand of NC_143577.1, from coordinate 244,641,691 downwards.
TGCTCCTATGAAATCTACTGAAGCTGCTCTCTCCTACGAAATCCATTAACCCGTTCTCCTAGGGTGTGTGTGTTAATATCATTCGCCTACAAAATCTAGTGTTCCGAGTTGTAAATCTATTGTTCAAAATATATCATTAAATGACGGCAGCTCCTACAAAACCCAGTAATGTTCTTCGAAATCTAATATCTATATTCTCCTACGAAACACATTTCTTGTTATTATTATTATTATAAAATCATGTTTTGTTGCACTATGGTTCACCCCCGAACAGCCTTCAGTTAGGGCTATTCTACTTAAAATAGTGATCCTGCTCTCCTACGCTATTTGGTAAATACTGTTCTCCTTAGAAATCGATTAATCCTGTTTTCCGAGGATATCTCTTAAATGCTATTTCCTACGAATTAATCCTGTTTTCATTGAATGTTGATGCTATTCTCCTATAAAATGTATCGATACGTTCTTAAATTATGAGCTCCTACAAAATATTAGGCCTGACAGCCCAGTGGTGAGGAGCCTGAGTGCATAGCACGTGTTCCTTGAGTGGACCGGGGTTCAAGCCCGTGACTACTAAATACGATTAAATATTTGTATTGACAATTTATTGTAAACTCTACTGACTTGGATGTCGTGCCGGAGTATAAACAGAAAATTTATTTATTTATGGCAATGCTGCTCTCACCCTACGAAATGTAATTTCATGTTCTTCTAAGTGTATTAAGCCTGTTATACTAAATGCAGGAATCCTGTTCTACTAAATGTATTAATCCTGTTCTCCTGCTAAATTTATTAATACCGTTCTCCTACTGAATGTATTAATCCTTTTAATACTAAAAAAATATTAATACTGAAAAATGTTAATTACAAAAAAAACTCCTCCTAAATATATTGCTAATTCTGATCTCCTATTAAGTGCATTAATATTGTTCTTCTACTGAATGCATTAGTAATGTTCTCCTACTGAATGTATTAGTGCTGCACTCCTACTAACACAAGATTAATGATACATAAAATGTATTATTAATCCTGTTCTCCTACTAAATGTATGAGTCCTGTTCTCCTACTAACACACAATTAATAATACATTAAATGTATTAATAGTCCTGTACTCCTACTCAATGTATTAGTCCTGTTCTCCGACCAACTGCATTAGTCGTGTTCTCCTACTAAATCTATATGTCGTGTTCTCCTACTAACACAGGATTATAATACATTAAATGTATTATTAATCATGTTCTCCTACTCACTGTATTAGTCCAGTTCTCCTACTAAATGCGCCGACCGGGTTAGCCGAGTGGGTAAAGTACCTGCCCGGCAACCCAAAGGTCGCGGGTTCGATTCCCGCCTCGGCCTTGGATCAAAGTACTGCAAAAAAAACCTTGGGAGGTGCAATATGGCCACAGAAGCCGATGCGCCAACAACTACCAAATCAAAAAAAAAAAAAATCCTACTAAATGCATTAATTCTGTTCTCCTACCAACATCATTAGTCGTGTTCTCCTACTAAATCCATATGTCGTGTTCTCCTACTACCACAAGATTATAATACATTAAATGTATTATTAATCCTGTTCTCCTACTAAATGCATTAATCCTGTTCTCCTACTAAATGCATTAATCCTGTTCTCCTACTAAATGCATTAATCCTGTTCTCCTACTAAATGCATTAATCCTGTTCTCCTACTGACACAATTAAATGTATTAATAATCCTGTTCTACCTACTAACTGTATTAGTCCTATTCTCTTACTAAATGTATGAGTCCTGTTCTCCTACTAACACAAGATTAATAATACATTAAATGTATTGTTAATCCTGCTCTCCTACTAAATGTATTATTAATCCAGTCTCCTACTAAATGTATTAGTCCTGTTCTCCTACTAAATGTATTAATCCTGTGCTCCTACTAACACAGGATTAATAATACATTAAATGTATTATTAATCCTGTGCTCCGATTAAATGAATTAATCATGACCTTCTACTAAACGCATTAATCCTGTTCTCCTACTAAATCTATTGTGTTCTCTTGAGATGTCTCAAATGCTATTTTTCTACAAAAATTTGTTGCTGATAAGTTTTTAAAATGCTACTGATGCTCTCCTACAAAATCTATTTATTAATGATGCTCTCCTATGAAAGCTATTCACGCGTCACTTCTAATTGAAATTGACCATTTTAAAGTGGGCATTGCAATGACGAATGTTTGTTTTCTCTTGCAGATGGTTACTAGAACAAAGAAAGTATTTGTGGGGGGTCTGTCCGCACCTACAACCTTAGAAGATGTAAAAAATTACTTCCAACAGTTTGGCCGGGTAAGTATTTTTGAATCTCTATTCTCTCGTCTGCCACCACCATCTCCTAACAAACTCCGAAAATCGAACGATGGGTTAAACGAGGGACCAAACATCCCTTCCCTTAATTAGCGCAAATCTAAAACTGTCGATCGCGATCTACCGGAGGATCGCGATCGACAACTGGGTGAATATCAATCAAGGTGGAAGTTCTTAGGGGTTTACGGCACGAGCCCCCAATAACTAGGGGGAGGGGTATTATGATATAAGATGAAATCCTCTGCTGCTGTGCAAAGATTATTAAAAGATAAGAAAAAGGCGTTTTATTTCTTCCACGAGATAATAAGATACGAACTTCTCGGTAGTTAATAAACATACCTCCGGATTGTGCATATGCGCTCCTACAGATAACTCGAGCAGCTAAGAAAATTAGCCGCACAGCACCCTGACAGCGCCTTACAAAGAGACAGCCGACTGTTAAATCACCAAACATGCGCAGAATGTAATTTTGCGGCGAAAATAATTATATCGGGCACAAAGCCCCAAAAATGTTCAGCTAGGTGATAATAGTCAACTTTGAAAAATCAGTATCGCGAAACACAACGTTAACTCAACGAGCAATTAACACCTTGTATAACTTTTAATATCTTAAACCGCACGCCTTTCAAAAAAAATGGGAACAAAACTGGCGCTTGATATTAATGTGTTACCGCGGAAAGGGGGGGAGAGAGAAAGAGAAAAAAAAAGTGCGAAAGAAAAGCCGTAATTTCCACGCAGACTATAAAATGTATACCCTTGGGTAATGATAAACTAGGGTTGCTGATAAGCAGGCAGTGGGGGGAGGGGAGAGTGAAGGAAAAAAAAAGCGGTTTAGAATTAGAAAAGCAAACAATAGGTTTTAATCTTCAGAGTGCAAACAACAGTGGGGAGAATCTGGCATCGAGGCTATATATTTAATGGTTCCCGAACATCTTTTGTACTTGGTCGGAAAATGCAAGAGCGCATGCGCCGTCTGTCCCGCTCTCTTACTCCTCCTCCTCCTCCTCTTCCTCCCTCATGGACCGTGTGCGGTTCGTTGGGCTCGCCAGACGGCACTTTGGAAAGTTGTCTTCTGAGATTTTTTTCCCGCCTTCTGACATCGAAGAAAACCACGTGATCGAATTTTGTTTCGTCTGCTGTAAAGTGTAAACTTTAATTATCGTTATTAGGGGATCTTTTAGGTGGATATTTTATAGGAGTTTAACTGGAAGTTTTGGAAACTGGATTTGAGTTCGAACACGGGTCCAGTCTTTTGGTCCTGGATCCAATTTGAGCATCGGTTGAGGGAGGTCAAGAAAAAGCTTTAAATCTTCCGTTTTTATTATCGATCCTTACACGAATCCCGGCAACTGGAATATCTCCTTAAAGGGCGTTGTCAATTTCGGGAGTGTAATTATTAATGATCCATCCACTTCGACAATGTCCAACACCTGAACATCTCATTACTGCCATCTACGGGCGGCGTTCGTTACTACAAAGGAGAAAATAATCTGCGGTCGCCTATATTTTCAGCTTGGCGTCCATCTTGGCCAATCGGATGGTTGTTCTTCTGTTCATTAGCGCACCAAAAGACCACATGAGCGTCCACCGAGGAGATAAATCGCTCCACAGCGGATCTCCATTACTCTGATGAGTTTACTGTTTAACGGACGCAATACGAGCGTACGGACGGGGGTCAACCCATGGATTACGATTTATCGCGGTGTCTTCTAAATGGTGATGTATGTCTTTCCCCCCACCCCTTTACGGGTCTCCCACATGATGCTTCTGCCAGCCACTCGTAATGCCATTCGAGAAGAGAGACTTCACCGTCTCGCGCTCCTCAGCCACACCCTGCCACTACCACGAACGTGGCAAAGACGCCTGAATGGGTTATGAGGATATTTATGGAGATGTGTCTGCCAGTGAGAGTAGTTCGGAACGTGACTAACCTCCCTCGAATACTCAGCAGATGACAGAAGTATTCAGCCAAATGAAACCATTCGAATCTTAGGGATGGTCCAATACTTTTGTTAAGGGCGTATACGTAGATTTTTATATAAACCATTTCTGGTGCTTTTGTAGAGTTCAGTTGTTTTGAAATAGGTGGAAATAAATTCAGTTTTCAAATCTCTCTGTCCAATGTTTTGTTTGTCCAATCTTCGGGAGATTTATCGAAGGATGAAGTAAGTTTGGTTGGAGATCTTCCCCATAGATCATCCATTACAGAATTGGTGATCGTTAATCCGTTTTGGAATTTTGTAAACTGGACCATCAGGATTAATAGAGGTGGAAGATTCGGACAATATCTTTGGAAATGGAGATCATTGAGATTGGATCCAAGACCACGTAGTTTTGTGGTCTTGGATGCAATGAATGAAGATGCTCTTAGGAGGTGTAGATCTCTTTGCAGATAAGTTTCTTGTATTTCTCTGACCAATCATGATGCATTGGGGTTGAAGTTCAAAGCGACTTGAAGATGGTGTGATGGAAATAAGACGTTAATCAATGACAAAGTGTGAACCCGGAAGTCTTCAGAAGCATCGGTTCGAGTCAGTAACGACCGGATAGAAGGATGAGAAAAGATCCAAACCACAGGGGGCTGTAGTTGCTCTGAGCAGACCAAAAAGAAAAGATTGCCCCATTTGGGGAGTTGAAGTGTACGGTAGTGATTGTGTCTTTGGACGAGGGTTGCCTGCATAAGTGGTTGTTTCGCCTTTATTGGAACCCGTCAGAGGAAGTGGATTTGTCTAAAACGAAATGTTTGGTCAGTGACAATGGGGTTACTGGCAGCTCAGATGTTTCGCGTGTGTTGTTATTGGGGATTTGCGCTGCGTTTGCTCCCTCTCCCCTCATCCGATGTCCCTCCCTGCATTTCAGAATGGCAGAACGGTTAACGGGATGAAGAAAATTCGTCCCTTTTTGTGTAATTCTTGAAATCGACAAGAGAATGTCGTCTGGAATTTTCACAGTGGGTGGGCCAAAAACGAGAACATTAGGGAAAGACCCACGTGTGAGATGATATTCTGTTAATATCTGTCAGCCCAGACGAGCCTTTCAAGTAACGCCTGCTACTGCCGCCATCTTGAATTGGTGCTCTGCGTGTACTCTGGCAGGCTGTGGATCCTCCCCAATGACGTCAGAAAACAACGAATGATGGACATTTTGGGATCTCTCTCTCTCTCTCTCTCTCTCTCTCTCTCTCTCTCTCTCTCTCTCTGTCTTTGTTTCCTTCTGTAATTTGCCTATTGCTGTTCTGTTTTTTAGTTCTCTCTTTTCCTCCTTTCTCTTTCAATTATTTTCTTTGTCTTTTTCTCTTGGATGTTTCATTTTTCTCTCTTTCTATTTTCCTTCTTCCTTCTCTCCTTTTTTTTTTCTCTCTCTCTCTCTTTCAGTCACTCTTTCGGTTTTTCTTTCTCTTTCTTCTGTTTTTTCTGTCTTCCGTTTTGTTTGGCCGTTCTGTATTTTATTCTACTACCTTCTGTCTTCTCTCTCTCTCTCTCTCTTTGTCTTTTTCTTTCAGCCTTTCTCTTTTGCTTTTTTGTCATTCTCTCTTTCCTTTTCGTCTCGCCTCCTCATTCTCATGCTGGATTTCTCTTTCTCTCTGTCTTTTGCGCCTTTCTTTAGTTTTCTCGTTCTCTTTTCCTCTTTCTCTATCTCGCTTTCCCTCTTCAGCCTCTTCCTTTTTCGTTCACACTCTCTTTCTCTGTTTTTCTTTCTGTTTTTCCTCTATTCTATCTTTTCTCCCTCTTCCTTTCTTTCTCTCTCTCTCTCTCTCTCCGTCTATCGTTTTCTTTCTATTTATTCTCGTTTTAGTTTTGTCGGGCTCTCTCTCTCACTCTTTCGGTTTATGTTTCTTTCTGTCTTCCTCTTTTGGTTTGTCGTTTTCTCTTTTTCCTTCTCTATCTATGACTCATTTTTGCCCTTTCTCCATCTTTTGCCTCTTCCTTTTTATCATTCTCTCTTTTTCCTTCTCTTTCTCGCTTTTCACTCTATTTTTTGCCTCTTCTTTTTTGTTATACTTTCTCTCTCTCTCTCTCTTTCGCTTTCATTCTGTCTTTTGCCTTTTGTCATTGTCTCTCTCTCTCTTTATCTTTTGCATCTTCAGTTTTTGTCTTTCTTTCTCGCTCCTTTCTCTCTTTTGCCTCTTCCGTTTTGCCATTCTCTCTTTTTTCTTCTTCTCTCTTATCATTTTCCTCTTCCTGTTTTGTCGTTCTGTCATTCTTTCTCGCTTTCTTTCTTTCTATCCTTGCCTCCTTTTTTTTGTCTTTATCTCTCACTTTCTTCTCTATCTTTTACTCTTCCTTTTTATAATTCTCCCCTTTTCTTTTCTTCTCTTTCTTTTCTCTTTCTCGTTTTTTTTCTATAATTTGCTTCTTCCTTTTTGTCATTTCTTTTTCTTCTCTCTATCTTTTGTGTCTTCATTTTTTTGTCATTCTGTCTCTCTCTCTCTCTCTCTTTCGTTCTCATTTTCTCTCTATCTTTTGCCTCTTCCTTTATTTGTCATTCTTCCACTCTAGTTTTCTTTCTATCTTTTGCTTCTTCCTTTTTGTCATTCTTTTTTTTCTTCTCTCTCTTTCTCACTTTCCATCTTTTGCATCCTCATTTTTTGTCCTTCGATCTGTCTTTCTCACTTTCTCTCTATCTTTTTCACTCTTCCTTTTTATCATTCTCTCTTTTTTCTTTCTCGTTTTCTTTCTATCTTTTTCTTCTTCCTTTTTGTCATTCTTACTTTTTTCTTCTCTCTCTCTCTCTCTCTCTCTTTCCTACAAAAAAAAAAAAAACGAAGAAAGGAAAATGGCCGTGTCAAAAGAAACATAATCTGACTCTGGCGATCCGTGGCTGACCCCGCACTTCCTTTATTCGTGACCTCTTTTTTTTCCCACAATTCCGTGCCCACAACAACACGCGTTCCCGTATCAGGTTTCCCAGAGGGTAAATAGGGACTACGTCTACCATTCTGGGTGGGTCCCCGCATCTCAAGGTCACCGGGGTCACGGATGACGGGAGCGTGGCCAGGTGAGATGCAGGAGGGTGGCCGCCGCGTGATACGACAAAAACTCTTAAATTACCATCCCCCGCCATCATCCGCGGCGGGTCACTAAGCAGCCGCCAGAGGGCGCCATACAAACACGACTTCAAATTTATTCGATAAAATCGTCTCGAAGTTCTCCAAGAAGTCTTCAAGAAAAGTCTCAAAAAGATGTCATCGTTAAAGCCACGTGATTTGGAAATTTCTATTCATTGGATAATCATCCACCAGGGGTATTTTAAAAGGGAAACACCTTCCCAGTCACCATCTTGCGTGACCCGCTGATGGCTCCTGGAGGAATTATGGATGGCCAACAGTAAACAGTTCGATTTCATCGATGGAACCTTTCCAGCCCCTGCTTAACTGGGTTCCAGCTGCCCAATGACGTCATAGCAACAGTGTACTCGCTAATTGTGATCCTCTTACACGGCGTCTTGTGTTAATGAAGTTTTTAGGGGGTGATCAAGATGGGAAATGCTCCTTATCTTTCCAATAAGTGATTTGCAAAATCTATTAAGTTTCCTCTCCTTTGCCAAGATGCTTCCGATGGAAGGAGTGTCCACGCGAAATGTTAATTATTTCAGATGGAGTTTCTTTCCCTCATTAGGAGATTATTGTAGATGTGGGGTTGTCGATAAATTCATTCCGCAAACCGGGATTTAACAGCCACAACGTTGGAGAAGATTGATGGTGATTTCGAAATCACCATCCTTCTTCTCCAATCACCCATCGCTAAAATCCCTCTCCAACTGTCAGAGAAAAGACCGGTTTTGAAAACAAAATAACTTCTCGACTACTGTATTCCAATTTTCACTTTGTAAGACATTTTCTACACGCATGAGCAGTAAATTCCAAATTGGACCAATTAGAATCCACCCGGCCCTCTCAAAAGTAATTAGGCGATATCACTTATTAATGAAGCGCCATCTGGTGAAAGCTATTAGAAATAGCAACTCACAACACGGGTTCGCACCATTGAATGCGATCGAACGTAGTTAAAAAAAAAAATAGATTCGTCTATCTTCTTCGACATTGATCTCTTATCCTTGAACACAGTAACCCGGATTCGGACCATCAGTGATTTCGAAATCACTTTATTACAAATTGACATTAGAAAAATGTCGTTTATATATTCAACATTCGAACCCTGTATAAAGTTCTAATACGCATTCGAACCCTGGTTGTATAACCGCGTCGGGCTTGGCAGGTGGCGCCCCCTGGTGGAACCCCCCAGTTTTTATGGGGTTATGCATTTAAGCGTTTTAAGCTGGCGCAGAGATGATACGGAACTACTGCAGCGGATCTACATCCTGTTTAAACGGGGCCGGCGCTGGCGAACCCGCATGTCGTAACTGCCAAACGACGAGATGCAAAAGATTAAAAATTTCCGTCGAAAACAAATCCGAAGCCGCGCGGAAAGTTCCCGTATGCGGAACGAGACAACCCGCGTTCTGGTTCGTTTTCGCACAAAACTCGCTCGTAAAAGCGACTGTTGTGGAACGAATAAATCACGTGCAACCTCGCGCTCGGAATGAACGCTTAAAGTGCTTCGCAGAGGCCTTGAAGCCGTGTCTTCTTCCCGGCATGTTCGTGTGTTGTAATGAGTGCCCGACCCTGACTTAATAAAATTCATTTCCTTTGTTAACTAACAGACGTCATCAACACCTGAAATCTTGGCCCACCTTTCTCCGCTCTATCGGGGTGCATTAAAGCCAGAAGACTTCTCCCTAAGATTAAGTCCTGAGCGCATGCGTGATAGTAGAAGAAACGTATGGAGGATGAAATGGGATAACCTCTTTTGCATATCTATCCTATTTTCTTCTCTTTCAATCGCTCACAATTCTAAATATAGATTCTGTTAACTGCAGAAGAGGAAATTTCACAATTGAGTAAAATGTACGGAAGCTGAATTTGGATACGGGTGTGTGATATCCCATTTCGGCATCCGTAGATTTTTGTATGTTCATCTTTATGAGTTTGTACAAACGGATTAGGTATAAAAAATAATATTAGAGGAAAGGTATGGAGGCCCAAACGGAGCATTTCTTCTATTTTCCAATAGAAAATTTTCTTAAATGTACAGAAGCCTGTCGGGGATATCGCTTTTCCTTTTTTTATTTTTCTTGTGAGGAAATTCTCTAGTGAATGATTATTCTGAGGAGACGAATTGGAATACATAATTTAATTTTTTAAAGCTTTCATAAATATGTACATAAAAAAAACATACAGAAGCCGAAAGGGACCATATGTTTCTATACTTATGTCTTTTAGTTTAATATGTATAATTTTTTTATTTTAATTTATATAATTTTTAATTTATATTTTTAAGAATCATAAAAATTCATTTAAAATTTTTACCCAAGTATTTTTGTCTGCTAAAATATCCAGGATTAAATAACCCACCTTTGGTGAAATGTACGGAGGCTGAATTGGGCTATCATGATTATGTAGTAGGTTTGCAAATCCTCCCCCACCCTATTGTGATGAAAGTTTCTGGTGAATGCTTCTACGGAGGCCTAACTGGAGCGCACAGTTTTAATTTTTTTTCGAGCTTCTCATAAATTGGTACATAAAAACATACAGAAGCCGAAATAGGACATATGTTTCTATATTTTATTTATTGTATTTTTTTTTAAATAAAAATGTCGATTTGCTATTTTTTTCTTATTTATATTTATAAGAATGCATTTAAAATAGTAAATGTTACACTTTTGGTACGGAGGCTGAATTGTACTAACATGTTTATGTCGTAGGTTTGCAATTTTTTCCCTTATTGTGATGAAATGATCTGGCGAATGATTCTACGGAAACCGAACTGGAATACTTTAATTTTTTTTCAAGATTCTCATAAATAGCCACATAAAAACGTACAGAAGCCGTAATAGACCATATGTTTCTATACTTTATTTACTATTTTTTTTTTTTAGTTTTTCAAAATAATGTCTATTCTCCATATTTTTTTAAAAAATTTATATCTTTTAGAATCATAAGAAAGTATTTAAAAATTTTTAGGCAAACATTTCTGCCTGCTAAAATATCCAGGATAGCAAATAACCCATCTTTGATAAAATGTACGGAGGCTGAATTGGGCTAACATGTATATGTTGCAGGTTTACATTTTCCCCTCCCTATTGTGATGAAGTGTTTTGGCTGGTAAATAATGATTCTAAGGAAGGCAAACTGGAACACAAAATTTAATTTGTTTTTTGAAGCTTCTCATAAATAGGTACATAAAAGCGTACAGAAGCCGAAATAGACCATGTGGTTTATTACTGTTTTTTTTTTTAATTTATATTTTTAAGAAACATAAGAATGCACTTCTCCCTGCTAAAATTTTCAGGATAGTAAATAACCCACCTTTGGTGCAATGTACGGAGGCTGAATTGGGTAAACATGTTTATGTAGTAGGTTTGCAATTTTTTTTTTTTTTTTTTTTCCTGTTGTGATGAAATTTTCGGGTGAATGATTCTACGGAGGTCGAACAGGAACACATAATTTAATTTTTTTTTCAAACCTCATAAATAGGCACATAAAAACTTACAGAAGCCGAAATAGACCATAAGTTTCTATGCTTTATTTATTTATTTATTTATTTATTTATTATTATTTTTTTAATTTTTCAAAATAATGTTTCCCATATTTTTAAAAAAATTATATCTTTTAGAATCATAAGAATGCATTTAAAAAAATTTAAGCAAACATTTCTGTCTGCTAAAATATCCAAGATAGTGAATAACCCATCTTTGGTAAAATGTACGGAGGCTGAATTGAGCTAACATGCTTATGTTGCAGGTTTGCATTTTACTACCTATTGTGACGAAGTGTTTTGGCTGGTAAATGATGATTCTAAAGAAGGCAAACTGGAACACAAAATTTAATTTGTTTTTTGAAGCTTCTCATAAATAGGTACATGAAAGCGCACAGAAGCCGAAATAGACCATGTGGTTTCTATACTTTATTTACTGTTTTTTTTTTTGTTTTGTTTTTTTATTTAATTTATATTTTTAAGAAGCATAAGAATGCACTTCTCTCTGCTAAAATTTCCAGGATAGTAAATAACCCACCTTTGGGGAAATGTACGGAGGCTGAATTGAGCTAACATGTTTATGTAGTAGGTTTGCAATTTTTTTTTTTTTTTTGCGAAACCGAGATTCTCTTAGCCACGATTACAAAAAGAAGAAAAAGTAATTGATGCTATCAGAAGAAAAGAAAGAGAGAGAGAGGGGGGGGGGAGAACGAATTGAATGAACACCGAGATAAAAAGCCACCTCAAAGAACGCGTGGAACTTAGAAGAAAAGACACAAGATGAGTGGCTAAGCCTAGTGTGTGTGCATTTTCATTAAGAAACATTAACACGAATTTTTGCGCAGAAAAACAAAATATATCGTCTGCTCCCAAAAAAAAAAAAAGAAAGAAAAAGCGAGGCTGTTTTTCACGTGACTCCTTTGAGACACAAAAAATCGCATTAAACGTGGATAGAAACAGAAGAAAAGAAATTACGACTCCTTAAACAAATTGAGAAATCTTTCTTTAATACCAAACCTTCCCTAAAGTCTGTGAAGAGGAAATAATTTGCCACGCCACCGCGGTGTCCTTCCACCCCCCCCCCCTTTTTTTCTTCATTATTTCATCTTTTATCCTGCGCGAGCTGAGCAGAGTCACACAGAGTCGTCCATTAAGAATTTTCTACCATCAGAAGGTGAATGGAAGAGACCCTCTTCTCAACAGAACTCGCTGAAGTGCTCTTTCTTTTGCTCTGGTAACAAAATTGCTCTCCACCTACTCCCTCTAGCGGCCAAACTCGCTAAACTCATTATACACCAAAGTCCAGACAAGATTTTATGAAAACTTCCAGTTGCGTTATTGCGTGGAAGTTTATTCTGCTCCAAGATTTCCTTCCTTCCTTCTTTCCATCCGACAATTCTGTTTAAGGCTAATTACGTTACTGACGTAATTAATTAATTATATAGGCTAATTATTGGAGCCACTAGTTACCAAATCCTTAAAGAGATGAGGCAAGTCCTCTCTGCTCCTGCTGCTGTGTTCGAATAGACAGCACAGAGGGCGCTATTGTACGAGAAAGACGAGGGGGGGAGTTTGATATATTCTATCGATTGGTGGCAAGCGTAGTTCCAGAGATGTGTCAGTTGGAAGAGCAGTAGAACATGATGCATCGAAGACCTGTCTAAGGTTCTACAAGAAATGAAAACTTTGGTATGTAATTTAATGGTCAACTCGATACTGAAAGGGAAGCACAGAATTGCTTTGTGGACGGTGTCTGAAAGGAGACTATTTGCAGGGAGTTTGGTAGTTGCATTAGCATTACAAGGACACGAGCCTTCTTATTACACTGTTTAACAAAATATTAGAGAACGGTTTTCTGACTCTTCAAACAAGTCAATTAAAGTGAATTAAAATCGCCCATCTAAATAAAAAAAAAAAAAATCCGCGTTCTACAGTGTTATTAACAGAAAAATATCCTTGACACAGTCTGCACCGATACATCGGTCACCTTCGTCAACCATCTTGATCAAAATGATCCATATTTTCTGGAAATTCATTCACGATGAAGTGTATTGAGACATCCAGTTAGCTAATATTTTGGTAGGTTCGTGTAGATATGTAGATAAGCAAAAACACAGTCTACAGCGATACATTCGTCACCTTCATCCACGATAATAACACCAACTTAAAGTGATCGATTATTTTATGGAAATTCATTCACGTTGAAGCACATTGAGACCCCAAGTTCCCTAATATTTTGGTAAGTTAGTGTAGATATGTCGCTAAAAATCGTTAAGATTTGGTGATTGTCTCATTAAAAGAAACCCGGTCGACTACAGCGCCTTCTATAATTCAGTATTTTTGTCTTTCTTCCTTTGATGCCAGGCCAGATCTTACCTGCTATTAAGAGAACATCTGAAATGGCGTCTTATTTTTAAAATGAAACCCTGTCAACTTTCAAACATACTCAGCAGTTGCGTTTTAACTGACTTTTACACTATTTATCAAAATATTAGGTACGGTTTTCTGACTCGTCAAATAAAATACGTAAAAATCGCCTATCTTTATGCTAAAGCAAAAAAACGCGTCCTACAGTGTTATAAACCGAAAAATGTCCTTGACACAGTCTGCAGCGATACACTTGTCACCTTCTTCCATAATAACACCATATTGAGACAACCAGTTGGTTAATATTTTGATAGGTTAGTGTAGATATGTTGCCACGAAGTTTTTATATAAAATATAGGAGCATCAAAGGGCAGTGTTGCCAACAATCGTTTAGATTTGGCGATTGTCATTATAAGAACTTGGTCGACTACAGCGCTCTCTATAATCCAGTATTTTTTTTTTTTTTTTTTTTTAATCTTTCTTCCTTTTATGCTCTGTCTTACCTGCTATTAACAGAGAACGACTGAAATGGCGTCTTATTGTTGGTGGAGTTTTTAAACTGGAACCCTGTCGACTTACAAACGTACTCAGCAGTTCGTTTTAACTTGGCGTCGCTCACAAAATTAAATTATCATCGGGCGAATTTCCTTCTCGATGTCACCGAGATAAATTGCGCTTGATTACCTCATTTCAATGAAAATGGACAGTCATGATCCTGCTTAACATTCGTCTGTTGCAATCGTACAAGTCTGCAGAGAACCCCCCCCTTACCCCTCCCCCAACACCCACCCGAGCGATTCCGATGTGGTTTCAAACGGTATAAAGAAACATAATATCTAGAGGCATTTGCAGCTCACACACACACACACACAGAACGTCCTAATGAGGCGAACACTGGTGGCGCCACCTCTCGGAATATTTAGGTCATCAAGAACTCCCAAGGTTTTATCGTGAACACTTGGGCCTGAGAGAAAGGAGAAGCGAATCAATGATACCTTTGGGTAGTGTGGGGTCAAGAGATGACGGGCAGGTGCATTAAAACACCTGCCACATGGAAAACGGCGTAATCACCAAAGAAACCTGTAGTGTACGAGGGGTAGGTTGAAAAATCACGAACTGGCACCCAGTTTGGTGTTCTTTCTTTCTGTACACTCCACGCATGCGTGATTAGAATTTATTTTTGAAAGATTCAGGAAGAAGAAGAATTTGAAAGCAATACGACGCACAAATTATTATTTGACGCATTTAATTGTACCTTTACTTTTGTTAGGGTAGTGTATATTATAGTGCATCATTCAATTTTAAATTGCTGTAGAGTAAAGAAGAAAATTTGGCTTTTTAATAATAATTATGGGAGAATCTTTGATGGTATTGAAATAATTCAGGGCGCCATCTTTGAGAGAACAGAATTGGAAGAAATAAATAACTAAATAAAGAAAAGAAAAAAAAAAGCCTCCAGTACAAGCTGCGTTGCTGTTTTTATGAGTCTGAAAAGAGAGAAGGGAGGAGGGAAGGTTGTCCTAATGATATTCTCTATCACGCCTAATCTAAGCCATAATTGCCACAGACCCGTGCCCTGACTCATCAATAATCACAAATGAGTTCAGACCAAGGCTTTTTGCTGCGTTCGCATTTTGTTCCCTTTTTTTTTTCTCTCCCTCTATTTAGACGGCGCATAATCACTTTATAATCTTTCTATGCGTGTATGGTGGCATAAAACCGAAGAAAATATGCAAATGAGCCGACCAAATACAACTCGTGCGCGTTCTGTCTTGTACTATCCAGTAATAACCGGTGCTGTCTGTACGCTGTTTACATTATCGGCCGATAGATGGCGCTTACGCGATAAGATAAGCCAACTGCCCAATTCTTCTACGTCTGCTCTAATAAAATCAAATTCAGACGAGAACGGGAATCTTATCGAAGTCGTTGCAAGATTGTACCGATAGGTGGCGTGACCTCTAAGAAACATAATTAGAAATCACAATACTGAAAATTCTCTACTTTACTTATAGTTGCGGTTACCACCGACAGATGGCGTTACTGTCGCCAAATTAATGGATTATTAAATAATCATCGGATATTCGAAAGAACCGCCTACAGATGGCGGTGGTAAAAGTTATCTTTATTAGCACTAGCAGGCAAAAGTTTGAAATCTTAAACTCCAACAGATGGCGCTCGGATCAGTTTTTTTTTTTTTTTCCCTCTGTGGCTATCATTTCTTGTGTTGACGCGAAATGGCTTCTTCCCGACAGCCCTTGCGTCGAGAGCCCTTACCTAAGTCTGTATTAGACAAGAGTGTCTGTCCAAGTTGATGACATCGCTTAAAGAAGTATCGCCGGCCCTTACACAAAAATAAATGGCTGTACTTATGGTCATACTTTCTATTTGGCTCTGGTGTTTTATGATCTTGGAGAACGCTTCTTACATTAGAAGGTGATTGAGTTAAAGACGTAAGAAATGAGCCCTCTGCTAAAAACGAATGAAAAAAAAAAAAAAGTCTGCGTCTGTGTGGGTTAAAGGGGAGTGAGGGGGGGCCTGAATAAAATGAAAAAGACTTTTGGCCGAATGCGGTTGAAAGTGGCAGCAATATCGGAGCGTATTAAAGACTAAATGGAGATATTTGGGTTGGAGAGTTTGATCAGAAGAGGATATTGGAACACACCATGAATTTCTATTGGCTTTTGGAAGGGTTCTTCTTTTTTCCTTTTTTCTACAATAGCCCGTTATCTTAGCTATCCGATATCTCTCTCTCTCTTTCTTTTCAGGTAGTTAAATAAAGGAGGGATCGTCTTTGAAGGTAATCAGCCCCTTAGCGTGTCTTTTGGAGGCATTGATTATCAATTTATGAAGGTCTCACGAAACGTAGATACTGGCTAAGAATGAAAGGTCATAAAATACATCACCATTTTGGCTGCCATCGAATATCTGAGCTCTTCTTTTATTTGCAAACATGGCGCATACAATGCGCAGAAAAAAAAAATCGATCATACAGAAAAATTTAATTTTTTTAAAAATTTTTCATAACAACAGAAATCGATTTTTTTTTCAAATTTAGCGCAATTTGAAATCACGCACAATTAGGAAAAATCTCAATTTTGCCTAACAGAAATAGAATTTTTTCAAATTTTGCGCAATTTTAAATCACGCAAAATTAGAAAAATCTCGATTTTTGTCTATCACCAGAAATCAAATTGTTTTTTTTTCTTCAAATTTTGCGTAATTTGAATTCACACAAAATATGAAGAAATCTTAACTTTGCGTGATTTCAAATCACGCAAAATTTGGCGAAATTCGATTTCTATTGTTATATAAAATTTGAAAAAAAATCTCATTCTTTTGTTTTGCGAAGTTTTTATAAAATTACATATATCTATTACACAAAAATTAAAAGATTATTTCTGTTGTTTCACAAAAGTTTTAAATAAAACCAACTTCTATGTTTAGAAAAATTTGAAAATTATTCAAAAATTATTTATGCCGTTATGCTAATTTTGAAGAATACTTACTGTATTTCTGTTCTTACGCAAAACTGTTAAATTCTATTTCTACTGTCACACAATATTTTAAAAATCTATTTCTGCTTTAACACAAAGTTTTAAACATCCATTTTTATTATTATGCAAAATTTGAAAAAATTATTCTGTTTCAATAGAAATAGAATTACAAATAGAATCTCACAAAATTTGAAAAAAATAATTCTATTTCTATTATCTCGTAAAATTTGAAAAAATAATTCTATTTCTATTGTTACACAAAATTGTTAAAAAAACTATTTCTGCTGTCACACAACATTCGAAAAAAAATCGTTTTCCATATTTAAGCAAAATTATAAAAATCTGTTTTCCATTTTTAACTAGAATTATAAAAATATATTTTGTTACGCAAAATTTGAAAAAAATGATTCAATTTCTATTACTTGCAAAATTTGAAAATCTATTTCTATTGTTGCAAAAAATTTGAAAAATACATATATCTATTAGGCAAAAATTAAAAGAATTATTGCTGGTGTTACACAAAATTGTTAAATCTGTGTCGGATTTTAAACAAAATTATTAAAAAATTTATTTTTGCTGTCACACAACATTTGAAAAAATCTATTTCCATTTTTAAGCAAAATTTGAATCTATTTCTATTGTTACGCAACATTTGAAGAAATATTTGTTTATACTGCCACGCAACATTTGAAAACAATCTCTTTCCATTGTTTCATTAAATTTTAAAAATTACATATTTCTATTGTTACGCAATTTTTTTTAAAATCTGTACCTACTGTCGAAAAATTTTAAAAATAAATCTATTTCCATTGTTACGCTAGATTTTAAAAATGTTTGTTTCTATTGTCAGGCAAAATTTGAAAAATTATTTCTATCGTTGTGCAAAATAAAAAATATATTTATATTTCTATTGTTAACCAAAAATTGAAAAAAAATCCGTTTTCTATTTTGTTAGTTTAAAGTGAAACTAACAAAAGCATTTGATCATTCAAAATGGCTGCCCACTGAATAATTTTGATTGCATAATTTTCTCGTAATCCAACAGGCTTGCGCGAGTCTGACCAGTGCGTACAAGGGAATGCATGAACCTTTTGGTTGTTGTCATCACATCTTTCTCATTCTCTCTCTCTCTCGTGCGAACGCGGGTTTATGAGTTTTCTCAGATATAGACAAGGAAATAAATTTACAACGTGCTTATCGTGTTTTGTAACGCAGACAAGGGTGATGTAAGGATTGCAAACAGACTTCTTAGTGTTCAGTAAAGAATATAAGAACGGCTATAAACACTAGAATGATGAAATCATTCCTGTCTCTCTCTCTCTCTCTCTTAGTTTCCTGCGACACCCTTAAACGTTTCGAATCGTTTCTTAGCCACCTTCCTCAGGCATAAAATATGCATATTGCAAATTAAGTTAATATTTTCGTAAAATACTATATAAAATACTGATGAAAACTGCTAATAAAGCGCTCGAAACTTTTAAGGTCATTCTAAGGTTTTAAGCTCATTTGCAACGTGCCTTTAAATCTGATGAACGTTGGTAATAAAGCATTCGAAACGTTTGAAAGCTTAATTTTACCTATTTTTGATGCTTTTGTTTACTCATAAGTATTTTTCCGAAGGCAGGGTCTGTGTGTTCAAGGCCAGTTAGTTTCTACACGTTAGGGGAAAGGGGATCAATCCCCACGCTCGTCTTCTAAATGGATAAATTAAATTTGAGTGAAAAGATACTTATAACTTCCTCTGGTCTACGATGGGAATCGAACCCGGATTTTTCCTAACTGGTGCCAAGCTCACTATACTAACTCTCTGAGTGAGTCAGAAAATTTGAAACTTTTGCATAGTTTATACTGGATAAAGGTGCTGCTAATAAAGAACTTGAAACGTTTAAAGTATAGAAATAAATATTTTATACAATGTTGTATTGAAATATTATATACAGTATTTGAGAATGAAAATATGAATTTGAAAATTTTGCATATTTTATGCGTGATGAATATTGCTACTAATGCACTCGAAACGTATAACGGTTTATTTTGGATAAATGGGCTATGTCTCTGAAACATCAGCGAGAGACAGTTTCCCGTTTGTTAAAAATGCTAATTTTTAATAAATATAATTAAAACTGTCTATTGTGTAGGCTACATCTGTATCTGATGACGGCTGCTAATAATGCACTCGAAACGTTTACGGTATGGAATGAAATATTCGATACAGTATTATATTGAAATATTATATAATGAAAATATGCTGAATTTTGCATATTTCATACCTGATGAAAGTCGCTTCTGATGCACTCGAAACGTATAACGGTTGACTTTGAATAAACTGACTATTTTAAAAAAGAAATAGACGAGGGACCGTTTTTCGTTCTTTTAAAAATGCACATTTTTGATAAATACGATTAAAACTGTCTATTGTGTAGGATACATCTGTATCTGATGAAGGTTGCTAATAATGCGCTTGAAACGTTTATTGTAGGATATGAAATACCTGATACAGTGTTATATTGAAATATTATATAATGAAAATATGCAGAATTTTGCGTATTTTATACCTGATGAAGGTTCCTGATAATGCGCTTGAAACGTATAAAGGTTAACTTTGGATAAATAGACTATTTTTTTTTTTAAATCAGCGGTGGACGGTCTTCATTTTACAAATACACATTTTGAATCGATATAATTAAAACTGTCTGTTGTGTAGGCTCTTGGAACCGTTTTCAATGCCTTTTGTGTTACGATGCTTTACATCCTTTCTCTTTTAACGAACAATTTCAGAAGAACAAAGAGGGCGCCACTATGCATGTGTGGATGTGTTGACAAACATTCATATATTCATTTATTATCAGCCATTCCTTCCCCTCTTGGCTACAACTTCCTGGAGTGATGCAAACAGTTTTAATGTCAGAGCCGGAGAAGCGATATGGAAAATTAATGAAGCTGTTATACCAAGCAAACAGTGCTTCGTTTTCAGCTCTAAATTTTCAGCCTGAATTGCCTCATTACACCCGAGTAGAGGACAATTAACACACAATTAGTTACCTTAAAACAAACGCGAAGATCAGGGAATGTCTTCAGTTAGTCGGCATTTAATAATGGTTAGATGTAAAGAACAGAAGCCAATGGAAAAGTCAACTCGTCTTTTTTGACCTCCGAAAATTGCCCAGAAACCTAACAGGAGAAGGTGACAGATTAAAATGTTTTTAGATGCATCATCTCTCCTTCCGGAACTCGATTAATTGGTCCAGGATAATTAAGAGAGCTAATTATTCAAGAAAGATCAAACTGATGCCTCTGTTTGGTGATGGAGCCCAGAGATAGGATGTTTGCTATTCCCGGAATGCCTCTCATCGATGTTACTTAATCCGCTTTATTTTGAAGTGCCAGATTAACGGAGATTTACAACATTCTGCGCTCTGGGATTACCAGCATTGATACGATCGATGTACGCGGATAAATACTTGCAGAATCCAGAGTGGAAGTTCGTTGACTATCGTGGAATGATTTGGGGTTGCCAAGTGGGTCTAGTGACCGACGAAGAATGCAATACTCCAATCAGTTACATAAATCCGAAAGAGAAACGGTTTTACGGTTATTTTTTTTTTTTTTTAGTTAACTTGGACCTAAGCAGTCATTTGATATTCTAACAACGCCCATGACATGCAATAAAATCAAAGACTAGTTTACTTTTCTACACGTTACAGCAGAATTTACAAATACTGCTAGCTGTTGGTATTTTTGCCATACGGCAAAGCATCGTTCCCTTTTTTCTCTGTGAAATGAAAGTTTTTTTATGGTTTTCTGTATAGGAGTCATCGTGTATTGTATCTGATGGTTTAATGTACAATTTTAATAAAATCTATTTTATTTTTACTTAAAAAAATTTTAAAATTATGTTTTTATTAAAAAAAAAAGTCTTGTTCCGTGGAATAGAGTCAGTGCAATAATTATAAGCGAATATTGTCTAGTGGAGCGAATGTCACAGAGCTGTTTTGTTCCGGGTAGTCCAGATTTTGTTTTTCTTTTTTTAACGATCGACTTTTATGGCAAATAATTATTGTAGGTGCTCTTATGATTTTGCCAAGGCAGTGTACTCGAGGAACTGAGAAAAATAGGAGAAAAGAAGCGAACGAAAGTAGACAATGAAGCATGGAAAGTGAGTTGCGAGTCTTGGGGATGTTTGCGGCGAGTAATGAAAGATAAAAATGAGCCAAACAGGAAGATCCAGGTATGGAGGTATCGCAGGAGACGTACTTATCTTCGGCGATCCTCCCCACTTCCATTAAGTCTCTATGAAAACACAGTACACAGTTCATTTACCCAGTACCATTACCCCTACCCGACACTCAATCACCCCATCACTACAACACAGAGGGAGGGGAGATGTGGCATCGCACTCACGCGATCTTTCTCTCCAGAAGACACCTCCCCTGTGCATTATGTACAGAAATGGAGTCTTTCCACTTCTCACTACAAAAGAAAAAATTACTCTCTGAGCTGCTCGCTTCCCTCCTCTATTTTTATTTATTTATTTCGGAAAAAAAAAACATTTTTTTCTTCTCTGTTTTCCATTGGCTCCATGCGCAATTCGAGTCACACAAAAGCGGTCAATATTGAATTACTACCGCAGCATAACACGTCTGGGATTTGTGGGTTTACCAAGGTTACGCATGCATCTGCATACACCAGCTTAAAAGTACTCTACCTGCCGCTAGAGGGCACCACACAACCTACAATAGTACGGTCACTTCAGATCCGAAACGATAAAGTGAGAATATAGACCACTAGATGGCGCTGCACGTCTAACTAAATTGGATAATGGCAGTGATGGGCACAGTCGAATAAATCATTCGAACGATATGGGTACAATCGATATAACATTAAGGTGCAAAATTCTGCCGGTAGGTGGTGCTCCTTCTCTTTAACTTGAGCATTCGTTGAAAAATTTGGAACGGCTCCCTAGCACAAGTTCGAGTAAATGCCGACAGGTGGCGCTGAGGTCGACGGCAGTGTTAAAATGGCCCTAACTGCATACTGTAAAATAAATAAAATAAGGTAACTCCTGATGTTAGATGGCGTTAGTTTCTGCATTATACTTAGTTATCAAAGAAATGCGAAGAACCCCTAAAATATAGCCCGACTAGTCTGATAGGTTTAAGTACATAGAAAGGTGGCGCTACTATCAGCGACAGTCTTAAATTGATGGTAATTCCATACTGAGGTAAGATTTTTTAAAATAAATTAAGGAAAATTCTGGCGGTAGATGTCGTTGGTTGTTACTTTGGCAATAATTGCATTCTAAGATATTTTTTCAAAATAAAATCTGAAAAAATTAAGGCAAATTCTGCAAGTGTTATACAGTTATCACAAAAAATGTGGAAGGAACCCTATAATAGCCATGCTAGTCTGATATATTCAAGTAAACGCCAATAGATGGCATTACGTTCAATGGCAGATTAAAGGTAGTTGACAGTAGATGGCGCTAGTTTCTGAATTTTCTGAAATTTTCACAAAAATGCAGAAAGAATCCTATAATATAGCGTTATAAGTCTGACATATTCCAGTAAATGCCAATAGGCAGCGCCACGATAAGCGGCAGTGTTAAATTGGAAAAGTTTCCTTTTTTTATCTTTTAAATAATTTCTATAAAAAAAGACGTTAGGGTAAATGTTTACCAACAGATGGCCTTGGTGAGCAGTCCAGCTGTATTATTCCGCGTTAAATCAACAAAATTGTCAAAAGAAATTTATTTTGGTTCGTTTGCCGGAAATACATTTTTCAGTTTATTTCTTGTTCGAAATTTTTCTTCTCCCCGACCCCCACCCCCCCTTTTTTTTTTCCATTGTTGTTCCGATAAAATGAGATAAAGTTGATCTCGCCCGTTACAGATCTTCTTTCCAACTTTTGTGTCAGTTGTATCATCAACAATGGAGACTGCTGTCACTTTCTTAACGCCACGTGTCACTCCCACTACATCTCCTCCGCGTGCTATCTTTTTCTTTGTTGATCGTTTTCAGTAGAACTTTCCAAGGTATTGCGCAACTTGGATTTCTCATTGTTACCCATTTTCTGTTTATTTCACGAGAATGATAGCGCGAGCGAGGAAGTACGCGCGAGATTTTTCCCTCGGAAAGAAACAAACGAAAAAAAAAAAAAAAAGTAGTTAGCTGTGACATAAACAATTAAACGTACATTTTCATTGTTGTAATTACTGTTTATTTCACCAGAATCATAGCGCGAGATTTTTCCCTGGAAACTAACAAACTGCAGGTAGCTGTGACGTAAACAATGAACATTTTCGTTGTTGTAATTTCTGTTTATTTCACCCGAATCAAAGCGCGAGCGAGCACGAGATTTATCCCTCGGAAAGAAACAAACGGGGAAAAAATGTAGTTAGCTGTGACGTAAACAATGAAACGTACATTTTCATTGTTGCAATTTCTGTTTATTTCATGAGAATCATAGTGCGATTTTTCCCTTCGGAAAAATTACGTCCAAACTACCAAACAAACTAGTTTGTTTGGTAGTTTGGACGTAAACAATAAACGTTTTCATTGTTGCAATTTGTGTTTATTTCACGCGAATCATAGCGCGAGCACACGTGAGATTTTTCCCTCTGAAACAAACAAACAAAAAAAAAACTATAGTTTCATGTAGTTTCTGTGATTGTTTACGTTACAGCTAATTGTAGTTAGCTGTGACGTAAACAATCAAATGTACATTTTCATTGTTGCAATTTCTGTTTATTTCACGCGGATCATAGCGCGAGCACATGCGAGATTTTTCTCTCTCAAAGAAAAAAAGAAAATTATATATATAGTTAGCTGTGACGTAAACAATAAACATTTTCATTGTTGCAATTTCTGTTTATTTCACGCAATCATATCGCGAGCACACGTGAGATTTTTCCCTCTGAAAGAAACAAACGAAAATAAAACTAGTTTCACGTAGTTTCTGTGATTGTTTACGTCAGATTTTTAAACGCGAGATTTTTCCCTCTGAAAGAAAAAAAAATGTAGTTAGCTGTGACGTAAACAATGAACATTTTCGTTGTTCTAATTTCTGTTTATTTTACGTGAATGATAGCGCGGGTGCGCAAAATTTTTCTCTCGGAAAGAAACAAATGAAAAAAAAAAAAAAAAACTAGTTAGCTGTGACGTAAACAATGAAACACATTTTCATTGTTGCCATCTCTGTTTAGTTCACGCGAATCATAGCGCAAGATTTTACCCTCGGAATCTAACAAACAAACTGTAGTTAGCTGTGACGTAAACAACAAACATATTCGTTGTTGTAATTTCTGTTTATTTTACGCGAATTCAAAGCGCAAGGGAGCACGCTCGAGATTTTTCCCTCGAAAAGGAACAAATGAAAAAATAAAAAAATAAAAAATTAGTTAGCTGTGACGTAAACAATGAAACGTACATTTTCATTGTTGCATTTGTTTAGTTCATGCGAATCGTAGAGCGAGATTTTTCCCGCGGATTCTAACAAACTGTTGGTAGCTGTGACGTAAA
The DNA here is from genome assembly GCF_048544385.1 of Mastigoproctus giganteus. Lineage (NCBI taxonomy): Eukaryota > Metazoa > Arthropoda > Arachnida > Uropygi > Thelyphonidae > Mastigoproctus > Mastigoproctus giganteus. Next base: position 244,617,443 of record NC_143577.1, on the reverse strand, counting down.
CAATGAAACGTACATTTTCGTTGTTATTTCTGTTTATTACACGCGAATGAGAGCGCGAGATTTTTCCCTCCGTAACAAACAAACAAACAAACAAAAACTATAGTTAGCAGTGACGTAAACAATGAAATGTAGATTTTCATTGTTGCAATTTCGCGTTGATTGCAAATGGGCGTGGACTGTGGTTGCTATAGCAACGAAAAGAGCCTTTTAAAAGTAGCGTGTTTAGGCCTATTTCTTTCGAAACGGAAAACGAATATAAAAATAAAGTTTTCTCTCTTTTTTTTTTTCTCACCAAATCAGTTTGCTCAATTTATTCAACAACATTCCCATGCTTGCAGTCAAGAATACTAAAGCTATAGTCCCAGGCGTCAGCTTTGAACGCACCTCGTAAGAAATCGGAGAAAAGGTCAAAGGTTGGAACATTGTAAGGAGTATGTTCTGTACGATTTCGGAGTAAGCAAAGACAAGAAGTACCGTTAGGTGGTGGAAGTGTATGACAGGCGTTGTCAGCAGTTTTTATTTTTTATGGCCCGCCAGTGATATTGGATTTTATGTTGGGTGTTTACAGTCTGCAGGAGAGAAGATGGCCAGCTAGTCGAGTGCAATTCTCTTTGCAAACAGATGGCGCCTCTTTTATCCATTAATAATCTTGCTTGCTACGAAATGAATTTTAACAACCTGGGAGTCTTGTTTCTTTCTTAAATGGACAGCCATTTTTTTTCCCTTCATTTTTTTCTTTTTTGATGTGTGCAAGTGGAATACGACATTTGAAACCCACTTTATTACAGGTTTAACGCAAGATGAGTTTTACCTTTTATCTCTGGAATAGTTTTTTTTTTTTATTAGTGACTTTCTCTCGTCTGCTGCTTTCTCGTCTGAATATTAGAGTAGAACGCTATTTTCACGAATTCGAGAGAAAAAACATGAAGAGATGTTAATTTTTTTATTGCTTCCCTTCTAAACGTTTTCCCATTGTTAAGACAACGTAAAAATAAAATCCATTGTGAATAAATATACTGAACTTCGTCAGGTGTTTATAACTTTGTATCCCAAAGTGGGATACAAAGTTACAATATGGGACAGTAAAATGAATGAAGAAAACAGTTATACTGGTATGGTTCCTGAACTTGGGGGGGCATAAATTTAAATTACAGGGGGATTTAGACCAGGTTGTAGGAACAGTCGTATGTTTATATACTTTGTTTATTGTGTCCTGTTATATTACAGTGTTGTAAGAGTGGCCACTTAGCAACTAGGAGTAGCAATCATCTGGTAAGCTGTTCCCGTTACTGCCACAAGGAGGCGAGCTATTTCTTTTCAGAGCACAGATCAAACAATTCCATTTTTTTTTTTTTTTATGAGAATCCCAAACACGAGAGATATTAGAACCTATAGAACTTAGTACCGTGCATGGGTTGAAGGTTGAGAAGATACTTGTTGACTTCGAGTTGAGGTTCTCAAGAAATACGTATGAAGGAAAGTTGTTCAGAAAACAGAAGTTGAATGAATGAACGAAGAAGAAAATTTGGTTCTCCTGTGAGTTTGAAGTTGGACAGTAAATGGATGTCGACTGGTTGTAGCAGGTGTTCAGACCTCTGGAAGAGAGAAAGGGAATTATAGAATTCAATTAAGAAGAAAAGCGTGCATGGAAGTATCTACAGAAAGCATACGAACCCTTTTAGAGAGATATAAGACAGGACTAAGCTTTAGAAGGGTTGAAATTAATTAAATTATTTTTGTCCCACTGGAGAATTACCTAAAGATCAGCATTTAAGATTTGGTTAGGATCAATGGTTGAATCAACCGATAACTGGGATTCTGTCAGAAAAAGTACTTGGGGTTTGGCAGACTGGAAGTGAAAATGGACATCGTTGGGATTGGAACTGAGACCACATATTTGTGAAGTGTTTGGTAGGTTTAGATCTTTTCGCAGATCTTTTTAGATCTTTTCATGGTGTATTCAATAGAAGTTTGGATCTCGCAATGATGTCCATCATAACCTCAAAAGACATCAGTTATAATGCATCATGGAAGAGATGGGGAACGGTTGACCGGAACTTAGCTCTGGAGACTAAACATGGATTCCACCACTTCAAGCTTCCAATAAGCAAAGTGGTGGTATTGCACCGGTTGATGAGAGTCATCTGCCACCTAGTAGTTCCTGGTAACACAGAGGGGTGGCATTCCACCGTGTAGTATGGGCGCCACACCTTTACCCATGCTTACGTTAAAGGCCTCGACAGGGCCATTTAGGAAACTGAAGAGGGAAGAGTAAGATACATAAGTAGCAGCCTTGCTTCATTACTTTCCAAACATCCCTTTTAATTATCTCTGTTTCGGTCTACCTTTGAATCATTTTTTCAGACTGTGTTTTTATTTCTCTATCTGTTTTCTTCTTTCTTTGTATTCCTCTCTTTATTTTTTCTTCTCTTTCTCTCGATTTCTTTTTCTCTTTCCGACTCACTTTATCCTTCTTTCTTTCTATGTCCTCTCTGTTCCGATCTTAATTCTCTCTATTTATTGATTCCCTCGAAGAGAACAGTGACTCTCTCTCTCTCTCTCTCTCTCTCTCTCTCTCTCTCTCTCTCTCTCCCAACTGTGATTAAGATGATTTTTTGTTGTGTTTTTACGAAGAGTGAGAAATAAAACTGGGGTGAGATTGGGGGGAAAAGAAAGGGGAGGTTGTTCCGAACTGTTTTCCATTTTTATTCACTGCCGGTGCTCCACCAGTCACGAAGCTCGTGCCCGGCAGGCATAAACAAACAGAAACCATTTTTGTCCATGCCGAAGCTAAGGGCCGGCCACTGATGGGCCTTCTTTAATTTGTGCGCGTCGTGTCAGGGATGGTCGTGTGACGAGCGTCTTGTGTTGCGAGACTTTGCATCGTGTCTTGATTGGGAAAAGATTACAAAAACAGCTTCCGTTTAAGTGGTGTAGTCTCGAGCACGGGCTTCGGGTTTTGTTGGGGGGGAAAGGGGGAGATGGAGGGAGGAAGAGAAAAAATCGATTGAAATGACCTTCGCTAAGAGTTGCCGGGTGTCGGTGAATTATTTCGAGCGTCGCAAACGCTGGCATTACTTCAGCGCCACCTATACACAGAACGATGTCAAGGATTACTCCAGAGGAAGTGCTTTACAGACAATTGGGTTTGGTCGAGTGTTAAATAAAACGGAACTGGAGAGAAAACGGCTGAGATTGTGAGTCGTTTGCACGAGATGTATGGAGAGATAGAGAGAATGACAGTTGGTTTGATAACCGGACGGACGGACGGAAAAGGCAGAAGAGAAAAAAATAACTGATTGACAGTGTGATCGACTGCAACGTTCAAACCAAGTTCACTTCACTCAGTGTTGTACAACGTTTCGAAAAGTCTCTCACTGACTTCTTCGGTGAGGACAGACGTGGAGTCTGGCTATTACATCCGTGTGTTACGACAACACCTTTGCGTCATACATTCCAAATTACCGACAGACTATTTTATTATTTCAAGAAGGCTGTTTGAAAAGTAGTGGACATGGCTCTTAAAAAAAAGGTAAAAGCAAACGAGCTCTATTTACAAATATTCGAGGATCACATTCCTTTGAAACAATTTCCGGCTTCTCGTACGATTACATTCCAAACATGCAGAAGGCGTCTGCTACCATCAGCAGTCTGATGTGGCTGAAAATCGGTGATCTACTGCTGGCAGTATGTCTTCTGCAACTCCTCCATCTTGTGAAACAAGTCAAAGTCGTAAGTACTCGTGTCCAGAGAATAGGGTGGCCACTGAAGTATTTTTCCCTGCTCGTTTCCATGAAATGGCGACCGATTCTTCGAATTGGTGCAAATGCTTCTCCAGGAACTAGTGTAAACATCCATTTATACTCTGCCTTAACGCGACTTCAGTCTCTACTCAAAAGTGCTTCTATTTCCTGGTAAATATAATTCACAGCACCTGCAACACGCACTTACACTTCTCCATTCGGCGAAAGCAATTTCGCTATTCATTAAACTCGCGAAACTGCTGTATAACTGTTCCATCTCTTTTTATAAGTAACCTAATACACATTAGAAGGCACTGTTTCCACTACTTTTTGGACAGCCCCGATATATACATCACTATTTTCCTTTCGCAAAACTGTTTATCAATAAATGTTGCACAGTAACCACACTTTTTTTTAAATAAAATTTAACTCTCTCTCTCTCTCTCTCTCTCTAATGAGAGTAATACAAGCTAATTTTCCAACCACCTGCTTAGCCATAAGACACTTTCAGTACCAGTCACGTGCATTGCTTTCGTGCGTACGTGATCTTCCCCGCCTGGCCAACTTCGTTTTCTCTGTAGGTAAACCTGGAAGGGGCCCTGAATTTTCACACTGAAAATTCTCCCCTCGCTGAAATTGTGTATCTGTTAGAATTTAACCTCTTGGTTTGACCCCTTCTGCATTCTAAAATAAAAAAAAAAAAAAAGGCATTTATTTATAAAAGTGACCACGTGATTATCACGTTTCTCCATGTGCAATATAAGCAGTTTATTTCATTGTTTAACAGCTTTTAACAATTGCGTCATTGTCACGTGTACACCGCAAATTTCATGTTAATTTCTTCACGAGCCACGTGAATTGGTGTTCATTACATTGTTTAAAAAAATTATTACGTCAATGTCACTTGCACTGCAAATTTTATGTTAATTTCCTCACGAGCCACGTGAATTTTCTGTTAATTATATTGTTTAAAATATTATTACGTCAATGTCACGTGCGTACTGAAAATTTTATGTTAATTTTTTCACGAGCCACGTGAATTTGGTGTTTATTACATTGTTTAAAAAACTAAATTTAACTTTTTTTTTAATTTGCATTTTAAAATTACAAATCGATTATTTTGTCACTTTTCTGGTTTTTTAAAATAAAGTGGATCAAAAATAAGCAGCCACTGGCACTACCCTGGAAGGTAACGCCATCTAGCGACTTCTCTTACCTTAACTACTCTCACAGTGTCACTAACCAGGAAGTGGCCTATTGTAACTGCGCGCGACATTTTTCTTGGCTTCGTATCAACAACTCTTACTGTGTGTGTGTGTGTGTCCACGTTCTTCGCTTGTCACGTGCCATTGTTCGTTGGAAATGTGAGATACGCGAGTGACATTGTCATCTTTTCAGGAGCTCCATCTTACTCGGAAGATGCAAAAAAAAAAAAAAAATGGGGAGAGAAAGTCAGACGGAGAGCGGGAAACGTAAACACGAGAAGAAAAAACCTATTGTTGGCAGTGGTTGCAGCGTTCACCGAGGACAGTCTCCTATTATGAAAACATAAAAACCAAAAAAAAAAAAAAAAAAGGACCCCCGACTACACCATCGTTAACAGTAATGTTCGTGATAGCTTTTACGACACTGACGATTGTGTCGTAACGCATTCATGATGAAATCTGACCTCCACACTGATAAAGAGCACTTCATGATACAAAATGATTCAAAAATGGCGTCCACGTAGTGAGTCTTTCATTCAGGTAACAACTAGAAGTCGTTGGAGAATAAATTCAGTTCTATCCATTATTGCTAATTGCCAACATCGGGTAATAATAATGAAGATTAGTAAGAGAAGGCAAAATGGCGCGAGGACTAACTTTTTCTGCATCTCTCCAAAATAATTAAAACAATGCATACAGCGCCCTCTTTTCCACTTCCGTTCATTTTATGTAGAAACTTGGACAGAATTCTTAAAACATCCGCCCTCCACATTGATAAAGAACACTCTAAAACAAAATTACTCAAAAATGGCGTCCACGTAGTGAATATTTCATACTGGTAACAACTAGAAGTCGTTAGAGAATAAATTCAGTTCTATCCAATAACACTAATTGGCAACTTCAAGTTATTAATAATAAATATTAGTAAGAGCAGCCAAAATGGCGCTGGAAACTGAATTTTTCTGCATTTCTCAAAAAGAATTAAAATAATGTACACAGCGCCCTCTTTTCCACTTCCGTTCTTTTTATGTTGAAACTTGGACACATTTGTTAAAGCATCTCACGAAAATACTACTGAAATTTAACCAAACGACAGTAATTACGCGCATGCTCCAAAATTGCTTTCCTTCGATTGTCAAAAAAAAAAAAAAAAATGAAAGAAATCAGCTGAAGCTCGTGTGTGCTTAATGTGGTAAGCGAGTGGCACAAAAGTATGTAAATTAACGACCCCTCAACCCCACCCCTCTAATTCAAATTCCTCCTTCAACATCAAGTACATCTGATAGGTCAGTTACACAGCCAGACTCTCGTCCTAATAGTTTTTAACCTTATCAGGATATGACGTCATCTGTTTGATGTTCGGGTCAACCACTTTGCTACCGTATGCATTTCCACCACTACTTTAAGGGGGATAAAATGCAATTACTGGGGTACCAGTAGTAGCAGTTCTTTAATATCTCCCGAACGCTTAAAAGGGGGGGGGATATATTTGTAGAAGGCGCTCTCACGTGACCATTAATGGCTACTATAATGCTGTAATTAATGTCGGATACAAGCACGAGACATAAAAAAAAAAAAAAAAAAAAGGGCCGTTACCCAGCTAAGTGCGGCTTGGAATCACTAGAGGGTGTAGCTGTAGCTTTTTTTTTTTTTTATTTCGCCTTAAAATTCAAATATGGAAAATAAATACTTCGCATTTTAGGGGCCGGCGCAAAAAAGGGGGAGGAGGGAAAGGCAAGATGGATTGGTGCCAAATGAATGTTAGTATTTTTCCACCACGTAGTAGTTACCGGGAGCCGACTGTGACTAGGCGAAGTGCACGCACTCCGTGTTTTATTACGGACATTACTGGAACGCGAGCAGGGTAGCGTGTACCGATTTCAAGGTTATTAAACATATCGCAAATTATTTAAATCGCCTACAGACCGTGTCCCGAAGAGAACATATCCGCTGCGACAGCTTAATCGTGTCACTCTTTGATGTACAGGGCCGAACATTGTGGCAATAACCATTATTTCACATTCCTAAATTACTTTTTTTTTTTTTTTTTTGGTGCCTGATACTTTTTTCCCTTCATTTATATGACTTTTACTAATACGCACTTATATTTCCATGTATGGATGCAGCGCCATCTTTTCCACTTCCGTTCTTTATAGAGCTCGTCTGCGTTGGTTTTTTCCCGCTACTGAGTTCCCAAATGCGCTAATTTTCCCGCAATCACTGCTGCATTGTTGAGCTTGCTCGTGCTCTTTTTTTTTTTTTTTTTTTTTTTGGAAATAGACACGAGATTTGGTTCTGTTGTATTGTTGAGCGCGTGCTTTTTTTTTTTTTTTTCTTTTGGAAACAGACACGAGATTTGGATAAAATAAACGGTCGCGAGAGTGACTGTTACGTCATGTGCGCGCGTGCAGCAAGCAGAGATGCATTGTTGCGTGAAAGGTGACGCTTTTCGAAGAAATGTACATGAAAATGGGATGCGGTTATCCTGCGAAGGTGAGGCGATTATTATTATTTTTTTTTTAAGAAAAGGGTAAGTGTCGCATAAAGATACAAATAAACAGAAAGAGAAATGCGTTTAATGCAGAATTTTCTTAACTGTTGACGAATGGAAACTATCGGAAATTCTTTCTTGTTTTTTATCTAACAGTAGCCACTGATTGAAGACCAGAGACACTGTTTGCGTCGATACATGGGTGAACTCCGGTACTTAATCTAGGGAGGTCGCTTTTAATGATTTATTTATTTTATAGTATTTTTGACGGCAGATGCTGATGAAGATTTGCTATCTTGCATCATTTTGTCACTTTAATAAGTTTATTCTGTCATATTAACGGTAATGTAACCCAGAAGGTACATTGCCTTCCAAAAATATTAGTTAACATACCTAATAGCATAACGATCAACCTCTACCGGCAATCTTGTTTTTTTTTATCTAACAGTAGCCACTGTTAGAAGACCAAAGACACTGTATGCGTAGATACATGGGTGAACTCCGGTACTTAATCTAGTGAGGTCGCTTTTAATGAGTCAATAGACTCTCTGAAAGGATTTATTTATTTTATAGTATTTTTTCACGTCAGATGTTACTTAAGATTTGTTTTCCTGCATCGTTCTGTCACTTTAATACTTACATTAACGGTAATGTAACCCAGAAGGTCATGGGCCACTTCGCCTACGACGGAAGGCGTGTGGATATCGGTATGTCTAATAAATTGGTAAGACAATGTGGGAGGGAAAATGAATCGCATGCGTAAAGCATGAAAGTCGATAAACAGTGTTTTGTTAAAAACAAAAAAAAGATGAAATTCGGCAGAAATGTAAAGTACAAATCAGAAATACTGAAACCGACAAGCGCGTGCATAACACACAAACAAGAAGAAAGCAAAAGACATTAAAAAGTTGAAGCAGACGAGCTCGTGTTTCAAAACGATAACAGAAAACCTTTAAACAGCTCGTGCAAAAAAATAAAATAAAATAAAATAAACAAATAATAGAAATAATAAAGATCTACAGGAAAGTCTCTTATAGACGCCCCCTAGCGTTGAGAAGCGAAACCCAGTTGAGGTTTGTCCTCTGAAGGCTTGCGATGTTAATTTCTCTGTCTGTCTATTAAGATGGCACGTAATGATTCCGGTTAGAGATTATCTTCTCAAATAAACCACCGGAACGATAACTGCGGAGCCCCTTTTACATCCCGAAATGGGCGCATTTACGACGAAATCTTCTCCGAAATCCCGTTGCTTCCACAAATACCTTTCGCGAGAAACCTCTCATCCATTAATAATGGAAATCTTCCACATCGCTGTGGTTACAGCGTCCATTTCCCCTCAATTCTCCTTTTTTTTTCTCTCTCTCACTCTTTCTCTTTTTCGAAGATTAATTGACAAAAATGGCGTCCATATTTCGAAACTGGAGAAAAGGACACGCAAGAAAAAAAAAAAAAAAGTCTTCAAAATTGGATAAACCACCCGAGTCAATTTAAGAGATAAAAAAACGCTGCCCATTATGATCGTCTGTTATCCCTTCTTCAGCGCTGCCAACAGAAGTTCTCTTTATCCATCCAATCGGTACTAAATCCGCCAGAAAACTGATGTCATTTCCTGTTCTAAATGAAATTGACTGGATATTCCGATTTGGCTCGGTGCCAACAGCCTAGAACTAGGCACGTTTCCCCTCTTCTCCCCCCAAACTTCCCTCCCTCCCCACCTCTTGGAGTAGCGTGGAGCAAACCGAACTGGAGATGAACGTGAAATCACCACTGCAACAATGGCTTTCATTGTTGAGGATCGCGTGCCTTTGCATACGAATATACTCCAGCAACAATACTGTCAGCAGTTCTGCGGATCTGATTTTTATCATTCTTGTTAGGACGTGAATTACGTTGTTTATTTTCATTGGCTCTTCGCTTTTCTTTCGCGTTTGCGCCGAATTGTACAACTAAATTGCGCGTGCTATATTAATCACGATTACAATGGCGTAATTAATTACGCCAACTGCCACGAGGACACTGATAACGCTTGTCACGTGATATCTCAGTTAAACAGACGAAGGGAAAATGACTGTTTTCATTGTTTTTTTTTTTATCTTATTTTTAATCTTCCTTGTTTGATGTATTCGCGCCATAATTTGCTTCCTTATGATTCGATTTCTTTTGATTTTCTTTTGGAAATAGTGTTGGACCATATGTAGTTCTAGAACTGCTCGCCGATTTGTATAATATGCGCAGTTATGCATAAACAGCTTTCCACGATTGTATCAGCTGACAGGAGGCACTATCACGTGCCAACTCATTTAATAGATGAAAGGAACGGCAGTTTGACTCATTTATCGTTTGGTTTATTCGTGGTTAGTTTTCTTTTGCTGCTTTCTTTTAATCTTTTGACAAGGAAGTGTTGATCCATCTGTAGGTCTAGAACTGTTCGCCAACTTGAATAACATGCATAGTTATGTAGAAAGAACTTTCCACAATTGTTTCAGTTGACAGTGGATGACACTATCACGTGCCAGCTCACTTAACAGATGAAACGAACGGAAAGTTTGTTTGAACAATTTATCGTTTGGTTCATTTACAGTTATTTATTTATTTTTTTTTTTTTTCCCTGACGATATGATTACTTTTGCTTCTTTCGTTTGATCTTTTGGTCCATCTGTACTTCTAGAGCTGTTCGCCATCTTGTATAACATGCGCAGTTATGCATAAAGAGTCTTCCACAATTGTTTCAGCTGACATGATGACACTATCACGTGCCAGCTCACTTAGCAGATGAAAGGAAAAGACAGTTTGTTTGACCCATATCGTTTGGTTTATTCACGATTCATTTTCTAATTCTGATAATTTGATTTCTTTTGATCTTTTGAAAAGGAAGTGTAGCTCTAGAGTCTTGGTCCAAGTGTAGTTCTAGAACCGTTCGCCATCTTGTATAAAATGCGCAGTTATGATTGGTTAGCAATGACACTAGCAAATGGAAGGATCAGACACTGACTCATTTATCGTTTGGTTTATTCACGGTTAAATTTTTCTGATGTTTGTTATCTTTTGCTTCTTTTAATCTTTTGACAAGGAAGTGTTGGGCCATCTGTAGTAGTAGAACCGTTCACCGACTTGTATAACATGCGCAGTTATGCATGAAATGCTTTCCACAATGGCCTCAGCTGACAGGAGGTCAGCGATCGCACTATCACGTGCCAACTCACTTAACAGATGAAAGCAACAGATTGTTTGACTCATTTATCGTTTGGTTTATTTACAGTTAATTTTTCCTTTTCGGGTGATCTCTTTTCTTTTGTTGTTCTGTTAATCTTTTGACAAGGAAGTGTTGGGCCATCTGTAGTTCTAGAACCGTTCGCCGACTTGTATGACATGCGCAGTTATGTATAAAGAGTGTTCCAAAGTTTGTTTGACAGATATATGGGTGAAAAAAACTGTTTGACCCATTTATCGTTTGGTTTTTTCACGGTTAATTTTCTTTCTCTGATGATTCGATTTCTTCTGCTTCTTTCTTTTAATCTTCTGAGGAGGTGTTGGACCATCTGTAGTTCTAGAACCGTTCGCCGTCTCGTATAAGATCCCTTTATAATGACCCTTTTTATAACGATCCACCTTTTCCTGTAATGATGACCTTTTTAATTAAAACGACCCTGTTTATAAGAAACAAGAGTAGAGTCATCAAAAGAATATTTCAGCTACAAAGTAAAAAGTTTATTCTTAAAGATTTATCTTGCAAAACTGCTTTTTTTTTTTTTTTTAAAGATTTTGAAATGCGCTCATCTTTGGGGGGGGGGGGAATCTCGAGATATCCGTTCGCTATCGAAAAGATCAGCTGCGATATCTCTTGGCTGGAAATGGAGGATTCATAAGGAATATCCACTAAGCCTATTACAATAAGAACGCGAGGCAACTCGAACAGGGCGGTAATCCTCTTTGCCCGAATTTTTCAAAATAAATTTCTGCGATTTTTAAAATTTCAAACGGAAGAATGGTCAGATTTCCTGATATAAATAACTAGAGATCGTAATCTCAAACAGAAGAGGTTTTTTAGTGCCTGTGGATTGGTTGAGGAGTGGGAAGTGAGATGATAGCATTAGTTCAGAAATCGAATTCGATTACCATAACGGGCAGCAATCAGAGAAGAAATGTTTTATTTTATAGAAGAGAAACTCAAAAGGAACGCGTTATGTACCGCGTTTGATTACAAAATAAAGGTGCTGTTGCAATGCGCGCTTTTACAGCTCCCCTGATTTATATTTCTACGCTACTTTCGTGTTATTGTAAGGGGCTAATTATGGGTTGTTATCATCTGTAATATTTCATATTCCACAATCCCTTCTCTCCATCCTCCGATCCTCGATGGAAGTTGGAGGATGAGAAAAAAGGGGTTAAAACACGAGTATCAGCGCCACCTAGTGGCAGAACTGTTGGAGCATCGAATAATTTCAATTAATTGGAGGATACAGTAGATTCCTCCTCTTCCTGCTGCCATCTGATATTGACACGGGGGAGTGGTGGGAGGGAGTTTGGGATCTCAGCTCATTGGACCATGATGGATACATTGAATATTATTTTCAAGAGAATTCTAACTACAAAAGTTAAACGTAGATGGAAGTACAAAGATTGCATTCTTGGTGAGGGGTCGGGGGCAAAGAAAGAAAAATATGGCTCTTTAAATAGGGCTAGCTTAAAATAAACTTCAGTCGGATGTGAGAGTAGATCCATCCATCTCTCAAGACATTTATTTCGCCCGAGGTATAATTTGACGCAATGGATCTTGGAATCTCTCTTTCTCTGTGGTAAATTAAATACCTACACGAACGCCATCGCAAAAGATTCAAAACGCACGGACTGGTACGACTGTCGTTCTCCGGCCCTTAATGAGCCCGAGTCACGCATCTACAATAACACAAGGATGCAATTTAACCCTAAATGGAAGTAAGTCGGAATCGTCGTCCAAAAAGTAAAAATAAAATCTTAAAAGTCCCGTTGTTAACTACGCGCTGTTTTATAGGCTGCCATAACGATGAATTTTTCTGGCCTCCGTATGACTGTCAAGAGTTCGAGAGGTCTTAAAGTATAATTTTCAGTTTTTTTATGCAAATAGTGAATACAGGCGTGCTTTATACCAAATAATCCCAACCCCCACCCCCGAAGGATAGTTATACTTAGGATACCAAAAGTGTACAGATTATTATTAGCTTTCTTCCTTCCGGTTTTTTTTTTCTTCTATAAATACATTTTTTCAGAATTATAGACACAAACCAGCCTTGGAACAGGCAATTTACAGACAAATTATATTGCAAATTATAATTATGGCTTTTTTTTTTTTTTTTGCAATTTTTATTTAATTTTATCTAAGGTTTATTATAGATGTGGTAAGGATCCCATTGCCTCAAAATGGTAGCTCAGTTGGAAACGGTCGAGTGGTCTCGATAATCCGAAGTATCGGATAATCGGGAGTTTGATCACCTGATCCCACTTTTTTTTTTTTTAAATGTGAATCTGTATCTGCAAGTCAGTTAATAATCGTTGAAAATGTTACCGCGACCTTTAAAGAATTAAAAATAAATATATATACACAGGTGACCAAAAGTTAATCAGTCTACTGAGGCATAAATATGTTGTAATTTTTAAAACATTCGCCAGGTGTCAGTGCTTACCACTACATGCCAGATATAAAAATTCTTTTATATTAGAATCAAACGGATGGGCGTTATGCACGCATATTAGCGCTAATTCTTTTGATACTATTCGGTGAGAGAGCTGCGCATGCGCGGGCGTTTCGTGCCTAGAAAACAAGGGACGCATCTATCGATTGAATAAGTAACTTTGATCGAACTTCCAAAAGTGCGTGCTATTTTTAAATGGGGGCCCCTTTTGTTAATCACTAAAAGTTACTATCAAACGCTGTTCATTACGCCGGCTAAATGGCTAAACTCAGAACAAAACAAAAAAAAAAAAAAAAAAAGAATCGAACCAGCCGATGCTTCGTTAAACAATCTATATTTGTCGATAGAAACGAAAAGTGTGTAGTAAACAAAAAGCGTAAATAACGCGGCGTTTGATGAAGCCATCTGGCCGGCCATGATAATTAATTAACAGTTTCTGCCTTCTTCTCCCCCTCTCCCCCAGCTGGCTCCCTACCCCTGTCTAACGCCAATACTTTGAATTCGCGCTCATTGGATCCTATGCCAGTCACGTACACGTATCCCTGCACGTAATCAACTACAAAAACACATGTCAGACGCCATTTGTACACGTAATAAGTTACACAAGTGCGCGTGGCATTCCCCTACCACCCCTACACACTCTTTAACATGCTTGTACGGATCGCGTGAGTTCTACAAGCACGCTATTCTTTAATTTTTAATTGCTCGCGACAGCCGCATGAAAATTTTAAATGTTTTCTCCTATTACCCCCCCCACTCCCTTTCACTCCCCTCCGTCCCTTAGAACTTTATGAGCTACGTCTTTATTTGTTTATCTGCGCAGATTTTAACACTGAATTAACCTCGCAAAGCGGCCATTAATGTTTACACAGTTGCCAGTTTTTAACAATTAGAAATTGCACGTGGCGCGAGACACGCGTTTGTTGTCAATTTCGTGTTAATTTCTTTGTTTCATTATTAAACTTTTTTTTGTTGTTGTCGATTTCTGTATGGCAGACGTATTTTAAATAAACTACGGTGGCCATTAGGTGCAAACACAGGCATTGATAAAAGCTTTTACAGTACCTTGACAAAATTATCTGCTCACTCTTTTGTTTTAATCGGAATATAAAAAAAAAAAACACGTGACTCCGATTATCCGACAATTCTTTTATCCGAATTTATTAATATTTTAATTTTTATCTATCTGTGCTTTTTATTGGATTCCATATATCTTTTTGTCTTGCTCCTTGTCCATTGTTTAAACAATTGTTTGAATTTCGTCTGCACATGATCGAAATGTACAAACCTCCCAATCAGAAAATTATATCCATTTCCAACATATCCTGACGTGTATGTTTAGCCAACAGCGCCAAGTGTTAATCCTTTTGTTTTAATCCGAATATTCTATTTCCGGTTGGTGAGATTTTGCTAAATAAATAAATAGATAAAAATGACTCCGATTATCCGATAATTCGTTTATCCGAATTTGTTAATATTTTAATTTTATTTGTGCTTTCTTTGGATGTTAATACGTATCGATATGTTTACTGACTTTTGTGGTGTTTACGATTAGGTGTGTTCGAAGGCTGGTTTGGGATATTACGAAAGGTTCATTTGTGACAAGCCAGAGTGCAGACAGACAGTTTGATCACCTTGCAGCGAGGGAATATGCCGTCTGTAATCAAACTGTTTATACACGGCACGTGCGGAAAACATGTCCACCTGGAAATACGAAGGAATTTCTATGCCGGATTTAGCTGCGTGGAAACGCATATAAATGTGCACGCAAACTTTTGCCCTCTCGTTGTCTGTGTGTCTCTGCCTAAGGAGTTTATTGATTCGCAGTCGCGTTGGCTTGTTAGCAAGCGGTCACAAACGCCGATGCATCCGTGTGTGAGTGCAAAATATTATCGATGACACGGTTTGATTTTCCATTTTCTTCTTCTTCTTCTTCTTCTACTCTTTTTTTTTCAACAATGCAAAAAAACAACGCAAAAGATCAAAGTCACTCGACAATTCCCTCTCGCTACACTCTTTTTCACCCACGTGGCCGGATTCTCCATTGTTTAAACAATTGTTTGAATTTCGTCTGCACATGATCGAAATCTACAAACCTCCCAAACAGAAAATTACGTCGATTTCCAACCTATCCTCACGTGTATGTTTAACCAACAGTGCCAAACGATCGATCTCGTATCGCCATCTAGTGGCGATAAACAGAAACACGCGTATAAATATTGAAAAATCATTTTGTCTACGTTCCAGCACACAAATACAACACTTTTTGAATACACTTCAGAACCGAACAAGCAGTGACATGGGATCAGACCCGAAAACGCCTGCTAGATTTAAAAGCGTAATTTCATTAATAACAAAACTAGCGACTGTTTTATTCTTTCTTTTGTGTTTTTTTCATTACTCAGTTTAATCAATGGACGCACAATTATCCGAATGTGCATCGATAAGATCCCCCAAAACACAGGTCACCATGGCAACAGACAAATATTGATACACATATTGCTGAAAAAAAGGTCACTCACCCTGCGCGCCAGTTATTAGAGGATATTAAGTACTTCGAATAATTGAAATCGCAATGCGCCTTTCAAATAATAAATGAGTGTGCATTTTTTTTTTCCAATTAGACAACTTCCCTTTTTATTTTTTGATTGCGTGTAGTCTGTCGTACAGAATTTTGATATTTATGAGAGTAAAATTTAAATAAATTCGTTTGGAGTCATCTGCGCAGTGTAAATATTATACGCGGACACAGAAATGCACAACAAAATTACCGATGTACGAATATAAACAATAATGGTCCGAAGGATGAACCTTGTGGGACACCTGTATCGAATGAAAATTAACCGCAAGCGATAGCATTGAAAATTAATTTAAATTGTCAAATGTAAAGGATGCCAGGGCTAACGGATATTCTATTTTTGTATGCAAATGAATTCACGCGGGGGAGGTAGCCACAGGATGCCCTCAGGAGACAGACAGACGAGATAGATGATTATTTTTCATCTGTGAATTAAAAAACTTATATACGAAGTATATGAAAAGCTAAAGAAATAATCACTACTGCCACCTGGTGTTCAAATAAGAGAATTTTATTTTTGACGTTTAAAACGAAATTTGGGGGGGGGGACATAAAAACATGTTTGTTTACAAATAGCCGCAGTGTCGCGCCGCTGCTAAGCGATATAGGAGGATGTTAACTCTGGCGTCTATTCAGCTGGCATTCCTTTGAGTTTTGACTGTGGGAGTTAAGGATATTAGCGTCTTTTACGCTGGATTAATTTTCTTCTTCAACGGACGAGTCCAGCAATAGTGGCTGAGGAATGCACACATATTACATTCTGTAACTTGATTGAATATTTGGTTCCGGGAATTCCTCCAACGTAATTACAATCCCTCCCCCAGCACGCACCAACTGTAAATGTCATTTGGGCTAAAGGAAAGAGATGTTCAAATGGCGAATTATTCATTATATAACAAATGGATTGAAGAGTTGTGGTTTGCGTCGTTGACCTGGAAGTTCGTCTGCCTCTCTTTCAATTTTTGTTTGTAGAATTGATTCAGTTCGGTTCGTCTGCGTTACCTTTTCGTCTGCACTATTGTGTCGATTTCGAAAGTGCAAATTTCGTCTGCACAATTGTTTCGATTTCGAATGTGCAAATTTCGTCTGTACCTTTGTTTTCAGTTTTTAACAGAGTTCGTCTGCTACAGAATACATTTTCTTACAACCGAAGACAAAGATATTTATTTATCTATTTTAACGCTAGATCGCGTCTCTCACGACATTTAAAGTGCGCGTGAGCCTCTCTAGGATCCTGCGAGCAGGTGAAAGATGGTAAACATGTTTTGCAACAACCCTCACGTGTTCTTCCGTTACCATCGGCCAATAAGGCTTCGTCAGCTGGGTTGACATATTGCTGATATAAGGATAGCAATTATAGCCGGAGGAGGTGGTTGCCTAGCAACCATAGGGTGATGGCCCACGTGTAGACGTCTCTAACGAGGGCCGACAATAAACAATAGGGATGGGACTGACAGCTTCTGAGGGCATCGCTTGCAACCGTAGCCGATGCACATAATCTCGACACCAGGGTAATAACGGATCTTTCCAAAGGCAGTTATAAATTCAGACGCGACCTTCCCTGTTATTACCCCCCCATCTTGCCCTTTTAAAGCTTTCGATGATCTTCACGTTTATGTACACTGGTGGTCATCATAATTCCTTTTGGTGGCTGTACTGAAGGGGTTAATCCCTCCCCCCCCCCAAATATCGATCAACGAATTGAGATCGAGGATATGTCATCGGTCCAACTGGGAATAAGACCTACTGTGGAACGTGGCTCCCTCTGGTGTTTGATAAAACAACATCAATAATTTTATTTTAAGAAACTTTGCGAGCAAGCTGCCAACCTAAGGATCAAGATTAAAGTCCTACACATCGAAATACTTCTGTAGGATCAAAACTTCCGATATCGTAAACAAAAAAAAACTTCCCCACTTCGAAGAACTATTTTTATCTGGCGCAGTAATCGAAGCAGTCTTGGCAAGTAATCAGAGTAAATAGTACACACTAAAATTAGCAAAATATTTCATAACTGCAATGAATATGGATTCCATTTGAGCTGCTTTGGAATACATCTGGTAAACATCGGTACTCTTAACGCTTTACAACTGGTATTTGCATGTCCAAATTACTTTGCGGAAGCTGCTAATGAAAAGTTATGTAAATAGTTCGTCTGACGCTTGCCTCCTGCTAAGCCTAATTAATAGGACGCTCGAAAAGCAAAGATTTGTGGACTTTAAAAATCCATTCGAGATGTCGCTACATATTTACGAAAATGGTATTTTAACATCTCAAATTTATCCTCGAATAAATATATTTTCCCTTTTTAAAAAACGCGAAATTCGAATTAAATCTTCTGCACTTTTTTTTTTTTTTTTTTTAATGTTTCCATACGATTTTTAATATCCCTGAAATGATTCATTGTTGAAAATACGCTTATGATTGAGCAAACGATTGTTGAGCGCGTGTCTGGCATTTTTTAAAATGTAATTTATAAACAACAATGAAGTTAGCACATTGTTGAAAAGCTTTTGATCGTCTGTTTTTCAACTCGAGTGTTTCGTTTGGTTTTTGTTTCTTTTATTTTCTCTCTCCTTTTTGTTCCTATTTTTTCCTTCCTTTTCTTTTTGGTGTTTTTTGAAAGACACCATTGGAATTTTAAATCAGGGGAGGGAAAAAAGAGACACCAGCTGACGAAATGAGGAGGGAGAAAAAAAAGAAGAAGAAAAAATATACAGAGACAGGCAGCACTTGCAGATAAAAGAATATATTTTATAGCTGGTAGTAACACAGACTAACGGATACACAGAGAGGAGAGAGAGAGAGAAAGAATGTGTATGTCCGTGCGTGTGCAGGAAATTGATCTAAAAAAAATAACGCCCAACTTGGGGACGCATGTGTCCCACAGTTGTCACTGCGAATCACAAATGGACATCGCCAGACGTTACCAACTGTCGCTCACACTCAAGCTAGCACGCTTGCGTACTGGAACAGCAGACGATAAAAAATTGGATAATTTCTGGATTTCTGCTTCTTTTTTTTTATTATTGCATCTAATAGTTCGGGTATTTTGCATGAGAAAGAAAGAAAGAGAGAGAGAGAAGAGATTTTGCGTCAAAATAAAACTTTTTTTTTCTTTTTTTCAAAAGTGGCACTTCTACGCATCCATTTCCTTCTCCACTTTAGTGGATTTTGCAGTATTAGAATGGCAAATACCAACGCATTCATATGCGCATCTGAATAAGATAAAAACAGACAGATATATCTTTAAATATTTGTAAAGGAGACTGCAGTTTGACTTCTGATAACGAATATTTTATTACCCGTTCGCATAATGTAATCTCCTCAGAGCTTAGGAGCAGGGGGGGCATGAGAGACGGGGGAGAGGCAGTAATAAAAATCTTATTGAGTTCCGAGAGAATTTTTCCGTTCCAGCTAGCCAATAATTAATCAGCGAAAAACGGCTGCAAAAGATCTATTAATCCGTTTGATAAATGAGAATTACGAAAAATTAAATTGTTTTTGTTGTTTAATTGTTTGTAAAATGTTCATTGTTGCATTAATAATGGCTATTTCTATTACAGTTACATCGTTTGGCATTCACGCGCAGAGGTTGAAGCGAAATGTACACTAGTTAATTGTTAGAAACGTTACAAGTTCACGTGCGGTTTTTTTTTTTTTTAATCAAATGCTGCACGCGCAAAGAATTTGAAGCGAAATGTACATGAGGTAATTGTTAGAGACGTCATAGATTCACGTGGTTTTTTTTTTTAATCAAACGCTGCACGTGCAAAGAATTTGAAGCGAAATGTACACGAGTTAATTGTTAGACACGTCAGATCATGTTTTTTTTTAATCAATTGCTGCACGCGATACAGTTTATTGAGTTGTGTATTGTTTACAAGATAAAATTCACGATTAGCATTTTTCTAACAATACATTTTACTTTCATTTTTTAACAAATGTTTTTGATTTTTTAGGGGGGGAATGCCCGTATTTGTTGCATTATTTGTTATTCTTTCGTGCTGTTTGGCATTCAAAAATCATTTTTTTTGCTGTTACTTTCATCATTCAGTAGGTAATTGGAAAAGGAATTGGATTTGTAAATATACTATTTTTTTTTTTTTTTTTTTAAACTTTCCGCCATATTGAAGAAACAGAAAGGAATAGAATGTTTACATAATCATAAATAGCTTCATTATTTATCCACACGGGTGTTTGGCTGTTTCTATTTCGTTTTTCTAACAGAGCTTATCAAATTTCCTCCCCCCCCCCGCGAAAAACCACTTTCGGTACAAATTTTCATCTTTAATATAAACTGTATCGGTTTTCCATGTACCAAAATGGAGAAAAAAAAAATTTTTTTTCAACCTTAAGCTACAACCTTTTAAAAACAAATATATATAAAAAAAAATAAAAAAAAATGTGGAAGTAATCCATTACAGTGATTTGATGTAAAGAATGTAATACTTGTTCCATTAAAGAAAATGTAATTTAAAAAATTCCTTCGGATGATTTTTGAAGCCTGAAGAAAATAATAATAAAAAAAAAAAAAAAAAGCCGTAAGAAGTTGCATTGCAGACGACAACTGCATGAGCAGCCGACTGACATTATAAAAGCGTCCATATTTGGAGAAGAAATCTTTGTTGAAATGCGTTTCGTCTTGAGAGTAATGCATTTTTGTTCGAGCCGCGCCTCAGCCCCCTTCTCCGCTCTTTCCCCCTTCCAATACCCGACCCTACCCCTCGCGTTTTCCTTCTTTCCAATCTGTGGCCGATAGAGAGCATTCAAAAAGATCTAACTTTTCGCACACACAAACTGGCTGGTGTAGCCTCTTGGAAGAGATGGCTCGCCACGGACGGGAAAACCAGGGAGTGGAGGGGGGGACGAGGGGAGGGGTGGGGACGAAAGGTTTGGGCGAAGAAAAGACGCTTACAAAAGACAGCACGATAAAAGTGGGCAATCGGAGGACCACCATATCGCAGTAAGAGGATGAAACTGGTCGTGGTTTTGTATTGTTAAACATCACCTGCGGATCTTCTCGTAACCATGGCAACGGTTCCACGATTATTAAACTTTGGCAGAGAGAGAGAGGCAAAAGTAGATTCTATATCTATGTATACACGCACTCATAGTGCAAGTTCGGACCGCCTCCAGTAATGCCGAGATGCCTTGGAGTGCATGAACAGAAGTGTATTCACAAATAGTACACTGCCCTACCAAAAGTTTCTTACCACTTCCAGTAATTCGTGCGAAGGTACCCGATTAAAAAAAATAGCCGTCTTTCTCGGGTTTACCCCACTGCAAAGAAGGGGAGATCTGCAAAAGAGACCTTTTCTGTTTTTTTCCCAATAGATAAAAAGAATATTTCGATCGGACACCAATGATGTTATTTGCTGTGTCCATATTAGCGTCAGTGATTGATGGAGCATTCATGTCTGGTTGGTTTTCGTTATGCATACCCAGTCGAAGCCATTGACCATTAAGATGACCTTAATTCATAGCACTAATGGAACGCTTGTTACACATACCAAGGTACGTGATCCGATCCTTGGCAAATACTCAACGCACGTATGTGAGTCGTACCAAAATAGCGTGTTTTAGTGAGGCCATCATAGAATCGGACAGTAACCGATGCGCAGAATTGCCTCGGAGACGAAATAGTCCCTTAATATTTCAGTCCCTTGCAATATTTATATAATGCTCTTTTCCGGTGGTGCATGCAAAAGACATTTGCGATGTAAATGGATTCTTAGCGGAGAGTGGACCATAATTCAGCAAATGAACTCCGTGTTACGGTCAGATAACTCAAAATATACTTCGCCGTTTTAACCTCCTAGCGGTCGTCGTATGCCAAAAAGTTTAATCACTCCAAAATGTTCTTCGAAAAAAGTTGAGATACAAATCCCAGAACTTCAATATTTGGACACGGAGGAGTTGTATTTGGGAAAAATCAAGCGCCATTTAACAGTATTGGAACTACATTTTCGTCTGCCATCTACACAATTCAATTGTTGTCAAGAGATTACACTTTAGTTTCGTCTGCGTTCTACACAATTCTTGTTGTCTAGAAACTTTACTGGCTTTTGCTATCTAATTGTTATCATAACTACATATTCGTCTGTCTATATGCAATCTACTTTTTACTATGAAACTTTCTTTTGCCTCCTGGCCAATTCAATTGTTATCCTAAAACTATGTATTCGTCTGCCATCTATGAAATTTAACTGTGGTCATCAGGCTAAATTTTCGCGCGCTCTCTCTACAGAATTAAATCGCAGATTAAGATTATTTTCGTCTGCTATACACACTTTTCCGATTACGTTTTAAAATTCTTTCGTTCGGTATCAAAACAGTTTAATTGTTGCCTTTAAACCACAGTTTCGTCTGTCATCTGCATAATTCAAATTTTATCTTGAAACTATGTTTTCGTCTGCCATTTGTGCAATTTAGCTGTTGTCTTCACCCTACATTTTCGTCCATTCTCTACATAATTAAATTTTTGCCTTTAAAGTATATTTTCGTCTGCTGTCTACACAATTTGCTGTTGTCTCCAAACTACATTTTCGTCTGCCATCTACACAACTTAATTGTTGTCAAGAGATTACACTTTATTTTCGATTGCCATCTACACAATTCTTAGTCTAGAAACTTTCCTACTGCCTTTTGCTATTTTCAAAGCTAAATTGTTATCATAACTACATGTTCGTCTGCTTCTAAGCAATTTAATTTTTACTATGAAACTACTTTCTTCTGCCTCCTGGACAATCCAGTTCGTTTCCTAAAACTATACATTCGTCTGCCATCTATGCAATTTAACTGTTGTCATCACACATTTTCCTGCGCTCTCTACAGAATTAAATCGGCAGTTGAGCGAATATCTTCGTCTGCTTATACACACAATTCAATTGTTGTTTTTAAATTAAATTTTAAAATTCTTTCGTTGAGTATCAAAACAATTTAATTGTTGCCATGAAACTATAATTTCGCCTGCCACCTGCATAATTCAGTTGTTATCCTGAAACCATGTTCTCGTCTGCCATCTGTGTAATTTAACTGTTGTCTTCACGTTACATTTTCTTCCGTTCTCTACATAATTAAATGTTTGCCTCGAAAGATTATTTTCGTTTGCTATCTACACAAATAGCTTAGGTAACCTTCAATTGTTGTCCTCAAATTACATTTTGAAATTCTTTTATCTATACTAACTACACAATAAAGTTTTAATTATGAACCTACATTTTAGTCGCCATCTACAAAATTCCAATGTCTTGAATTAGAAACTACACTTTATTTTCGTTTGGGCTCTACACAACCTAATTGTTGTGTAGAACTCAAACAGAATTGCAGCAGACGAAAATGTAGATTTTCATTAGCTCTCTAGCAGAAGACAAAAATGTAGATTTCATTAGCTCTCTAGCAGAAGACAAAAATGTAGATTTTCGTTAGCTCTCTGCTCATTGTTGGCAGGAGACTAAAATGTAGATTTTCGTTAGATTACTACTCATTGTTGGCAGGAGACGATGTAGATTTTCATTTGCTCTCTATCAGAAGACGAAAATGTAGATTTCCTTTAGCTCACCACCCATTGTTGACAGGAGCCTGAAATGTAGATTTCCGTTAGCTTACTACTCGTTGTTGGCGGGAGATGAAGATGGAGATTTTCATTAGCTCTCTATCAGAAGACGAAAATGTAGATTTTCGTTAGCTCTCTCTATCCATTGTTGGCAGCAAAACAAAATATAGATTTTCGTTAGCTTTCTGCTCATTGTTGGCAGCAGACGAAGATGTAGATTTTCATTAGCTCTCTACCAGAAGACAAAAATGTAGATTTCGTTAGCTTTCTGCTCATTGTTGGCAGCAGACGAAGATCTAGATTTTCATTAGCTCTCTACCAGAAGACAAAAATGTAGATTTTTCGTTAGCTCTCTGCTCATTGTTGGCAGGAGCCTAAAATGTAGATTTTCGTTAGATTACTACTCGTTGTTGTCAGGAGACGATGTAGATTTTCATTTGCTCTCTATCAGAAGACGAAAATGTAGATTTTCTTTTGGTTTCTGTTAATCGTTGGCAACAGACGAAGATGTACATTTTCGTTAGCTCTCTACCAGAAGACGAAAATGTAGATTTTTTTTAGCTCCCTACCCATTGTTGTCAGCAGAGAAAAATGTAGATTTTCATTAGTTCACTACCCATTGTTGACAGGAGACTGAAATGTAGATTTCCGTTAGCTTACTACTCGTTGTTGGGGGGAGATGAAGATGGAGATTTTCGTTAGCTCTCTCTATCCATTGTTGGCAGAAAAAAAATATAGATTTGCGTTAGCTTTCTGCTCATCGTTGGCAGCAGACGAAGATGTGGATTTTCATTAGCTCTCTACCAGAAGACAAAAATGTAGATTTGCGTTAGCTCTCTGCTCATTGTTGGCAGGAGCCTGAAATGTAGATTTTCGTAAGATTACTACTCGTTGTTGGCAGGAGACGATGTAGATTTTCATTTGCTCTCTATCAGAAGACGAAAATGTAGATTTTCTTTTGTTTTTTGTTCATCGTTGGCAACAGACGAAGATGTACATTTTCGTTAGCTCTCTACCAGAAGACGAAAATGTAGATTTTCTTTAGCTCCCTACCCATTGTTGTCAGCAGAGAAAAATGTAGATTTTCATTAGTTCACTACCCAGTTGACAGGAGTGTGAAATGTAGATTTCCGTTAGCTTACTACTCGTTGTTGGCAGCAGACGAAGATATAGATTTTCATTAGCTCTCTACTAGAAGACAAAAATGTAGATTTGCGTTAGCTCTCTGCTCATTGTTGGCAGGAGACTAAAATGTAGATTTTCGTTAGATTACTACTCATTGTTGGCAGGAGACGATGTAGATTTTCATTTGCTCTCTATCAGAAGACCAAAATATAGATTTTCTTTAGGTTTCTGTTCATCGTTGGCAACAGATGAAGATGTAGATTTTCGTTAGCTCACTACCCATTGTTGTCAGCAGAGAAAAATGTAGATTTTCATTAGCTCATTAGCCATTGTTGACAGGAGACTGAAATGTAGATTTTCGTTAGCTCTGCTCATTGTTGGCAGGAGATGAAAATGTATATTTTCGTTAACTGTCTAGCCAACGTTAGGAGCTGTCGAAAATGTAGGTTTTCATTAGCTCTCAACCCACTGTTGGCAGCAGACGAAAATGTAGATTTTCGTTTCACCCAGTTTCATTGCAGGAAACTGCATTTTCGGCTGACTTCTGTTCAATTCAAGTATTGTCTTCGCACTCTATTTTCATTCGCTCTCTACGGAATTTAATTTTTGTCTTTAAAGTATATTTTCGTCTGCTCTTTACACAATTCAACTGTTGTCTTTAAACTACATTTTTGTCGGTCGTGTGCACAAACAATAGTTGTTACGATAAAACATTTTCGTCTGCCATCTACACAATTTTTTTTGTCACGTTCGACATTTTCGTTTGCTCTCCACAAAATTTAATTGTTGTCTCGAAACCAAATAATCGTCTGCGCTTATGAAAACAGACGAATCTTCGCAGGAATGACAAAAAAGGCCAACGTTATTTACACATTAATTTCTAAGGGAAAATAATAATAAATAATACTTATTTGCGAAGGAAAATTGACAAACATTTATTTATGGCTGCATCAGTCCTGTTTGGAGAGTAGTGGAACACGTCCCGGATATTCATTATCTCTAAGCCATTAAAAATCGACCATTCTGTTAATTCATTACGTTGGATCACCAAATATAATAGAAATTATTAAATAAATTGCAATTTGGGGATTTCTGTGGATAGCCACAACCCACTTATTTGTAATTTTTTCATTTTTTTTACGCATTAAATAGAAAAATATGCAAATTTTGTTGGGTAGTGCAGTCAAAGTAGTCGATATACACTTATTACGCCGAAACATATTGCATTAATTAGTTCCATAAAGGACACGCAAATAGAAAAAGCAGAAGAAAAATGGCGCAATTTTCCCGCGAATTTGCCAGAAAAGAAAATTGAAATTTCTCCTTCGCAGAATAATCCCGCGAAAAAGTAGAGCGATTAGTTACGTCAGCCACGTGTTTATTAAAGGAAATTAAAAGTAAAATATTTTGAATTTAACACAAAAAAGTAATTGAAGCGAAAAAAAAAAAAAAAAAGGCGGAAAAAGAAAGAAAAAAAAAAGGAAAGTCAGGAGAAAAAGACAGAAGACGGATAATATATTTAAACAAGGACCGGGCCATTTCAATCCCGAAACTAAATTAAAAGTTTCAGCGTTCCTTTTGTTATTAAAAGCCCCCCAGAGTGGGGGGTTGTCAGTGGGGGGAGGGACACCTCTGAGAAAGAATTTCAAATAGGTTGTTCGGTTAATTTTAATTTCAAGGAAACAACGCATTCAAGAGTAACCAGCAAGGGGGGGGGGTGATTAAGGGACTGGTTGTTGAAATCTCCTTCACCTTTTAAACTAGAGTAATTAAATGCGCAGCGCCCTCCAGTGAAAAGAATCTCGTTCGTCTTTGACCGCAGCATTAATCTGTTCTAATAGGCTTTTTAACTATTTCGTGTCGCTTTTAAGGGAGGTGGGCGGGCTGATCGTGGGTGCAATGCGAAGCTGAAAATATCTCCATCGACTGTTTCCAATTCCCTCTCACCATCCACCCCTCTCCTCCCGGCCAATGTGACCTAATTATTTTCACATCTCTGCTCCTGTTACCAGCATCCAGTGGATGAGTCGGGAGCTGAAGTGGGTATCGATTGAGAGACTACAGTGTACCCTTCGAAAGCTGTAAGTGTCATTTAGGGGGAAGTGGAGGGGATGGAAGTTTTCATCCGAACTCCCACTGACGTTAGCCAGCCGAGCATTGGAGTGGTTGTGATGAGCAGACTCGGAGAAACAACTTTGAGGAGCGTGGGTCTACCCGATCCTGTTCCACTTCTGTTTACGGCACGGCTGACTTTGGATTTGCCCATTTAAGACCCTCCACCATCCTCCCCCCCCCCTTAAAGAACACCACAGATGAAAAAAGAAACTTTCGGGAACGTGGACCTAAGAAAAAAACGAGTTGCCATAGTAACTTTTTTTGCAACCGACAAATGCCGTCCCTTGAGGGGGAGGGGGTAGTTGAGTGATGGGTTCTTGGCATCAAACTTCCTTCCATATTAAGGCTGACGAAAGAAACAAAAGGATGTCTTGAGTTTCGCCAAACTGTCATTTGTTTTCGAGATTGGAGTTTCCTTGCTATTGAAGTCTGTCATAGAGGTGACAGCATCGTTTATTAGTCGACCATAGTATGCGACGTTCCCCTAAGAGTGTTCCCCACCCCATCTTACGACTGGAACTTTTAATATCTATCTGCTTGAGAGCCACCCTATTGGTCAACGCATAATGGTCCAAGTATGGCACGTAATCGATAACTATCAGGACACAAATATATTTTATTGAAAATCTCAGTCTTGTATATTGAACACATAAATTACACTCGGAAAACCGTGTCCGCAGAATCAATTTCAAATAATATCAGAATCGATCCGGAGAGAAAGAAAGAAGAAAAAAAAAAACAGATCCCTCATCATATTCGAAGAAACGCTGGTCTGAAAGAGCGGTAGCAACCCTAGTCAGAGCTGTTCATAACTTGCATTTTGTATACGTCAGTGCTCCTTAAACTTTAGTGACATAAACCCCTCCCCCTTTTATTCGGGGACCCTCTGGAACATCTCTACAGGCCCCTGGAAACCCGAAAAACTGTTAAACCGCTAATATAATTCATATGAACGATTGTTGGGACACTCATACATTTTGGGAGGCAGTGTACTTCTAAAATAAGCCAAGCGCTCATACATTAGCGTAGGCTGTGGCAGACGATCTTCTCTGCAGCTCTATGACATCACACAAGTTTGTCTATTTCTATATCTTCAGCTCGCGAATCACCATAGTAACGTAAAGTACATTTTTCATAATGTAGGGGGCAGCACCTGTACGAATCCCTACAAATCCACAAACCACAGTTAAAAAAATATATAAATAAATAAATAAACCCTCGTTGGGGCACTTATACGTTTTGGAAGGCAATGTATTTCCAAAATAATTCAAGCGCAGACTGTGGCAGACGATGTATGACGTCACAGAACTTTGTCTATTTTATCTTTAGCTCGCGAACGTTGTCTATTTCTATATCCATAGCTTGCGTATCACCATGGTAACGTAAAGTACATTTTGATAATGTAGGGGAGGGGGTAGAAAACAGGTGAGTTTAAAAGATTTAAAATTCCTTCAATAACATTTGCCATTATCTGCAAAATAAATTCTCTTATTTCCAAAGAAATGTCTTGTAGATGATGGTGATGGCTTTAACGTAATTCACACTGCACCCACCCCAGTCTTACCCCTTCCTCTCCCCCCCCCTTTTCGGTTCCTAAGTTGTAATAGAGTCCTTGTTTATATCCGACTGTGCAAGCCATTTCCATCTTAAAGCCTCAGTCATTTATGGACCAAGAAAATGGCCTATTTTTTATTTTTATTTATTTTTTTTCTTCGCGCTCCTCGTGCTTCCAACTGCACCCCCGATGTGATAAGCAACGCTAGCATTTCAACCTGATTGAGCACTTCTCAATAAACCGACAATCACAGTTATCTACAGTCATGACACTTACGAAGACGTCAGTAACACGTTTCCCTCCCCTCCCCCTCCTCTCGCCCCCTACTAAAAAATCAAGTGGAATGATCTCTAACGAGCTCTGGTGGCAAAGGTCTTCATTACAAAGATCGAGGATGTATAATTGGGCATTTTTACTGCGCCAAACGTATTCCCTATTAAGTGACGTCATCAAAATGGGTTTAGTTCCCTTTTCGAACACCAGATGTCGCCATACCTCTTTATATATTGAAAAAATAATAATTTTTCTCGGGGATTAGTTCCATTTAATGCCATACTGATAATCGGGAGTGTTTTTTTTCGCGGGGGGGAGACTTAATAAACTCGTGTCAATTAGTTAAATTTGGGGTTGTCACGTACTGCGAAAATTTAATAACAAAAAGGAGTATAGATAAGTGATTTTTTTTTTCTCTTCAAGGAATTTATGGTGGAATTAGTTATGTTTATGGATGGCGAATGTTGTTGGAAAAAAAAAAAAAGTGAGCAGACGCGACTGGGTTTCGTTTTCCGTTTTTTTTTTCCATTTTTTTTTAAAGTTCGCGTTCGTTTCACCAGCGTCGCTAATTAGTTCCGCTTGACGACAGTAGGTGGCAGGGTATGCTACGCTTTAAATTAAGGGATAAACAGTCACCGGAATTAAAAACAGTTTTAACTGATTAATAACGGCAGTGCATTTATCGATTATATTTGCCTGGTGTGGAATAATGCAGCTCGTCTTTTGGTGCGCCAGTTAAATGCGCAGTAGCATTTTCCCAGTAAATTCCGAATAGTTCGTACATCTTTCAAGGAGACCGGGGCGCTTAAAAACTTCATTCCGCACCGACGATTACTGGGAATTCGCTAATCCGACGTCGGATAATTGAGGTGACTTTCGGTGTGTTACTTGCGGCGAGTTGCACTTCCGGTATTGTTTGGGAAAGCGACCGCGCTGGTGTCCCCTGAAATTGAGAAACAAGCAGAAGTCGCCAGGTATTGGATCTTGTTAACAGATGGCGCTTTTGTTGTTGAGGGAACGCAGTAGCAGTGCTCTGGTGTGAATTTCATCCGGCAGGTGTCGCGGATGAGAAGTGATGCGCGCTTGGAAATGCGCAGTTCGCTCGAAATATTGTCGCACTCTCCACGGCGTTGTATTTTGATTCCGCCGGTGATTGCGAGTCGTAAAATAAACACGAGCGTCCGTGCGACCCCGCTGTCTTTGTTATTAAACGCTCCGGCGGGAAAAGTGAACACGGTGTCGGCATTGTGTAACATCGCTGTGTAGTGGCACGCGCGTCTTAAAACCCTTGAAATTTTGAAAAGGAGAACGCACCCTCCTTCTCACCCCTGCATCACTCTCTCCTTCATCCTTCTATTCCGCGCTTTGCGTTTCTTTCTCCTTTTCTGTCTTTCTTTCAGTCGCTCGCACACTCTTTCCCAACTCTAAAACAGGCGCTTCCTTCTCTCTTCTGTTTCTTGCTCTTTCTGTTTCCTGTTTTCTTCTGTCGCTCTTTTCCTCGTTTTCCTTTTGTTTTTCGCTCTATCTTTCTGTGTTCATTCTCTCCTCTGTCTTCCTTCGTGTGCTCTCTCTCTCTCTGTCGCTTTGTCTTTCTTGGTATCTTTCTTTTTTCTCTCTCTCTCACTTCTCTTCCTTTCATTTTTGTTTCCTCTTCATTTGTTTCTTCTTCTCTGCTTTCTCTTTCTCTCCATTTTATTTCACCTTCATAAGTTTATTCTTCTCTCCTTTCTCTTTTCATTCTCTCTTTCTTTCTTTCTCTCTTTTTCTTTCCCTTTTATTTACTTTTCATTCGTTTCTTTTCCTCTCCTTTCTTTCTTCTTTCTCCTACTTTTATTTTCTCTCCTTTCTTTCTATCTCCTCTTCATTTTGCTTTTCTCCCCTTTCTGTCTCCATTTCTCCTTCTATCTGTCTCTTCTTCTTTATGTCCCTCCGCTGTTTCTTTCCTAATTATTTTTCTCCTCTATTTTTCCTCCTTTATTTCCGTCTTCTATTTCACTCCTTTCTTTCCTTTCACTCCAATTACTTTTTAACACAATTTCTTCCTTTCCTGTTCGTTCTTTCGCTCTTCTTTCTGTTTCTTTTTCTTATTTTCTTTGTCCTTTTCATCTGTCATTGCTTTATGTCCCTCTTTCAATCTTTCTCCCTCTTGCACTTTTACTCCATTGCTTGCTGTCTCTCCTTTGCCGTTCTCTTCTTTTTTCTCCTTCATTCCATCTCTCTTCTATCCTTCTTTCTCTCTTTTATGTCCTTCCTTCTCTCCTTTATATCCTTTCGTCTCTCCATTATATTCTTCGTTCTCTTTTCTCTCCATAATGTTCTTTGTTCTGTCCTTCTCTCCTTTATGGCGCAAACGACATTAATTGGATATTTCCACCATATCCAAAAATTTCACTACTTCAAAGAACGTGTCCTCCCAACTTTTCTGCTACAGAATACCTCAATGGATGGTCAAATTAATAGAGCAAACTTATCTGCTAAGAGATCTAAACCTCCCAAACACTTCCTCATTCATTTCCCAAATATCCGTGGTCTCAGTTCCAATCCCAATAATCTCCATTTCCACTTGCAGTCTGCCAAACCCCATCTACTTTTCTGACAGAATCTCAGTTATCGGTTGATTCAACTACTGCTCATCTCAGATGCCCAAACTATTCGCTGTATGATTCCTTTTGCCTCAAAGGTGGTACTTGTGCATATGTCCGTTCTGATATTCCCTGTCAGAGACTTGGCAACTTGGAATCTCCTCTCTTTAATCTTCTCTGCCTTAAAATCTCTCTACCTCATTGTGTCAAATTCATCTGTTGTCTCTACCGTTCTCCCAACTCCAATAATCACTTGGAGCTCTTTGACTTCCTCTCTTTGCAACTTGACTTTCTCCAGTCCAACTTTCCTAACAGTGAGGTAATTTTCCTTGGTGATTTTAACGTTCACAACTCCAGCTGGCTTCCGTTTTCTAGTCACACCGACCCAGCAGGTCGAGATGCTGAGGCTTTTGCAATTTCTAATGATCTTGCACAGATTGTTCATTTACCTACAAGAATACCCGACAATCTTAATCATACAGCCAATACGCTTGATCTTTTTCTCACAAACAACCCTTCTAAGTACACGGTCGAAGTGAGAGGTCCTTTAGGCACTTCAGATCACAACTTGGTGATTGTCTCTTCTCCAATGGAACCTTTATCTCATGGCTATTCCCAACCTCGTGTTGTTTGGCATTACAAGAATGCAAAATGGGATGACCTGTGAGACTTCTTTTCCTTGGTCGGACTACTGTTTCAAAATTTCTGATGTCAACGTTTGCTCAGATCGTGTCAGTGAAATTATTCTTGTAGGAATGGAATCCTTTATTCCACCTTAAAATCTCGTTCTTTATCTAAACCTTGTTTTCCAATAAATGTGCTAAGGCTGTTCAAGAGAAGAACGTTGCATATCGCAATTGGCTTGTTTCTAATTCTTCAGTTTCATTTTCTGCCTACACCAAATCCCAAATCTCGCAACAATTGTAAAGCAGTTATTAATCAGTCCAGACTACAGTTTGAAGGGGCTAAGAGTAGAATACTTGCTTCTTGTCCAAATGGTAGCCGAGCATTCGTCTCTTGCCAAACCTATTGGCTACAAATTTTGCCCATCCATGTTCCAACTTCTCTCAAAACTAAACGATTCTATTCCCACTTCAGCCAAAGATAAAGCTGACCTGCTAGCATCCTACTTTTCTTCCAACTCGTGTATTCATGATCTTAGTAAAACACCTTCCACCATTCCCCACACGCTCCATTCAATGCCTCCTGTGATCTTCCGTCAACAGCATTTCAGAAGGATTTTGAACAATCTTGGTGTTTAGAAAGCTCCAAATCCTGATGGTATTGCTCCGCTTCGTATCAAAGTGTTCTGAAACTCCTAAGATTACTAATTTTGTTTGTTGCATTTTTACACTTTCTTTCTTTTTTACACTTAGAGAAAACATTGATGTTTTCTCTTCTTCTTGGAAGCTCATATTTAGCCAATTTCTAAAAAAGGGTGACAAATCCCTTCTATCCAATTATCATCGCAATGAACTTTTACTCTTTCTAAAGTAACAGAGAAAAACATGGACCGCTAATTTGTAAACTATTTCACAACCGTCCATCTGATCAAAGACCGCCAGTATGGATTCCATCAGTGTCGATCCACTGGTGATATTCTGGCTTATGTTACCCATTTATGGACTATTTCAATGGAAAGGTTCGGTGAAACATAAGCAGATGCTGTAGACATCTCAAAAGACTTTCGATCGTGTTTGGCATAATGGTCTTCTAAACAAGCCTCCATCTTATGGATTGTCAACTGTTTTTAGTAATTGGTTATCCAGTTTTCTCTCTGATCGCTCACTGAGGGTGATGGTAGATGGCTCTCTGTCTTCTAACTTCCCCACTAATGCTGTTGTCCCCCAAGGTTCAGTTCCTTCCTCCACTCTTTTCCTCTTTTATATCAATGACCTTCTTCCATTGACTGGAAATCCTATCCATAGTTTTGCCGATGATAGCACATTGCATTCCACGTTCCAATTTGAGAAACCTTGCCTTGCTCAAACAGCTTCAACTTCTGGAATATCCACTACCAATTCCTCAAATGCTGATCTCCAGGTAATTCTCCAGTGGGACAAAGGTAACTTAGTGATTTTAACCTTTCAAAAACACAGACTTATCTTGTATCTCGCAAAATGGATTCTTCGAAGACACCATCACAGATCTCCATTTGGAATTATCTTAACTTGTAATCTCTCTTGGCACAAGCACATCACAAACACTGCTTCCTCTGCATCTAAAAAAATGGGTTTTCTCTTTCGCTCTCCGCGTTCTTGTTCACCCTCTACAAATCGTAAATCCGCCCCACCATGGAATATCATTCCCACATCTGGGTCGGTGGCCCTAAAACCTCTCTAAGGCTTCTAGATTCCATTCAGAAGAGTCCACATCCTTTTACTGTCCAACTTCAAACTCACAGAACCAACTTTTCTTCTTCCTCATTTATTCATTCAACTTCCGTTTTCTGGAACAACCTTCCACAGAAGTTCAAGTCGAAAATCAACAAATATCTTCTTTCATCTTCTCAACCTTCAACCCATGCACGGTACTAAGTACTATAGATTCTAATACCTCTCGTGGTTGGGGTTTTTTGAGGGAGGCCGCCAGGGAGTGTATTGAAAAAATGAAGTTCATTATGAGGGAATCTTTGGACTCAGGAAGATTCCCTTAGATTGGAGGAGTACCGGTGTCACCAACATATAAAGATGATTCTAAGAGCGAAGTTGGTAACTACAGGCCGATTACTGTGACTTTAATGGTAGGGAAAACTTAGAAGCAGTGATCAAAAGTGCAATCCAGGGACATTTAGATAGAAAGGACATCCTGAAGGTCATGGTTTTGTTAAGGGAAAATCATGTGCAACTAACTTGGCAAGCTGTAGTGTTCCATGCAAATAAAACAAAACGGTGAAAACCACACTTGGCCAGCAGAAGACACAAAGGAGTGGACACGGGTGCATTCTCTAGTTAGTACCGTTAATTATTTTTTAGAACCCTTCGACGCAGCTCTGAACGACCATCGAAAAGAGTTCTGATTTACTTGTAACGATGTCACCAAAAGACCCCTTTTTTTTTTGTTAAAATTTCTATCCCTTCATTGTGGATCCGACAACTGTGTTACGTCCTATGGTTCAAAAAATACGGTAATTTTATATTCATTGGTGGATCATACAGCTGTCTTACGTCTTATGGCTAAAAAAATACGGTAATTTTACATTATAACAGTCTTTAATAAAGCTTGGAGTTTATATATACTGCCACCTATCGGTAGTAAGAAGAAAAATGTATTAAAGGGTATAAAAATAGGTTGTTTATTCCTGGTGTGACCTTAGGAGCGGATTCAGCCCAAATGAACTTAATGCACTTTTTAACTCGCCAGATCTCTCCACAAGATGTTAGAAGGTCGACCACGACGCCTAGCGGCGGTAAGGTGAACTATTGAGCACAGAATCGTCATAAACACGCATCAGGAAGGACAGAACACCCCATGTATTATCTGAAACAGAATTCAGCTGATGGAAGTTAAATTAATCTGCTCTGCTCGAAGTATTTGCCCTTTCTTCGACTTTTAAGCGTTGCTATCGTTCAGTTCGCGACAGCACTTCGTCCATTTCTGTCAATTTCCATCCTTCCTCTCCCTCCCCCACCCCACCCCACCCCACTCCCCCTTTTGATTCAGGCACCGAGAAAAAGCTCGCTCAGTCAATACAAAAATCTACGCACACTACTAACAAAATCCCAGCAATAACACAGATTTTTAGATTTCTCTTTCTCCCCCTCCCCCTTTCCCCAACACCCACCCATTCACCCACTCTCTAGACGGCTTAAAGAACAAGCTTTAAGGGTACAGAGACAGTTGCAGCTAACGCTCTTTTCCGGTCCTTCCAATATTTCAAATAGAATTTGTCGTAGCTCGGCCGTATCGATTTTATAATCACGCCCGTCGCGCGCTTCGCAAGTTTACCGGAAGATGGCGCCACGGTCGGTGGCACGGTTTGCCCTCTCCTTGACGGCAGTAGCGGCATTAACTGAAATTTTCAGTCGCTGACGATGTTATTTTGTCGCGTGACAAGTGACAGGGATTTAGATGTCATTCTGATAACTGACTGCCGAAGCTCAATGGATCTCATCCGAGATATTTTGTCATTGCCTGTCTTCAGGGCCGGGCATTGCTGGGATGTCGAAGAAGTTCGATGTGCATTAAAAATCGTAACACGATGCAATTGCTTCGCCTCGCTCGAAAGATACCTCGTCGCTGATGTTCCACTGAATTAAATCTATCTCACCATCCATCTATCCATCATTCTTTCTCTCTTTCTTAGGGACCGTATTAAGCACAGCACAAAAAAAAGACTCGATTTGAGTTCCAGCTTCATGAGCCTTTGCGCTGTATAAAAATGTAAGTCACGCGACAGGAAACAACTACCGTATTTTTCCGACTATAAGACTCACTTTTTAAATCCTATAAGAACAATCACCAGTTATTAACCCTGTTGTAATTTTATGCTTTTTCTCTTCTCTAATATCTAAATTACAAAGCGTTTCAGGGTGCATTTTATGCAGTCAGTACCTTTATTCGATTTCCAGAACATACCCTTCGACCCGGATCTAGATAGGCGACGAACAGTGTTCTGATTTATTGTAATTACATCATAGAGAGGATTTTTTGTTAAAATTTCTATCCTTTCATGTCATATCTCGTGTTCTACTGAATTAAATCTATCTCACCATCATATTCTGACCATCCCCTCCCCTCTGTCCCTCCCTCCCTCTCTCTCTCTCTCTCTCTCTCTCTCTCTCTCTCTCTCTCTTTCTGTTATGGAATGTATTCCTCCCCTCTGTCCCTCCCTCCCTCTCTCTCTCTCTCTCTCTCTCTCTCTCTCTCTCTCTCTCTTTCTGTTATGGAATGTATTAAGCACAGACAAAAAAAAGTACGCGCTTAGCAGTTTGTGCTTTGTGAGCCCTTTCACCGTATAAAAATGTTGAATCACACATGAGCGAAACAACTACCGTATTTTTCCGACTACAAGACTCTTTTACACTTTTTTCCCTCTCCAATACCAAAATTATAGTCTTTTGGGGTGCATTTCCTGCAGTCAGTACGTTTACTCAATTTTCAGAGAATACCCTTCAACACGAATCTGAATAGGCATCGAAGGGGACTCTGATTTATTGTAATTATATCATCGAGGGAATTTTTTGTTAAAATTTCTCTCCTTTCATGTCTGGTGTACCATTGAATTAAATCTATTTCACCATCATATTCTGATCATCTCTCTCTCTCTGTTATGGATCGTATTAAGCGTAGACAAAAAAAAGTACCTGCTTCGGGCTTTGGCCTTCTTGAGCCCTTGCACCATACAAAAATGTTAAGTCACACATGAGCGAAACAACTACCGTATTATTCCGGCAACAAGACGCATTTGTTTAATCCCATAAGTAAAATTCTCAGTATTGTGTGTTGTAATTCTATGGTTTTTCCCCAAATATCAAAATTCTAAAGTCCTTTCTATAGCACTGCTAATCAATTTTCAAAACTTATCCTTCAACCTGGGTCTGGACAGGCATCGAAAAGTGCTCCGATTTACTTGATCTCTCTCTCTCTCTCGCTCTCGCTCTCTCTCTTCGGAGTAGTATTAAGCACAGCTCCATAAGGCTTAGGGGTTCGAGTTTGTGAACCCTTGCACTATATATTTGAGCCATAAGACGTAAGATAGTTGTCGGATATGCCAATGAATATAAAATTACCGTATTTTTTGAACCATAGGACGTACGATAATTGTTGGATCCACCAATAAAGGGATAGTGATTTTTCAAAAAAATGGGTCTTTTGGTGGCATTACAAGTAAATCAGAACTCTTTTCGGTTTTTTTTCTCTTCTGTTTTTTCACTCTTCTGTTGTAAACAACAGAAGAGAGATTTTTTCACTCTTCTGTTGTAAACAACAGAAGAGTGAAAAAATTACCGTATTTTCCCGACAACAGACTCACTGTTTAATCTTATCAGAAGAACCCAATTTAACACGAAAAATATGTCACGGAAGTGACGTCTTCCTTCGCTTCCGCTAAGGTCTTCCCCACCCACCCTTCCACCACTAGTCTCTACCAAGCACTCACTAGTAGTGTGATTAGAGTGCGTGATGCATTTTTCGTGACTGGTATATTCTGTAGCCATTTGTGGCACACGAACATTTTTTTTTTTTTTTCAGTACAAAATTTATAGTCTTTTAGGGTGCATTCTCTACAGTCAGTACAGTTAATCAATTTTCAGAATATCCTCTTCGACCCAGGTGTGAACGACCATCGAAAAGAGTTCTGATTTACTCGTAATGCCACCAAAAGACCCATTTTTTTAAAAAATTCCTATCCCTTTGGTGGATCCAACAATCATTGTACGTCCTATGGTTCAAAAAATACGGTAATTTTATATTCATTGGCAACTATCTAACATCTTATGGCTCAAAAAATACGGTAAATTTACATTATAGCAGTCTTTAATAAATCTGGAGGTTTATATATACCGCCACCTATCGGGAAAAAGAAGAAAAATGTATTAAAGGGTGTAAAAAAAATGGTTGTTTATTCGTTTGTGTCTCAAATAAAACCCAAAAGAACGCTTATTTCTTACAAAAATAAAGTGTATATCTCCTTACATTTTACAGTCATTACCAACGTGCTCAGTTAGAATTATTTACTGCAACTGCGTTCGTTTTTTCTCCTTTGTACAGCTCATCAGCGCATACTTTACGATTCTCCACTGCCAGGCGAATAAATTTATCAGTGCGCCATACAAGCGTTCCCGACTCGAATTTTTTTTTTTTTTTTTTTTTAATTTCTACGTCTAAACTACGTTTCGATGGTTCACAAGTTCATTGTTATTATTGCGCGGAATTCAAAATATTTGCAATTCTG
Organism: Mastigoproctus giganteus; assembly: GCF_048544385.1. Lineage (NCBI taxonomy): Eukaryota > Metazoa > Arthropoda > Arachnida > Uropygi > Thelyphonidae > Mastigoproctus > Mastigoproctus giganteus. The sequence goes on along the minus strand of NC_143577.1, from coordinate 244,579,654 downwards.
AGCGTTGTTCCCCGTTAATATTTTATTTTTAGTTATGGCGTCCTTCAATAACGTCTTGTACACTTGGAGTTTAGAAATAATGAGCGACCAGAAGACCAATAAATAATGCGCAGAAACATCTAGGAGAGACGCAGTAAGGCGGATAGGAGAGCGCAAGAAGTTAAGAGATTTATATCCGCGCAATAAATTAGCGCCCAAGTTGAAATAGCCATGATTAAAAACCCACGAAAAGAACGCAATATCCGTGTTTCGTTATAACGGGAGTCGTGGCTCGTAAAACAAGTAAATTGGTCAGGGGATTTCGGCGCAGTTGACACGATTGTCAGATTATGGATGTTTGATTATTTAAAAAAAAAAAAAAAAAAAATTCAACTGTATGTTTTTATAACGAATTAGGGGTTGGGCCTCCTGCCTAATATTTGCCTGGAAATTTACAGAAAGATAGATTTTACTCTCAATAAGGTTAAAAAGCTTCTCTGGTTATGGAAAATAATAGCCAGCCTAAGGAGGATCCATCTAGTAATCCAATTGAAGTAGCTATGATTCAAACCTGAAAGGACGCAATATCCGTGTTCCCTTATAACGGGGGTTCATAAAACAAGTACATTGTCAGAGATTTCGGCGCGGCTGACATGATCATGAAAATACGGATTACTTCGGATTTGATTAATAAAAGAAAAAAAATCATATATTTTTATGACGAATTAGGGGTTGGGTCCCTTTCCCAATATTTGCATGAAAAATTGTACCAAAATATAAACTTTACTGTCAAAAAGGTTTAAAGGCATCTCTCGTTTTTAACAAAGTAGATCAATTATTATTATGTATGGAAACTAATAGTGAGCCTAAGGAGGATCCATGTGGTGACCCAGTTGAAGTAACTATGATTGAAACCCAAGAGAATGCAATATCAGTGTTTCGTTATAACGGGAATCGAGTGTTGTAAAAGTAATAAGTCAGGGATTTTTGGCGCGGTTGACATGACCATCAAATTACGAATTACTCTGGATGTTTCATTATTAAAAAAAAAATGCTTATTATGTTTTTATGACGAATTAGGGGTTGGGCCCCCTCCTCTAATATTTATATGGAAATTGTACTAAAAGATAGATTTTACTATAGAAACGGTTAAAAAGCGTCTCTGAAGATGACAAAGCATATCGATTGTTATTATTACATACGAAAAGAATAATGGGCCTAAGGAGGATCCATGTGGGTTGCAGTTAATGAAATTAAATGAAAAGTGAGTTCGTTGGAAAAAAAATAACTGGATATTCATTAATCAGCTGGGAATCCAAAAGACTCAATTGTGGATCCAAAGTGCAAAGGGTTGAATTAAGAAGAGGATTTATCTTTCTCGAAATTTATAGCGTTCGTGGATCCAAAGATTTTTAGAATCAATGTGCATAATCGATGTGTAATTTCGTTAAGACTCTTAAATTCTTTTTTTTTTTTTAAGTTAATAACGTCTGTGGTTAAGGGGTTGTCGATAATGGATCCAACTGAATAAAAATAAAAAGATCTTTCTTTCTTTCTTTCTATCCATGTAGTTACTCTTTTCTTTCACTCGAGTGGATCTTCGTATTTCCTTATTCAAACAATAAATGCATTTCGAAATGTCGTCCAACTGGTACAGTGCCTCGGGGAGTAGCTACTTGGGTATCCTTCCCCTTGACAGGCATTGTACCTAGCGGGTTGGGGGGTGGGATGAAAAAGGGGCGTGGAACGCGACTCGTGTCACTCCCTTTATTGTCGGCGGTGGTCATGTTGTCAGGACACGAAGAAATGTCTTGACAGCCATCGCGAGCTGCGATATTTTTCTAACTGTCCCAGAGGGGGACAAAAGGTCTGACAATAAAATCGTTCGCTCATCTGGGACATCAGCTTGACACGGGTCATTGGTATCGGACGTCAACTCAACCCCAAAGCGGACATTCTGCTTTGGTTGCATTTTCCCCTTTTTCTTTTATCTTTTGATAGATTCGTCTGTCGATATCTACTTGAAATGTACATTTCGTTTTATTTTTACATTGTTACGTCACTTCCGGTATTGAGGATTCGGTAGCCAGGTGGATAACGCTTCTATTTCAACAGTTGTATTAAACACAACAATTGGACGTTGACATGTACAAAGGACTGAACCGAGTCCCTTTTAATGAACGCAATTACTTCGATTGTTAATTTCATTAACTCTGATGTTCGCGGGGTCCCTATGGGCCCTTTGACGATACCGATGCTTGATTTCTGCACTTGCTCGCAGAAATTGCCAAGGTTAGCAGCGAGTTAGCACTTCGGATTAATTTACAATGTTTTGAATGTTTTTTGGGCGATTTTCTTTGCATAGAGGGGTGATTAAAAGTTAAGTGCCGTCCCTTATTTGTAAAATATCGCAGTAACGAGTTATGAATGTCCAAAATTTGATAATCCTACATCTCGTTATATTTCCATATATATTTATTAACGTGGGGTGTGTGACAGTCTTTCAATTAGGGCCGTCTTCATCAGAGGGGGCACTGGCACGCGAACATTGGCAGACGATGAAATAGCGTCCCAGATTACAGCAGTTGTCAGACAGGAAATATTATCAACATTTACAATAATCTGGCAATTATTTTCCTCTAAGCAATCATGATCACTTGTGGGTTTATTTTAAGCGAATTATTAGCCTGGTGGCTTCTAAATATCGATTAGTCAGTCCTTTATCTTTCAGTAGCCTTCATTATCACCATAAATTAACCAACAGTACGAAAAAAATAACGTTTGCGTCGATTTTATATCAATTGTCTTAAAATTTTTTCAGTTGATGAAGGTTTTGATTTTTTGAAGACGAAACGTTCCCTGAAGAAATGTAGTATCAAATTAGGCTGACTTAAGATTTATCAAAATTACTTCGATAAGAAATCGAAGGGCGTGTTTTATTTACTTCGCGCATGCGCACAAGCGAACCCAGATAGCTCACTCCAATGATAATCATCCCTGATTAGAGCAGATGTCACAGAGGAAGTATTTACAATAATCTGCCCAATCATTTTGCTATTAGTGATAATGAAGGGGTGGTTAAGAGTTTATTTAAAGCGACTTATCAGTTTAGTACTATCTATCAATCAATAAATTTGTTTATCGTTTCATTGACCTCTGCTGCAATCATAATTAGCAGGCTTGTGGAAAACTACAATATTTGTGTACATTTTGGGGGAAGATTAAAATTGTGGTTGATGCTGATGAAGGTTTCTATCCGAAACGTCTCCTAAAAAAAAAAAAAAAAAATTATCTGTTAAATTATGCGGCAATTAAAATTACTTTTATAAGAAGTTTCGACGCGTTTTTCTTCGCGCATGCGCATTAGCTAACCGAAATTGTTTTAAGTAGCGTTTGGCGTTAATTTTCTAACAGGATACCGCACAAGCAAGACGAGGTTGCGATACACACTTCACCTCTCTCATTAATAACAGATGGAGGCTAGACACCTCACCGGAGCGTGCAAGGGGGATTTAAGGAAACGCGGGGGGGGGGGGAGGAGGATTCTTATCATTCCAAACAGCTAAGACACAAACAAACGAATTACCAAAGCAACCACTTCATTCGCGCGAAGATTTAGATTTCATTACGCCACGAACGAACTGTGAGCGTTCGCGAATAGGATTTTTGTTTTCTTTCTTTCTTCCAATCCTAATTAGGCACTTCATGCCGACAACCGAGTCGTGGTTCCGATGCGCGAGACTTTCATTCCCTCCCTCCTTCTCTCCCCCTACCTTTTCTTTTCCTCTAACTCCTTTAATGCCTTGTAATTTGTCTTTCTACTTGTAAAGATAGGGGCCCCTACAACTTAATTAACATCGTAATAATCTCTCTTGATAACACGCGCGGTGACGTCACAGGCGTTTCTTTTTGCACGGGGTGTCACACAATGCACTAATCGACTCTATGAAACTTTGTCTGCTTGGTGACAATCCACTGCCCACCAAAAGTGCCGGCAAGGGGGGAGTAGTTTTTTCGCGCGCGAGTAATCTCCCCTGAAGCGAATGGTTGCGTGTCGCTTTGGTCCTCAGGTTCGCACTGAGTATCCCGGAACTTAAGTCCCAGGTATAATTTATTACACCCTCCCCAAAAAAACGTTACCTGTCTGATAGGAATTTCTCATTATAAAGACGTCTGTTTGTGTGATTGGAAATGTGTATTTAAATAGCGTAAAAAATAATAATAAAATTAGCTTAGCATTAACACAGGTATATTAATTAACACTGATTAATTAACATTAATATACGCAGGGTCATTTAATTATCCTGAAAATCATTGGTCGACAACGTAGACCGTGACAATTTAGCAGATGGAGTGAGAGTTAGAGACAGTTGGCAGAAGGCAGTTTCATTGAGACAGCAATGGTAGTTTAAGAGCCGAGTAGCGTCGGATTCACACATGTGCAATTGATCTAGGCCCAAGGGCCTCATACAAGTGGTCCTAGGGGCCCTACCCACCTTGTATTTAGGGCTTCTAAATATATGGAAGCGCCCCCTTCCACCAAAATTCAGCATTGGGTGTGGTATGTAATATGGTTTTTTTTTTTTTTTTTTTCAAAAGAACTAGTGTCCGTTTTAATTTGATTGCGTGATGCTAATGTTAATATTAATTTACATCAAATTGTTAAAATGTTAATGCCCGTATTTCCTAAATGTTAACGTTAGCATTTTTTAAATTAAATGTTAAGAAAAATTTATGTTGCGATCAATTTTAAATGTTAAGATTAATGTATTTATTTTTCACTTCCAGTTTATCTAAATGTTAAGATGGATGTTTATTTTTCTAAATATTAAGGTTCACGTTAATGCGGTAACGTTAACATTTAAAAATTAATAAACAGAAAAATAAATTATGTTTTGATATATTTGAAAAATCATGTTAAATGTAAGTGACGTTAGAAAATTTTGAAAATGCCAATCTTAACATTATTTGCATGTTAGTGTTTTTGGTCATTTTTTTTAACTGTTAAAGTTAATGTTCACTTTTTTAGATGTTAAGACAAATGTTATGATAAATGCTAATTTTTCACAATGTTAGGATATATGTTTATTTTTCTAAATGTTAAGATTGTTAATGTGTTTATTTTTCTAAATGCTAAGATTGTTAATGTGTTTATTTTTAAATGTTAATGTTTATTTTTTAAATGTTAAGATAAATATTTTTTTCTAAACGTTAAGATTAATGTTAACGTGATATTTATTTTTTTAAATGTTAAGGATAATGTTCATTTTTTTTTTCAAAATGTTAAGATAAATGTTTATTTTTCTAAATGCCAAGATTAATGTGTTTATTTTTCTAAATGTAAAGATTAATGTTTATTTTTCTAAATTTTAAGGGTAGTGTTTATATTTTTAAATGTTAATGTTCATTTTCTAAACGTTAAGATTAATGGTAATTTTTTTCTAAATGTTACTATTAATGTTTATGTTTTAAACGTTAAAGGTTAAGAATAATGATAATGTTAATAATGATAATGGTAATGAGGATAATGATAACGTTATGGATAATGTTTATTTATTTTTTTATTTTTTAAATGTTAGGATAAATTTTATTTTACTTTTTTTCCAAATGTTAAGGTTAATGTTAATATTGATGTGTTTATTTTTTTAAAATGTTTTATACTTTAAAAATGTATATTTTATAGTTAATGTTTTTTTTAAATGTTAGGATAAATTTTATTTTATTTTTTTTGTAAACGTTAAGATTAATTTTAAGTTTTTAATGTCATGATTAATGTGTTTATTTTCCTAAATGTTAATGTTATTGTTAAAATTTTAAAAATTGGTAAACAAGAAAGTTTATTTCTTATTTATCAAAATTTACAGATATAAAAATGAAAACTTAGAAAATAAAACTTGGTGTGGAATTTAATATTTTTGAAATAATCATTAACTTTGTTAATGATAATGTTAACATCAATGTACGTAAAAATTTTACTTCAGAACTAAACAGAATTTTTGCAACTTGATCATGGAAAAGGAAACACCTGACTTTAACGTTACGAATAATTTTTATTAAAGTTAAAAACTAACTTTAACGAGTATAAACTTGCAGTTCAATGTTTATGTAATGATGTTCACCTTACTTTATAATCAAACCCGAATATTAACTCAGAGATTTTGTATTTTCAGATAGAAGATGCGATGTTAATGTTTGATAAACAGACTAACCGACACAGAGGTAAGTTAAGACTTTTTAACTATTACAAGTAATTACTATCGCTCATTTATTCGTGTGGAGTCGAAGAAAGAAGGAACAATGTCGCCAGCAATCCTCCACTTGCTAATGCGCCTGATTTCTAGAATGCGCAACCATTAGCCTCCAAACCCGGAGGTACAAACATCGCATGAATGTATTTTTATCTGACATCATTAATACATCCCGGTTCTTGCAGCGGCGCTTTTGTCCATCCATCCTTCACCCGTGTCTCTTCCGTTTCTTCAAACACTATTACGTTCTTTGGCTCATCGTTTGTCTGTCTCTCTCTCTCTCTCTCTCTCTCTCTCTCTCTCTCTCTCTCCCTCATTCCCCCTGCGTCTCTTTCACTCCATTTTCTTCCGTTTCCATATTCGTTTTCATTCATCTGTGTTCGCTCCATCGGCACTACGAAACAGTTTAATGTTTCTCTTCTGTCCATCATCTTTTATTCATTTTCCTCCTTAAGCGTCTGCGCCTGTACACCCCCCCCCCAAGAAACGTACTGAGCGCCAACCAGGGCCGGACTGGTTTTTGATAGATGAAATGTAAGAAATTACTGGAAAACTCTAAACTTCTGGGAGTTCTAATGAATTCTGTACTTTTTTCTTAAAGAATTAAGTCACCATGTTTCGCGTCTTTTCTTCAGTGGACTCAGCAAATATGCAGTGCAGTGGCCAAGATTTTTAGTGGGAGGTGGGGGGGAGGCATTCAGGGGGGCTGTACAATATACCGCCTGGAGGGAAAGAAAGAAGGAAAGGCGAATCTTAAGCAAAACGACCATGCATGCTCAGTCATGCATTTCCCTCCTCCCCCTCTTTTTTTTTTTTAAGGCGAGTAATCCCCTATAATTTCTCCAAGGTGATTTCTCTTGCCTTTCAGTCTTTAATCCCTCGACCGGTCGACGTTAGCGCCACCTGGTGTGGATGATCTTATTGGAAAGAACATCGTAAGACAGATCGTAAAGGTGGCCTATTTTGAATAAACATCACTCACAAAGGACCTATCAGAGGACACATTAAAATATTAGAACGGCTCGTAAAAAACGTGGGCCCCTTCGTGTGTGTCCAGAGTACAAATCGCAATCTCAAGCAAACTGGGAACGAGGCTATAAAAATGATACTTAAGTAGCCTCCCGCGGCATGCGTACTTCCCAAATTTAGCAGGAAGGTTTTACAACTGCAGACACAGCGATTATCCGGGCTAATTAATATTAACGACTGTCACATGAATTGAGAAAAGGGGGAGCTACTTCGGGGACGTCACTCGCATTAAAAAGTGACAGAACTCACTCGGTCGTTCACTCTTTTATCGAAGAGACTGAAGGAGCAAGAGACACCTCCACCTTGATCTTTTCTTCCTTTATTGACCCATGTGTTCTCCACTCTAAAGGGTGGGCTACAATCCGTCGAACGAACTTTGGCCTTCGACAATAATGGAGTACTGACCAGCTGTCGAAATTCGTGCTATGAACTTTGACCTTCGGGAGGACGACATTTGAATTAAAACAGGATATAAGAAAGCGTCCGTAAAATCTTTTGTAATGGGCTGGCCGCGAGAACTGGCAAAACAGGATTTTTAACATGTTCAGACATGTCTGGACATGTTGCAACTTGCTGATTCCTTTATATTTACTCTCCCTTGCTCGGATGGATGATATTTTCAGGATGGATGGAGAGAGGCAAGCAGCAGAGAAAGAACAATTTGATCTGATACACCCAGGGGACACATTTTAACAATTTCTTAGAACAGACTCAGAGATTGATGTTGGTGGAATCGCGAGAAAAACCACGCATTTACCTTTCTCGACGCCTTCTTCGTCTTACATTGAAAGAAACAAAATCTAACTTTCCCAATTTGTTGGGATTCTAAAGCACGCGTACCTCGTGACCTTGATTTCGAACTTCGGCTTCAGTCACCCTCCCTATTCTCCCCCCTTCCTTTTTTTTATCGTGACTAACGATCCCGCGCTACAAAGCCGTGAAAGTATCCTCATGCTCTTATCGGCCGTGCAAAAAAAGAAAAAAAGAAGAAGCGTTGCTATGACAACGGGTGTCAGAAACAACCTCTTCCTTTACACGGCGATACAAATTGTTCCGGTGAAGGGCCGAAATTTGAATTGTTGAGAGGCTCCTGTCAGCCCTTTTAACTGCGAGCCCGATCATTTTTCAAGGCGCAAGGCACACACCCCCTAATCGATCCCCGCCGAAGGCTCCGTCCCTGAATGGCCCTCGGTTGAAAAAAGGAAGAAAACAAACAAACAAAAGGAGAATGAAAAAGAGGAGGGAACAGAGGAGTTAGTTAGCCGGGCGCTCGAAGAAAATAAAAGAGTTCTAATGCCACGACTCTCTCCTTCGTTCTCTCCTGCAAGCTGGGATGGCCACCATTATCACACCCTGCAGCCGGGCAACGGATAGGCAAATAAACAAGCGTCTCCAGTCATCAATCATGATTCCCGGCAACGCCAACAGATACAGCGTCTGTTCCCTGAACACCCTCGATCCACTCGATGTAGCCTCGTTGCCAGAAAATCTGGGCGCCGTTTTTTCGTGGCGCAAAAATGCAACGCCGGTTGTTGTAAATGACCGCCGGAGATTTTATCCTTTCACGTGCAGTTTTAAAAGGAAGAATACGAAGGGTGAAAGAGGACTTTACGCAACGTCGTGCAGTTGTTTTGTGGGTTTTCATAATCGGGACGGATTACGTTTCGACAGCCGAATGATTAATCTTCATCAGAGGCTTATTAAAAAGTGAGACGGGTCGGTTTCCGGTGTGGACGTTGCGTCGAGCAGTGGTTAATCTTCTTCGGGGAAATGATGATGTCGGCTGTGAGGGGTGTTTAGTCCGCCGGGATTAATTTCGCAGTTTATTTTGACGCCGATCGGATAATTGTTTGATTATGCGGATTGTGGGAACGTCTGTCACTCTGCGTTGTGCTCGCAGCAGACGAAAAATACGCGGGAACCCGGCTTAGTAAATTTAAAGACAAACCCCCCCCCCCCGTCAAGCTCCATCCATTTCTTTGGCTTTCTCTCTCTCTCTCTCTGCCTTCCCTACTTCCTGTTGTTTCCTTCTGTCCTCCTCTTTTTCTACATTTCTTTTGGATCTCTCTTTCTGTTCTCTCTCTCTTTGTACATCTCTTGTTATCTCTCTTTCATTCTACGCAGATCTTTCCTGTTCTCTCTCTCTCTCTCTCTCTCTCTTTTGCTTTTCTCTTTCTGCTCCTTTCGCTTTCTTCTTTCTCTCCGTCTTCTCTTTATGTCTGTCTATCTCTCGATTCCTCCCGACATTTCACTCTTCGTCTCTCTCTGTCCGGTTCTTTTGCTGCTTCTTTCCCTCTTTCTTTCTGTCCCTGTGCCCCTTTTCTGCTCGTTTTCTCTCTCTCTCTCTTTCTCTCTGTCAGTCGTCGCGGTTTTTCTTTCACTTTCCATCTGCCTCTCCTTCAATTTTCTCGTTCTTTCTCTCTTTATCCATCTGTCCTCTCCTTTCTACGCCTCCCTTGTTTCTCTCTTATTTTCTGTTTTGCTCTCCGATCTTTCTCTGTTTTTCTATCGCTCTCTCAGTCTCTTCCGATATATTGGTGTTTGTCTATCTATCACTCTCTCTTGTTCCTGCTGATCTTTATTTTATTTTCTTTCTTTCCCTTGATTTCTCTGTCCATTACTGATGTAGTTTCTCGTTTTCTGTCTTTCTCTCTTCCTGTGACTTCTCTGCGTCTCATTCTCTATCTTTCGCTGGCTTTTCGATCTCTTCATTTAGAACGTTCTGCCTTTCCCTATCTTTCTCTTTGTTTCTCACTTTCTGTCTTTATCTAGTTTTCAGTCTCTTTCTCACTTTCTGTCTTTCCCTGGCTTTCTTTTCTCTCACTCTCCATTTCTCACTTTCTGTGTTTCTGTGTCTGTCTCTCTTTGTCAATTTAGCTCCTCTTCTTTCTATTTCGGTCTATGAGGTCTCTCTCTTTCACACTCTTTTCTAATCTTCCTTCTCTACTGTCTTCGATTCTCCTTTCTGTCTACCTCTCACAATTCTTCCTCTGTTTCTCTCTTCGTCCATCTGTCTCTTTATCTCCTGCTCCTTTTTCTCTCTCTTCCTCTTCCACTCCTTTCTCTCTCTCTCTCTCTCTCTCTCTCTCTCTCTCTCTCTCTCTCTCTCTCTCTTTCGTTATCTTCTTCACTTTTCTCTCTCTAATTTGTTGTCTTCTCTTTTCTCTCTCTCTCTCTCTCTCTCTGTCACTATTTATCTCTCTTTCTTTCTCTGTGTGTATTTGTTTTTCTTTCTCCTGCTCCTCCTTTGTTTCTCGTTCATTGTCTTCCAATCTTGGTCTCTCTCTCTCTCTTTCACTGTCTTCTGCTCTTTTCTCTCTCTCTGTCACTCCGATATTTATTTCTCTTTCTTTCTCTTTGTGTATTTGTCTTTTTTTCTTTTTGTGTATTTGTCTTTCTTTCTCTTCCTCCTCCTTCTTTGTTTCTCTTTCATTCTCTTCCAATCTTGGTCTCTCTCTCTCTCTCTCTCTCTCTCTCACTATCGTCTGCTCTTTTCTCTCTCTCTGTCACTCCGATATTTATTTCTCTTTCTTTCTCTTTGTGTATTTCTCTTTCTTTCTCTTCCTCCTCCTTCTTTGTTTCTCTTTCATTCTCTTCCAATTTTGGTCTCTCTCTCCCTCTCTTTCACTGTCTTCTGCTCTTTTCTTTCTCTCTCTCTCTTTCTCACTCCGATATTTATTTCTCTTCCTCCTTCTTTGTTTCTCTTTCATTCTCTTTCAAATTTGGTCTCTCTCTCTGTCCTCTCTCCCCCCCCCGTGGTTTTGTTTCCCGATGATCAATTGTTTCGCCTTAAACTGAACTTTAAAATTTTCCCTTCTTCTATGTTTCGAGAATCGATGAAATTCCTTCAGCGGGAGTAAAAGCGGAATGTTGAAATCAATTACCGACATCGCATCGCTTGCCTCGGTCATTGTTGCTGCTCCTAATCCGGACCTCGAGGAGAGGTTCGAGCTTCTTAAGAAAGAAGGAGGAGTTAATGCCACCTTCTCGTTTGGCGCATTACTTAAACGTGGCAAGTCGGAGCTGTTACTTCGTCAAGTGGAACCGAGTTGGTTGTTGGCGATGCTGCAACACGCCCGAATCGGAAATGCAATTGCGATTATTGATTTATGGCGCCGCCCAACGCAGCTAGGGGTGTTTCATTAACACGAGGCCAATCTCCTGCGTCCATGCATTGTATATGTAAATTAAGTGCGGCCTAAAGGTCGGTTTGTTCGCAAAAACAAAGAGAAACGACGCGAAAGAGGTACACAAATGACAGAAAGATCAAAAGAAACGAGAGGGCTGTTCGCAAAGTAGTTGCAATGCGAATGACCCAAAATGTCCGACTTTATTTGACAGTTGCCTTCTTTGGAGCTGATTTCCGGCCCCTACACTCAACCTCAAACGTGTTGGGGAAGGGGATTTCATACCACGAGCAGCACAGTGTAAAGGAGTGACGAAGAAGTGATCTGCTGTTCTCAATATGTCGTTTGCTGTCCACATTAAGCGCCGAGTGGCTGCTGAGGTGCTAAAGGACTTCCTACGCTATCTGCTCAGGGTAGTACAAGGCAAATTTGCCACTACTTACCGAACAGCCCCTTAAATTTCTTCTTGCCCACCGTTTCCACTCTCGTTGGCTTCTTGTAGCGCACGAAATCCGAGTGGGTAACTAGTGAGTCGGGGCCGGCGACTTCTCCCAATCCGCAGGCTCGGGGGGGGGGGTGGAATCGGGAAACAATCGGAACATTTCTCTATCGGGCAACTGTCGGCGAAATTTGTATGAAAGTCCCATTCGCACTCGGCCGAGATTTACGATAATATCCGAAACGGCGCTTTGATCATTGTTGGGGAGAGCGCGGATCTCGCGCTTCGTGTCACCGAAGAAGTCTCTTTCTCGGCGACTGCATTTTCTTTCATCTTTTGATAACTCCTTCCGACGCATCTGCTATTCCGTTCGCCGCTGCCGTAATCTGCCCCAATTCATTGCGCCGCTTCGTGTCACAATGCCGGCAAGCAGGCGGCAGACGAACGAGTAGGGCTTCGAGGGGGAGAGGTATGACACGAGAAATACGTGCACGGTGTATCATTGACCCCCGTAAATCTCGGTTATTTGTAGCGAAGTCAATTTCGCAGAGAATTGAATCCGAAAACATGAGAAATGGCCCGGAGGAACGCCATCTCCAAAATATTGATCTTCATAAGCGGGCCGATCAGGGCCGAATATAATATTCATGAGACACCTTCGGAGAACTCACCTAAACGTCGTCTGCACACATGCACTCCCTTGCCAAAGTATTAGGACGCCCGATTCACCTTTTAAATTATTCGCGTATGGGATCGCGTTTCTTTGGGGCACAACGTAGCTAAACACCCTTTAGAGTATACCAGCAGGGGCAGTACGTGCCCCTGGTGGCGTTCACTTCGACGCAACGCCGTTTATAAATTTTTCGTTCTCTCTTTCCGCGATTTTCGCTTTACTTTTCAGTGACGTCGCCAGATGGCGCCACCGCCCCCAGCAGGAGACGAACGGTCGCGAACAGTTGAAATTATCAGTGGAAGACCCATCTCCCCCCTCCCCCCCGAAATAACTCTATTAATCTCCCCGATATGACGAGTGGAAGTTGAAGTAAACTGGCCCCGCCGTATCTCACCCAATCAGCGCACCCGACAGGGCCATTAGTTGAAACTAATGATCTTGCCTCTCAGTCGTCTGCGTTTATTTCCAGCCCCCCCTCTTTGTGCGTGCGTGTGTGTGTGTGTGCGCGTCCTATCCCTTCTCGCTGCCCCCCACGTAGTATTCGGGCGTGTTGAAATCATTTGTCACAGAAGATGTCCGAATGTCGCCAGTGCCTCGAGCCACCGGGATCGATCCCGTCATCCGATGCATCAAATCTTCGCAGATCCCCCGGATGTTCGCCGTGATTCCGCTAATGCCTCGTCATATCGACGTTAGTGTGGCCGAAATAAAAATGCGGACGCGAAATCCTCTCGTACGAGATTTGCCAAGGTACGCCGAATTGTAACTGCAGGTGTGGCCACCAGATGGTAGCACCTGTGGGCAATGTTTTAGCGATCGGGGAAGCCATAAAAAATGGCGATTTTGTTATTTGGCTCGCGTAATGGCTTCGAAGGAATCGTCTTTGTGTGTACAGTCGTTGGCAAAATAAAGTTCCCGCACAAATTGGGGGTTTTTAAGTAGGGTCGCTTGGATCGTTCGTTTATGCGGTGGAAATCGGAAATGCGTGTAATTTACAAGTACAATTGCCGTAGCAGGTTAGGAGGGGGGTGGTTGACAAATGAACGGAGGTGGGAGGGCGGCTGCTTCGCCGGCTCGATCACTTTAAACGAATGCGGACTTAATGAAACACGCCCGAAGACGACTCGCTCATCACCGGCCGCTGCTGCATTGAACGTAACACGAACTGTTGCCCGCAGGCATCCCCCCCCCCTCCTCGCCGAAATGTTACGAACCGACTGTTTCCATCACTCACTCATTCTGGCAAAAATTAAAGAGTTCACTTTCTTTTCTTCGTCTCTCTGTCCACCTTTCCTATCTGTCTATTTGCATTATCTCTACTCTCTTTTCTTACAACTGCAAATATTTACATTCTCTCCATCTCTCCATTTTTCATTCTTCCTTGCTTTTACTCTCGCTCTTTCTCATACCGTATAGAAATATTTATATTCTCTCTTTCTTTCACACTTAATTAGATTCTCTCAATCTCCCTCATTCGCTCCCTTTCCTATCTATTTATATTCTCTCTGTCTTTTTCTTACTAATTTACTCTCTCTCTCTCTCTCTCTCTCTCTCTCTCTCTCTCTCTTGCATTCACTCTTTCTTACAATTTCTCTTTCACTTTCTCTTACATTCTCTTTCATTCTTTTGTACAATCTATCTTTCACTCTTTTGTACAATATTCAACTCTTTCTTACAATTTCTAAAGAGAAATTATAAGAAAGTTACACTCTCTCATACGCTCTTTTTCACTCTTTCTTACAATCCCTCTCTCTCTTTCACTTGTTCTTGCAATCTCTCTTTCTTATATTCTCTCTTTCACTCCTTCTTCCATTAACTCTTTTACTCTTTTGTACATCTCTCTTTCGCTCTTCCTTACAATTTCTCTTTCACTCTCTCTTACATTCTCATTCACTCTTTTGTACAATCTCTCTTTTACTCTTTCTTACATTCACTCTTTCTTGCATTCACTCTCACTATTTCTTACAATTTCTCTTTCACTCTCTCTTAAGTTCTCTTTCACTTTTTATTCCAATCTCTCTTTATTATATTCTCTCTTTCACTCTTTCTTGCATTCACTCTTTCACTCTTTTGGTACAGTCTCTCTTTCACTCTTTCTTACATTCACTCTTTCCTACATTCTCTCCTTTACTCTGTTTTTCATTTTTCCTTTCTCATTCTTTCCCTCAATCTCTCTCCCATTCCTGTCTATTTATTTATATTTTTCTCTCTCTCTTTTTTTCTACCGACTTATATTGTTTCTCTCCATCTTTCACTCTGTCCTACTTCCGTTCTCCCTGTATCACTCTTTCTTACATCCTTGCCTGCTCTGTCTCTCCCTCTCTTTCTATTTTTCACTTTATTTCATTCTCTCCCTATCTCTTCCCATTCTCTGTTTTTGTTTAATTTTCTTTTTCTAGTTTCGCGTTCTGTTCAAAGTACCTCTTCGTATTGACTCGGACCGTCCCTCAGCTTCCCCCCCCCTTTTAAGAGCCCAACATCAGTAGAATCTTCACTTGCTTCCATCTTCATGATGGTGGAACTATCTTCTCTCTCGTTCACACATTCTCTACTCACAAACAGACCCAACTGGTCCAGATGCTGAGGCTTTTGCAACTACTCAGACCGCCCACAGATTGTTCATCTAATCACCAGAATACCAGACAATCTTACACACGCAACCAACAAGCTTGATCTTTTTCTTCCAAACATCCCTTCCAAGTACACGTCAAGGTGAGTAGTCCTCTACGCACCTCAGATCACAACTTGGTGATGGACTCTTCTCCAATGGAGCCTTTCTGTCGTGGCCATTCTCAGCCTCGTGTTGTTTGCATTATAAGAATGCAAAGTGGGATGATCTGCAAGATTTCCTTTCTTCTTGTCCTTGATCGGATTGCTGTTTCAGATCTTCTGATGTTCCAATCGTGTCAGAGGGATTATTCTTGTAGGAATGGAATCCTTTATCCCACATTCCACCTTAAAATCTCGTCCTTTATCTAAACCTTGGTTATCCAATAAATGTGCTAAGGCTGTCCAAGAGAAGAATGTTGCATATCGTAATTGGCTTGTTTCCAATCTTCAGTTTCATTTTCTGCCTACACCAAAGCTCGCAACGATTGCAAAGCAGTTATTAATCAGTCCAAACTAGATTTCCAACAGAGTAGAAAATCTGCTTCTTGTCCAAATGGTTGCTTAACAAAGCTAATTGCCAAACGTTTTGCCCATCTCTTCTCCTACCACTGTTAAAACCCAATGGTTCTATTGCCATCCCAGCTACAAACCAATGCTTCCTGTGGCCTCCCATCTAAAGGATATCTGAAGAATTTCAAACAATCGATGCCAAAAAAGCTCCAGGTCCTGATGGTACTTCTCCACTTGGCCTCAAAACCTGTTCTTCATGGAAACGTTTGGGGAAACTCAAGCAGTTGCTCTTGATATCTCAAAGGCTTTTGATGGTGTTTGGAATAAAGGTTTTCTAAATCAGCTTCCATCTTATGGTTTTCCAACTGTATTTTGTAATTGGGTATCCAGTTTTCTCTTTGACTGCTCAATAAGGGTGATGGTAGATGGCTCTCTGTCTTCTAGCTTTTCCACTAATGCTCATGTTCCCCAAGGATCTTTCTCCCGCTTTTTCCTCTTGTATTTTAATGACCTTCTTCCATTGAGAAATCCAAACCATAGTTTTCTGATGATAGCACATTGCAATACACCTTCCAGTTTCAGAAACCTTGTATTGCTCAATCAGCTTCAACTTCTCGAATATCCACTACCAATTCCTTAAATAATCCTCTTAATGAAGAGACTTCTTTCAAGAAAACACCATCCACCATTTATTTTGCACAAGCCCATGACAACTTTTATGACCTCTAGTACACATCCATCCAATAAACAACCCCATCTCGTTATCCAACGATCAGTTGGCTCCCTCTGGTGGACACTATCCTCATCCGAATCTTAGCTGACCACAGATGTCTGTGGAAGTCCTTCAACGGCTAATATTTTAGCGCGCGCGAGCTGTTGGCCTTCATCCATTCCGGGAAAAAGGTTCCTTCGGTTTCAACAAATTACTGAGGTAACAGTCCACCTCACGAGGGGCCCATAAACGGCTTTTAATAACTCGAAACGTCAACTGGGAAGATTCTTCTCGCACGAGGAACAAAACGTGCAATTATTGCATCAGCAGCTACGTTGTAATTGTCCAAGGTTGCAGTCACGGAAATTGGGACGTACTCTCGTCAACGGGGCGGAGGATATAAAGGGGGAGGAGGGGGGCAGGGGAGAGAAACTTTCGTCTGGATCTAGTGCAGGTCGTTTGCTCTTGACATATCTTGTATGTTGGCGCGCGCTTCACAAAACCACCCAACTGTTAATTAAACCTAATTGCTGTTTTCGCAGACAAGCAACGAATGGGTAGAACTTATCTTCCTAATGTGCTGTCATTGCGTTCAGGCAGGAATTAGAGAGTTAGGGACGGTAGCAGCGAACGTGGAGGGGGGCGCTCGTGAGTATATTACAGGGTGGGGGGTATTAACGATTCCCTTTAACCAGTAGCTGTTGAACTTGTTTATTGTTTCCATTATCTCAGTGGCTGGCGTATCGATCAGTCCTGAGTTGCGTTGTTGGAGATAGTTTGCTACAGTCTTTCACTCTCAACAACCCCTTCCTCCCCCTCTACCGGCCCTCCCCTCAACACACCCATCCAAACGTTTCCGTTCTCCACTTCGGTTTCAGTTCAGAGATTTCTTAAATCGTGTAAAGCGACTAAGTCTATTATATTTTCTTCGAGGCCTTGTTTAAATAAAATTAATTCGTTTCATCGACGGGCAGCGTCACCTGGTGGACACAATTATCGCATTTACATTTCCTTTACTAATTTGTCTTTCTAACAACCGCTAATAATTCACTAAAACAAGCTGATCGAAGACAGATTATACAATGGAGTTCCTCAAGGTTCTTCTTTAGGCCCATTATTATTTAACATTCACTTTAATGTATCTTTTGGGGTTAAGTATTTCCAAAAATATTTCGAAAAATCATGGTCCAAATTGTTTATCAATTTAGCTAGCGTTCTATCAAAAGGCACTGCACATTCTTGGTGGTCAGTCGCTCACCGCTTTGTTTGCTATACACACTTAGCGCCATCAGATTCTTACGAATTCAGACGATAATAGAAAGAATATTGAATGGTCTGCTGCACTGATCAACTTGACAAGACAAACGTTTACGTCCGTATACGTCACAATTTCAAATATACACTGAGTGGCCTCTTTATTAGATACACCAACCCATTAAGGTCCCAGTTTAGAATGGCTTGGATTCATCATGGAAGAACTGATCAAGGTGTCCAAAGCGCACTACAGGGATGCTAGTCCACGTTTACTTAACTGCTTCCCACAGATGCTGCAAGTTGTTGTGGATCTCTACTCCAAATAAATCGGAATCCTGATCCCACAGGTGCTAAACTGGATTGAGATGTGGCCAGTGGAAAGGTCACCACCAGAATTCCTGTTCCTGGTACTACTTCTGCGCAATTGGCCTGGTAACCTGAAGCACCATGCTCTTGGAAGGGTCACCGTGGATAGTACCGTTGGTATAGTCACCTTCCTCCCAACGCTGGGTGGCAAAAACTTGAATTCGAATCCCGTTGATGAGGTGATGAATTCTTATGTTTTTCATCCAAGGGGATCTGCAGCCATGCTGCCTGCAAGGCTGTCCACAGTGTCCATAAGTTTCAGTTCCCACAGGTGTTCAATTGGATTGAGATCGGGCAAATTTAGAGTCCAATCAAGATGGGTGATATCTTCACTGTGTTCCTCGAACCACTCTTGCGGCGGACAGCTCAATGACACCGAAATCAAAGATCCCATATCTGTCTGGGGAAAAATGCAACATGGTAGGGTGCTCATGGTCTCCTAAGAACTTCCAGTAGGCATATAGTCATATACAGTCTTATATACGGCAGCTCCGAAACGTTTGAAGAAAATGGTTGAAGTACACCACCAAAGTTTCTTGAGTTTTCAAGTAGAGTTGGTAAATTTTCTTTCTTCTTGAGGTGCATTTCTCCATAAACGCAGTTAAATAAGTCATATGCGTACGCGATATTAAAACAGTGTTCAAACTCCCCGGGAAGCTGCTAGTCCAAGACGATACTCCAGAAGAAAACCCCAGGACAGACTCATGGGGAATGTCCTCTGGAAACAGAATGGTAATCCCACAGAACGAACCCCTTAAGGAATGATTGTGATCTCTTTTCCTACGCTTACAATTAATGCATTTTGGAGGTTCTTTGAATTGACAGACCGTATATAAGTGGCCATCATTTGCACAATTGCCAGAGGAAACAGTTGAGGACACGTGGAGGGAAGCGAGTAACCTGGTGCGTTACCATATTCTTGTTTTCCTTCATTGTAGGTAAAACAAATCATCCAGTATGTCTTCTTAGGTTAACTCTTTCGGGACATCATATATTAAAATCATTGGGTTTGAGCCAGTGAAACATTGAGTCATACGAACCAAGGGTCCCAGCAAAAATGCCCATATTGAGCAACCACAACCTGTCTGGACAGTGGGCACCATGCATGATGGATCCATGGACACCACAACATTCGCTGTGGACGAGGATCAACAATGTGGATCGTCTGGTGTGGAACTTGTTTCAAACATGATTGAAAATTATCCTTTTAACTTAACTTTGTATGGAGAAGTATATTTATGACGAGATGGATAATATGAATCCTACAGTGGACGAATCCAAGTTAAGGGCTTTTTGGTGGAAGGCGAGGGGGAGTTAGAAGTGGGCAAATTGGCGCTCTTGTCTCATCACTTAATCGTTGAACGTCTTATCCTTGGAAACGACTTTTGTAGGACATTTGAACGATATTTATATCCACCTTTCTTGGCTGGCCATAGAGTTCCAGCCCTCTAGTGTCTCCTAGATGAATTATCCTATAAAACACACTTAATCCGATCTCACAGAGCAAAAGCCTGCTACTCCAGCGGTGAGGTCTTCCAACCAGAGTGCTTATCGCAGCGTCCCATTTGTCGGGTGATGTAACAGTGGGGTGCTGTCCCCCGATCCTCTCCCCCCCTTAAGTCTCCTGGAACGGTACTTGCTTCAGTCGTCTCGGCAGTTGGTCCGTTAAACCTCAATAAATTGTGTGCACTGCCCCTTAACGCCAACCCAAGTAACTACCACCAATTGCTCATAAAGACTTCAGATTAGTCTTCTATGGGTTTTACATCCCATCTAATGCTTCCGGCATCCGGTAGTTGATGATCTTACCACCAGATGCCCTTGCAGTCTGCCAAGGAGCATTAGGAACGTTGTAAACTCCTGTTGGCAGAGTGATAGATGCAGTAAACTTTTAATCTCGAAGTCTAATGATGGCCCGGTGACAGTGGCGCCACCATCCGGAAAATTGAATAACTAAGATATTTTTCGAAAGATTAAACGTATTTCCAAACTTATCGAATTGTTTTCTTATCTAAAAGCGATTGACGATATTGTGTTTAGTTACTCAAAGTGATACGAGGTGGCGCTAGGGTCACCAAACGACTTTAGTTATTCTTCTTATTTTTTTTCCTTTCTTTTTATTTTAGGTTTACTTAGGTAGCATCTTCATAGCCCGGGGAGGGTGGGGAGGAAGAATCTGCGCGTTTTTTTTTATTTTTTATTTTTTATATAAAGTTTCGTCTTATATTTGCTATAAAACTTTGTCCTCGTGGAAATGGTTCAACTTCAAAAAAAGGGGAACAATTTTTCATGGCTGGTAGGGCTTCTTGAAAATCACCATCACCTACCTCGATCCGTCACGCGCTCAACCCCCCTCTCATCGCATTCTCGGGGGGGAGTTGAAACTGCAAAAGGTGGACTCCCAAGGGGTATGAAAGAAATAATTCAGTTGGTCCTATACACTTTTCGACCCCGACTGCTTCCCTGTCGTTAGCCCGACCTCGTGGCCGATTAAAGAGTCCACGAGCAAAGTGGTACTTGGGGCTGTCGCCGGTCAAGATCGATGGAGGCTATGCAGGCGATCACGGTGAGGTCAGGTCAATCAATAGCTCCTCTAACAACGCCTTGTCTCCAGGCATCAGATGTGGCAGACACAAAATAGATGGCGCTTTGGCGTACACCAAAAATTTGACATCTTGGACAAGGATGACTACTGGACCATCTTCTGCTGATTTTTATTCTTCCTGGAGTGCCTACTTGAAAAATAACGGCTCATCCAAAATTAATAATGGTCCTTAAGAACAATAATTATAAAAAAAAAACAAAATGGCGACTGTATCTTAATTTAAAATATAAATAAATTTTACAAAACAATAATAGGTTATTTAAATTTTCAGACGATAATCTGCTTCTTATTTCCATATTTTTTCCGAAGCAGAAATCATATTTGCCGTCTTCTGCTTCGCTAGATATTCTAATCGATAACTTCCATCGTCTGCCAACAAAACCTCCAAACGATCGGGCGAGAAAATTGCAAATTACGAAGCCAATTGTTTTCAATTTACATTGTTGCTATTCACAATAGCCCCAACAATCGATACGGCCTGACTGTTGTAAATTTCGGCATGCTACGAACGAGAGAGACAGACAGACACAATGGCGTCATAATATATGACCAACAAAGTAACATAATGAATAGACACGCTTTCATAATTGTTGTTAACAATGACCAACACACTGGCGCACGAGCAAGCGCGTGTCAAACGATTTAAACACAGCGAGAAATGCCATTGAAATGGAA
Source organism: Mastigoproctus giganteus (assembly GCF_048544385.1). Lineage (NCBI taxonomy): Eukaryota > Metazoa > Arthropoda > Arachnida > Uropygi > Thelyphonidae > Mastigoproctus > Mastigoproctus giganteus. Next base: position 244,558,427 of record NC_143577.1, on the reverse strand, counting down.
CGTCCAAAAGATGATCACAATTCGCGCAAAGGGACGGCGCTGAAAATTAATTTGTTCGTTAGCAACGAGGTCGAGAGAAAAGTTGGGGGAAGGGGGGGAAAGGATATTATTGGGATATTGAATACGCAAACAGCGCGCGATTTAGCTCCCTGCCACTTCCAGATATTGGAGCAGACGATTGTGTTTGTTATCGTAAGTTTGGATTCTTACTGAACGGGTGCGTTAATGGAAAGTCTGCATTGGTCACTTGGTTTAGCAGACCTTGCAAACGTGTTCAAACATGTAAAAGCGAGCTCTGAATTGGGACTAATCTACACCTTATAATTTTGATTAATTAAAATCGGTTCGATTTATTACCGGGAACTCCGAATTAAATATTTTGAAAGATTAAATAAATCCTGCATGATTGGATGTGTGGAGGCAGATGATAGAATGGATTGACTCACTAGAAAATGCATATGGATGCTGTCGGTTGCAAGAAAGTTGCAAGTTTTCTGTGCCCTCCCAGATCGATCAGAAGCGGAGACATTATAGCTACATTCAAGACTTCCTTCTTATCGATTTAAGAAACATCAGGAATACTTCTTCAGCTGGTTGGTTGGTTCTTATCCACAAATCATTAAATTAGTTTTTATATCAGGCGATAGATGGCAGCACTTAACAAAACGTATCAGTTTGCCAAAAGACAGGTGTAGTTGTTTTAGCTGTTTCGTTTCAACAGCAGCAGCACCACAGAGGGCGCTTTTCGGATATCACTTCACAGTTGGCATCTGCTCGTGCCCAACGAAATTAGAAATTACTTTGGCAAGAATAATAAATAATTGAGTATTGAGCAGAAAAATAATTCAAAAATTTTATTAAATTAAAAAAAATTATTAAATTAATTTTTAGAGCACCAGAATTGTGTTAGAAATATTATTACCCAATAATGGCTAACAGATTTATGAATACCCTTGTATTCCGCGTCTGTCGATGGAGGGGGGGGGGAGTTATGTCTAATAACCATACAAATGCATTTGTTCGCTGTTAATTTCGAAATTAAGTTATATCCCTGATCTTGCCCCATCGAACTTGCAGATGATTGTGAATTATAATGCAAATGCAGCAACTGACTGATGCATTAGTTAGAATCACAGTCTGTGAGGCTTCAGATGAATTTTTTTTTGTTTCTGCCTATTTTGCTTTCGGGCATTTTACTCCTTTTTTTTAATTTTAAGAAAAGATTATAATTAGAAGTCTGTCTTTAGAAAGAAAACTTTGTTGGAAAGTTAAATTTTCTAATTTATTGCATGGCGTCTTCCGTGCCGGGGTCTACACCTTCCAACTTTCCTCGAGGCATGATTGGAGATCACAGTAGTCGCCACTACTTTCGCTTGTCTATTGTTACAAATCGTCCCATTGTTACACGCGCTCATTCCTCTTTCTTCTTTCTTTCTTTCTCTCTATCTTTCGCTAACCTACCGTATCTTGGTAATTAGGGAATGCTAATTTTCCCCAACCAAGGACTTCATTTTAAGTCGGCCATTCGGGCTAATTAGGGTTGCCATGGTAACGAGTTTCCGTTTTCATTGTCTCTACTTTAAGTTGCATTTTCTTGAGTTTCCATGAAGACTCTCTCTCTCTCTCTCTCTCTCTCTCTCTCTCTCTCTCTCAGCACAAAAGAAGACACCAAAGGTGAGCAACATTACTCATCTTGCGTCTGGTTACGCCTGCTTCTTAACATGTACTCTTGTATTGATAATTGCTTGTTTTTCCTTCTGATCTTTTGCAGACTTCCTCATATGCGCACTAGATGGAGACTCTGTCGGTTCAAGAACCATGTGATGTATTACTGCCTTCCTATTGCATTTGCTTAATATATTGAACAGAATATCGCCATAATATAAGTTTATTAAATGGACTATTTTTTAACTGGTACGCCCAATTTTTAATAAACCGTCTTTTTGAAGTAAAAAAAAAAGTTCTTGGTCTCCTATTTTTTTTACTCTGTACTGTACATTTATAGAGTTGAAGGTAAATTGCATTTATTCCCTTTTTTTTTTAAATTTATTTATTGCTTCTTAACATTTACTTTTGTGTTAATAATTACTTGTTTTTCCATCTGCTCTTTTGATGACGTCTGCCTACAGCCGCCAGATGGAGACTCTGTCGGTTCAAGAACCATGTGATGTATTACTGCCTTCCTATTGCGTTTGTTTAAATACTAAACAGAATACCGCCATAATATAAGTTTATTAAATGGACTATTTGTTACCCGTTACTCCCAATTCCTAATAAACCATCAAAAATGGACTATTTTTTACCCGGTACTCCCAATTTCTAATAAACCATCAAAAAATGGACTATTTGTTACGCAGTGCTTCCAATTGCCTCCGTAGCCGAGTGGTCAGGATCGGGAGTGCAGTAGCAGAGGCTCCTTGAGTAGACCGGGGTTCGAGCCCCTGACTGATAAATATGGTCGATCTGCCAACCGGCACTGGACCAGCGTGGCAGAGGGAAATGGGAAAAGGGAATTGTTGAGGTCCATTTTCTACAACATGAATTGTTGAGGAGGCTTCCATCCTGCAGTGGATTGATAATGGCTACAGTTTACCTTTTACTCCCAGTTTCTAGTAAACCATCTTTTGGAAGTAAAGAAATTGACTATTTGTTACCCGGTACTCCAAATTTCTAATAAACCGTCTTTTGAAAGTGAAAAAAGATTGACTGTTTTTTACCCGGTACTCCCAATTTCTAATAAACCATCTTTTGGAAGTTAAAAAAATGGACTACTTTTTACCCGATACTTCCAATTTCTACTAAACTGTCTTTTGGAAGTAAAAATTGGACTAGTTTTTACCCAGTACTCCCAATTTCTAATAAACTGTCTTTTGAAAGTGAAAAAAATTGACTATTTTTTACTCAGTACTCTCAATTTCTAATAAACCATCTTTTCGAAGTAAAAAAAAATTGACTACTTTTTACCCGATACTCCCAATTTCTACTAAACTGTCTTTTGGAAGCGAAAAAAATTGACTATTTTTTACCCGATACTCTCAATTTCTAATAAGGCATCTTTTGGAAGTTAAAAAAATTGACTATTTTTTACCCGATACTTCCAATTTCTACTAAACTCTCTTTTGGAAGTGAAAAATGGACTATTTTTTACCCAATACTCCCGATTTCTACTAAACTCTCTTTTGGAAGTGAAAAAAGATTGACTGTTTTTTACCGGATACTCCCAATTTCTAATAAGCCATCTTTTGGAAGTAAAAAAATTGATTATTTTTTACCCGGTGCTCCAAATTTCTAATAAACCGTCTTTGGAAAGTGAAAAAAGATTGACTGTTTTTTACCCAGTACTCTCAATTTCTAATAAGCCATCTTTTGGAAGTAAAAAAATTGACTATTTTTTACCCGATACTCACAATTTCTTCTAAGCTGTCTTTTGGAAGTAAATGAAAAATGGACTATTTTTTACCCAGTACCCCCAATTACTAATAAACTGTCTTTTGAAAGTGAAAAAAAATTGACTATTTTTTACCCAGCACTTTCAATTTCTAATAAACCATATTTTCTAAGTAAAAAAATGGACTATTTGTTATCCGGTACTCTCAATTTCTAATAAGGCATCTTTTGGAAGTAAAAAAATTGACTATTTGTTACCCGGTACTCTCGATTTCTAATAAGGCATCTTTTGGAAGTAAAAAAATTGACTATTTGTTACCCGATACTCCTAATTTTTAACAAATCGTCTTTTGGAAGTGAAAAAAAAGTTTTCGTTCTCCTATTTTTTTTCCTTTGCAGCGTACATTGATAGAGTTAAAGGGAAATTGCATTCATTCCCTTTTTTAAATGTATTTATCGGTTAAAACGCTGCCATTATGAATGCATTAGTTATTGGTGGGTGCATGCGAAATACGAAACATTTTCTAACTCAATTAATACGTGCTCGAAAACGTTTCCTTAATGACGCACGCAAATCGGCTCCCGGGTCCCGATGATAAATTGTTCCAGCGAATCTCCATTAAAAAATTAACCCTTTACTTTTAATGGTTTGCGAAAGTGGAAACTTTTGATAGTTTGGGGGGGGGGGGTTGTGCAGAAGGAAAATCTCCATATCCATATCGCGATGGCAGCTGATGGTGACATTTCCGATACTTCTCTACTATCGTAAGTTCTCGTTGCCCCGGCAACGCACTCATATTTCTTCTCGAGCAGCTCCCTTCTCGCGCAGAATATTACAGGGCCGGAAAGGCATAATATTCAGAAAATATGTGAAAGTGTACAATTAGAATTGTTAATACCCACTCGAAAAAAAAATTTTTTTTTTCTTTCACTCTCTCTCTCTCTCTCCAGACCGTTGGAATTTGATTCGAATGTATTTGCCATCCCCCACCGATCCTATCATTAAAAGTTCGCTCTGTACTTTGAGGTTTTTCCATTTCTTTCAGAAGGAATGGAAAAAGAATTGAAAAAAAAAAAAAAAAAAAACTTTCACTTTGAATCTTATGGATTATTTCATCCCTTTTTGTTTTTTTTTTTTTCTTTATTTTTAAAGCCACCGGAACAAATTGAAAACGAAACGCAGTATTTAAAATTGGAACTATTGGGCAGTGATTAAATTTTTCACCATCGAAATCCTTTGTGTTGCCTTGGTAACGCGATCCTAGAGAAACGCAAAACACAAACTGGTATTTTAGGATTTATTAGTCCGACCCGTCTAGTGCCAGAAGGTCACAGACCCTCACTGCACCACAATCGAATGATTACTAATCGGCAGATTTCAATAATCGAATCATTCGAATGATTTTTATAATGTAGTGACACAATCGAATGATTTTCCACAATCGGATCATATAATAGAAATAATGGAATGATTTTTATAATCGAACGAAATTGTCATATGATTTTCCATAATCGATTGATATGTTCGAATGATTTTTCAAAATCAACTGATATAATCCAACGAAATCTAATGATCTTCCATAATCGAATGGATCATTCGAATGATATGAATATAATCGTAATAATCAAATGATTTTCAACAATCTATTGATATAATCGAATAAAATCTAATGATCTTCCGCAATCAAATGAAATAATGGAATGGTTTTCCATAAGCCAATGGATCATTCGAATGATAAGAGTATAATGGAAATAATTGAATGATCTTCCAGAATCGATTGATATAATCGAAAGAAATCTAATGATCTTCCATAATCCAATGGATCATTCGAATGATATACTATAATGGAAATAATTGAATGATCTTCCATAATCGATTGATATAATCGAAAGAAATCTAATGATCTTCCATAATCCAATGAAGTCTAATGATCTTCCATCATCAAATGAAATAATGGAATGATTTTCCACTATTCGAATTGTTTCCACAATCGATTGATATGAGTATGGAATAATTTTCCATAATCAAATGGATCATTCGAATGATACTAGCATAATCGTAATAATCTAATGATTTTCAATAATCGATTAATATAATCGAATAAAATCTAATGATTTTCAATAATCGATTAATATAATCGAATAAAATCTAATGATCTTCCATAATAAAATGAAATCATGGAATCATTTTCCATAATCAAATGGATCATTCGAATGATACTAGCATAATCGTAATAATCTAATGGTTTTCAATAATCGATTAATATAATCGAATAAAATCTAATGAACTTCCATAATAAAATGAAATCATGGAATCATTTTGCATAATCAAATGGATCATTCGAATGATACTAGCATAATTGTAATAAAATCTAATGATTTTCAATAATCGATTAATATAATCGAATAAAATCTAATGATCTTCCATAATAAAATGAAATCATGGAATCATTTTCCATAATAAAATGAAATCATGGAATCATTTACCATAATCAAATGGATCATTCGAATGATATTAGCATAATCGTAATAATCTAATGATTTTCAATAATCGATTAATATAATCGAATAAAATCTCATGATCTTCCATAATAAAATGAAATCACGGAATCATTTTCCATAATCGAATGATCTTTCACAACCGATTGATATAATCGAATGAAATAATGGAATGATTTTCCACAGTGGATTGGATCATTTTAAATGATGTGATTTTGTATAATGGAAATAATCGAATGCTTTTCTGTAATCGAAACAATCAAATTGTTTTGTTTTATAATGGAATGAATCATTCGATTAGCACGAGAACAATCGAAATAACTGATCAACGCCCTTTGGATTGTACTCACCATTAGCGCTGGCCATAAAATAAAATAATAAAAAAAATTAAAAAATAATGAGAATAATTTTAAAAAATATAAGAAATTAATAAAGATTCAGAAGAATTTAAAAGAACCTGTCTGATCTTCCTCACGCAGCTGACCTTTGAATTTCTCCACCTCTGGGTTTGGGAAGAAAAAATTTTTTATTTATTTATTTTTTAATTTTTATTTCTTTTAATTTTTTTCAGGCTTCGGGTTCGTAACATTTGAAAGCGAAGACGTAGTTGACAAAGTGTGCGAAATCCACTTCCATGAAATAAATAACAAAATGGTGAGTTCCTCTTTCTTTCCATCCCCACTTCATTTTTAATTCCTGGAATTTTTAATTTAATCAACAACCACTAGGGGTCACCACATATTCGATTCCACTTATCTAAAAATCTACGAAAGCGCAACGTCGTTCCCAAACAGCAGTCGATGCCCGGAATCACACGAGCGCCACCTAGTGTTTGTTTATGCTAACAATTTTAGACAGAAAAAAAATATTTCGGATTTAACCATTCTGTGTACTTCCAGAATCCTCCAGCTTTTATTTCAATGTTTATTCCGATCACAGGTAGAATGCAAGAAGGCGCAGCCAAAAGAAGTCATGATGCCCAATAACGTCGTTCGTGGTCGTGGAACAGGTGGCCGGGGAACCTACGGTAGGTGGCGTTGCATTCGCTAATGCTTCACATTATTTTAAGAACAGTTAAGTCGCAAATCTGCTGATCTCATAATAATTATTTGGAACACAAATCATCTCTGCCATAACATTGTTCGAAAGAATTCCGATTATATTACACTCCTTACCAAAATATTAGAGAACCTACCTAATGGCACGTAGATCTTGGTTCCACGGATTCCAATAAGTTCTCCAATAAATTAGAGGCGCGTTCTGATATCTATTGGATATATCCAATCGTCAATTCTGATTATTATTCTTTTCCAGTATAAAATGTTAACCAATTCCATTAACCAAAACAATTGTGACTGTCCCAAGGTGCTTTATTCACTCCACTGTTCAGGACGCATCATTTTTAATTCAGAAATTGAAACCATATCGTCTTGCTGACACTGTCTGCCGAATATTTTCCGCCCAGTATTTTAAATTATTCTAACATTTTTTCATACAACTATAATTATCCTGAAATTTTTACTTTTTATTATCCTTAAATTGTCACTTGCTGCTAGAAGGCTATAAAATCATGATATCCTGCCATTTTTACTCTGCGAAAATTATAAAATCATCTTTCTTATCCTGGTATTGTTATTTGTGCTATAAGGCTACAGAATAATCTTATGCTGGAATTGTGGTTTTATTGTTACAAGGATATGTTATCCTGTCATTGTTATCAGTACACTGTGTTCTAGAAGGCTAAAAAATCATCATATCCTGTCATTTTTTACTCTGTGAAAATTATAAAATCATCTTTCTTATCCTGGTATTGTTATTTGTTTATAAGGCTAAAGAATAATATTATCCTGGGATTGTTGTTTGTGATAACATATCCTATCACAGCAATTAAACAGCATTGTTGTTGCATTGTTATTAGGACGTAATTTCCTAAAATTGTTGCTCCATACTTGAAGACCATAAATTGTTTTATCCTGCCATTTTTACTTTGCGAAAATTATGAAATCATCTTTCTTATCCTGGTATTGTTGTTTGTGCTATAAGGCTACAGAATAATCTTATGCTGGAATTGTTGTTTTATTGTTACAAGGATATGTTATCCTGTCATTGTTATTAGTACACTGTCTGTTCTAAAAGGCTATAAAACCATCATATCCTGTCATTTTTTACTCTCTGAAAATTATAAAATCATCTTTCTTATCCTGCTATTGTTCTTTGTTTATCAGGCTAAATAATAATATTATCCTGGGATTGTTGTTTGTGATAACATATCCTATCACAGCAATTAAACAACATTGTTGTTTTATTGTTATAAGGACGTAATTTCTTAAAATTGTTGCGCCTTACTTGAAGACTATAAATTGTTTTATCCTGCCATTTTTGTTTTATTTTTATAAGCATATGTTATTCTGGCATTATTTCTTAGTACTTGAAGATCATAAATTGTATTATCCTGGCAATGTTTGTCCAGAAGGCTATAAAAATGTCGTGTTATCCTGTCATTTTTACTCAGTGACGGTTATAATATCATCTTTCTTATCTTGGTACTGTTTGTGCTATAAGGCTACAATATAATCTTATCCTGGTATTGTTGTTTGTGCTATAAGGCTACAGAATAATCTTATGCTGGAATTGTTGTTTTATTGTTACAAGGGTATGTTATCCTGTCATTGTTATCAGTACACTACTGTTCTAAAAGGCTATAAAATCATCATACCCTGTTATTTTTTACTCTCTGAAAATTATAAAATCATCTTTCTTATCCCGGTATTGTTGTTTGTGTTATAAGGCTAAAGATTAATGTTATCCTGTGATTGTTGTCTGTGTTATAAGGCTAAAAATAATATTATCCTGGGATTGTCGTTTGTGATAACATATCCTATCACAGAAATTAAACAACATTGTTGTTTCATTGTTATAAGGACGTAATTTTCTAAAATTGTTGCTCCTTACTAGAAACCATAAATTGTTTTATCCTGCCATTTTTGTTTTATTTTTATAAGCATATGTTATTCTGGCATTGTTTCTTAGTACTTGAAGACCATAAATTGTATTATCCTGGCAATGTTTGTCCAGAAGGCTATAAAAATGTCGTGTTATCCTGTCATTTTTACTCAGTGACGGTTATAATATCATCTTTCTTATCTTGGTACTGTTTGTGCTATAAGGCTACAATATAATCTTATCCTGGCATTGTTCTTTGTGCTATAAGGCTGCAAAATAGCCTTATCCTGGAATTGTTGTTTCATTGTTATAATATTATATTATCCTGACATTGTTTCTTGGTACTTGAAGACCATAAATTGTATTATCCTGACATTGTTGTTTCATTGTTATAAATATATGTTATCCTGACATTGTTGTTTCATTGTTATAAAGATGTGTTATCCTGACATCCTTGCTCGGTATTTGAAGACTATAAATTGCCATTGTTTGTTCCATAAGGCTATAAATTCATTTTATCCTGACATTGTTACTCCTTACTGAAAATTATAAAATTATCTTATCTTCACAATATTGTTCGGTAACTCGAAGGCTATAAATTTTTTTATCCTGACAATGTTGTTTGGTGCCAAAAGGCTAAATGCTTGGTATTTATTCACTATTTCTTTTTTTTATAACTGCATTTAAAACTATTTAAAAGTTGACTTATCATTTGATTTCGTGAACAATAAAGATTTTTTTTTTCTTTGGATGATCATGAATTCATTTATGTGTCGAAGATTTAAAAATCCGTCTTTCTTTTTACCTTTTCAGACTTAGTGTGGCCCCTGGGAGCTTTAACGGATGGTGAGTATCTTTCAAGATATCGAAGTGTGTTATATAACGCCCCTACAAAAAAAATTGTTATTAATATGCATAAAAAATCCGCGGGTGACAATAGCAACCTTGGGCCTTTATGTCCAGCGGGCACAATGGCCGTTTCCACAGCAACGTGGCACGCCAGATCGCGCACAGATTTTATGTACACCCCGCTAATAAAATTTATCGCTTGCTAACAACAAAGGATAGCCAAATTAATGAAGGTATTAGCAGGAGACTGAAACAATAAACAGGATTATGATAATCAGCATTTAATCCCAGAATAGCGAAACTGCAAATTTTTATGGCCCTTCTCGATTTCCGTAATAAATTTAGACGCGATCGACTTAATGGTGAAAATTTAATATCTAAAATTCACTATTCATCTGCTGGAGAGGGTATAAGGCATCCCCCCCTCAAAAAACGAATAAAAGTCGTAATCACAACTGTTCGTAGTTCGACAAACCACCGACAGATGGCGCCACCACGACACGCGTATCTGGAACGTGTTCGAAAGATATACGATGGCCTTTTGTTTGGTGGTGGTCTTCAGCGTGTAACTCAAACCCTTCCTTCCCTCCACACCGGTGTGACTCGACAATATGATTCATAGTGGCTGAAGCGGGCGCAGTCACTTCGAACTCGTGACAAAAGTAGAGTGCGCGCACGCGCTCTCTGTGCGCGGGGTCTGTGTTTTGCACCCCGCTGCTCTTCAGCTAATTACCGGCCCAGGCAGCGTAAGGTCTGCTAATTAACTTTGGTCATATGTGGATGACACATTTGCTAATTAATTGTTTCTTCGCTAATGTGCGAAAGGATCCCCCGCAGTGAGGAACGGCTACGGTTTGAGGACTTTCTCCACGTCATTGTTATTCAAAGGAAGCGGGCTGGATTCATTTCCGGTCACCTTGGCGGAACTGTGCACCACAAACGTGGACACAAAGTTATATTAATATTAAATGTTGCGCTTTGAGCTGACTTGGAGGTTTGCGGGTGCAGCAAAGTGGAGAAATGAGTGGAGAAATACATTTTCACAAACTTCTCCATAAATTTGTTAATCTGGCCTTGCACAGTTAATCAAATATTATTGTAGAAGCAAATGGAACTGGATATTTCAGAAATTAAATGGTATTAATAACGATTTAAATTAATTTAAAAATTTAAATTAAATTATTATAAGTTAATCACGAATTAAATCTAAAATAATTATGATTTATTTTAAAGAAATTTAGTGTTTAATTTTTAATTTCAAAATTTTAGGACTTTTTGATATCGGTCTATTTTTAATTCGAAATTAAATCAATTTCAGGTTTTTTCCCTTAATTTTTGAAATTTTTAAAATTCAAAACCGTGTTTTTTATTTTAAAATTTAAGAATTCAATTAATATCACCTTAAGACCAATCTGAAGTACAGTAGACGTGGATTATCCGAGTTATTCGTTGATAAACCGGTTTGAATAATCGATTTGTTCTGAAAATCATTTTTACAACTCCCTTTTATTATTATTTTTCAATATGCGAAACAGTCAGAGTTTCAAGCAAACAGAATTTCCGACATCAACAAGCAAACATACATAAATTACAGAACAGCACCAGAAACCACATAGTTACTGTATGGCATTTCAAAATAATTATTCTAGTAACATTAAAAAAACAATAAAAGTTGAGGATTTTATTTTTTTGAAAGTGAAACATTTAACTTTCTCATTATTAAAATATTTAGCTGGTTTAAAATAGTTCCAATATTCAGTGTTTCGAATAATCGGAGTTCGGATAGCCGATATCCCACTTCAGTTCTCATTATAATCAAATTTTGTGTTAATAAGACGAAATAATCCAGAATAGAAACCTTTTTTTTTTTTTTTCGATAGTCTAAGTTTCGAATTATCGGAGTTCGGATAATCGAGGTCCCGCTGTATTTCTCATTCTAATCGAATGTTGCGTTAATTAGGACGAAATAATCCGGAATTGAAACTTTTGCTTTGAAACAGGAACAGGAAATAGCAAACAATTCAAAATTTCCTGTTTAATTTCAGATCTTTCGTCAACGAAGCTACCGTATTTGTAAGTAACCCGGACGTATTTTAACAAAATATATTTCGATTAACACAATCGTTAATATTTATTAATTTTCTCTTACTTTTTCGCCAATAGGTTTTGCCGCTTACGGCTACGGACGAGGAGGCTACCCAGGATACCCCGGATTTGGCTACCCATTCGCAGGTATGACATTTAATACGCAGCAGATATGCATTCCCTGCCCCTTGGAGCTTGTGGACTTATCAGAACTGCATGCTTTGCTCTGACGGTCATAGATCTTTATTATTTTAGCGCAAATCTTTTTTTTTTATATGTGTGTAGCTCTGTCTTGTCTTTACCCATAATGCTTTTCAATTTTTTTAAATACGCACAACCCCCACCTCCCAAAAAAAAAATATTATTCCTTCAGTGACTTCAATGGGTACACCCACCACCCCTTTTTTTCTGTTACTTCCCATGTCTGTCTACGCAGGGACCCCGGCTACATCCCTGTCTTCGGCTGCAGTCGACTGGGGCGCCCCCTGCAATCGCTCCGTTCCAGCACCCTTGTCCTCAGAACTGTATTGGCCTCCGAAGGGACCTGGCCTACCATTGTGGCAGACTGTACTGCTGTTGGAATTATAAACCCGAAAGGTGAGAAGGAAGAGAAGAGGACAGTGAAAAGGGGAAATCAGCCAGTACTTGACGAATGACCCTTCACCCCTCTTCCCCCAGCCATCTCTCTCTCTCTCTCTCTCTCTCTTTTTTATCTTCCTTATAATCCCTCGCTCCCTTTTTCCCCTTGTCTTTTTGCTCTTCTCGGATTGTGTGGGGGGAGAGGGGGAGTGCAGTTGATGGATCGTATCTTTGTATTTCACATCTGTCATCTACTTGGAATGTTGTAGTCTAGTAGACACCAGTAGCATTTGTAGACTTTTAAATGTAGTGTGTAATAATAATGATAATAATAAACAAGTGCCAAATTGTGGTTCTATTATTGGCTGCATGCTTTCTTGACATCAAACTCCCGATGGTAACCATGGAAACCGAAATCCTGCTCGAGATTTGAAAACGAAAAGGCTAACTATTGTTGTCCATTTCCAGCAGACAGATGCGAGCTGCTCGCGCGCCATTGTTTATCGAAAACGATCACGATTTTCCAACAATAAATTAGCGTTGAAATGTACTCGGAAAGTATTGTTGAGGCGCGTGCTTCATCTAGAACGTGCTGAAACAGGCTAAAAGCAGGCTAACTAACAATGCAAGGGTAAATTAATTACGTTTGCGTTATTTTTAGTAAAATGGCCGTGTAAAATGATATTTATTCATTAAAATGTATTTATTTTCGAATACATTTCGAATGCAATCTACCTATTTATTATTAATAATAATAATAATAATAATAATAATAATAATATTATTATTATATGTTATATTAAATAAATTTTATATGGTTCGTTGTGATTTTTATATTTGTTATATTTTTTATAAGGATAAATTATTTCATATGTATATATTAAAAATTATAATCGATACCGGATTTCTTACGACTATTTATTCCTTATACACCTTTTTTTAAAAATAGTTTTAGAAGAAAATAAAAAATAAAAACCAGTCCATTTTTTTTTTCAAAGAAAAGAGAAAAGCATCTCATGTTATTTGGAGGGCGAAAACATTGCAGTTTTTATGGTAAACACCCAAAGATTATAAACATTGTGACGTCTCCATGGCAACAGTTCTATTGATACCGTTTCTTATCCTGATGGGGAAGAAAGATGGAGAAAAAAAAATATTTTTCTCGTTGGCCTTTTATCTTTACTAGATGAAGGCTATAAAGGCTAAAAATAAATTAAGATTCACGTGATTAAAGACAGTTAATGTGCTGGAATGAGTAATGATGGAGAGGAAATGTCGAGTGTTTTTGACGTATTTCGAAAGATGCGTTTTCTTTTACTGCGATCAGCGTTGCGATGGAGAGAAGGACGGAAGTACTAGTAACAAGGGAGAAGGATGTTTTATGAGCACGTGTCCAAATTGGACGCATTATTATTTTCTCTCTTTTTTTTCTTTCTTTCTTTTTCTGCTGGGTAAGAAATCTTATTATGTCAAGCATGTAATGGGAAAAGTGCAATCGTAAATTTCGTCCAAGAAACAAATGGGGGAGGGGGGCACGTTGGAAGCAGATGTGGGGGTAGAAAATCCCCGAGACGAGTGTCGCTTAACGGAGCGTTAAAAAAATGTAAGATCTAGAAAAGGATGAGATAAGAAAATGGAAGCCAGTTTGATTTTTATTCGAAGTGGGGAAACAGTCAGCGTGTGGGGAAAACAGGTGGGTGGAGCAGGTAGATTGACGTACATTTAGAGAGGGGAAAAGCTGTGATGAAGTGAAGAAACCAAGTGGATTCTCTTAAATGAAATTCTCCTAGATGAAAGTTAGGTACACGTTTCTCCACCATGTGTTTCTGACAGGTTTCCCCCGCCCCTTCCTCTAGCGCTCTTTTTTCCCTTCGTTTTAAGATTTTCTGCTTGTGTTTTCTTCAACTTCAATCAATTGTTGACAATAATCAACGTTTTTCGAATTACCGGAGTTCGGATAACCGAGGTCCGGCTGTATTTCTCATTCTAATCAAATTTTGTGTTACTTAGGAAGAAATAATCCGGATAATGGAGTTTATGAGGGAACAGATGTTTCCGAATAAGATTATCCCTGACCCATACCGCCCATTGTACATAACTTAATACGCCAGATAATCCTAAGCTTATCTAGGATGCCACGTATGTAGCGCTACTTTTAAAAATTAAAAATTTATAAATTAAATTATGTTTTTTGTGATCTTAATCTATCCGTTCAGATGAATCTGGTGCTGGTCACCTTCCATCCTAATCTCGTTGATCCACATGAGTTTGTGATCTCTTTCGAGACTACCAACTTGATTAAGTCAATCTCACAAGTCTGTCCATTTAAAATATTTGATAAGACAAAACAAGAATTCCTTCCACACGTATTAAGGTACTGCTCACAGATCAATCTTACCTAAGTTAATCCACATGGCTGAAGATAATCCTTATCGACAAAAACAAGGATTCTAATAAAATATGCTAATGCTGATCTTTTGTAAATGAGAAATTTTTTCAGATTTATGCTCTCAGGGATTAATATAATCTGATAAATCCTAAAGGTAGATGGTGTAGCACATCAATCCACACAATGATCATTTTCAAATTTAACCCCTCAGGGATTATAATAATCTTAAAAGTCAGTTCTAAAGACATGGATCTGTAAAATGATTATGGTTATGACGGTTTATGACCTTCCAAAATTAATCTTAATTCGATTATCTTAAACAATTAATTAGTCCAGGAGTAATAATATAATCCTGATATGGAAATAAATATTCATTTAATCCACGAGTGATCATCATTACTTTAATTCTATATGGATAAATAATATGAATTAAATGGAAAGGAATGGATTATCTTGATTCTGTATTGTGTGACATACTCATGGATGGATTAAATTAAAATATTTGCACTTTTAATGTGAATTAAAATAATCTTGATGGATTTAATAAAAATTGTCTCCAAATTCTGTATGGATTAAGATAATCTTGTGTGGGTTAAATTGAATAAATATTAAGGTAAATTTGAGTGGATTAAATTAAAATTGCTACTCCCAGATTAAGAAGAATTAAGCTAATCTCTCATAGATTACAATAAAACTGACTCCGTATTGGATATGGATTAAGATAATCTTGCACGAATTGAATTAAAGTTTGGAGATATATAGTCCTAAATGGATTAAAATTCTGGAGTTAATCTTTTGTGGATTTCATTAATGTAATTTCAGTGGACTAAATTAAAATTGCGACTCCCAGATATAGGATGAAATAAGCTGATCTCTCGCGGATTACACTAAAGCTGTGACTCCGAATTGGATTAAGATAAATTTACGTGAATTGAATTAAAATTTGGAGATACCCAGTCCTAAATAGATTACGATTCGGATTGCAAATTGTCTACGATTAAGTTAATCTTGACAGTCCCATCCATGTAATTAGTTCACATTAATTAATGTACACATTTCATTAAAACACTGAAGTATATGTGGATAAATTAAAATCGCGATTCCCAGATCTAGATGGATTAAGATAATCTCTCAATGTACACATTTCATTAAAACTGACTTTTAATTATATATGGATTAAGAAAGTCTTGTGTGGGTTAAATTAAAATCGCGACTCCTAATATTATATGTATTAATGTAAATTTGAGTGGATTAATTAAAATTGCGACTCCCAGATCGAGATGGATTAAGCTAATCTCTCGCAGATTACAATAAAACTGTGACTCCGATTTGCATATGGATTAAAGGATTAAGATAATCTTACATGAATTGGATTAAAATTTGGAGATACCAGTCCTAAATAGATTACGATTCGGATTGCAAATTGTCTAACGATTAAGTTAATCTTGACAGTCCCATCCATGTAATTAGTCCACATTAATTAAAGTACACATATCATTAAAACACTTTTAAGTATATGTGGATAAATTAAAATCGCGATTCCCAGATCTAGATGGATTAAGATAATCTCTCAATGTACACATTTCATTAAAACTGACTTTCAATTATATATGGATTAAGAAAGTCTTGTGTGGGTTAAATTAAAATCGCGACTCCTAATATTATATGTATTAATGTAAATTTGAGTGGATTAATTAAAATTGCGACTCCCAGATCGAGATGTATTAAGCTAATCTCTCGCAGATTACAATAAAACTGTGACTCCGATTTGTATATGGATTAAAAGGATTAAGATAATCTTACATGAATTGGATTAAAATTTGAAGATACCCAGTCCAAAATGGATTAAAATTCTAGAATTAAAAGACTAGAAAATCTTGTGTGGATTTCATTAATAAAATTTTGAGTGGATTAAATTAAAATAAATCCCGACTCTCAGATTAACTTAAGCTAATCTCGTACGGGTTACAATAAAACTGTGACTCCGAGTTGGATTAAGATAATTGAATTAAACTTTGGCCGAAATTATCTAATGATTAAGTTAATGTTGACATTTCCATCCATATAATTAATTTACATTAATTAATGTATACATTTAATTAAAACTGACTTTTAATTGTGTATGAATTAAGATAATCTTGTGTAGGTTAAATTAAAATTAGGATTCCCAATATTATATGTATTAAAGTAATTTGGAGTGGATTAAATAAATTAAAATCGGGATTCCCAGATATAGATGGATTAAGATAATCTGTCGGTGTACACATTTCATTAAAACTGACTTTTAATTATATATCGATTAAGAAAACCTTGTGTGGGTTAAATTAAAATTGGAACTCCCTATGTTATATGTATTAAGGTAATTTTGAGTGGATTAAATTAAAATTGCAATCCCCAGATCGAGATAGATTAAGCTAATCTCTCACAGATTAAAATAAAACTGACTCCGATTTGGATATGGATCAAGATAAACTTACATGAATTGAATTAAAATTTGGAGATGCCCAATCCTAAACGGATTAAAATTCGGATTACCAATTCTCTAACGATTAAGTGAATCTTGACAGTTCCATCCATATAATTAGTTCGCATTAATCCATGTACATGAGTTGATCCCGTAGATTAATCTCCCCGGATTAGCCGAATTAAAGGCAAAAGAGGGGGGAAGGGAGAAATGCAAGTTTCGTATTGGGCTTGCAAGTCACGAAAGCATGCAACCATATCAAAAATTTCAACTTTGTCATATTCCTGCTGGATTTTATAGTAACTACTTCACTCTCTGTGTAGTTAAATAGTAAAAGAAAGTGTATTTATCTGCTAGTACATTTACTATTAAGGAGACACCGGTTAGATAGAGTTGAAGGTATTTTGATAGGTTTAGCTTAAATTTCAGCTGTTTCATTCCCTTCTCATATCACTAAGACAACCAGTGAAACAAAACGTAAGCTTGCAGTATTTAGTTCGTAATTTCTTTAGTCGCCAGAGGGCACATTTGCATAATTAGTTACCTTAACCAAAGCAAAACTAAGCATAGCAGTTAGGATTTGAGAAATGCGGTGGATGAGAGTATGGGTGAAGAAAGATGCTAGCTGTTGTAAGAAATGCCAGCCAATTTTTTGCCCAACAAGATTGTTCCAAATGGAAGATGCTTTTTTCACTTCCAGGGGCATCTTAAAGTGAATTTATTTTAAGAAAAGAAATATTTCTTTACTATTGTAAATTGTTGATATGTTAAACGTTCTATTATATGTCCAATCAATGGCCTGCTGTTATGATATGTTACGCTTGGGGAGATTTTATATATGTGTTTCCTTTTGTGTTGGAAAATGATGATGGAAGATGTGATGATGAATATGATGATGTTTTTTCCTGTTATTTTCACCAAGAAATAAATTCTACTTTCAAAGGCAAATCTTGATTGAGTAGAATTAATTCAGGAACAATCAGACATCCCACAGTTAAAATCCAAATCGATAACACATTCTATTCAATTCTCTCCTGTAGGAGAAAGTTGGAAATTACGATTTAATAAATAAATAATAAAATTTTAAAGTCTCTCATAAATTATCCACCAATGTTGTTCACTAAAAATTCATGGACTTTGTTGATTGAATGTTTCCAAATTTCTCCACCGGAGGAGCGCTCGTTCTAATTTTTTTTTTAAAAGTCTTAGAGACACTTATAAATGTTTAAAATATGTTAAAAATACATTGGAGTTTAAAAAATACATTACAGTTTCAGATACTCGCTGATCTTAATATTTAAATTAAAAAAGAGACAGTCGTTTTGAAAAATCCGACAAATCCAGTAGAATCTCATTAAAATAATCATCTGATAATTTGTAAAATATAATTAATTTCTACTGTTGTTATCCGACATAAAATTCTAATAATTAAAATAGTTAAAATATTAAAAGGAAACATTAACACAAAGACTAACTTTTCAAGAGCATTTACAAGTATTTTTCTTCAGAGTGGTAACCTTAGGAGAAAAGGTTTATAAATGCGTATAAACTTAATGAATCACATCAGACATTTATGAAATCGCGATAATTTTTGTAAATATAATGTCGTTGGAGAGCAGAGAGCATGCGCAGAACCATATAAGTCTAAATTTTGCTAAATCCAGGTCCATGACATTTTCGATAAAAGTAATCAATTGAGTTCATTTTAGAGAGGTAAACATTGAATTATAAGACATTTTTTCCAAAAAACAAGATATTTTAGAAAGGTCAGATGAATAGCAATATTTGAATTTCAATTCGAATCTGTTGGATTCTAACAGATTTTCTCAACCTCCACTTCCACTGAGATGCATCTTACACTTACCAGAGATTAAGCATATTGGGGATAAATGTAGTTTCATGATATGGATGAAATATCTTTCAATAATTTAAACCAAATTCATGAAGTAACTCTTCAATAAAACCAAACAATTAGTTTTGGTTTTTTGTTCTTTCGTGTCTTCGATTCTCAAAGTTGAGATGGATTGCTTGTCGATCCTCTGAGCTACTCATAATCAAATTTATTTCTTCGACTTCCACCCAGTTTTGAAAGAGAAAATGCAAAAGTTTTGAAGGCATGAGAGAACTTTCAGACTAAGAGTGAACTGGAAGAAATTTGGCTGTGGGCCATCTCTAGAGAGACCGGGTATTTCCGAATGGCGTTGATAAAGTATTGGATCTCCAACAGTAGGGCTTGCTTACCAAGTTGCCATGACAACGCTCTTAAGTATCTGTTTGTTGTGTTTTTGGAGACGATTTACGATCCGAAGGAGAAATCGCAGATTGATCACTTTTAGCACCTTTCAATTATCCCCTTACGCCCTCTGGTGAGCAAGAAATAAAATTTAAACGCTAAAAAAAATTATCCATAAAGTTTCAAAGTGATAATTTCTTTGTAGTAAAATAATGGAGGAATCCTATAACTCGAGTGAATCTAATATTTTTTTAAAACATAGTACTGATATGTTTTTAGAATGGATATAAGTGCATATATAAAAAGAAGTATTGATCATATTATAAGTGGGATTTGCAAGATTAAATTGGGAGAAAGAAATCATGCATTATGCGGTTTCTGTTTTCAGACCGCTTATAATACTGACTTTACTACTTCTTTTTAAGATATTTTATTAAAGTGCCGACAGATGGCAGCACCACTTTTTTGGTTCCACTCAGGATATATTGAAACATGATATCGATATTAAAATACACCAAAAACCCTGTTATTATATTTAAACTTTTATGATAATCAGTGTTATCTTCTCCACCTTTTAATTCATTATTTTTGTGTTAACGTTTCGATAGAGATTTGTTAAAACCTTCATCAGCGGTCACTAAACTTTCAGATACTTCACTAAGTCATTATAAGATATGTAGATTGGTAGAGATGTCACTGATTATCATATATATTGAGTAAATATTTAAAAAAAAAAACAAATTATTAATCTAAAATAAAGTCGGACTCTCTCTGCTACTCCAAAAATAATCTTTAAACCCTAACATTAACCTTTACTCACTAACTGATTTGTTAATAAATTTAATAATTGATTTTAACAATAATTAATGCATTGCATTTTTAGAAATGAGATTGTATAAATGTGTTGGTAGTTCAGTAGTACAATAGTTGAAAATTTGTAGCAAACATGTATCTTAGAAATCTAGCATGCTTTCTTATGTGTGGTGTGGTCTGGTGTGGTGTGGTGTGGTATGCGTGCGATTAGTGATGTCTTCCTTTGTCTTTGATATTATCTTAAGCCAGTGTCCTAACTGTAGTCGATTGTAGCTGTTAAAAGAATTGTTTGTGCATGCGTAGTAACCAAAGCAATATCCAATAGATAACAAGACGTAGTTTGTTTCTACTAACAACTAGCTCTCATTTTTGTTTTTTGTTTTAAAATGTCTGAAGCGAGCTTCCTGGGTTGTTTTCTTTAATTTAAAGAACTAACCAATTTCTTTTTAGTTAAAATAATCAATTCCCATTTATTCCTGAAACATAAAACACCCCTCGTATAAAGAAACATAAACGCGTTAATATTAGTACGGAGTACTCTCATGATAGTCGCCAGATGGTGCAAATTGTCAATGATTGCACACTGCATTTTTTTCCTTTTTTTTATGTTTATTCATAATTACTATTGTTTAAAAGAAAATTCTGATCAAGGAGTAAGACAGCAGGTGAGAGGGTCCCTTTTCCTTCTGGAGGGCCCTCTTTCTTTCTGAGTGCAGGCAATATATCAAGATGATAGCACCATAGTTTTGTTAGCAATATGCACATTAAGAAACATAATTATTAATCAGTTAATAGAATCAAAGAAAAGAAGAGAGAATTTGGGAAAATATCAATAAATTTTCAAACATGTGTACAGTATGTAACAAAATAAAATAGAACGTTCAATATATACAAATAACTCCAAGTAGAATTATTAACCTTGGGGTATTTAGCCTTTTTTGATCTTATAGGACAAATTGAGAATTTTCCTCAATATCACCTTGTCTTACAAGGTTAGAGGCTTACTTACAGTATGTAACAAAATAAAATGCGTTTCACGAATATATTCATATATTTACCGGAAACTAAATACAAGTGTAAATTGGTTAGTCGATTGCAGGTGCAAAGTGTTTATCCCCCGGGATTAATTCGAAATTTTCAGCTCACACAGTGCAGACGTAAAAAACCATAGAAACTGCTGTGCCATGTGATCTCATGTCCTGTCAAATCCTCAAACAGTAACATCCCCCCCCCTTACCATACCAATGCATGTATGTGTCTGTTTCCCTAAATACCAGTTAACTAATCCTTTAGAAACCAATTCAATGCACCATAGTGAAGTCATAAAACTTGCTTTAAAAAAAAGTTCTTTTATTACTAATGCAATAAAAATATTTAAAATTAATTAATTAAGTGTTATTTTATAACAGAATTATTATAAAATTTATAATCAGCATTTATGTTGAAAAATCCCGTAATTAAGTGGATTTTTGTAATGCATTAAAAATTTCCATCACATTAATTACTTTATACGACACCAGATGGCACCACCAGTCGTCTTCAGTTTATATGTGCAAATACGACACTAGATGGCACCAACAGTCATCAGATTATATGTGTAATTCAGAAATAACGAAAAAAATAACATCCCAGGAAGCTTTGGTGTGTTTTCTGTTTAGTAGAACTGCATTTATACTTTCTGTAGTGAATATAATGATGGTAAGAATATTTACTGCCTTAATCCATCATTAACTGCTATGCTTAGTTTTGTCCCAGTTAAAAAAAAAAAAAAAGTTTCTCGTGTAGTTTAGAAATCTGCCACTGGTAGCAGTGTTGTTGTGGAGTGCCAGGATACGTTATATGATTTGTTGCTTGCTTTTTTTGTACACCAGTGGTTAAATGTCCAGTGTTGTTATTAAAACTATCTTCCCCTAGTGGTAGTTTCCTGAACTAGTTTTCTCTTGGACTGAAATATACCCCTAGGTAGTTTAGTTGCTTAGATTTTTTCTCTAGAGTCCAAATGTACCTTATTAGGAGACCCCTAGATTTTTACCCCAAGTAGAAACCCCCTATAACGAAGCCTTCTAGATCCCCTATTAATAGTCAAGTAGATGAAATTAGCAGATTTCTATAATCTTTTTAACTTCAACCTGACCTACCTGTTAGTTCACCTATATTTAAGACTAGTTGTAGATCATTAGAATTCCCTTCCACCCCACCCCTTGTAAAAATTATCACCAGTGAGGCCCTCTCAGTTCCTTGGAGAAGAATCAAAAAAACGAGTGAGTAAGGTTTTAATATATCACTCCTGCTTTTTTTACTTTCATTTCGTTTTTAGCATTGCATTTTTTATTATTATACAGGGGGGTTGTAAAGTTCTTTCCCACTTTTAAAAATTAATAACTCGAAAGGGGCCATATCGAAAAATGGTTTCATTGTAATCAGCATACGTGAAATTGTTTTTTTTTAACAGTGAAAAATATTTCGGAATTTGACCACCAGGGGATGAGAGATTTATTCACTTTATAAAAGGAATAGCTCCTGGATTGATTATTTAATATCCTATAGATGGATGACATGCACTTTGACCTCGATGGGTCTGTGATGGGCACAAATTGTTGAATTTCAGCTGTAGAAACCCGCTGTGTGCAGGCTGAAAATCACTCCACTCATTAAAGGTTGCAGTATGGTGGACTTGCGGCACACGCTATTATTGATCTCTTTTTTTTCCTTTGAAATTGTTAACAATCAGGGGCATTTTGAGATGCAAAATTAACGGCACACAATATTAGCCTATTGTGGGCCAAAATTATCCCAGAGTTTAATAAATTTCGTATACATGGAAACAGTTTTTGTGCAGATGGCAAAAGGAGAAACTTTCACTGAGAGGCGAATTATCAGTCACTATTTTCCACATCCTTGGCCTATAAGACCATCCAAGCTAATTCCAAGAGCTGTTGTGCGGATATCTGTAATAGTGAAAACGTGAATTTAATAAATGGTAGGCACGTGGAGATATTATAAATTAACCAATTTTAGCGCCACCAGGTGGTGATATTTCGAACTATTTTACTGTTTAAAAAATCACACGTGTATCGATTACAATGCAAAAACCTCAATTGAAGATAATAAGGTTTTTGGTTAAAACCAATTTTTTCGATTTTAGCTATTATTTCTTAAAATTGGGAAAAAGAATTTATAACCACCGTGTGTATTATACCCTACTGTGTTTGTCTTCCCTTTTTTTCCTTTCATTTAATGTATTAATATTTTTGGAATGCCTTTTAGCTTAAATCCTTTCTTTTTTTTCTGCCACACCCTGGGAGAAAAATGTGGGGAATTTTATTTCACTTAGAGCGCCCTCTAGTAGCGGCTCCTGCATTTGTTTATTTATTTTTTTTTTGTCCTTAGTGCTAGAAAAAACAGACTGTTGATTTGTACGCGAGTTATTTTATTTTTAAATAACGGAAAATAAATGTTCTGTTTTAACTGATTATATAGTTGGTTGAATTTATAAACTGTCAGGGAGGTTATTTTTCATGGATTCAAACTTAAAAATTTCATTTAATTTAAAAAAAAAAAAATTCTTAACCACAAAAATTATATTATTGATGGATGAACTCCATGATTTTGATTATAAATAATTAAATTAATTATTTTAATCTTTAAAAATATCCATGTAAAATTTCCTTTCCATATAATCGTACATTATTTTGAAAAAAGATGTCGTTGTAATTAATAAATTGTATTAATTTCATAAATCGCAAAATATCAGAAAGAAATACTCCATCCCCACATTTTTCCCCAGGGTTTCCGGGCTATGGCTACATTCCCCCACCTCTGGCGGAACGCCAGACCCCTGCTTTCTATGGAGACACTTACTCCACTACACCAGCGACCCCTACCATCACACCTGTTAGCCATGTCTCTAACATCACTCGTAGCGAACCCACATCCGCCCCTTTTACCATCTCTCCCCTGAACAGGGAGCATTTTCCTCATGCCCCTACAGGTAAGCTACTATTACCTGATCTCTCTCTCTTCTACTACAGATTTTACCACAAATGGACAATCAGAGAAGCGCCATCTAACGGAAATTAACTCTTAACCTCTAAAATTGATGGGAAGTTTAAATTTATTAAAATTTTTCATCAAGCTATTATGACCAAAAGTACCGATTGTAATTTTAAATCTAATTGAAACTTCGGATAACCGGGTTTCGGATAATCGGGACTCAAATTCCCTTACAGCTCTGTATTATATTATTCTTTTCGATGCGGATTAAAGGAATAAATAATTAGTTACGATGTTAACAGGTGGCAGCACTGTCTTCTTTGAAGATTTTTCCAGAAGAACAGCTGAAATTAAAAGGAAAAATGTTATTTTTGAATTATAAAATCGATTCTGCGAAATATCTTCACAATCCTTACCGGGTCAGGACAGCATCAAAGTCACTGTTTCGAACTTCTTAGAAGAGTAAGGGTTATCTAAGTGGAAGTGGGACGCTCCTAGAACATCAGAGGAAAAAACCGTTTATAATTTCTTAGAAAGAAAACAGCGCCGATTGTTATCAAAAGATAAATTTGTCTCAGAGACCAAAAGATCATCAGGGCCTTGAACACGATTGGCCTTAATTTGAAAATTGCCCATTTTGAGACTAATAGCCTTCTATTATTTTCGAGGAAGTGTACTTAACGTGTTCTCTGATTGGTTGCATAGTTGGTAAATCTGATTCTAGTGTTAATTCCCCTGATTCTATCTATCTATCTATCTGTCTGCTTTGCTATTTAACTACCACTGTCTATCACTATGCCTAACAAACATAACTGTGCTCTAATTTTTAGAATAAATATTTGTTTATGTGTTGTATTTTTTGATTGTTTACAGAAGAATTTTATAAAAAAATTAAATAAAATATTTATATTTCTAATAAAGTAATATTTTATTGATTGATTTTGGAATGTGATTTATAAAAATCTTTTGCATTATATTGAAAAAAAATATAGAAAAAAAATGTTTTCAATATTTAACATAAAACAATATGGCACCTTTTAATTTTTTGGCACCTTTTAATGCATCCAGTAAGATCCAGAAAATTTGTCCATCATATGGACCTTATGCAATTCTATTTTGGACATCCTCAAGAGGTTTCGGATGAGTTCAATAATTATCACAGGTCACCAGGCAACCACAAGATGTGTCTGATTAAGAAATATGCCCAACACCAAAGTCTGATTTTGGTGCAATTAGTTCAAATAAGATTGGACAAACCTTGTTTGTTCAGTGACGTCAAAGAACTTATTTCATGGATTAATATGTAATGTTGGACATAGAAGTTAATAAGAAACTGGAATAAACAAGAGGGCTGTTTGAAAAGTAAGGTGACATGCTTTGTGATGTCCCTATCTCGTATGTTTCTATAATAAGAGGGATGTTTGAAAAGTATGGTGACGTGTGTTGTGATGTCTGCATCTCGTATGTGTCTATAAACACTAGGGCTGTTTGAAAAGTAAGGTATGTTTTTTGTGATGTCAAATTATATCTGGTATGTTTCCATAACACGAGGGCTGTTTGATAAGTAAGGTGACATTGTTTTGCGATGTCTGTATCTCATATGTTTCCATAAACATGAGAGCTGTTGAAAAAGTAAGGTGTCTTTTTATGTCGAATTATATCTCGTATGTTTGTATAAACACGGGGGCTGTTTGAAAAGCAAGTTGACATATTTTGTTGATGTAAATTTATATCTGGTATGTTTCTATAGCACGCTGGCTTTGTGAAAAGTAAGGTGACATATGTTCTGATGTCAAATTATATCTGGTATGCTTTCATAACACGAGGGCTGTTTGGAAAGTAAGGTGACATTTTTTGTGATGTCTGTATCTCATATGTTTCTATAAACATTAGTTGTTGGAAGAGTAAGGTGATGTCTTTTTTTATGTCGATTTATATCTCGTATGTTCCTATAAACACGAGGGCTGTTTGAAAAGTAAGGTTACATGTTTTGGTGGCGTCAAATTATATCTGCTATATTTCCAAATACAAGCACTCAATGGGAAATTTCTACCGCTGCAATCACCAATAATACAATGGAATGGGCAGGAATTATCTTCCCCTACTGATATTGCAAATGCAATAAACCTCCCCAAGCTTTATCCAGCCAGTCACCAAACCTGACTTAATTCTTAGACATGATTGAGTTGGCTAATGACTTTCTACGGGTTGATCCTTTGAGCATGCAGAAATCAATCAACTGCGCATTCTTCTTCTTCTTAATTTGTCTGGTTTCCAGTAAGGCAGCCATTTTGGATGAGTCATATTTTCAATAAAGATGTACAGTGCCCTACAAAAATAAAAGAAACCATACCATATGCATGCTTTTATTCATTTAATATTTCTTTTTTGGGGAAGGTACAGTTTTGTCAGATCACCATCTGTTACATTACTTTCCAAACAGCCCTCATATTTAAGAATAGGTTATGATTTGGTTTAAAAAAATGGCAGTGCCCCAAGAAAAATAATCTCCAGATTTATGTAAAGATCTGATAATTCAGATGGTGAGATCTTTGTGATGGAGGACCGTGCTTAGTTATATTCCCGGGAAAAACAGTTCATTGACTTCATACTTGAATCCTTTCCAACAAGTTACAGTTTCTCTGTTCTCTTGAACGTCAAATTACAGGCAGAATCAATTTGTGAGTTCACCCTTTTGGGGTGTCCTCATACTTTTGATAAGACAGTGTAGATATGCAAAAATAACTCGTAATAAAGGCCCTCCCAAGTACTAAATCCTCTGTAGGGTCCACCTTTCTTGAACATGCTTGTGTCTTTTTATATGGTTCTTGTTCATATTCTGACATGACCACCAAGTCAGAGGAGTTGGCAATAAATCACGAATACAATCGTTAATCGTCAAGGGGTCGAACCATGGTCCACACTTTGAGTGGACCATGGTTCTGCTACTGCATCCTCGTTCCTGATCACTATGTCAGATAGCAGCCCGTTCTAGTTCAAGCTAACTTTCAATCTATTGGTTGTTTTGAAAACCGGTGTTCATAGGGTGTCCCAATACTTTTGAGACGACAGTGTAAGTATGCAGCCCCGAAGTACTAAATGACTGTTGGGTCCCTCTTTCTTGGAAGGACTTGGAGAAACGATCTGAGCCAGGTGTGTGTAAAGAAGGAACAAAGGAATTTGTCTATTGGGAACATTAATTCAAAACCCACACTATCCTTTCAAAAGTATTAAGACACCCTCTGTGTAGTTATTAAACAAAAGTCTGTACAAAATCTATCCCAAACTCTAGAAATAATCAGCATTACTGGGACAAGGCGCCACCTGATGGCGACTCACTGAACTACTTTTTAAATTGATCAAATTTCTGAACCAAAATTTAGATATCGGCAGCAAAGTTAGCAAGTTTTCATCTGACAGTGTCTTACAAAACCACCTCCAGTACAGTTCATAGATACGCCATCTGGTGGTGACTTACAGAACCATTTTCAGCACAGCTGATGTGTCAACATCAGTGGTGACTTGCATGACCACTTTCAGCACAGATTAGTCTTGTGGTGACTTTCAGGACAGCTTTCAGCACATCTGGTGGTGACTTTCAGGACAGCTGATATGTCGCCATCTGGTGGTGAATTACAAAACTACCATCAGTACAGTTAAGTAATAAACACTGCCTGGCGACAACTGACAGAACCACTTTCAACACAGCTGATGAGTTGCAATCTTGTGGTGACTTCCAGAACTGCTCTCAGCACAGATAAATCACCATCTGGTGGTGACTTTCAGAACCGCTGCAGCACAGCTGATGTGTCTCCATCTGGCGGTCACTTACAAACCACCATCAGTACAGTTAAGTAATAGAGACACCGTCTGGTGATGATTGACAGAACCACTTTCAGCACAGCTGATGAGTTGCAATGTGGTGGTGACTTACAAAACCACTGTCACTTGAGTAATAGAGACACCTTCTGGTGACGACTGACAGAACCACTTTCAGCACAGCTGATGAGTTGCAATCTGGTGGTGAATTACTGAACCGCTCTCAGCACAGATAAGTCACCATCTGGCAGTGACTTTCAGGACAGTTGATGTGTCGCCATCTGGTGGTGACTTACAAAACCACTGTCACTTGAGTAATAGAGACACCTTCTGGTGACGACTGACAGAACCACTTTCAGCACAGCTGAAGAGTTGCAATCTGGTGGTGACTTACAGAACCACTCTCAGCACAGATAAGTCACCATCTGGCGGTGACTTTCAGAACTACTTTAAGCACAGCTGATGTGTTGCCATCTAGTGGTGACTTAGAGGACCACTGTCAGCACAGACAAGTCACCATCTGGTGTTGACTTTCAGAACCACTTTAAGCACAGCTGATGTGTTGCCATCTGGTGGTGACTTAGAGGACCACTGTCAGCACAGACGAGTCACCATCTGGTGGTGACTTTCAGAACCACTTTCATATATATTTTTAAATTGAAATGCATGAAAAGAGTAGTTTTTTTAGCTGTTTCTAATATCAGATATAGATTTTGTTTAACATTTTGTTATTTATGTTTTAGAATTAAATGTTATATGTTTAGCATGTTTGTGCCTTCACTCCCACTATGTAGGTATGTGCCCGTGTTCTAACATTCCCTTGTCTCTGTTTACAGTGGAATTAAACGGTCAGCAGACGTCTCCGCCACTACTAACACAAGCCCTATCAGGTAGTTGCATCCTTGCTGATATAGTAATCTTAACAAACCCTGCATAACCATTAGTTTACAGTTAGTGCTGTGTTATTACGTAACCTAATGTTGTGAACCTGTCTTTTAATGGTGCACTGTTACTTTTTTTGCATTGTGTATTTTTTTCACCGATATTGCAATTTTTCTGTAAAATTCGTAACATTGACCATAAATCTTAAAATAAATTAAAAAGTTATTATGCAAATGTCTGTTTTCTGTCTCTTTTTTCAGTTATTAATAACTACGGTCCTCAGGGATTCGCACCACCTACTTCACCCGCCAACAGTCGGGGGTTTCCAGCCACCAATAGTCCTGGACCCATCGATATTTATAGTTCGAGTCAGGAGAGTGTAGGATACGTGCAGGCCACTAGCCCTCAACCCTCTGGCTTCCCCCCTATCGCTGTGAGTAGGGTAAGTTGTAAGTGTGGAGAGTACTTGGTGTATGTGTGTGGATCGAGAAGAGAAAGAGTGTCTTACCAAATAGCCCCTTAAATTTCTTGTGTTGTTTCAAGAGCTTATACAAATTCTTGAAATAACTATATTATACACTCACTGGCCAAAAAATTAGAAATCTTTATTTAATTAC